>NC_092872.1:76728067-77390044 GCF_028372415.1 Notamacropus eugenii | reverse complement strand
ACCTGGGCAGCCACTCCTGTGTGGTCTTGGGCAAATCGCTTAGACTTTCTGACTTTCAGTATCCTCATCTATAAAACAGGGAGACCTCTGTGGTCCTTTTTAGCCCCAAATCTGTGATCCTATGAAAATTGACATGTTTTATTTAATGCAATATTTATCAAGATCAACTCTCTGGGTTGTAAACCTCGGCCACTTTGTTAGCCCTCTTCAAATCTTTTCCCCAGCCTAAATGCCTGTTTTTCTCCATTATCCTTTAGGGATTCATTCATTCATTCATCGCCTTCCCCAAACCACTGCCCATTTTCTTCTACGTGGCCTGTTTCAGAACCTCTGTTCAGGAAGAAAAAACTACAAAATGTCCCTCCTCAGCAAAGCATATCTAACAAGGGTCCTGGGCTTTCAACAACTCATGATGAAAGAGGATTACATTGGGAGTCAGGACCTGGGTTCTAATTTGACCTTTAACACTGTGTGACCTTGGGCATGTCAGCAACAACAATGATGTAAGAAGAAAAAGGCTAGCAGTTACATATTAGCTAATTTTTATCCTCACAACCGCCCTGGGAAGTAGGTGCTGGTATGATCTCTGTTTTACAGTTGTGGAAGCTGAGGGGGACTGAGGTCAAGTGACTGGCCAAGGTTACACAGCTAGTAAGTGTCTAAAGCTGGGTTTGAACCCAGTCTTCTTGACTCCAGGTCTGGTACTTTATCTCCTTTCCCATCTAGCTGCCTCTAATAAAAGCAGCTATACAGCACTTTAAGATTTGTAAAGAGCTTTATAAATATTACCTCATTTGATCCTCCCAACATTCCTGGGAGGTAGGCACTATTGTTATCCCCATTTTACAGATGAGGAAACTGAGGCAGACAGGTTAAGTGACTTGCTCAGAGTTAACTCAGCTAAGAAGTATCTGAGACAGGATTTGAACTCGGGTCTTCCTGACTCTAGATCCAGGCCTTTATCTCACCACTTGGGTACCTCTTCACCTCCCCAGGTTTTACTAAATTGAGGAAACTGAACAAGATGACCCTGAAGTCCCTTCCTGCTCTTGTTCTATGATTCTCTAGATCTGTATTCCCCTGAAGGACAAATTGACATAACTGCATTATCAAAGAATTCCCTACAGGGTACCCTAAAATACATTTCTCTTAGGCATTTAAAATAAAAAAAATAAACAAAAACTGTGTATACTGTTTCTGAAAATATACAGTGACGTCCACCTGCAACCCATCTGGCTCCAGTCTGGCAATTACAGATGATACTTTTCCACAAAGTTGGCTTGATCAGCAGGGAGGCCCCTCCCAGGCCTTTGTCAGTATTATTTTTGTAACCCAAGGGATTGCTTGTTTCTCAGCCTGCCTTAGACCAGCACAAGTTGTTGGGACAGTACACCTTGGGGCTGGGGAGGAACTGAGAGGAATGAAATCCTTCCTTATGGTCACTGATTCACTGCAGCCCATTATGTATTAAGGACCACGTCTTAATTATTAATGTGTGTGTGTGTGTGTGTGTATACACACATACATTTATTTATTCAGTTCTCTACCATGAATCCCAGTTTTTTCTGCCCCTGGCTTTAGTTACTCCTGATTTCCTGGTCTGTGGGTCTCTAGAGAGACATAATTTTTGCAACCGAACATACACATGAAGTACTTTGGAATCATTAGGGAAAACAGGCTAAATGGATGCAAGGTCTTATCAGCCCGGAGTGACTTTGGTTTCCTTCCCACATATAAGTATCCTACTATCTTATCTTTGGAGCTAGAGGTAGTGATGGTCTTAAAAGATATCTAATCCCATTTTCCTCCCTTCCTACCCATACCACATTTTACAGAGGAAGAAATTGAGAAGTTAAATAACTTGCCCAAGCTTGCTTAGGAATTGTCCGACTCCAGATTTGAACTCTGATTCCTTGATTCCCAACTCATCATGTTTTCCACTGTGCTACCCTGCCTTGTGTTTCTGTTTTGAGTTCTTTTCCAAACCAAATGTGGTTGAATTCATAAACCCAAATAGAGACAACTTTCAGAAATACAATTAGGGCCCTGTTCCCCTTAAAACATCAAGGCGAAGGAAACATCATTGAGAAAGTGACACAAATCTAAGCTAATCAGCCAGGCCATTCGGGGGATTCTTCACATTCTGAAAAGATGTTTCAGTTTACAAATGGATTTACCATGGGGCCTCTTCTATTAGGCAGTTACTGTTTAAAATTTTCTGTCCCCAAATTCCTTAACCTATAACTTTTGAGGGACACCTTTCCAGAATTCAAAGTGAGGGTCATCTGTATATTACATATACTTGCTCATAAATCCTTATATCCCTATTCTCAAAGAATTACTCTGATAAAAGTTTGATGAGCACCTGAGCTGTGTAAATCTGGGGCTTCAGGCTGACCACTGAATGACTCACCTTCTCTCCACTCCCACCAGTCCAAACCTGGTTGCTATTTGAGACTGATCCTTTCCTCCCACCCGCAGCCTGGTGCCATAGCCCAAGAACAGAACACAAAGTTTCTAGGGAGGAGAATGTACTCAGGGTAAGGGGACACTGCTGAGCAGGAACAAGAGTTCTGGCTGTGTAGTCAGGCAAGACTTTTCTGGTGACACCACAGAGAGATTGTAGAGAAGTATTCTTACAATAGCATAGCAGAATGTGCTGCCCTTTTGTCCCATGATGGGAGCCCGAGTGGGGCCTTCTCTATACTTAGAAGCCTATTCCTGAGCTTTTGGACACTAGTGAATAGGGGAGGTTAGCTTCATGCCACCCAACTCTGGGACCTAGCATCCAGGACCCAAGGGCAGTTTTGTACATAGCCTTTTACTACCCACCCACTGTAAGCAGTGACATATGACATGCAAGTATTTCCCCTTGCTGATATTGTGCTTGGGTATCAGGGGATAGTGGATCAGAAGGAATATGGGGAAGCGGAGAGGGGTTAGGGACCGTTCAGTGCTTTTACAAAAGAGAGGTTGAATGGCCCAGGAATGGTCTAGGCAGTTTCCATTATCTCTTCAGCCAGGGTCCAGACAGGAGTGTTTGGTAACTAATAATGACTTAGTATCTCTTATCATCTGGGTAGTCTTCATTGCAGCCCCAAGGGGATAGAGAAGCCACAGTGTGGTTGACATGATGTAGCTGTAGACAAAGAGAACTCAGTCTTTTTATTAATTTCATATTGATTCCCAAGAGAACACTTTTAACAGCTGTTTCAGACCTCTGTCTTCATATCCCATTCCTAGGTCCCTCCCTGTCCTCTCATCCCAAGAGATAATGACCTCACTTTTTTCTTGAGGAAATGGAGGCCATCAGCTACACTTCTGTATTTGTGTCCATTCTCGTAGGAACCCAGCTCTTGTCTCTATGAGAGGAGGAGGTTGGATCCTATTACCTCCCACCTCCTCTTATCCCCTTCTCTACTTACTCCCTTCAACCTCCACTGACTTCTTCCCTTCTAGCAAACATGATCACTTCTTCATCTTGAAAAATCCTTTCCTTGATCTTGCTTCCCCTAATTGCCAAACTTCTTAACTATCTCTATTTCCTCAACTCTTTGATTTGGATTTTATTTCCTTCACTCTTATGAAATTATACCCTGTAAAGTCACCAGTGACCTCTTTGTTGCCAAACCCACTGACCTTTTCTTTGTCATTTTTTTTCCTTGACTTCTACCCTATCCACCCCTTCCTTCTTTGAAACCCTTTCTTCCTTTGGCTTCTGTGGCACTCACTGCATTATCCTGTTCTCCTCCTTCCTCTTTATTCGTCTACCTCTTTCTGTGGTTCATGCATTAATAGCCCACCCCATTTGCTAATAGTGATTCACCTCTTGGGTTCATCCCCTAGCTTTGAGCTTCCTGCATGTGCCCTGGAAAAGCTCATGCATTCTAAAAGCTTCCCCTTCATTTGAAAGAGCTTCTGAACTAGGAATCGGAATATCTAGACATTAATATTAGTTCTGCCACATGCTAGTTGTTTAACTTTGGTCAAGTCACTTAACCTCAATGAGCCTCACTTTCCTTATCTGTCAAGTAGAATGGCAGGTTGCTAGATTCTCAGAGCTACTAACAGCTGTCAAGAACCAAGTACAACTTTAGTGAAGGTTTCCTTGAACACTCATTTTGTTTGCCATTCCTTTGCTATTGCTTCCTCTGACTACATTTTGAGGTCCTAATAACATACCTCCACCTTAATCATACCACCTTATTTTCCTTTCCCCGTTATGCATATTCTGCTCTTATTAGGGTCTTTTCACTATCCCACCTATAAGCCATGCTCAACACTCCCCTAAACCCCCTCCATGACTTTGTGCATATTGTTGAACTTAACAAGTATTTATTAATCACATGTATACAGCATACTGTATCAGGATCTTGGGATACAAACAAAACAATTCCTGACCATAAGGAGCTTACATTCTGCTGAGTGGAATTTAATTATCATTGCTGTGCTTATGACTCCTAGGCCTCTATCTCCAGCCTCTCTTTACCTTGAATTTCAGTACCTCATCACCTATTGTCTATTAGTCATTTAAAACTATATATCATGGAAACATCTCAAACGTATGCCCCAAAACAAATCTTTTCATCTAAACTTCCCCATTTATGAAGAAGCACCACCATTCCATTCTTCCAAGTTCATCATTTTGCTGTTATCCTCAGCTCACCTTCTCCCTCCCCCTGCATATCTAGTCGGTTTGCCAGATCATACCATTTGTACCTCCACATCTCTCACAAAGGACCACTTGCTTTTTTCTATCCCAACATAGTGATATCATTTCCTCTCCCAGAACAAAGGACGACAGCTACCACACCCAGGCCCTTCTTTTTTCTCACTCTACCTCAGCCCATCCTCCACACTGCTGTCAAAGGGATTTTCTTTAAGTACATATCTGACCATATCTCTCTCCTTAATGAATGCAAGTTACTTCCTATTGCTGCTAGAATCAAATTATAAACTCCTTGTTTCGCTTTTAAAGCTTTTCACAGCCTGTCCCCAACCCCTCTTTCCAGCTTCAGGGGAACTTACTCACCCTCTCGTACTTTGCATTGCAGCCAAGCTGATCTCTGTTTCTCATATATAGCACTCCATTTCCCATCTGTGTACATTTGCACTGGATGTTTCCCAGGTCTGCAATGCACTCTCTCCTCATTTCTGTCTCATAGGATTAATTTCTTCAAGACGAAACTTAAGTATCACCTAGGTGAAGACCTTCTGCTGATGCCTCCCTTCTCAAGCTAATTCATATTTAAATAATTTTTATTTATTCTGTATATACCTACATGTATCCTCCTCTCCCATTCCCCTCCTCTGAGATAGTTTCCTTCACTGTATTTGTATCTCTAGGGCCTGACACATAGTAGGTGTTTAATAATTGTTAGAAGGTAGCACTTGAGTTGAGAAATGAAGGAAGTTAGGGGTTCCAGGAGACAGAGTTGAGGGGAGGGAAGAGCACTCCAGACATGGGAGACAGCTTGTGCAAAGAAATGGAGGTAGAAGATGGAATGCACTGTATAGGGAACCGAAAGCTCCCCACTGAGAAGTGTAAAGTCCAGAAACAGGCTGGAGCCAAGGGTGAAGAGTTTTACATTCCAAACAGGTGGTTTGCTTGATTCATTACACACATACACAGATAAGCAAATACAAAGTAATTGGGGTGGGGGTGATCTGGAAAAAACCATGTAGAAATTTCTCAGACCATTACACCTGCTCTGACTTCACTTCTCTGCCTCTCCAGTCTTGACTCTGTAGTCAAGATCTAGGAGTCATAAGCTGACTATCATGCCAAAGGTACTCTCCCCTTTCCCCTCTGCTTATCCTAGAGACAATTGGGAGCCACCCAAGCTGCTGGAACAGGTGAGTGACCTGGTCAGACTTTAGGAAGATTATTGTGCTTTAGGAAGATTATCATGGCAGTTATTTCAATGGACTGGAAGCTAACCTCCAAATAAGAGGTTATTGCAATAGCCAGGCAATAGATAATCAGGATCTTCTGAACTAGGGTAATGGCTATGTGAGTAAAGAGAAGGGTACAGATGGGAGAGGTTTGGAGGTAAAATTGAAGCATCTTGACAACTGAATAGATATGGGGAATAGGGAGAGGAAAAAGTTAAGGATGGCTCTGAAATTGTGAGAGGACTGGAATGGTGGTGCTCTAGATAAAAAAGAAAGATAAAAGGTTTGGGAGGAAGAGTGAATTTGGGAGAAAATAATGAGTTATGTTTCAAACAAGCAAGTTCAGGGTGTCAATGGGACATTCAGTTGGAGATATCTAGCAGGAAATCAGGAGACAGATGAGGACTTTATACATAGATTTGGGACTCATTTGCATAGAGAGCCATTGAAGCCATGTAAACTAAAGAGAAGACAGTATAGAGAAAGAAAAGAAGGCAGCATTGGATCTTGGGCAACCCCTGAGATAAAAGACATGCATGCTGGTCTGCAAAGGAGATGGAGGTGTAGTCAGACAGCAATATCATGAAAACTCAGGGAGGAGAGAATATCCAGCTGGAGGGGGTGGTTAACTGTATCATAAGTTGCCTAGAGATCAAGAACTGTGGCAACTGAGGGGAAAAAAACATTGGCTTTAGCAATTAAGAGATCCACCACTGGATCTTTGAAAATCTTAGAGAAAGCTATTTCAGTTGAGTGGTTGGGTCAGAAGCCAGATTGCAAGGGATCGAGAAGCTGGAGGGACACAGCACAGAGTGGACATGGGGCCATGCCTGCCCTTCCTGGGAGATGGGCCCTAGGACCCACCAGATATAGAAGATAGAAGATTAAAGCTTGCAGAAAGGAGACAGAGGGAGTCTTCATCTTGAGGAATTTTAAATCTGCATTCTAGAGAAGAGGAAAAGAAGAGAAAGGAAAAAATGGAAAAATAGTTATCTGCTGTTGGTTTGTCCCAAGGAGAGCTTCGATGGATGGTTTCACAAAAATGTGTGCCAAATGGAAGATAAGACTTCTGCCAATAACCTGTGGAAAACTACAATCAACTGGCACTTCGTAATGTGGCTTTTGCATGTAACACATTAACACTCTTCTGTTTTAATGTGATAAGTGATAAGTAAACTGTATATTGGAAATTCTGTATTTTTTTGAGCAGACAAAAACTCAGGATGTTTAACAAGATGGCCAAAACTTTCACTATAGTCTCTTTATTTTTGCTCAAGTAGCTATCCTGACGCTTCAGAGATAAAATAGTACTCCATAATAATATCTTTCTGCTTTGGGTAGCAATGATTAAATCTGTAATCAGTTTTTTCAATTACATTATCTCCCTTTTATAAAAAAATTAAGTGGACATTTATGGCTTTGCAAACATACATCGTGTTTGTCTTGTATTTATACTGACTTAATGTTTGAACCTGTCAATTTAATGACTAAGTAGAAGAAAATACCTAAAAACTAATTTGTGTGCTCATATGAAATGAGCACACGTTTTGATTCCTCATACCTTTTGATTCACTAGATGCTCATTTGTAAGTAAATAAAATATTTAATTTGAAAAAAAAAGTTGAAGGGGAAGAAAAGGAGGCAATGAGTGTAAGAGACTTCCTTCTTATCCAGTGTTTAACTGGGAAAGGGAAGAGAAATACAGGAAAGCAGTTTGAGGGTGTGGAAGCCGCAAGTGAAAGTATTTTTGTTTTTAAGAGTGGAAGAGATCGAGGTATGTTTAAAGAAAGCTGGGAAGGAGCCAGTGGTGAGAGAGAGGTTAAAGATTTAAAAAGAGGGTGCAAACTCTTGGAGGGATCTAGAGAGAAGAGAATCGTGGGTGTCAGTGAGAAGCGCCAGCTCCTCAGAGAGTAGGGAACAGGTAAAGATGCCTCTGAATGGGAGATTTTGAGGTTTAGAATTGGGGAAGAGGAGGCTTCTGTTATCTTGGTAAAGTAGAAGGAAACTCCATCTCTGCCGGGGTGGGGTTGTGTTGGCAGGCTGTGAAAGAAAGGAAAGGTTTGGACTGCTATCCTGGGGGGTGCAGTAGATGATGACACAGGGAGAAGGGGGCAAGGCAGAGGACAGTATGAAATAGAGCGGATTCACTCTAGAGACAAGATTTCAAACGGAGGAAAGTGAGGCTAGAGCTAGGGGAAATGGACTGAGGGAGCCTAGAGGGTTGTGGGCATGATGAGAACAGAGAATATATTCAGGAGTTATGAGGCAGAGAAAGAAGATGGAAGGAGAGAAGAGGGAGGAGAAAAATTTCAGGATTCTGGATCTTAGAGATTTTAAGATTTATATAAGGCTAAGATCAAGAATATGTCTCTGATTCCTGTAATATTCAAAATACCCATTCTATCGCATAATTATTTCCTGTGGCTAGTCATGTTTCCATACATAGGTTGTAAGTTTCTTTTGATCAAGGACTGTTTTATGTAATCCTAGTACAGGGCCCCTCCAAGCCTAGCACAGGTCTTGTCCACATGTTAGGTGAACGATGTATGTTTTGTTGTTTTTAGTCATTTTCAGTTGAGTCTGATTCTTCATGAATACTTTGAGGGTTTTCTTGGCAAAGATACTAGAGTGGCGTACCATTTCCTTCTCCAATTCATTTTACAGATGAGGAAACTGAGGCAAACAGGGTTAAGTAACTTGCCTAGAGTCACACAGCAAGAAGTGTCTGAGTCCAGACACTTGAACTTGGGAAGATGAGTCTTCCTGACTCCAGGCCTGGCACTCTATCTACTGCTCCACCTAGCTGACTGTGAGCAATACATACTTGTTAGTTAATCAGTTAAACATTTAATTAGATTATTTTTTTCCCTCATCTGAACTGTACTTTGTCTAGAGTCCTTTACTGAGTTGACAGTGGCGCAAAGCAAGCTGAGAAGAGTAGCACAGTTCTCTGCCTCAGCCCCCCAGGAAGGAAGAGAACTCTGTAGGTGACTCAAGACCCCAGCAGGAGCAGGCTGTTGTGTGGCCCTTGTCCCAAAGCTCTCAGTTAACTCTGAAGGTGGGAAACATCTTAGGAAGTTATAAGAACACCAGGAAATCCAACCAGATAATTGTTAGTGTAGCCCACTGCAAAATCCAGGGTCAAAGCCTGAGGCTTCCCAGTGAATTGACTGTCATTTTCTAAAACAGCTACGCCTTGTGGTCCCTGACCCTGCCAGAAGCAGGATAAAGGGTTTTACATGGGGCTTGGCCATTTGGCATGGTGGCATCTATCCCTTTGATTTGGAGCAGATTCAAACATCCACTGAGGGGGCCTCAAGAAATGACTGGTTGAAATCTTGGCTCTATTGCTGAGCAGAGGCAGAAGGAAATGAATGTGGTATCTCTGTTACAATTCTAGCTCCCCCAGAGGGTTCCAAGGGTGCTAGCCTTGTGGGTTAAGCAAAGGTCTTCCATCTATAGGGCTGTTGCTCAGACAGACAGACAAACCTGAATCATTGTCCAGTCCTAAAGATATACTACTACCCAAGAAAACCCCTAGAGTTCTGTGCAGCCTTGAGGGGCCAATGAAACTGGGGTGTTCCTTAAGGAAAGTCCTGGCCATGTTTCCCTGGGTGACTGGCTCTGCTTTGTCTTTTGTGAACCTTATTGGCTCATGGTTGGCAGCTGTGGGAAACTGGAACTTCAGAAGACCCTACCTATCATCTCTGCTGTCATCTTTCCATACAGACTGCCTCAGGCCAGGAGAATTGCTGATCATTTCTTTCCTTTTTTTTTTTTAGTTTTTTTTTCCAATTTATTTATTTATTTTTAGTTTTCAACATTCACTTCCATAAGTTTTAAATTTTCTCCCGCTCCCTCCCCAATACAGCATGCAATCCTATATGGGCTGTATACACACATTCCTATTACAAACATTTTCACGTTAGTCATGTTGCATAGAAGAATTATAATGAATAGGAGAAACCATGAGAAAGAAAAAAGAGCAACACAAAACAAAACAAAGAAGAAAGCCTCCTGCTTTGCTCTGCGTTCCAATGGCATTTTCCATCGTGAGTCCTTAGGAGTTGCTGTAGGTCCTTGCATTACTGAGAAGGGCTGAGTCTGTCAAAGTCAGTCATCACACACTAGGGCTTTTACTGTGTATGACGTTTTCCTGGTTTTGCTCACTTCACTCAGCATTAGTTCATATAAGTCTTTCTAGGATTTTCTGGAGTCCACCTGTTCATCATGCTGGCCATTTCTTAAACACAACCCTGCCCCCTGTCTCTACCTTTCTCTCCCAGTCCCTTGTTCTTCCCCTTTCTTTCTATCAATCTAGGCCTTGCCTTCTTCACCTATAAAGCTTTCCTAGACTACCAGCAAACACCAATGAAATAGAAGCCAACTCATTGCTTTAAGAATAAGGACTGTCTACATTAATATAGTGCTTTCAGGTTGCAAAACACTTTCCACACCTTATCTTACTTCATAAAATGTTAAAGAAACTTGAGAGATCATCTATCCAACCAATTTATTTTACAGATGAGTCAACTGTGGCCCAGAAAAATGAAGTGGATCACATAGTGAGTTAGTAGCAGAAACAGGTTTAAAACTCAGCTTTGCCAATTCCCAGGCAGTGTGCTACCTCCCAGGGTTTCTCATCAACTAGATAACGTAGTGTGTAGTGTGTCAGACTTGTAGTCAGAGAGATCCAAGTTCAAATCCTGCCTCAGATACTTACCGTTTGGGTGGGCAAAATCACTTAACTTCTCTGTGCCTTGGTTTCCTCTTCTGTAAAACAAGATAATAAGAGCACCTACTTCCCAGCATTCTTGTGAGCATCAAATGACATAACATATGTAAATGTTAAAATGCTGGCTATTTATTATCATCAGAGGCCCCGTGGCTGGCACTGCATTAATCCCTCAGGCAAGCATCAGCCAATGAATGGAACTGTGAGAACAGAAATAGTACAGAGTTTTGACCACAAACAGGAGAGTTCTTTGTGAAATTATGCCAGGATTTAAATTCTCCCTGTCCCTTCTCTGTACTTCTTCCCTCCTTTTCTGGCTACTCTCTCTCATTCCTCTCTGAGGATGCCCCTCCCCTGGCTATTTCCAGTCTCCCCTCCTCTCTGACCCTTCTACCCACTCAGGTATCTCTTTCTGTCAGGATAGAGCTTTGAGGATTGGGGCTAAAGGCAGCACTGCTCAGTATCAGCAGGGATTCAGGATTGTATTGGCTGGTAAGACAGTCCTAGAAGACATAAAGCTGCCCACCCTTTTGTTTGGCGTGAGGGTTTGCTTAGTGATATACTGTCAGCAGAATCAGCCAGACATGAGGCAGAGACCAACCCTGCATTTTACTGTACGTACACAGACACCCATAAGTCCTCACAGACATAGTCCCTCTGAGAATGCCCCAGCCAGCTTCCAAGAAGTCCTTCTAGGCCCTGCCTGTCCTCCTGTCACCTTCACTAACCAACGCCAGAAGCCTGAGAGTACACAAGCCCTCAGGTCCATCTAGCCTTGGAGAGAGGAGCAGGTAAGAAAAAGATCTTGGTGTGTTGTTGTAGGCAGAGGCAACCTGCTCTAGGAAACCAAACTCACTATGTTGCCATGACTGTCTATTCACACTGAGGAAGGACATATGTATCTGGGGCACATGGGGAGAGGAAAAGGAGAAGAGGGAATCCCATTATACTCCTCTAAAGGTGTGAAGCTTCCATATTTCCCCTTGGAATTTATAATTCTCATCCCTCTTAACTGTAGCTTTCCATGTCCCCAGACAGTCTCTCCATACCTCCTTCCTACCAGAAGCTGGTTTCCCAGGAATAACCTTCCATCATCTTCACATTGAATCATATCCAGAAACAATAGCCATATGTGAGGGGCTGGGTAGTAGATTGCTCTGTGTCAGGCTGACTGTTCTTTCCTTCAGATACAGATGCCTTGTGGATACTGCTGAGGCTGCAAGAGGCTGACAAGATGCTCTTGTCCTATGTGTCTGGGGTCTTGGAGGAGAGAATCCCAAAATGAATAGCAGTATATCAGAAATCTCCATCCATCTGATCTCTACAAAAGAGCCCCTGAGGATCAATGGCCTCATGTTCCTCAAACACTTCTGTCCCTGACAAGCTTTTCTTAAAATATGGCAAAAAGGAACCAAGAGTTAATTGGCCGGTAGGATATCATAAAGCCTGGCATTTTGCTCCCTCTAGCCTTTGAAATGGGAAAAGTAGAGCAAAGAGTTAGTTTTGGGCCATAAGCACTTCTTTCCCAGGAGTCCCCTAAGAAAACAGCTCCTGTTCCCTGGAGACATAATCAGTCCATAAGTTAACGAGTCCCCAACTGATCATCTGCTATGAATGAGCCAGTCTTGTGCTTTTGACATTTCAAGAAGACATAGTCTCTGCCCTCAAGGAATTTGTCTTGGGAAGACAAGACCTATCCACTCTTGGGTCTCGGGCCACAGGCTAGTGGCTGAAAAGGAGTGTTTAAGCATTAGATTTGAGTCCATGGGCCATTGGGAACATCAGGGGAGCAAGGGCAGATGCTCAGGGAAAGGGGCCCTTCTTGAGGAAAGGAGCTAAGTTGGGAATGGCTGTGATTGTGTGAGGAGGCGGAAGGAGCAAGAACAATTGGAATGATTTTTAGCAAAGGGTGATGTGCGGGGGCTGAGGACAGAGGCAGGATAGGTTTGGGGGAACAAACCAGAGGGAGCTGAGCAGTTTCTGGGGCAGCCTGTGCTGCTGAAGTCCTAACTGAAAGAATCTCAGGGTAAAAAGGATACTTGGGGGTCACTGAGTCAAGAATGATGGTACCCTAACAAAAGGAGCCGATTTTTGTCTCCTGGCTACGGACCCAGGAAAGCCAGTCTCCAGGCTGAGATTGGAGTGCTTGCCCCTTTGAGTTCTTGGAGCTTTTTGCCTCTAGTTAAGAGGTTCTCAACCATTTTTGTGTCATGGACCCCTTTAGCAGTCTCTTAAAGCCTATGGACCTTTCTCAGAATACTGCTTTTAAATGATTGAAGGAAATAACAGATCTCAGATAAAGGTTAATAAAAAGAAGACTGTAATTTTTTCCAACCACATTCAGAGACCCCCTGAAATGTACTCTTGAACACCTCAAAGGTCTATATGTACCAGATTAATCCCTGCTCTGAATCCTAAGGGTCCCAAGAAATAGGCCCTGTTCTCAAATAGTAACATTAGAATGGTAATCCCTTGTCCCCTGGGATCCTCTGAGTCCTTCCAGGATATCTCCAAGGGAAGGAAGTCTTCTGATGATATCACTAATAGAACCATTCACTCCACTCTCACTGTCTTGTTTGCTACTAACATATGGAACTGAGGAGGCTCAGTTTCCTCCCCTCCCCTAATCTTAGCCTGAGTCCTACAGGACTTCCATCTGGTCCTGTCAGCCAGCTTGGTCCTTCTCTACCGTAAGCTGCTTTCTCTTTGTCCCCTTCGTACAGAGAGTCCCCCTTAAAAGGGGCAACATGGAGCTTCTCGTGGATTTGGATTACCATTCATTCACCATGCAGAAGACAAAGACCCCCATTTCTCACTGCTCATATCCTGCCCAGCCTACACAGACAATTCTCGTCAGCCTGTTCCTTTTCCACTAGTCTGAAGAACATGGCTATCTTAAGGCTGACCTTTTTGCTGAATTAGAATTGATACTTTGGAAGCCAAGCACAAGTCCCTGGTACCTTCCCCTAGAGATCCCCTACCGTGTTGAAACTGAGCCTTCCCACGATGGGTTGAAGCCCATCTCTTTTGTTATTATCAAATACGCATCTCTCCACCTTTTTTACAAGAATAACATGAAAAATTTTATCAAGTGTTCAACACTGCTTGGTACGTAGTAGACACTTAAATGATTGTTAACTGAAAAGAAAAAGAACTGATACTTTTGATTTTCTTACATGGGTTTCCCTTTGACACTTTGGCTTCATGCAGGGTATTCAGATGGAGATCTGGGTTCTCTTCCTAGGTCTGACCAGGGTATCAGCTTCCTCATCTAGATAAAGGGAATATAATTCCTATCGTTAAAAATGACAATCAGTAATACTGACCCAGCTCCATGATCTCCCCAGCTCAATGCCTTATCTATGAAGGAGATGCCAAGGAATTTTAGGGCAGGCTATACTTGTTCTTTGTGAAAGTGAGAGATACACCCCAGACTTCTAACACTTCTAATCTATGCCTCATATTCAAGTAGTTAAAATTTTATTGCCCTGAGAGGTGGTCTGGCATAATGGCTAGCATATTGGACTTGGAGTCTGGAGACCTAAGTTCAAATCCTGCCTAAGACACTCATCATGTAACCAGGGGGCAAGTCACTTAACTCCTCTGAACTTCAGTTTCTTCATCTGTAAGATGGAAATGTACTTGTACCCTAACTCCTGGGGATATTATAAGGAAAGTTCTTTGTAAACCTTAATTCCCTCTAAATAAATCATTATTGTGGGTAGTGATACTTGAAAAGACTTTAGAGGTTGTCCAGTCAAATCCCTACCATGATTATGAATTCCCTCTATAATCACACCCTTCCAGAGTGTACCAAGTCTCTTCCTGAAGAGCTGAAAAGTGAGAAACTCACTGTCTTATGAAAAAGCCCATTGGAAAACTTTTATATGTTGAACTGAAATCTGTCTCCTTAAAACTTATACCCATCAGTGCTAGTTTTCCCCACGTGGGCTAGGTGAGATAAGTCTAATTCCTCTTCCATAACAACCCTTCTCATATTTGCAGACGATTGTCACATCTCCCCTTGGTTTTCACCAAGTAACTTCGCCAATTCCTTCAACCCTTATATGACAGTTTGATGTTTTTTCAGCATGTTTGTATCCCCCAATACTTAGCATAGTGCCTGGTGTTTACTAAGGGCTTCATAAATGTTTGTTGACTGACTGACATGCATCATCTTGTCAGTGCCCCCTCCTAAAATGTGGCACATTACAATGATCAGACCAATCAGGAGTGTTTTCTATACTGACCTATCATTTGTTGCTGTTTTGTGTGTTACTTTTGGCCCCTCATAAGAACTAAAATCCTGATAAGGGAGGGGATATTTTCATATATCTCTGTATTATCTACAGCCCCTAGCCTTCATCTGGAACACAGCAAGTACTCCATATAGACTTGCTGACTGATTCTTAAAATCAATTATGGATCTGCCATGTACTTATTTAAGCCCTTTTTGAACCTGTTGTTTTTTTCAATCTGTACCACCTCTTGGAGTCATGATCACCATAAAACTTTGCTCAGTGCTGCAAATCCTCTCCCCTAAATATCCTGCATGGAACATAAAGTAAGACTGCTTTGCATCAGTCTTAAAATTACCATTTTCAAACTTTAACAAACTGCCTCGACCATATCACATCTCAAGCACCAAAAAGGCAGAAACTCTTAGGGAAAGTCTAGACCAGTTCAGCTACTCAGGCAAGACTTGAGGAATCAGGGAATTGTATAAAGTCAAAACAGACTAGGGGCAACTAGGTGAAGCAGTGGAGAGAGCACAGGCCCTAGAGTTAGGAGGACCTGACTTCAAATGTGGCCTCAGACACTTAAGAACTTTGTGACCGTGGGCAAGTCCCTTAGCCCTATTTGCCTCAGTTTCCCCATCTGGAAAATGAGCTGGAGAAGGAAATGGTGAACTCCTCCAGTATCTTTGCCAAGAAAGCCCCAAATAGAGTTATGGAGAGTCAGACACAACTGAAGTGACTCAGCACCAATAGCCACGAAAAGCAGACTAGAATCTGGAATCCAAAAGGTCAAGTTAATTTCCTGGCAACATTAATAAGGAGCAAAACTGCCAGAGCCAATCTGATTCTAGAGCAGGGATCATTTTCCCTCTGGCCTCCTTTATACTTTCTTCTTTTCTAAGTGCCCTGAAAATTCAGTCTTTTTCAGAAGGCATTTACAATTTGAGAGAAAGTACAGGTGTACACTTGTACCCTGCCAATGCAGGACACAGGAGCTGGGATGACAGAGAGCCGCTTGTGTTGAACAAGTTTTTGATGTGATGCCTTTAATTATTAACCTGCCTTCTCTTGCTGACTTTGGAATATTTAAAATAATGATAATAGATCATGTTTTTGGTATAACTTTGAAAGTTACCCAGCCCTTTCCTTAAAACCCCATGAGGTGCAAGTATTATCATCCACATTTTACAGATAGGGAAACTAAGCTCAGAGAAATTGCATGACTCATCCAGAGGCATTAAGCCAGTAAATGTCAGTCAGGATTAAAATTCAAGACTTCTAACTGTTGACTCTACTATACCATGAGAGTATACTTGTATCTATACTTCTTTGACACAGAGCTCAATGAGTCTATTGTCTTGAGATAGTTCCTTAATAAAGGGAGGAGGGGTGGGACAGCAAGGTGGCGAAATGGATAGAGCACCAGCCTTGGAGTTCAAATCTGGCCTTAGATACTTGACATTTATTATCTGTGTGACCCTGGGCAAGTCACTTAACCTCTGTTTGCCTCATTTTTCTCAACTGTAAAATGGGATTTTTTAATACCTACCTAGAAGAGTTGTGAGTATCAGATGAGATAATATTTGTAAAGCACTTGGTAGGCTCTCTATATAGGTGCAGTTAGGAGGTATAGTGTATAAGAGTTCCAGGCTGGAGTCAGGAAGACACTAGCTGTGTGACCCTGGACAAGTCACTTAACCCTGTTTGCCTCAGTTTCTTCATCTAGAGAAAAAAAATGGCAAACCACTCCAGTAACATTGCCAAGAACACCCCAAATGGGGCCACAAAGAGTCAGACATGACTGAAACAACTGCACAACCCTGACACAATCTATATAAATTCTTATTCCTGTCCTTCCCTTAGAGTCACACCATTTTGAGATTTCTCCTTTTAGGGCCCTAGGATCTGATTAACCCCAGGGTTTAACCTTACCAACCTTCTAGTTGGAGTATTCCGGGATTCAGGAATAAGTCCAAATGTATCTTTTTCATGCCCTGCATGATTTTATAAATTTTGATCCTGTCATCTTTCAAGCTTCATCGTGTAGACTGAAGAATCCTAATTATATTAGTCTGCCCCTCTTTGGCAGCCTCTCCATCATTCATTTCTTCAATCCCTTTGATCATCTTGATTGCCCTTCTTGGGACCTTCTCCATCTTTATTATATCAAGCCTTGAAATACAGTAATCAGACATATATTGGTATTCCTGGAAGTAGGGGATGGTGAGGAGAGGAGAGGCAGCAGCTCAGACATTGTACCCTGATTTACGCAAGGGAAAGACATTCTGTCTTTGGTCCCATTCTTGACAATGGCTAACCTTTGGTCTTTGGCTGCGATAGAACATTGGGCCAGTGTATTCAGAGAGCAGGTATGTCCTTTTCCTGGGTCATTACTTATAACTCAGAACCCATTACCTTCTAATAATTATTTGGTTTATCTTTTGTTTAATTCATTACCATATACTTTACCACACAAAAACATTCTGCAGGCCTACAAGTCTATCCCTTCTCAGCTTGGCTTCTTACTATTCAGAAAAGTTGTGTCAACAATAAACCTGGCAATTTTACTCTGCAATCCAGATCTCGTCCAGATCATGAAGGAAAATTTTAAATAATATTGGTCTCAGAACCAGTCTCTAGACATCCCTGAAATGAATGCTTTCCACCCAGAGAAGTTACTTTTTATCCCTGTGCTTTGTTTTCCTGTTATATGTTGTATCTCTCCCCAAATGCATTGTCAGAATAAATGGAAGTATCAGTGTGTTGGAATGGGGAAACACTAAACTGGTGGTTAGTCAGGCTAGTTATGTTCTCATCCCACCTCTAGTCTTAATCAGCCACTTCATTTCTCTGATCCTCTATTTTCTGGGGGAAATTTTCAGTTCCTTTTTAGATCTGGAGTTCCACGATTCTAAGGATACATTTAAAAGTGCCCTTCATTCAGAGGAGTGTTGTTTGCGAAGTTGAGGACTCTAGAACCCTGATAAAGTGCCATTTATCATTATATTCATTGGATACACTGTGTCCCCCAGCACATGTACCAGCGTGTGCCTTGTGGCATGATTATCAGGCAGCCGTTATTCTCACCCTCAGATTGCAGTATTATAAAAAAAAAAAAAAAAAGGTGCTGTCCAATTGCCTCAGTTTTCCCTTTTTGTTATGAGGTTGGTGATGGCTAGACCTCTCCATCCTGGAGCCTCTGGATAGGCTCACCAACTACTAAAGACTAGTAGCTTGTCAGCTTGGGCATCTACACCAAGGATTCCTGCAATGGATGGTCTTACCTTAAGCCAATTCTGGACAAGCCATATGTGAAGTATATGGTGCAGGTTCATGAGAGCAAAGAATTTTCCTTCGAGTCTTTTTGCTTCTTGCTTCAGTTGTACTTTCCAGGCTTGACATACATGAGTAAGAAATTGGGGAATCCAATTTTGACACAGCTTTCTCAGAACAGTCTTTTCTCTCCCATCTCCCATCAGAGGACTGGGGTGGAAGCAAGATGAGCTCTCATGATGCTTTGGATTGGAAAGGGAGTAGACTCAAATTCTGTAATCCGGGTTTAATTGGTAGCATGGCACGTTAGACCGCTGCAGGCTTGACCAGGAACAGAAAATAACACTTTCCTCTCCTGTAAAATGGGAATATACTGCATGGATGTTGCAGAATCTAATTAGATAACTTAGGTAAAGCACTTTGTAAACCATAAAGTGCTAAATAAATATTAGCTGTTATTATTATGTGGCAATCCAATGCAACAAACATTTGCAAAGTATCTACCACATACAAAGAACTGTCCTAGGAACGGACATAAAAAGATGAAAATAAAAGTTCCTGCCCTCCAGAAACATACATTTTATCGAGGATTTCCAACATGTAAACAGTGATTTATAGGGGAGTAAACACCAACAGCTAGGGAGAATCAGGAAAAGCTTTCCTCAGAAGGAGGTACATAAGCCAAAATCTGAAAGAAGATAGAGATTCTAAGAGAAAGAAAAGTAAGTTGGGGTTGCATAGCAGAGGTAGATGAAATGCCAAATTCTGAGAATTCTGAGAATTTAGATTACTTTGGTTGCAATATAGATTCTAAGTGGTAATGGTGATAAGCCTAGAAATCTAGACAGGAGCCAAATTGTGGAGGGCTTCAAATGTCAGGAAGGCTGTATTTTGTCCCAGAGACAATGGAGAGCTACTAAAGATCTTCAGTAGAGGAATGGTAGAAGATTCTTTTGGTAGCTCTTTGGAAAATAGGTTGGTAAAAGGGAAGAGACTAGAAGTTGGGAGTCAAATTAGGATGCTTGGTCTAAGGGCTGAAATAGGGAGGTGGTCATGGGAAAAGAAGATGTATGCAAGATATTTCATGGAAGTAGAATCAACTGATCAAATAGGACAAGGAGGAGGGTGAAGAAAAGGGAAGAGTTGATTATAACAGGATGAACCTGTATGCCTTGGGGAAATGGTAGTTAAGTTTGGTGGAGGAGTAGGTTTAGGGGATAAGACAATGAGTTCTGTTTTATACATGTTGAATTTTAGATGATAATGGAATGTTCAGTTGGAGGTGTCCAATAGGCAGTTGTTAATGGGGGCTGGATCTTAGGAGAGAGACTAGGACAGGACATTTAGATCTGGGATGCATCTGTATAGAGGTAGTAACTGAAAGCTGGGAGCTAAGAGGATCACTATGAGGGTTAGTATAGAGGACCCAAAACTTCGACACAGACCTTTAGAGTATAGGATGTGGATTGTGACCTAGCAAAAGAGAATTGGGGGGTGGTGCCAAACCAGGAGGAAAACTAGGGAGAAAACAGTGTCATGAAAACCCAGGGACAAGTCTTTGTAGGAGTGTGTGGTCAGCAGTTTCAGGTGCTGAAGAGATCAAGGATGAACACTGGATTAGTCCTCTCCCCAGTTGGGAGCATGGGCTGCTTCTGCTGTTTAGTCCCCAAGCCCTTTGCTTGCTGGGAATCAGAATTAGGGCCACCCTCTTGCCCACCATCAGGAAGGTTAGTCCATTTCCTGTTTCAGTCAGGAATCTCTGATGGGTAGTGCCAATCATTTGAGGCCTCAGGGATATAGTATGTATTGATCTCAATGGGACCACTGAAAAGAGGGATGTATTTTTATTCTAGCCTCATGCTTCAGAGGTTGAGGCAAGGGCCTGAGAGACCCTTTCTGGCTCCAAGTACACACAGCTTGGTGGAGGGCCTAGCTAGAGGCCTCAAGTGCCATTTCTAGAACAATCTGCATAATGCTGGGAACAGACACATCTTGCTAAGCTTATCTGGAGGCAGAATCCATGTTTTCTCTCTCCTCTTCCTCCTTTTTAACCTTCTTCCTCCACTGTCTTAGTATAGTCTGAACTATTCCATGCACACTCCAGGAAGAGCTGAGGATGGGGGAAGGAAGGGGAAAGAAGTGGGGTGCATCAGACACCTGCTAGGAGGCTTGGCCTGAGAAATGCCCTTGCAATTCTTTGAAAGACAAGCAACCTAAACTGGGTCCCACTGGGAGCTAAAAATCTCCCTAACCTAGTCTTCCCTACATCAGGGATGCAGCCAGCACTGAACTTATAAACTAGCTCTGCTGAGGTAGAGACGTGACCCCTGCTTCAAAGCAGATACTTCCCCTGGTTCTCCTGGAAGCAGAGGAAAGAAGGATTGGTGTGTTGCTTTTAGACAAAGTAGATCAAACACCTAATGCACGTTAAAGTTGGGCATATGGAAACTAGAACCCCACATGGTCAATTGGAGGCCCCTCTCAGAAGAACCATGAGATAGAAGGTTCTCCACAGAGGTGCTGGCCAGACCCAGTCTGCAGCAAGTTCTGGTCTTTCCTGTGCCTTCTGATTGGAGAACCAGAAGGACAATAGGATAGTGACTCACATCCTTTTCCTTTACTGCATTGGAGATGGTGACCAGGATTACCTAGCTGGGCTCTGCTGAGGGTTCTAAGTGCCACATGCAGGCACCTGGCTTGGACCAAGCCCAGCACCCTTAGCTGGGATCAGTCATTAGCCAGCAGCCCTCCAGACCATGATGCTCACCACCAGCGGCAACTTATGGGTACCCACGCCTACTGGGTTCAAGCTTTCTACTTCACTCCAAAGGGCAGGCCAGAACGTCTCAAGCCAACCCTCCCCTGCCTGTTTCCCACCTGCCCTTTATGTTTACACAGCAGCTACATCTCTTCAGATTCAAAAGGCCTCTTTCTTCTGCCCTTTTTCTCCTTATTTCTTCCACATTCTACTCTGTAATTGCCCAGCAGTGTTTTTTTCGGTGTCCTGTGGCCACTGCCAACAGTTTCAACATGTATTAGCTCTCCCCCCACACCGCCTCAAAATTTGTCCTTGTCCAAGCTTAGGAATGCTGGCCCAGCTCCGCATCCCCCCACCCCCACCCCAGCAGCCAGGCCTGCTCTAGTCTACTACCTCCCTAGTAAGCTACCATCCCTCCCTGTCCTGCCATCCTCTGCTCTTAGGGAGCAGACAAAATGGTTCTGATACTTGCCACTTGAACACCTGGGCCCCCTCTTGCTCCTCAGCCTTGCCAACCTAAAGACTTGCGTTGGCACTAGAACACTGCAGGAAGGGAAAAAGGAAGGTTGGCAAGCGATATCTTTAAGCCATAGGATTTCTCTCGTTTAATTCAGGTCCATCTCTTTCCTAGTGCTTGAGAATCAATCAAGGCCAGATTAACTGACCCAGCCCACCATTCACCACCATGGAGTCCTGTGCCAACTCTGCTGAAAAAAAGACAAAGAAGCAGACTGGGACCCAGAACATAGGGACTCCTCAGGCACTGTGAGAGAAAACAGCCTGAGAACAACACAGGACAGCATAGCATAAAGGGTTCAGACTCTGAAGAGCTGGAGGAAGCTAGAGAAGGGCCAGATCAGTGTATGCTCAGGATGAAAAAGGCTTACTTCCTCAGCATTTGGGTCAGTTTCATTTTCCCTCCTTTAGCAAACACTGTTTTTCCACCCCCTTATTTCAGAAGGAACAGAAGTCCGTGGGGCTATTACATTTTCCTACTTTATTAAGCCATCAGATACAGTGGGCCCAGTGCTGAGGTCATTATGGAGCTTAGACCTGCAGGGGGACTGTCCCTTGTAATTTAGGCCAGCCCAGCCTGCTGTCTGACCAGTTCCATGAAGTGTGGGCAGAGAAGGGAGCTGCCTGAGTAGTTGAAGGTGAAAGGCACTAAGGGCTCCCCACTGGCCTACCAGATTGCCTGAAATTTCCCTTTAGAACTTCTAATGCTTATTCCCCTAAGATGGATGGATGTCACATGAAGGCTTGACCTGTCATTAATTTCTGAGTGAATTAGCTTTTCATATAAAGCCCTTCTGATAGCTAGGTGAGAGCAAGGTTTAATAGGGAGAAAACTGGTTTAGAGCAATGGTTCCCAAGCTTTTTGAGCACGGGCACCCATTTTAACAAATAAATTTCATAGACTTCCATATGATTGAGGAAAATACATAATGATTAAAAAAAAAGCTTTGAATTCAGTAATGCTTTTAAATCAACGTGAATTTTATTCATCACAACATCATCTAATTAAATTTTTAAAAATAGGAAGATGTATTTGAAATCTAATTTTTATTTAGTGTTTAGGAGGTATGCTTGCTTGTTTATGTATTCACAAGTGGATTTGAAGAGCCTTTGTAGTAACTCCAGTAGGAACCACTGGATGAGGTGGACAGGACATGGAGCACTGCCTTTGAAGGTGAGGGATGTGGGGCTGGTTAATGGGGGAGAAGTGAGGGCTTCATTGGTCAGAAGGTAAAGAGGAGCTGAAAGATATACAAGACAAGCATTGCCAACTTCCTAGCCTTAGCAAGAGTTTTCTCCATAGGTGTAGAGAACACTGTAGAGTTACCTTCAGGATTCAGAGTGTGCCATAGCAGTTATTTATGACTCCTAACAGGTTCATCCTCGAGCCATTGTTTCTATCCTAGGCACCCTTTGAATCTGGTTCAACAGAAAGGAAACATGCTAATGTGCATATGACTAGAGTTTGTGTGACTCATGTCCAATCACCTCCATCCCTACCACTGAAATACTTTGCCCACCCCATTTTCTCTACTGGTGGTAGATCACAGAGGAAGTTGGTCATGATATTTGTGATAATTTACTTATGTATATGGTTTTACAATTTTGCAATTAAATTGTACAAATTATTAAGCTCCAAATTTACAAATTATTAAATTTACAATTTAAATTTTACAATTTACAAAGCATTCTCCTCAAAGAATCTTCTAAGTTCCCATCTCTCCCTAAGTTCTGTTGTCTGTGACAACGTCATGTATTACATGTATGTAATACAAGTACTATTATTTTCATTTTACAAATGAGGGTGTTGAGGCTTAAAGAGAATAAGTGATTTGTTTACTGTGGCATAGCTGGGGTAATGTAGCAAAACCAGCACTTAAACATAGGTCTGACTCAAAGCACCAGTCCATGCTGCATCTCATAGAGTTAGACTTAAGCATAGGAGAAGGAGCCTCTGACAGGCTCGTGTTTGTCCTTGTGCCTTTTGAAAAACAGACTTGTGAAGTATAAAGACTTCTACAAAATCTTTATGAAAATGACCTCTTACACATTGGGGGTATTCTTGATTAAAATATTAAAAGGAAGAAGTCAGGCTTCACTAATGACTTGTTCACAACAGATCACATCTTTATAGTTACAATTAACTGAGAGGTAAGTAGAGAATGGGCAGCTAGATGGAGCAGTGGATACAGTGCCAGGCCTAGAGTCAAGAAGACTCTTCCTGAGTTCAGATCTGGCCTCAGACACTTACTAACTGTGTGACTGAACAAGTCACTTACCCCTGTTTGCCCCAGTTTCCTCATCAATAAAATGAGCTGTAGAAGGAAATGGCAAACCACTCTAGTGTCTTTGCCAAGAAAAGCCCACAAAGAATCGGGAATTGTTGGACATGACTGAAATGCGTGAACAACAACAAAAATAGAGAATACATGATCGTAAGGTTTTATACATGCTGATACTGTTGTTTTAGAGTAATCTTTAAGGCTTTCCTCCAACTCAGTATCTTTTGATTACATTAAGATCATTGAAAAAATCCTTAGCATATGCAACGACAAAGTTCAGCAATAACTATCCATTTCAAATGAGGCATAAAATGGGGAGATGTAGGCTCAACGGAAGTTTTTCTCATGGAAGATTTCCTGTGCAGAGTCCAAATGGAAAAAGAATTCTCTCTAGACATAAAGGTCCTCTACGTGCTTCTATTTGTAGGTGATAGGGGTATAGCATTATGTAGGAGTGACAAGGAAGTGTAGAAGTTAGCTAACACAACCCAACTGTTCATTCCACAGATGAGGAAACTGAATGGATATTGTAATTTTTGCTTTCTTAATGGAGAGAGGGAGAGAATTTGGAACTGAAAATAAGAATTAGATTTTTTTAAAAATGGGAAAACTGAGGCCTAGAGAAGAGATGTGCCTGTCCAAAATCACCCAGATGGCAGAAATAGGATTTGCACCCAAGACCTCTGCCTCCATATCCAGCTTTCTTTCTTTTACCTCAAGAATGCAAACAAAAGGTAGAGAGAAAGAGTGTAAACGAAGTGCCATTACCATTGAAAATGTGGAAGAACTTCTAGGTACTTACCCCAACAAGGTCAAAGAAGAATCACTTATATTCTAAACTATTCCCAGCATCACTTTCTGTGGTAACAAAGAACCATGAAGAAAGGCAAAGTGCATTGATGGAAGAATGGCTGAACCAAATGAGCATGAATTTAATGGATTCTCACTAAGTTATAAGTGATGAAGATGAAGAATTCAGAGAAACATGGAAAGACTTGAACTAATGCAAAGTGAAGTCAGCCGGACCAAGAAAACATGGACTGCAGCAACATCAAGGCAAAGAGCAATCAATGCATTGAATCTGAAAGCCTTGTAATTGTATAAGAGAAAGAAGCTTGGCCTTGGAGAGATTGAGAAAATGAACCTCCTTTTTGCAGAGGAAGGGGACTAGGAGTTTGAAATGTTGTCAGATGGTGAATATCTTGGTTGGTCTTACTGAACTGGCTTGAAAAAAAACTAATCAGCCTTACAGAGGCAGCTAAGTGGTGCAGGGAAATAAGGTGTCAGGAAGTCTCATCTTCCAGAGTTCAAATCTGACCTTAAACACTTATTAGCTGTGTGACTCTAGACAAGTCACTTAAACTTGTTTGCCTCAGTTTCCTCATCTGTAAAATGAGCCTGAGATAGGAAATGTCAAACCATTCCAGTATCTCTGCCAAGAAAACCCCAGTGGTGTCACATAGAGTCGGACAACACTGAAGACAGCTGAACAGCAACAACACAAATGATGGCTTGCCACGTGAGGCATTAGAGGAGGAATATATTTGGAAATAAATGTGATTTAGAAACAAAAAGCATCAACAAAAATAAAATTTTAGAAGAAAAAGAAAGAGGGAGAATATCCAGGAGATTGTTTTGTGACATGGAAAAAGATGGAGAGAGGGCAGTACAATTGGGATGATGTGAACTTCAAGAAGTTGGAGAGTAATTGTGATCAATTAATGTTTGAACAATAATTTAGGAGGAAGAGATTCATGATTTGGCCATAGGGCCCGTTGGGATGGGTTATGCTATGTTTGGAACTTTGGTTTAACACTTTCATCTCAGAGTTCAGGAAACAGTTGTGGTTTTTTTGGTGTGCTTATAGTAGCAGCCTGGCACCTTGCTGGATTTGCAGCTGCTTTTAGCAGTAGGAAAACGAAAGCACTAGAGATGGAGTAGGACCAGAAGCCAGTTCCCCTTACCCTCAGGCCCCTCCTTTCCCTGTGAACTGGAGCTAAGCCTTGGTTCCCCTGCAGCAGTTCAAAGTGCTCACAGTTAACCCACCAGCCAGGACAGACAATGAAGTATTTGCTTCCATCTTATTGCACCTGTCAACATCCCTCTGGCACTAAGAAGAAATTAATTGGGAAAACCAAACCCTGGGCTATGCCGCTGGCCAAAAATTCAGTCAGGGCTAAGAAGTTAGGCTCTGGAGGTTGGGTTCCAAGAAGCCTGGGGCCCCAGTCAGAGGGAGGAGACCTTGAAACTGCCACCTATGTCCTTGTGGGACAGGAAATTGAGAGCGAACAAGTTGCATAATAAGGTTTGTGACTGAGTAAGCACACAAAAGAATTGGACGTCCAAAAAAATAGGACCATTCTTGGGCTGGATGGGTCTTGAGCAGTTCCCTCCCACCCTGTCCCCAAACCGTGCTAGTGTTGGTCCATGTGTATGCCCAGGAGGACTAACCAGTCTCCCGTTTCTCCTTTCCGTCCTACCCCTTCTCTCATACCCTGCATTCACAATAAGAAAAAATCAGGGCGGTATTAAGCATGTAATATTAATATGTTGATATATATTGTGACCACCCAGGAAGGTTTCATAAAGAAGGTGGGAAATGAGTTGGGTCTTGAAGGATTTGTAGAACATAGCAGAGTGATTAATGGGGCCCAGACTACCTCCTCCCCCTGAAAAAAGTTGAGAGGAAGCAAGTCGCAGTCCGCATCAACCTTTCCCTCAAGAGATTCTGAGTCAGAAAAGGCAACCAATGTATTGAAGTCCTTGTGTTTGGCTCATCGTGACCTCTTCCCAACTGTTTTCTCTCCCCAGGATCCAGCAGCTGCATCCATCTCAGATGGAGACTGTGATGCTCGGGAAGGAGAGACTGTAGCCATGAATTACAAACCATCCCCACTCCAAGTGAAATTGGGTGAGTGTGCATGGGCTTCTGCCCCCTAGGCAGTACTGCTGAGTATTCTCACCACGGAAAGGTGGGCAGCTCAACACTATCCATGGGCTTAATCTATATATATAATAGATTACAAATATACCTTCCTTGTCCCCTGTTATTACAGTGTCTTTCCTTGTACCCTACTGGGGACAGTCAACCTTCCAGGAGCAAAAAATGGTTAAGGAAGGGGTTTGGGAACTCTGTTCTCTTTGGATACAGTGGCAGGTGTTTGGGCAGGAAATGTTGTGACCATAATTCTGATGTGGTTTACAGGGAGTTCAGGGATCCCTCCAAGACCAGAGAGCAGGACAGGGTGGTCAGCAATGAATTCATGGACTCAAGCAATCTTTAAGTCAAGTTGGCAAAGGTTTATTTTTATGGTTCCAACAGGCAAAAGTTCTTAAGGAAACTACAACCTTAGAGAGGTACAGTAAAAGTTTACATATGATAAATTGTAGTAAAACATATACCAGGTATGTTAATTAGGTGATTCAGGGTGTGGTTAAGGAGTGGTCAGTTCTTAAAGGAACATGCACTTTTTGTATCTATTACACAGGCATTTTACCCAGAATTCACCAGGAAAAGCCCAAAGCAGGCCACAGAGAGTTGTGGTTTTTAGGACTATTTCTTCAATAAATTGACTAGCAGTCAGGGCCAACTGAGGACTGTTTTGACAAGATAGATGCAGGGAGTGTACATATGTCTTAAGTCTAGGATACATATAATAAGGAGTCCAGGATGCATAAAATAAAAGGTAGGGAGTTGGTATAGGTACAGAATATCTTTATGAGTCAGTACAAAGCCAATTCAAACTAATAATTCCTATAGATGTGCTTTGTTACTATACCAGGGAGAGAGATAAGTGTTTTGCTGGGGCCCGCTCATCAGTCATTGCTAGGCATAGTGTCCTTGGGCTGGAGAGAAACTGCCAGGAATAGTGTTTTGAGGCTAGAGAGAAATATGGTCTTGGAATTGGGGTCCAAGCACAAGCACCCAAGCAGCCCATCAGTTCTACCTCCAAAACGATGGCCTTAAAAGATAAATAGCATTTAGGCAAGCAGAAGAAGTGAGAGGTCATTCTAGTTTAGAGGAAACAGAGAGAGAGAAAAGAAACTGCAGGGTCCTCTGAGTTGTAGAGTGTAATTATCACTAGAATACAGTAATGGAGAGAGAATCATGGGAGTTTCAGGGCTGGAAGGCTAGAATAATAGAACTGAAAGACAGAAGATTCCTTGGGATTACCTCCTGGAGCTGCCTCATTTTACAGATGAGGGAACCAAAGTTCAGAAAACGTAAATGAGTCGTCCAAGGTCACACTCCAGGTCGCAAAGCCAGGTTCTGTGACTCAGATGAAGAGTCAGATCATGGCTCTGTTCTCTAGTTGATGGGGAGCCACAGAAGATTTCTGGGCAAAGTCACAACATGATGGAATTTTTAGGAAGACAGAGCCGACTTTGCAGGACGGCTTGATTGGAGTACAAAGTTGTTCACAAGATGAAAGCTTATCTCAGACACCACCTTGTACAGGAAGCCTCTCCGGATTCTCCACAGTGTTCTCTTCTTTCTCACGTTATTTAATATTTCCTTATTTGTGTACAGTGGAATATATAAGCCCCTTGAGGATAAGGGCTATTTTGTCTTTATAGTCCGGTGCCTAGCATAATGGCTTGCCCATGTTAGACACCTGATGAATGTTTATACTCAGACACTTACTAGCTGCGTGACCCTGGACCAGTCACTTAACCCTGCTTGCCTCAGTTTCCTCATCTGTAAAATGAGCTGGAGAAGGAAATGACACACTGCGTCAGTATCTTTGCCACGAAAACTTCAAATGGGGTCATGAAGGGTCAGACACAGCTGAAAATGACTGAACAACAAAAAGTGTTTGAATTGGGGGAAAAAAGTTAGGAAGCTGTTGCCATAACCCAAGAATGCTTGACCTAGGATCCATGCAGAGGAAATTGAAGGAAGGCAATGCATGGAAGAGAAATCATGAAAGATACGTTTTTTCCTTGGGCATTTGCATCTTAGGATTTTCCAGGCATCATGGTGCCCATAGAACCTGAGAGTGAAGAGGTGATAGGGAGAGGAGGGTCTGGAAGTTCCGCCATCGCTGGCAGGAGGGTCTGCTTGATGTCGTCCAAGATGCTGAGGACTCAGCTGCCACTCTCATCCCCATAACCTGTACTGCAGTAGGGATGATTGTTCCCACTTGAGTCTCAGCAGTCCACACTGGGCCCAGTGCAGCCCTAACCCATGTACATGTCACACGTGTCTGTCTTCATCTTTTCCCATCTCCTTCTTTCCCATCCTCTGGCCCTACTTCTCTCTAGGGCTCGATTCCCTCATCTGTAAAATGAGGGAGTTGGAATAAATGATCTCTAAGATCCCTTCCATCTCTAAAATACTATGGACCAAAGATCCCTATTCTCTCTCTGCCTAACCCCTCAGGCTGCATCCTCTCATTCTGGCCTCTCAAGCCCCTCATGGGTTAACCCTTCAGGTCTCATCCTTTCCCAGTCTGGAATGTTAGGCCCTATCCCCTTCCCATGTGGACCATTAGCTCCCTCTCCCCATTCTCCCTAACTCCTCAAGACCCTCCCTCATTCCATGTAGCCCTTCCTCTCTCTACCCTTCTGATCCCCTATCCATCTGTGCTACCAAAAGGAAGGCTGTGCAATAAGAAATGAAATCTGGAGGTTGAAGGGGGGAACCCAGCCCCTCGATCAATACCATTAGCATCTCCTCCTCTCCTCAGCATCCTGCAGTGGCTTATTCCTCTACCGTCTGTCTCCCCCAGCCCCTCCTTCTATCCTGCTGCTCGTCGGCCTGGCTCCTCCAGCTGGGATTCATACTAATTAGGTGAAGCAGCTGTTGTTTCTCTGCTGAAATTGGCAGGGGGGTAAGGGGGCAGGGGAGGCAGTTGGTCAGAGAGCAGCTATACACAGTAGCCCCTGGGGCCTATCCTCCTTCTCTTACCTGGCAGGTCCCTGGCCTTTCTGTGTGAAAAAAGATCCTAGAGAGGGATGAGCTAGGGAGTGGATAGTGAGCATGGTGTTTCCTGCCCTTGGTCACTCAGGCTCTGGTCTGTGAAGGATTAGAAATCCTATGGACTATGCTCACAGAATTCCTTGCTCTGGGAAGTCCTCCCCACCCCACCCAGGAAGAAGCAGCATGGGACCCTGGAAAGCACACAATCTTTAGAGTTTGAGACTTGTATTCACATCCTGACTTTTTCAAACACCTAGAAAATAGATTACTAGCTCTCTTGGCAAGTCACTTCACATCTCTGGGCCTCAGTTTCCTCATTTGTAAAATGAGAGGACTGTAGTTCACCTCCAAATCTATGATCTCATGGTGTCTGAGGAGCCCCTCACACATATGTGCTGCCCTGAATGGAAGAATGCGAGAGCACTTTCTGGCCTAACTAGTAAGGGATGTACTGTGTACGAATCCCATCCTCAAGAGCCCTCTCCCCTCCTCTGAGATCTTGTCCCCTGCAAGAACTGAACACATCCCCATGCCCCTCCCTCCATGCGTGGTTGTCTCCTCTCACAGTCTGTTTTCTGTCCAGAACATTTGGCCTCATAAAGGATCCAGCCCTCCAGGCCTCTTGGGCCTCTTTCATCTGCATCAGCTCCTCAAAAGTCTTGAGATAGGCCTTTCCTTTGGCCCTGGGACTCTCTCCTTGCAGTTAATCTCCTCGAATCTCTAAACCCCGGCTCAAGACACTGCTTCCTTGACCTCTGTGGTTCTTGAGCCTCGTTGGCATCTTGGCACATCCAATCCCAGATGTCGTAGACTCCCCCATACAGCATCTACTCCATCTTTCCATTCTTCTCCCTGTCTGCCACACACTCCAGACCATAAAAGTGGGGTTTCCTAGAGAGGAAGAAGGGGATAAACACAAGAAAAATGCAGCAGGGCAGGGAACTAGAAAACCACATAACTTCAAAGAAAAAAAAAGCTCCCTAGTCCCCAACTTGAGGTTACTTAAACTTCCTAAACTGTCTTAGCTACCTGAAATCCCTCGGAATAACTTAGCCCGTCTTGATACTCTCTTGGTCCGTGGCCTCCTGGCTCCCAGATAAGATTAGCATCTTCTGCCCCAGGAAAAGTAAAGCCAGTTAGGGAATTTGCCCACCTGGATGCATTAACTCAGGGGTTCCCTCACATTCCGCAGGCCTGGATTCACCACTGACCAATTAGGAAGACCAAATGCAGGACAAATTTTTGCTACTTCTCCTATATTATGTTTTCCTTCAGCCAGTCTACCTTCTCCTTTAGGGGAAAAAATATTATTTAGGGGAAACAAAAAGCAGATAGAGTGTTTCTGTCATCTCAAAAAATCAGTCATATTACACAGGTCGTAAAACTTAAGAGCTAAAAAAAGACCTAAGAGATCAGAATAGGTCAATAGTCTCATTTTATAGAGGCCCAGACTTGAGCTCAGAGAGGTTAAGTGGAGTAATTACCCACAGCTACCCTCCAAAGTTCATAAAAAGATAGCCCTTTTCTTAATTGTACCATTCACATGTAAGCTGCCTCTTCCAAAGCATCTGTCCCCGTTCAGGGCCTGCATCTGCCCAAACACGACCCCTCTCAGAATGCCTGCTGCCACTTTGTTTCCCTTTTGGTATCCCTGCCCCTTTCCTCAACAACTGATGAATCTTGGCACAGATAGGACAATTACCCCAAGACCTCTGCCCTCTCCCATTGGCCTGCCACCCCCAGGATTGCCTCGAGGGTTTCTTTGTGTCCTGGGCCATTGCTTCTTATTCAGTGTTTTTCTGATATACTTCCTGTAAATACTTGCAGGTCAGGCTCCAGGTAGGTCTCTTTGGAAGCTTCCTGTGGCTTTATCCATCAGAGCCACAGAGCCTCCTCCCATTTTAGCCTTCTAGTCTAATCCACTGTCTCAGTGGATAAAGCAACTGGGCCTGGAATCATGAAGACTTGAGTCCAAATGTGATTTCAGACACTAACTCACCATGTGACCCTGGGTAAGTCACTTAACCTCTGCCTCAATTTCCTCAACTGTAAAATGGAGATAATAATTGCATCTGCCTTTCAGGATTGTTGTCAGGAGCAAATGAAGTGTTTCTAAAGCAGTTAGCACTGTATCTAGCACATAGTCGATACTTAATAAATGCTTCTGCCTTTCCCCTCCTGCCTCTCCTCTCTCCCCACCCATGCCCCCATTAAGTGATTTTGTAGGACTATCCTATTCAATATCTGCCTGTTCCCTCTCCTTCCCCTAGGTCTTTACACTCATTCAAAGCCTTCTCTTAAGTTCTCGAAGCCAGGACAGCAAACCAGTCCTTTCTTTTCCCTCAGAACAGGATTCTACATGCCAGCCCCATGCAGAGACACTGGTGAGGTCCTTATACCAGCCTTCACCAGCCAGGCCCTGGAGGGAGCTGAGCTTGCAGGGCTCTGTCATTCCATTTCCTGATGTAGCTTTCTGGGAAGTAGCTGTGTCACTCAGAACCTTTAAAGTGGGGGGCGTGGGGGGGGAGGCAGGAGAGCTGGAGGGTAGAAATTGGTGTGGGGAGCTTAAAAGAGATTAGCATAGGCGAGAGCCCAGAAAACTGGTGAGGACAAAGGAATCTGTGACAGATAGAAATAGAGTAGAGGGAAGGATACACAAGCCCCCAAAGGCTGCCATCAAGGTAAGAGATGCCCTGAGTCAAGCCTAGCTCCCCACCTCGGGGGAGCACCCTATGAGGCTCTGGCCACAAAGAAGGCCTAGGTGGAGTGGTGCCCCAGTGACTGGCCAAGATAGCTTGTCTCTGGGGGCAGGGTGGTGTGAGGTTAATGGGCTCACCCTACTGTAGGCCCTACCCACAGCAGGGTGGGGGCGAAGTCAACCCTCAGACATGAACCATAGATCATCCGTGTGACAACCTTAGCAAGCACTACTGTGTCAGGGGTACAAAGAAAATGCAGAAACAAACCCTGAACTCAAGGAGCTCCCATTCTGATGTATAGCCCTGTGAAGCTATGCCACACTACGGCATTGCCCCAGGATTTGGATTTGAGGCCCTGGGTCGGGCAAGAGTGACTGAGCCTCTTACTGGGTGGAGGCGGAGGTCCCCACATTGAAACTCCCCAGCTGTGATCGCCACCTAGTGTTCTTGTTGGGGACTACAGCACAACAGCCTAAGCTGGTAGGGACTCCTCCACAGCATGCCCACAGTTGCCTGAGGCTGAGGCCCTAATGGCTGCCAGGAGGGATGAGGCCTGGATGACCTTCACACAATCATAAAGGAATAAACGTTTGTCTTTGCCTTAGTTTTCTGTGACTTTCTGTGACTTTTCCATCCTTCTGGCAACTTACCTAACCCAATGGCTTTTTTCTCCTCCTCTCTCTTCCTCTCTTTCTCTCTCCCTCTCCCCCTCCCTTCCTACCTCCCACCAGGCACATTTCATAGAATACTGAGCACATGAGATACTAGCTGTGTGAGCCTGGGACAATCACGTAACCTCTCTCCTCTGTGAAATGAGGGAACTGGACTGAAATGTCCTCTGAGGCTCCTTCCAGTTCTAAAACTATGGTCCTAGAAATACTGTTGTCATAGAAGATTTGACTTGATATCAAGCTTTTATGCCTTAGAATAAATGCCAATCTCTGTTTTCCTCCTCCTGTGAAATTTGGCACTTTAACCCTTCTCCCTAATTGTACAAACCTTTAGCCTCCCACCACAAGGATTTCAGGCCCCAGTTTTGTTTTAGGGAAGAAGGGAAGGTCTTCCCTTGGCTTCAGAAATTACAATTAATAGTGAGCCCAGATGTGAAAGAGCTGAGAACACATCTGGGTTGTGATGTTTTGCACTGGTGGAGGGAAGAACAAATTGGACCCCAGCAGGAGTGGAACAGGCATTTTGGGATCCAAGAGATTGAGTTTTTCTCTGGGTCCTCCCATATCTTTGTGATAACAATAATTATGATGATGGTGATTAATTTTTAACAACAGTAATAGGAAGCATTTATATAGCGCTTTGAGATTTGCAAAGCACTTTACGTATGCTCTCTCCTTTGACCCTTACGATAATCTTGTGAATAGATGCTATTATTATTCCCATTTTATAGATGAGGAGACTGAGGCTGAGAGAGGTTAAATAACTACGTGGCCAGAGTGCTGGACCCTGCACTTAAGTTGTGCCATCTAGCTGCCAACAGTTATACCAAAGAAATAATTTTTTTAAATAAACCAAATTATATATATTTGTTTGTAAATTTTTAGTTCCATAAAGGATATTTAAAATCCCAAATATCATGTTTTTGAATCTGTTTAACTGAATTAATTTCAAGTTTCCACTTTCTCCCAAAGAAGACTAAATGTGTGTGACTCTAGCTTTGCTCATGAGATCATGGGATTTAGAGCTGCAAGAGGCCTTGGAGTCTGTCTAGTCTAGCTCTGCCACCTGTAACTTAGGATGCAGATCCATCTCCCTCTTCCAGCCCCAGCAGCTGCTGTTCAGAGCACTTCCAGGAGTTAGGAGGAGAAGGAGGCCTTTGGGGACAGCTGTTGCCTTCCTGGATCAGAGCTGGTCTCACTCCAGCCATGAATAAGAAGGTTCAATTTCATTTCCATCAGCTTCCCGAAAAACTCTCCCCCAAGAGCAGTGATTTGTTTCTACAGCAACTCAGGCTTCCTTCCCAGGAGACTGTCTACAAATTCAGTTGGCAAGAAAACCTTTTTTTTTTTTTTAATTTGGGAGCTGTTCATTAGAAAGGAAAAATAGGTAGTCAACACCTGGTAGAGCTGGGTAGGAGATAAGATGAGAGAAACGGGAACATAGTCTTCCCCCGTACTCCACTGCTAGAGCCTGCTGGGCTGGTGACAGCTCCTCCAGGCCATTGGGAGCAGATTGGCTGTATTCCCCACTCCCCAACCTCACCACTACCACTGTTAGGATCTCAGGAGTATTTTTACAGGCATGGGTGAGGCCCAAGATCATCTGTTTGAGCCATCAACACAAATCAACCAAGGGATTACTGATTTCCTTCCCTTCCATAATAAGATACATACCATCACCAGATTAAGTTTCTGACAGCCTGGCTTTCATTACAGTACTTCTCTACTGAAGAACCTTGACTGGCTCCCTGTTGCCTACTGCATCAATTCTAAGTTGATTCAAGGCCCATCGCAATCTAACCCCACTCTACCTCTCTAATCTTATTTTCTACCACTCCTTCCTCCTCCAGGCTGTTCTTATCAGTGTCCCTTGTATTGTTCCATATGCATGAGTTATATGTCCTCAATGTGATTATAAAAAACCCCCTTGATCCTTTCCTGTCTCTTTCCTAGCATAACCCAGCCAATTTTCTCAATGTGGAAATGCAGGTTGATTTGGGGGATAGAAGAGGAGAGGGGCTACAGCACAGAGAAGGGAAGGGAGCTCCTCGTGATTAGTAAGACAAAGAGGGCAGAGGCATGGCAGAAGGGCAGTCAGCTGCTACCTCTTATACATGCCACCCGGGCTTCCCACTGTCCCATACATTCTGCCACTCACCATACTCACCAACAATATCGCTTACGTGATAAGGTGAGACCATGGCAAAATGGTGATGTCTGGAAAGGCTGGGTTTCCTTCCTTCAGGAAACCTCTTCCAACCAAGGCATTATTCTTTCATTCCTTTCACCAAGACCTTATTCTCAATTCTCTGTTTAGTTAATCTTTGCCCAAGCATTGATGATTGATAATGAATTAAAGTTTGACCCTTTCTGGTATAGCTATAATAGAGAACTCAGAAAGCCTGGAATATATCAAGACCAAAAATGACTTATTTCAAATGGTGATATTTCAGACCCCATGGCACTTAGTGGGGGAGATACTTAGGGTTAGGGAGACCTCTTTGTCTTTCATCTTACTCTTCAGACAGCTGTTTCCTTCTTCTGTGCTTTCTAGAGCTCAGATAACCAGTATAGCAATGCCACAAAATTAATAGGTTTGCTTTTCAGTAGAGAGAATTAAAAATAGATAAAAGGAAGGGAGAAAGATGGGAAACCTCCTTTCCTGAAGAGTCCCTGGTAAATCACTTAGCCTCTTAGGGCCTCAGTTTCCTCATCTGTGAAATGAGGGCGTTGTGTATGACCTTATGGATAAAGTCCCTCCAGTTCTGAATCTCTGATGCTCTGCTCTTGTGACCACCATGTACTTGACCCTCTTCATTATCGATTTGCTGGTTTTCTTGTCTCAGTAGGGATCAGGCGAGAAGGAAGAAAAAATAACCTAAGTACACTCCCCCACATCCCAAGAACTGTCCTTGTGAAACTCACAAAATGTAGAAAGAGCCTGGTCAGTCCAGGTAAGTGAATGGGCAAAAGACATCCTGCAAGAGAATCTAGTGATTTGATCCCACACACCCATCCACACAGGCAGAGGCAGAAAGACCTCAAGCTACCCAGGCTTTTCCTTTGAGGGTGGGGTAGTTGATAGTGGGTCATCTCCCAGAGCATAGGCCCCAGGGACCAGAGTAGCTCATAGGCCAATGTCTATGTCTAAGTGTGTTAGATGACTAGTTTATTTGTAAACAAAGGAGTCCTATCTGGCTCTAGGTTCTATAAACAGGACATCAAATAAAATCAGCCCTTTTTTAAAACCAGAAACAGAGGAAATAAGAGAAAAGGGTTTTGGTAGGAAAAGCAGAAGAAAAAGAAAACTTAGTCAATGACTGAGGTTGAGCTGGGTAGGAACAGATTAGAATTAGGAGCAGTGGAGAAGGCCTAGGGTGGAGAGTTGCCTTCAGCAGCTGGACAGAGGCCTCCATGCCTCAGGAGATTTTAAGAGAAGCTGACTCTGCTGAGCTGGGTGCCACCTAGCTGGAGCCAAGTTATTTCCTCTTTCTAGGCCCTAGTTTTCTCATAAGTGAAATGACAAGCTTGAACTAGATGGTCCCTAAGGTCCTTCCTAGTTCTTCTGTTCTATTTATGAGTGTATCAGAATTCATCAGATAGGATAAACTGATTCTTGTTAGCTCAGGTGAGGAAAATATTTCTGTGCCCAGAGTGATCCAGGCTGTCACTAGCATGAACATGAAGGCAGAATTGCTAACCAGCTGGCAGACAAAAGCAGAGACCCTGAACTCCAGAGAGATGTTGGAGACTCAGGAATAGGGCCTGGTAAAGAGACATCTTCCCAAGAGGACTGGGGAAACCCTCAGTTTCTGCAGGGGTGGGATGGGTCTAGTTATATAGCAAGGAGAGGATGTTGATATCTTCTTTATAGGAATCAGCAAAGCTAGTTGGAGGGAGGAACTTGTTGGAGGTTCTTAAGGTTTAAATCAGGCCCTAGAACTCAGCTGCTTTACAAAAATGGATGATTTGAGCTTCCTTTTCAGTGGATGGCCTGGTGCTAAAGGCCCCTCCAAGTGGGAGAGGGCAAGAAAGGCAGCTTCCTTCCCTCACCATTCCAGGCTGCCATTGTCTGTCTGTTGTCAGGAACCAGAGTGCCGTGAGGCATCAGCCTCATCCTCATAATAACCATGTTTCCTCTGCAGAGAAACAGCGAGAGCTCGCTCGAAAGGGTTCCTTGAAAAATGGCAACATGGGCAGTCCAGTCAACCAGCAGCCCAAGAAGAACAACGTGATGGCCCGGACAAGGTAAAGGTTTTCTTCTCTGTCCCCTCCTGTGTCATTCAGATCACCCTAATTGACAGAACTTCCTTTTCATCTTTATTCTTCTAGAATAGGGGCCTGGGATATGATGAATGGGAGAGGAAGTAGACAGTGGCCCCATAATTGGTAGGGACTTGGGAGCATTGAGCCCTCCTGGGTCCAGACTTAGGCAATCCTTAGGTTTATGTCCTTGACCATCCTGCTTGTAGACTTCAGACAGGGCCTTCCCTTGGTACCTGGCTCCTGATGTATTCAAGAGTACCTGGCATGGACCACTCTGTCCAGAGTTCAGTATGCCAGCTGTTCCCTTTGGGATGGAATGGAAAGCTTAGACCTCCCTAGCATAATGCTCAGAACAGACAGGCAAAAAAATGGAAAGGGCTTGCCATGGCCCGCTAATCATGACCCATCTGTTCTGTTTTTTTCCAGGCTGGTTGTCCCCAATAAAGGATACTCTTCACTTGATCAGAGTCCAGATGAGAAGCCATTGGTGGCCCTTGACACGGACAGGTATGGAGGCCTGGGACAGAGGATGGACCTGAACCTAAAATAAATAAATGAAGTGTGTGTGTGTGTGTGTGTGTGTGTGTGTGTGTGTATGTGTATGTGTATGTGTGTGTGAGAGAGAAGGAGAGAGAGAGGGAGAGAGAAAGAGAGGGAGAGACTGTGAGAGAGAGAGAGAAACTGTGAGGGGGGAGGAAGAGGAGGGGGAGAGAGAGAGAGAGAGAGAAAGGGAGAGAGAGGGAGAGAGTGAGAGAGGGAAAGAGAGAGAGATGAAAAAGGAACCTCTAGATGGGAAGAGATAGTTCTTTCAGCTATCCAGAACTGATTTTCTAGTCTTCCCTGGGTGTGGATTCCCTTGGTCCTGGGGTTTAATTCAATAAATGTTTATTAAGAACCTATTGTATGCAAGGCACCATGCTAGACTGGGGCATTGACATGACCCCTAAGCCATTGTTACACCTCCACTCTGCAATCACATTGGTCCCCATGTTGGAGCCTGGCTTTCTTACCTCACTTCCAAAAATATCTTCTTGGGTTTTAAGCCATGTGCTGCTGACCTCGTTGACCTCTGCTCCTTCTGGAGACTTTTGGCTGCAGGCCCTGGAAATCCTACTGTTACTCATAATCTCCTGCATAAGAAAAGCACTACCTGGTCCCAGGATTTTTCCCCTGGGCTCTAGGCTACCATGTACTAACTGTGTAGTCACCTCCCTTCACTCTCCGATGATAGGATCCAGGGCCTGGAAGTATCACCCTCACCTCACTAGGGACAGAGAAGCCATCTGCCCATGGCTGGCAGCCCTGTAGGAGGAGGGATGGTTACAGTAACTGAAGAAGGCACCTGAACCTCCTGTCCTTCAAGGAAAGTGTGAGACCAAAGTCTACATAGAATCTGGGATGGAAGAACAGCCAGAATCCAAGAGAGATTAGAACTGCTCTGTCCACCTCCTCCGAAGCCCGGTGCCAGCTTCTCATTCGGGCTGTGAAGCAGTGTGGTTTGTCTGCTGCTCCAGGCTCGCTTTGGGGCCTGGCCTTACTAGCAACCATGTGGTTTCATAGGATCATAAGATTATTGATTTAGATCAGGAAGAGCCCTTAGAGGCCGTGTAGTCCAACCTGCTCATTTTACAGAAGAGGAAACTGAGGCCCATAGGGGTCATGTGATCTGCCCAAAGTCACAAAGGTGGTAAGCGGTGGGGCCAGGATTTGAACCCGAGGCCTTGATTCTTTACTTCAGTAGCAGAGGGCAACTCTTCCCAGTCCTGTTTGCCTGGCATAGAACGTCTTTCCATTTCACAGCCTCACCCTCATCAGACTTAGGGTTTCCTTACTAAGTTTCTGTTTCTTGTCCCGTAGCTCTCCTCTCATTGGGAGAGAGAATGGAGTGCTGAGTCTGGGGTCAGCAAGATAAGATCTGCCTTGGAATGCAGCTTTTGATAGTTACTGGCTGTGTAACCATATTGGGGCAGGTCACTTCAATCCTCTGAGTCTCAGTTTCCCCATCTCTTCAGTGGGAATAATACCTGTGGTTCTCATCTCACAGTATGATTGCAGGGATCAAATGAGATCATATATATGAAGCACTATGCAAATGACAGCTGTTTTTATTGGACAGCAGAAATGATTGACAGATCCTAAGCTCCCAGACTTGGTGCTAACAGTTCCCTCCTTCCTCACTTTTCCATGTTCTCTCTGACATGTACCTCAGTGACTGCCTCACCCCCAGGGAAAAGGAATGTCCTTCTTGTCCTGCAGTGTTAAAGCTGAACACTCTGTTGCCTAAAGCTTGATTTTCTAAAAGTTTATATTGAATTTGACATAATAGTACAAGCACTGCCCTGTTTGTCTGAGTGCCCTACGTAGAGATCATGTAGTTCAATCACTTTAGCTCACAATTTTTCCCTAGAATCCTACTAGTATAGTTTTGCAATAGCAAAATATTTTATATCAATATTAATAAGAGTAAGTGATTCCAACCAGTGGTAAGAGATCCTGCTTATGAGCCACATGGTCCATTTGTTAAAATGTTAAATTTTTTTTTTTCCAATTACAATTTTAACATTCATTTTTTTATAATTTTGAGTTCCAAATTCCCTCCTTCCTTCTCTTCCCCCTTCATTGAGAAGGCAGGTAATTTTATATAGGATATACATGTTTAATTATGTAAACCATATTTCCATATCAGTCACATTATGAAAGAAAACAGACATAAAAACCACACACAAAAAAAGAAAGTAAAAAATAGTATGCTATTATATATGGAGTTTCCATTCAGACTCCATCAGTTCTTTCTGTGGAGGTAGAGAGCATTTTTCATCATAAGTTTCTCAGAATTGTCTTGATCTTTTAATTGCTGAGAAGAGCTAAGTCATTCACAGTTCATCATCATACAGTATTGCTGTTGGCCTCAAGAGGCCAAGGTCTCCCAGTGCATCCTGGGTCATCTCCAGTCACCCTGATGAGTATCTGGTCACTGGATTCACATGGCTCTGGAGGAGAAGTGAGGCTGGTGACCTGCACAGCCCTCCCTCCCTCAAAACAAAGTCAAGTGCAAGTCATGTCATTATTTCTCTCATGGCGTGGTCTTCTTCAGCAACGAAGGACAAGCGCAACAATACTGAGTACAATGTTCTCTTGTTCTCCTCACTTCACTTTGTATCATCAATCCATGGAAAACTTTCCAGGTTTCTCTGAAACCATCCTGCTCATCATTTCTGATAGCACAATAGTATTCCATCACAGTCATATACTGCAACTTGTTCAGTCATTCCCCAACTGATGGGTATCACCTCAATTTCCAATTCTCAGCCACCACAAAACAAGCTGTTATAAATATTTTTGTACATATAGGTCCTTTTCCTGTTTTAAAAATCTCTTTGGGATATAGACCTAGTAATGGTATTATGGGGTCAAAGGGTATTCTCAGTTTCTTAGTCCTTGTGGCATAGTTCCAAGATTGGTCTTCAGAATGGTTGGACCAGTTCACAACTCCACCAATAGGGCATTGATATCTCAGTTTTCCCACATCTCCTCCAAAATTTGTCATTTTCCTTTTCTGTCGTATTCACACTGTCCTTTGAGAAACAACATTGCAAGCATTCACTCTTCATAAATGCTTCTTTCATTCATTCATCTGGATAAAAAGAGATGGTGCTGAAGGAGGACTGGGGACTGCTTCCTTTTACTCCCTTTTCTTCGCTGTGCCTCTGATCTTTGTTTCCTCTTGGGCGTGTCATCACCACTCTCAGAACCTGACCTTCCCCATCTATAAAAGGAAACAGTAAACGGAGGGCAAATGAACCTCAAGCATTCTTAGAATAAGATAGGTGGGTTGACATGGAAGGTTCCAGCATTCCTCTGGGAACCTCTGCACCACTTGAGGGAAATTCCCAGAGCCCAGTTTGCATGTCAGAAAATAGTATAAAGGGAGGACTTGCCTAGAAAATAAAAAAGAAGTAGGGGAGCAGAACAGAAATTTAAAAAGGGACACAACCAGGGTAATGTTTGGTACTATCATGTTAAATTTAATAGAAACATTTTTAAAAACACAGACTATCTAATACTCACAGTCTTGTACACAGTCCTCTCTGTACTTTGTATATTAAAGTGTTCATCTTTTGTTAATGTTAAGTTCAAAAATTTTAATTAAAAAAAAGCAAAAAATAAAAAAGGGAGAATTTAGATTAATACCAGTAAAGGGAAGGAGGTTGGAAAAGAGAGTAAGAAGAGAGATGCTTCGTGAGTCCTATTTGGGGGGTATGATTGAATGGACTCACAAAATGAGCTCAGAGTTCATTTAAGATGGTCCTAAACCATTGTAATGGGGGTATAAGGAGAGGGAAGGCCAGGAGGTGGGCTCTTCTTACCCGCCTCCCATCCTTTCCTCAGATTCCCCCACCCTCAAGGGAAAGGATTCTTCGTAGGATCGTAGATATATTTAAGGATTTCAATTCAGAAGGGACCTTAGAGATTTTTCAAACCAATGCCTTCATTTTACAGATGAAGAAACTGAGGCCCATTTAGGTAAAAGGGAAGTCACAGAGGTCAGCATGTTGTAGTTGAAAGAGCACTGGATGGAGAGAGATGACCTGGATTCAGATTCTGGGTCTGTTACTTAAGCACCTCACTTCACCTCTCTAGGCCTGTTTTCTCATATGTAAAAATGAGGTTATCTCTAAATCTAAACTAAGATTTGATAGTTTCTGACTTCACAACCAGTGTTCTTCCCATTAAACAATCCAGCCTCTATAAAACTATTTCTGTTGAAGGGGAGTTAGGCCTTGGCACTGAGAATCCAAATTAATTTCAGGGATAGTCCATTAACTAGTGAAAATTCATCCACAGCCCTAGTTCAGGGACAATGTTTAGTCCTCACCCCCCCCCCCCCCAAAGAAGTGAGACTGAGGACCCAGACTTTGAAATCATCAATGATCTTTTCTTCTTATCTGTACTTACAGTGATGATGACTTTGATATGTCCAGATATTCCTCCTCGGGCTATTCCTCAGCAGAGGTGAGTCATGGGAATGTCTGGAGGTTTTTCACCATGAAGAAAGACTTGTACCTGCCTGCAGCTTCTCCTTGGTGCTAAAAATAGTGGAGCAGAGACTGAAATAGGGTTACAACCTGGGAGGTATATATGGTGGAGTGTCTGAGACATAGGAGTGGAACTGAGATATAGGAAGAGAAGACAAGAAATAGCATCCTAGGCCAAGAGGCAGGAGTAGAATCTTAAAGGATAGGACTTTAGAGATGGGGGTGGGGGAGGGATAAAAGATAAGAGGGTATTTGGGTGGTAGAAATAGAACCTGGAAGGTAGGAGGGTCAGGCCTCAGAGATAGGGGGAGGGGCCTAGGAAGGAGAAGAGATGGGTTTTGCTTGGTGGAGGATAGAGCCTACAGGTTAATTTCTGGGGCTAATTAGGACTGTAGGCCTGCTTGCCCCCACCTTCACCCCAGGTTTGACCGCCCTCCCCTTTGCCTACAGCAGATCAACCAAGACTTGAACATCCAGCTGCTGAAGGATGGTTACCGGTTAGATGAGATCCCTGATGACGAGGACCTCGACCTCATCCCCCCTAAATCTGTGAACCCCACGTGCATGTGCTGCCAGGCCACTTCTTCTACTGCCTGCCACATCCAGTAACGGCCAGCATGGGCCAGGACAGGGGCAGAGCGGGGAGGAGGCACATCTGGCGCCCATTCCCTCCCTAGTTCCCATTTGGGGCCTTGGTCCTGGCCGTAGCCACTGGCCAACTTCTTAACAGCCATTGCTTCCTCCTATGGTAGGACGTGTACCTCTGTGTTCATGAAGCCGGGAGAAACCAAAATGAGATTTCACTGGGGGGGTGGGGGGAGGGTGATAGGGGCTCTTTGTTCATTGATTTGTTTAAAGGGGACTCAGCCAGCTTCCCCTTCTCCCTAAAACCACCACCACCTCCATTGGCTTCCCAGCCATGATTGTCTCCAGCAGATAAACTGGCCAAAAGTCTAGGGAAAGCAGGAGAGGGAGATGGGAGAAGAAGAGATACCAGGGGTTAGTGAGGGCTGAAAGGGGATTGACAAGGGAAGCAGCTTGCAGCTCTGGCCTCCATTGGCCTAGGGTAAGTCAATCTGTGTTTCATTCAGAAGAGAGCTCTTCCAGATTGTCCTCAGGCCAAGCCATGACCCAGTCTGATGTCCCAGGATGTCTCAGGCTCAAAGTCTTTCCCCCAGAGGTCCTTGGAGATTGCCCCATGATGATCTGCTACAGAAATAGAACACCTGGCAGCTGAAGGACACCCCAAAGACTCCTCCTGGAATGGCTCAACAAGGCCAGCTCCAAGACTACTCAGCCTAACCCGGCCTGACTGACCCTGGCTCAGCCTCAAGATGTGAACTGTGGGAACTTGTTATCTTTCCTGGCCCTGGCTTGTCTTCCTCCTGCCTTCTGACCTACACACTGATTTTTAGATTTTTTCAATGTTTAGTCTCCATCTCCCCTCCCTTTCTGTTCTGTCCAAGTCAGGCACAGTTTCTGGGCTTTGTTTCCCATCATTTTTCTAGGGGACATAAGGGTAGAAGGGAGCCCTCCCATCTCCATCACCAGGGGAGCAGCTTCATGTTTTGCTGTCATCCTCTGTCTCTCTCCCTCTCCTTCTCTGTCACCTACCATCTGTGTGTTTTCCTCTCCTTTCTGTGGAGGGACAAAGGAGCAGCAGTGTACATGAGATCAGGACCAAGGTGGGAGTGAGGACAAACTCCTGCCTGCCTAGTTCTGTTAGTGCCCTTGTGGGTTTTAGGGGTGGTGGTGAATCGAGGGAGCTGCCTCTGGCTCAGCCTCACCCCACTCCTCCCCTTTTCTCCATCAAGCCTTTGTGGGGAGCTGGAAGCAGGAAAAGAGAGGGAGTTACTAATGTCAGTCCCCTCCCTACTCTGTGGTTAGCTAGAGCTGAGCCCCACCAGGCCTGCCTGTCTCCCTTGCCCTATGGTTCTGCCTTTCCCAGTAGGCCAGGATTTCCTTTGGGTCTGCAGTACAGGGACTGCCTCTTAACCTGCTCTCCCCTACCCACACAGCTAGGTTCCTTCCCACAATCACTCATGAGTGAACTGAACTTGCTGCTCGGGAAATCATCACCTTTGTCCACGTCCTCCCCTTCATGAGGCTCCAAGGAGGTTGCATAGAATAAGCATCTTCAGGGAAGTGTGTGTGTGTGTGTGGGGGGGTTATATGTGTACACATGTAGGTGTCTGTCATTATATGTCTTTGGGCATAGCAGTAGTATGTGTGTATCTAGTTCTAAGAATGTGTGTGTGCGTGTGAGAGAGAGTGAATATATGTGTGTGTGTCTGTACAAGTGTGTGTAGGGACATGCACATCTGTGCTACTACTGGTATTGGATTAGAAGGGTCAGAGTGGGAATCGGGCCCTAATAGCACCATAAAAGGCAAAAAAAATCCTGGACCCTTTTTCCTGAGAGTTCTGGATCCTGAATTTGCCTCCCCTTATTAGGGAAGGAAAGAACATGATCCCAAATGCCAAGGGATGCTCTTAGTTTCAGGATGGGCAGTGACCTCAAAGGCTGATCAAGTACAAGGGAAAAGTGTTTGCTTACTGGCACTGGCCTAGCTCTCTGGAGCTATGTATTTGGTAAAAACAAAAAGGTATTTGGGGAAGGACAGTCCAGAGGGTCCCTGCCTTTAAGGCTGGGAGGTAGAAGAAGCAGGATCAAAGTGGACCAGACCAAGCCAAGTTTTGGTCTTCTCTGTCCCAGCCTGGGATGGGCCAACCCTGGAAAAGTTGATTTGTGAAACAGTCTGCAGGACCTTCCCCAGACATAAGCCCAGCAAGGCTTCCCTCCCTGCCTACCCTCTAGCCTATCTTTGTGTGCCCAGCCTCAGCCTTCCCACCTCTTATGTGGGATTGGGGTTATAGACTAGCCCAAAATTTCTCAAGCTTAGTTACCAAGGGAAGAGGATCTCCCTGTCCTGATAGGTAGAGGGGAAAGGAGTGCTTTCCCCCTCAGTCCTTCATATGGTACCACATACAGGTATAGTCACTCATTAGTTGAACTGTCTCTCCCTCTGCCCCAACACAATTATGTACATATGTATGTATATGTATATACATATAGTTATGTATGCCTGTAGATCTCCAGCCACACTCAGTGTCCAAGAACCATTTAATGTCCCCAGAGAGGCCAGATGTGACTCTGAAAGAGTGGAGAGGTTACCACCCTCTCCACTACTGTTTGCTGGCTCCTCAGAAACACCTTCCTGACCCTTAGGGTGATGGGGGTAAGTGGGCAGCCATGTAAGTTGTAGCTCCCCATCTTCCTCCAGTGACCACCCCCATCCAGTGTACGGCAATGGTGGCATTGGTGCCTATGGGAGATGAGAGGCCCAGACACAAGCAGATCTGCAAATCCTTGGGGCAGAAATAGGACTCCCATCCAAGGTTGGGACTGGCTTATTCTTCTCCCCCATTCATGTGTAAGAAGTCTTCTGACCCCCAGAAATAGTGGTCTTCCCACCCCTAAGACCTAGACTGCCCTGTTTCAACTACTAAGACCTCCTTTCTTCCCTTAGATCCCTGCTCTACAGTCAGCCCCATGAACCTACCTGTCTTCTTGCATCTTCCCTCTCAGGTGGACCCTATAACTTCACTTCTGACTAGGGATTGTACCATCACCAGTCAGTAGGGCTTAATTCCTTAGAATGCAGACAGGATGCCTGTGTTTTGATGTGGGTTGGACTGATGAGCTTTGTGCTTGCCCTCCCTGGATCCCTGTAGGATAAGGAGAAGGAATCAAGGAAATGAGGAAGTTTTTTGTGGAGGTGGTGGTGGTACCTGCTCATCTCACTGCTGGGAGCCAAGGTATTCTGCCCTCTGTGTCTGGCCCCCAGGCTGGGAGAGGGAGGGAGGGAGGGAGGGAAGCAGGAGCCTCTAGGCCACTTCATGAGGTTTGGAAGAATCAAGCTTTCTGTACAGCTCCCCCTCTCCCATGATATGACCCCTTCCTGCCAGCTCGCCTCCCTTCTTCCCTCTGACCCTGTCCTTGTAGGTACTTGCCTTAACCTTGCTGGTCCCCAGCCCTGCCCCTGGCCCTCAGCCCAGGCCTCCTGACTATGGGTTCTCTTCCTTTGGAGTGTCAGTTACTCTGCATTAATTTATTTAAAAGGTGTGTTTTTTGGAGACATGAGACATGTATAATATTTTTTTAACATTTCCATCGCAGTATTTATCATCGTTCCTGGTTGTGTGTCGTGTAACACAATTAATGATATTAAAAAGCATAATATGAACAAGCCTGCCCATGTCTCCCTGGTTCCCTGGTGAGGGGTTGGTGGGGGAGACACCTGGGGAAGTGTGGTTAGGATGTAGGATACCTGGGTTCTAGATTCTTCTCCCTTAGACTATGACTCAGGGCATGGCCTGATCTTACAGAGAGCCTTGAGTCTCCTTGGCTAGCCAGCAACGTTCATAACCTCAACCTAGCCCCACATTGAGGAAGGGACATAAGGAAACTTTTATATAGTGTTTCAGGCTACTACACTAAGGTCTCATCCTCACAATCCTGGAAGGTAGGTGCTATTATTATCCCCATTTTACAGATGAAGGAACTGAGACAGAGGTTAAGCCATTTGCCCAGGATCACACAACTAGTAAATGTCTGAGACTAGATTTGAACTCGTCTTCCAGACATCAGGCCCAGTGCTCTGTCCACTGTACCACCTGGCTGTCTCTAAAAGGAGCCAGGCTTTTCAAGTCAATGTGCATTTGTTAACTATTTATAATTCAGAGTTGGTGAGAGGGGAGGAAGGGGGAAAGGCTAAACCTCTGATTACATGGTGTAAAGAACTCTCGGTGACAAAACACTGTACCAGTACAGATAAGCAACCAGCATCCTGAGGCAGGATCACAGCCATTAGAGCTGAAAGACACTTAAGCCAGGTTGTCCTGACTTTGTACTTGTCCTCCTGGGTCCCTGTTGGACAAGGAGAAAGAATCAAGGAAATGAAAGTTCTTTGTGGAGGTGGTGGTGGTATCTACCCATCTCACCGCTGGGAGATGACAGTCTGCCTGTACAAGGCATTGTACAAATGTATATACAGAATGACTACAAAGGGAGGGGACTGACACTCTGAGAGGGATGCTCTGCTCTCAGCTCTCTTGTTCCTTCTGTTGACCTGAAAACTTGGTTAAAGAAAAGGCAACAGGCTAAATGAATACATTTTATGATTTAATTAATTAATCAATTCCCTATTAAAGAAAATGGTAACATAATACATTGTGGAGCCAGAAAGAAGTCCTGGCTACCCAGTACAGAAATCTTCTGGCTTATATACATACTGCCGTGAGAAAGGAGTTCTCTTAGATAAACACACTGTAAACAAAGTAGCATCAGTTGAGTTTTATGATCCCAAGCTATGGGCATCTTCTTTCCATAGCATGCCTTTGTGATTCAAGATAAGGAAAAGTCCCATCACCCAGATTACAGACATCCTGTCCTAAGCAGGCCTTTGAAGTTGTTTATCTTAACGGAGTTGACAAAGCTGAAGTTACAACCCAAGGTGTCTGTGTTTTACTCATCACTAGGATGCTAGAAGAAGGGTCTGGTAAGGAAGTCCCATTTGCTTGACATCAAAAGGCATCCTCTAAACAAAGGAGACTATTAGGTCCAGGCTCTTCTTAATTCAAAATCTAAAGTTTATATCAAAGGATTGTCAAGGTCCAGATTCTTCAAACTCTGGCCTTTACCAAAATCTAGAGTTTATATAAAAAAAGGATTATCACTTCCTACTTGGGCTGCCCAGCCCCCTTGTTCCTCCTCCTGGTCTCAGTGAGGGAAAATTGATATGTCTGGAACATCAAAAACTGTCCAGTCAGCCGTCAAGAAGGCTCTTCAGGGATCCACTCTCTGTAACCCCAATGGTCTCTACGACAGGGAAGCTTCCTTAAGCTCAGGAAGCTCACTGCCTTTCTGGGATCCCTAAGGTTCTGGGTTCAGGCTTTATCCTTCAGAGGCTGAAGAACAAACCTGCATCTTGGAAATACACTTAGGGTTGGCTGCTCATCTCAGCTGTATCATTGACTGTGTTCCCTTGGGCAAGTCACTTCTCATCTTTCAATTTTCTCGTCCAGAAAATGGGAACAGGGAAAGCAAGCAATTTTATTAGACGATATACCAATCCTCTTCACCTTTGAGACTGTGAGCCTATGAGAAATCTTAATGAAGGAGAAGAGGGGAAAGAGAATAACTGGTTGGATTGGGGGGGTTGTTGATCTAGAGACAGTATGGCATAGTTGAGAGGACGCTGGACCTTACAGACAAGAACGTCTTAGTTCACATCCTCAGATACTTACTAGCTCTGTGACCCTGGGCAAAATCATTTATGCTCAGTTTCCCCATCTAAAAAATGAAGAAATTGGATTCCATGGTCCCCAGGATCCCTTGCAGCTCTAACCTATGACCTCCTGGGACCCATCTGTTAACCCTAATGGGGAGGGAGGGAGCTGGTCTGCAATGATGTCACAATAGGCAACTCTGGGATCAGTGGGGAGCAGGGTGGGGGGATGGGGATAGGAGGGTGTCTGTGGGGGGGGGCCCAAGAGGGGAGATGGATCACAGCAGCCCAACACCACCTATAGACAAGTGGTACATATCCTCGGGAACAGGGTACTTCCAGATGCTCAGCCAGCAACTCTGGAAGGCACTACCCACTAAGGTGGTGCCTGGATTCCACCATGTTCCTCTTTGCTCATAAGACCAAGACTCCTATAAGTACCTACACTGATTCCTACAGACCCCCAGCTTCCATTAAACAAGACTATAAGGACCCACCACTGTGGGCATGGGAAGAAAACAAGTTTGTAACCCAGGTGAGTAGAGGAATAAAAATGGGAATGAAGAAGGGAAACATAGAGTGGTGTGGGAAGGAGACATGATGAGACATCACGAGAGCCATTTGTGAAAGAGTGTGATGGTGGATGAGTGTATTTGTGACAACACACAAGCCTCTGTATGTGTGTATGTATGTATGTCAGTGACTGCATGAGATGAAATGTTTGCCACTTGTGTATGTCTCTGGGATTGGAAGATTAGACTCATGAGTCTCTGAGGTGTCAACTCCAAGATTCTATGGTTCTGTTATATGTAGTATGTGTGTGTGTGACCATGGTTGGATCTGTGTGTCTCTATATAGGAGTGTACATATTTGTGAAAGCCTTCGTATGTATGAAACCAATCACCCACTCTTGTTTAAGAGAAAGAGAACAGGCTGGAATCTCCTATAATCAGCAGGGTGGCTGAGGGGGGGTGAGGGTGAGAGGAGGTCATTCAAGGCAACCCGCTGAGACCACACAAGGTACCTATGAGATTTCATAGTCTTTAATTGTCCTGTAGGGATTAGATTTTGTCTCTCAAGTAAGGAATTAGATCAAAGGGCAGAGATTCCCTAACCCTTAGAACTTCCCCTTCCCTTATCTCTCTTTAATAAATGCGCTTCACCACTTTCAAATGACTTATGTCCTTGATTTTAACTTGACCCCATAGGCTAATCTAGGCAAGAATTATCTTTACTTGATAATTTGGGAGAATGAGACTGAGAAGTAAAATGATTTTCCCAAGGCTACATAGAATAGTGGGAAATAGCTAGGGTTGGAACCCAAGTATCTTCTCATAGCTACTTCCCCAACACACTGTTTCTAGGTAATGACTCCAGCAGGGTTCAGGCTGGGAAGCTGTAATCTGGACTCTCTGAGATCAGGGATGCGGATTTCTCTCATCTCACTGGAATTATTCCAAAGACTCAGTCACCATCACCACCACCATGATTTCTGAAATAGTTATTATCGCAGTTATCAGTATCAATGAAGGGGAAATGAGACTTGGATCAGAGACCCATTTTTGTCTGTCTTTGTTCTACAACAGAATTGTCCTCACTCTTCCTGACTGAGGTGGCTATTTATTTTGAGCATAGAGGCATAGGAATATGGGATTCAACTCTGGTCACTGATATTCCAGGAGTTGAATGATAATGCTACAGTGGAATTACAGAGCTAGTCCATCCATAGGGCCCCTATTATAGGCAAACAACTAAACAACTAGCTTGTAAACAAGTTAAATATTTTTTTGCTACTGCTCTCTTAGGGGTCAATTTATCAGTGCCCCTGATACTAGTGGGTCAGGATTACCCATCATCCAAATAAAGCAGGTCAGGCTCCTTTCTTTTTCCCTTTCTGCTTTTGCCTTCCCTCCGGGACCCATTTCTACAATTCTTTATTTTCTGCTGTTAAATTCTTTCCAATATTTAGCCTCATTCCCTTTTACTCTATCCCTGAAGGAAGAGAGGTCATGCATGAAGTATAAAATGACAAGATTGAGAGAATTAACTGAATCTACAACTTGGCTATAAGTTTTTGAACCTTGATGAGGAAACTCAGGATATGGAGAGAGAAGGTAGAAGTCACCAAGAAGGGAAATATTGGCTTGATAGAGGCCGGGTTCAAAGATCAAGGGGCATCTAGGTAAGGAGATTCCCATCTCCCTGACAGAGACAAGTGACAGGATGAGAAAGAAACCAAGCTTTCTCCTCTCAGGAAGCCCCCAGTGTGAAAGGTAAAGATAATTAGCCAATAGATTGAGGCAGTGTGGTAGAGGAAAAGAACCCCAGAGCCAGAGGCCCTGCCCTGTGTCTCAGTCCTAGCTCTTTCACTTAATAGCTTTGCCATCTTAGGCCCTTTCCATTCTCTGGGTTTGTTTCTTCCTCTGTAAAATGAGGGATGATGGGAATTGAAAGATGGATGGGGAGGGGAACTTTGTGAATATCAAACAAGAATATCAGTTCATTTTGCTTAATTGTTTTAATAAAGGAAGATGGGGTGGGGTTGGGGCAAGAGGGAACAGTATTAGAATGTGATTCTGGTATTTTGAAAAAATATATCAAAACTAAAATCAAATGAAGGACTCAGACTAGATCAGTGATTTCCAACTTTTTCAAATATGAGAACTCCCTTTAAATACAATCACAAAAAATTCACTAGTTTATATCTGATAGTTGGATTTTTAGCACTTTTTGAATGAGAAAATACATAATGATGATAAAAACTAGTATGAATTCAGTAAGACTTTCTAAATGAATGCCTATTAGTCACAAGAGCATCTACCTACATTTGAAAATTAGTAATACATGTTATGTGATATTATCAGTCTATGGAAGGCTTATTCTTGGATTTGCATAAAGACCCCTTGCATCAACTCCATAGCCACCAAGGGTTCGTGATCCATCAGTTGGAACCCACTAGAGAATCTGAGAATAGAATGATAAGTCCTGCTGGCTCTGGATCCTGTGTTCCGATGATTGAGTAACCATTTTATAAAGACCATGAGACTAGACAATGGGGTGGACACAAAAACCTTAAGATGGTCTAGTTCTGCCTTCAAGGAACTTAAAATTAGGTGAAAAGACAAGATTTTAAATAAAAATGGCAGGCAATATAGGTTTAGATCCAGGTTCAGGGAATTGAGAGTAATGCCTGCAGAAGCTTAGTGGCATCTCTAAGGGCTACATCACCAAGAGCTAGGTTGAGACTGATCAGGAAGCTTGAAGAAGGGGGTAGATTAGGTTAGGGAGAGGGGAGTGGAGGGGAAGGGGCATTTGAGACAGTGGAAAGTGGTGTGAACACAGGTGAAGTAAAGCAGTGAGACGAAATGGGCCTGGTTGGAACAATGGGAGACAATTTGGAACCAGACCATGGAGGTCCTGAAGGGAGAGAGGCTATAGGAGGCCTATGGATGATTTAGAAGTGCAAGGGGAATTTAAAAATCACCTAGCCTCATCTTACAGATGCATATACTGGGGCCCAGTTATACTTGGCTATATATTGGATATATATGTGTATCTACACACACACACACACATGTATGTATACACAACTATACATATATACATATGTGTACATATATATGTGTGTATATATATATATACATATATACATAAACTATCATAGGAACTATACCTAGCACTCTAGTCAGTTCAACTTTTCTTCTATGAAGCTTTACTGAGCTTGTGTTCTTATCTACCAGTAGAGGGAGTAAGTAGGACAGAGGGGTCAAGATTTAGGGAGACATAATGGCTATCTTCCTTCTGGAAGGACTGTCCAGTGGATAAGAGATTAGACTTGTTTTGCTTGATTCCAAAGGGCAGAACTAGGACCAATGTTTAGCAATGAAGTTAAATTTTTTTCTCAATATAAGGAAAAACTGCATAATAGTTAAAGCTGCTCATCAACAGAAAAAGGTTGCCTTGGGTAGGTAGGGGGTAGTAATGAATTTCCTGTTATTAAATCATAGCTAAGTTCCCTCTAAAGGTCAACTCTAAAATTTTATAATGCTGTGCTTCTGCTGTTTATTACAATAATAAATTACGAATCTTAGTAACTCACTAATTAATCTTAGAAAGTTAATGCTGGATGGGATTTTATTTTTTTATTTAATAATATTTTTTCCAATTATGTGTAAAGAAAATGTTCAACATCCATTTTTTGAAAGATTTTGAGTTCCAAGTTTTTCTCCCTCCCCTCCCCTCCCCTCCCCTTCTCCCTCCCCTAGATGGCAAGCAATCTGATAGAGGTTATATATGTGCAGTCACGTAAAACATATTTCCACATTAGTCATGTTGTGAAAGCAGAAACAGAACAAAATGAAAAAATCACCAAAAAAAATGAAAATAGCATGCTTCAAACTGCATTCCTATTCCATCACTTCTTTCTCTGGATGTGGATAGCATTTTCAATCATGAGTCCTTTGGAATTGTCTTGGATCATTGCATTGCCAAGAAGAGCTAAGTCAATCATAACTGATTTGTCTGGGATTTTAGATCATCTCTAAACTAATGGCTTCATTTTACAGATGAGGAAACTGAGGGTCCATAATGGACATGACCAAAGTCATATCTAGTCAGCGGCAGAGTAGGAAGTGATGGCAAGGGGTCCTGAGTAAGGGATTCTTTCTAGCTCTACCAGTCTATGATTCTTTGATTCTGTTCTACTAAGATAATATATGCCAAAACTTTAGCAATGTAATATCTAGCAAGTGTTCAGATGTTATTTACTGCTTTTAATTTAACCCTATTTCCCCTAAGACAAAAGAAAGGTAGGAAAAGGATTGCTGTCTTTCTTCTGTATCCATCTCTAGCCAAGGCTGGGAACAGGTCACTTGGTATGTTGAACCCAAAGGTGCAGTGTTACAATATGAGGCAGTGGATTCACCTCTCTGGGCCACAGAGAAGAAAGCTGTTGATTCCCCTTGATCACCCACTCAGTGCTAGTTGTCTACACAAGCTCCTTCATTCTACGAGTTCTTTCAGAACTTATAGCTCTGGATGCCTTGATGGAGAGTTGCTCATTGCAAGATTTAGTTCCCTAAGGAACCCTGTCCCTGGAGCATTTGGAAATACAGAGTTTGATTCTCCTTTCCCCACATTATGAGTGTCTATATGTTTTGCTCTTGAATCAGGAAATTGATGCTACTGGTATAGGGTAGGTATAGTGTCTTTCATCTTCTGTTAATGGGAGGATCTCCAAAATAGAAACCTGACATTTTGAATTTGCTATTGGGAGCTGATTCTATACTAGTTAAACTGTTGTTGGTGAGTCTGTGGACTGGGATAAATTTAATTTTAAGTCGAGTAGGTCCCCAAGTTCCTATCTGAAGCACTACCCATATGTATCAGTAGAGGGAGTAACACAAAGGAGAAACAGTCATGACAATGGAAGACCTAGGTTTGAGTACTAGCTCCTAATTACCTCAAGCAAATTTACCTCTTTAAATCTTCATTTTCTTTATCTGAAAAATGACAACTTTCTGCAAGTTATCTTTCCCTTTAGAAGTTTTCCATTTTTTTAAAAGAAAGGATAGGTAGATATTCTTGACAAATTGATAACAACATTGTCCAATAATATTATCTGAATTTTCTTTCCATTTAAAAGTATCTTCATTTCTGTAGCTGTTGTAATAGTGTATATTGTTCTTTTGGTTCTGCTTTGTTTATCTGAGTCTTCCTATATTACTTTGAATTCTTCAAATATTCCATTACATGCACTCATTGACATAATATGTTCAACCTGGCCTCAGTCTTAGGGCATACTGTTTGCTTTCACATTTTTGTCATTACGAATAATATTGCTATTAATGATTTACTTCAGGTAAATCTTTTTCACCTTTGCATATTATCTCAATAAGTAGGAGAAAGAAGATAAACACTTTTGTACCTTTTCTTGCATAATTCCCAATTGTTTTCTAAAGTGCTTGGGACTAGTAATGCCTATTTTGCTGAATCCCTGGTCTGTCTATTTGATCAGGGTTCTGGTCTTGGGAAGGATGACAACCTAAATAAAGGTTCAGGGAACTAGAGACTTTTACAAGTGCAGCAAACTGCCATAAACACAACTTCCCAAAATGCCAATCAAATATGCCGATCATAAATGGATCAGTTAAGAATAAATATAAGGGTGTTAGAACTTCTTTCATGTTAGGGGCTAAAGTCAATGGACTCATCAGTCATTCTAACTTTTTCTTTTTAAACCTCCATTTCCTTTCTTCCTTCTGGTGGAAGGATACCTAGTCTAACCAGACTACCGCTGGTCAACATTGAATTGTTCTATCTTTGCCAATTTCATGTGTGTCACATGATAGATACTTCAGAGTTGTTGTTAAAATTTGCAATTCTCTGATTATTCATAATTTGGGGCATTTTTTAAAATGTCTTTTGATAGTTTGCATTTCTTCCTTTGAGAACCATTTGTTTATAGCATTTGTCCTTTGGGAAATAGCTTTTGATCTTATGGATCTGTGTCAAATTTCAATAGATTTTGCATTTTGTACTTTTATCAGAGTAGTTTGTGTAAAAGATCTTTTTTCCTAGTCTTTATCTTTTCTTCTGTTTAGCTGCTTTAATTTTATTTGTTCAAAAGCTTTAAAAAATTTTTTTATTTAATAATTATCTGTTTTGTCTTTTGTAATATTTTCTATGCTGTGATTCATTCTCTATCCACAATTGTGAGATATAACCTTTCATTCTCCCTTAACTTTTTAGTAGTGTGACTTTTTATTCATCTATTTTGAATTTATTTCAATCTATAGTATAAGATGTTGATCCATCTTTGCATTCCTGGCATAATTTCAACTTGGTCAGAATGACTTTTATTTGCCTTTTGACTGAATTTTATTTATGTATTTTTGCATCACTATCAGTGGCAGTAGTCTATAGTTCTTATTCTCTGCTTTCGTTCTCTGATTTCAGAATCTAGAATCTGTTTATCTCATAGGAATGTTGCAGAGTATTTTCTTTCTCTGTTTCTGAAAACAGTTTATGTAGCATAGTTTCAGATGTTATAAAATTTACTTGAAAACCTATCTGAACCTGGAATTGTGCTTTTTTTTTAAATGGGAGTTCATTTATGATGCTCACTTTTCTGAGCTTTTTTTATCTTTCCGGGATTAACTTTTTATGTTATTTGTTTGCAGTTTCTTTTTTACAGTTGTTACTTTTATTTAAGTTTTCATTTTCATTGTCAAATAATTTGGTACAGTAATTTCTAGTATTTATTTGTGTCCCTTCTATTTGTTGTGAATAATCCTTTTCATTTTTTATTCTATTAACTTGGTTTTTCTCTCTTTTATAAAAAAAAGAAGATTAGCTAGTGATTTATAAACTTTGTTAGTCTTTTTTTAAAAAAATAGCTATTTAATTTAATTGTTCGAGTTTTAAAAATATTTTGTTCTATTTATCTCACATTTAAAATTTAAAAATCTCTATACTTGTTTGGGGATTATTAATTGTCAGCCTTCTGGTTTTTTTATTGCATTCTCAAGTCATTAGTCCTTTTTCTCCTTTCTTTATGTGTTCATATATATAAAATTTGCTCTAAGGACTGCTTTAGGCATAACTTATACATTTTAGTTCATTGACTCATTATGATCATACTTTTTCATAATATTAAAAATTATCTAGTGATCTATCTTTGATCTCATTATTTAGCATATCATCATTTAATCTTAATTTAGGATTGCATCTCTTGTTCCCATTTCTTACAATTTCACATTATAATCTATAAATGACATTTAAGATATCTGCTTTCCCATATTTGTCAATTATTTCTTTCTGGCCTAATACATTTCTTTTAAGACACATGGGCACCTGAGCATACATGTATTCTCTGAGATTTCCCTTTAGAAGTCTCCTTAGATATATCAAAACCTTTCCAACATTTTGTTTAAATCTATAATGTCCTTTTTCTTTATTGTCCTATTAGATTTGTCTAGGAACATTAAGGTTATCCAAAATTAGTATCTTTCTATGTAGATTTTTTCATTTTAGTTAGCATTTCCTGCAAGACTTGGTTACTATACTATTTGATAAATGTATATTAGATCTTAATAGTTTCATTTATTTGAAATGATGTCTATAATTCCTGAGGTGTTTTGGTTTTTTTTAAAATCATTGAATCAGCAAAACTTGACAACTGATTGGATGTGGGAATGGAGGAGTAAAAGGGAGTAAAATATTGAGGATGGCTTTAAGGTTGTGAACCTGAATGACTGGAAGGATGGATGATGGTGCTCTTGACAGAGATAGAGAAATTTAGAAGACAGATAAGCTTGAGGGGAAAAGATACAGTGTTATCTTCTGAACATACTAAGTTTCAGATGCATATGAGACATCTGAAGGAAAATATTCAATAGGAACCTGGTGATGTGGGATATTGGAGATCAGGAGAGAGAGAGAGAGAGAGACTAGGGCTGGGTATAGAGATCTGGGAATCATCTGCCTACAGATGCCTATGGTAAATTCCTGAGAAGTCCTGAGATTACCAAGACAGAGCATAGAGAAAGAAGAGAAGGCCTGAACAGATTTAGGGAACAACTCATAGATCATAATTCAGCCACGGAAACTGAGGAATGACAGACATAGAAGGAAAACCAAAAACAGGATCATGAAAATCCAAAGAAGAATATTCAGGAAAAGAGAGTCAAATGCTGCAGATAGATCAAGAAGGATGAGGACTGAGAAAAGGCCATTGGATCTGACAGTTGTGGGATCATAGGCAACTTTAGAAAGAGTAATTTTTCGGATAAGTGATGAGGTCAGAAGCTAGACTGAAAGGGATTAGGAAGTGAATGAGAGAAGAGCATAAAAAGTATAAACCACTTTTTCTGGGAGTTTAGCCATGAAAAGAAGGAGAGATCTAAGACAATGGTTTGAGGGGATGGCAGAATTTTTTAAAATAAGTTTATTTATTTTGAGTTTTCAACATACAGTTCTATAAGTTTTAAATTTTTCCCCCTCCCTCCCTTCTCCCCTTTCCAAGATGGCATGCAATCTAATATAGGCTCTACATATACACTCCCCTTAAACTCACTTTTGTCATGTTGTATAAAAGAATTAGAATGAATGGCAGGAACCACAAGAAAGAAAAAATAAAACAAAAGAGTGGGATTTTTTAAGGGTGGGATATATGTGGGCATGTTTATAGATTATCACGAAAGATACACTAGACAAGTAAGGACTGAAATTAAAGAAATATGAGTGGGTAAATAATTGCTGGAAGAGGTGGAAAGGGACAAGATCAATGATAGAGAAGATGGCTTTGTTTAGAAGATCACCTCTTCATTGAAGTCTGTTGTAAAGGACAGACTAGGAGATGATAGCAAGGGATTTTGAGATAGACAGGAGGGGAGAAAAGAAGTTGGAGTGTCCTGTAACGCAGAGAAGGCCAGTTTGACTGAATGTAGAATGTGAAAAGAGAAGGATTTTCCAGTGAAGCTGGAAAGGTGGGTTAGGACCAGTTTGTAAAAGTCTTCAAAAGGTAAACAGAAAGCTTATATTTCGTCCTACTGACAATAGGGAGCCACTGGAGGTGATTGACCAGGGGAGTCACATATTTAAATTTGAATGTATGAATGATCACTTTAGCAGAAGAGTGGAGAATAGACTGAAGCGAAGACAGAATTGAAACAGGGAGATCTATTAGTAGTCTATGTGCTTGAGTAGAGAAGACTATGATTGGAGAAATGTTGTGGAGTTAGGAAAGCCAGCAAGATTTAGCATCCATGCGTGAGAGAGTGAAGAGTTGAAGGTGAAGCTAAGTTTACACATTTGGGAAACTGGAAGAATGGTGATCCAGAGGGAACAGCGGGAAAAGCCAAACAGCGCTGGATTGGGATTTGAGAAGAAAAGATCTAAACCAAACGGGGATGAGATAAAGCGGCAGCAAAGGGTGGTGTGGTTGTCCCTCAAGCAGACAGGTGTGTTGCACGATCTGAATTGGGACAAGAAGACGAGAGAGTTTGCTAACCATAGTTCAGTACCTATTGACTGGTGCTCTTAGCCTTAAGAAATTTGTGAATGTCAGAGAATGAAAGCACAACTTTACTTTCACCAGAAAAACAAATGCATACCAAGGATATTTGTAGAAGAAAATTATCAGGCATTCCCTTATTCATATTATTATACTCCTAAATAGGGCAAAAGGATGAACTCACCATGGTGAGTAGTAACCCACTCAGAGACTTGTAGATAAAGTGGCAATTTCTTTGGCAATCACCATCCACACTTTGGAGTCTGTCTGGACTCTTCCCCAGGGAATCCCTCAGAGGTGTCTGGGTTCCCTGAGGCTTGGAGTCCCAGGAAATCCCAACACAAGCTCACTATAGCCTACTGCATTTCATCCAGACTTTTCCATAGGTCCTATGAACCTCTTCTAGCCAGTTTCCCATTTAGATAACCAAAGCCAAGACCTCATCCAATAGGTAGAAAACGACTAATTCCAGTCCATGGATACCCAAGAAAAATGAAGAGGGAGAGATAGGAGAGTGTAATGGGAAGGGCTGAAATGGAGGGGGTGCAGAAAAAGGGAGAGGAGGAGGGAAGGAGAGAGAAAAGAGAAAAGGGAAAAGGTAGGAGGGGCAGAAAAAGAGAGGGGGAGGGAGAGGGAAGAAGAGAGGAAAGGGAATAGAAGGAAAGAAGAGGGAGAGAGTCAAGAAAAAGGGAAAGAAGGGGGGGGGTACAGAGAGGAGGAGGTCAGAGATAGGAAGAGTAGTGTATCATAGATTTTTAAATTCACACCAGAGCTCCAAGATCTTTAAAACAATTCAATGTAGTTCATTACAACAGCTAAGTCATTCTACTTGGCTCCCCTGCCCTCCCACTTTCGTTTATTTTGGAGTCATGACAAAAAGAAAAAGTAAAAAACTTGTGGATTGCCACAGGTAGGGGTGATATTTAACTTTCCCTCCATTTGGAGCTTGTTATATTTTCTCCTTTTGATCAGCATCAGATACCTTTTAATTGCCTGCTTTTAACATCCCTTCTGTCCACTAATACAATACACAAACATCCCTCCTCACTTCCTGCCCATACTAAACACAGATAAAACCTATCTCATTGTCTCTTTTATAAGCTCTGGGAATCTTCCCAAAGGAAACTCCCATTTCCCTGAAGAGTCCAGTGCCCCCAGAGCAAAGCTAGCTCCATCTCTCCCACAGGGAAGATTCTGGGGTAGTCCTGAGGGCCCAGATATATCTTTCTCTAATGCTACTGGATCAAGCTTCAATTCCTATGTATTCTTCCCAATGTTAACCCTTAGTAACAGCCTTTCTGTTACATCACTGATATCCTCTATAAATAGTCATCTAATATCATTTAACTAATTACCACCAAATAGTTTTACAAAGAGAAATTAACCATGATAAAGCAAGAACAGTTATAAAGCATTTCACACAAATACCTGGGAATATACTTTCCTCTTACCATCTTAGTCCCTGGGGAAAGTGGGCTCAATCTTAAAGCATTCACCACCACCAAATTAACTTCTGAAGACACTGTATTGCTCCCTCCCAGGTGCCCTTTGATCTGCTGCTAGGTTGGACCAAGCAGGTGACTCAGTACTTCACTTCTCACTATACTCAGCATCAAGCAAGGACTCCACTTTCCAGCTCCCTGGTGATTGGATCCCCAGTCGTTCAAAGCCCACAATGTCGCAGACTAGTCTGGTGCTCTCCACCTAAGAGGAAGCAGAACAAATGCAAAGAGAAAAACAATACATCTGCCCACATCTGCCTAGGTGGGGAGTGCTTCAGGCTCCTCCCCATCCAGAGGCTTATAGCATGTCTTTCCTGGCCAGGAAAGAGAGGTAGAATCATATAGTTGGTGCCTTTTATAAGTATTCTCAGTTGCAGCTTAGCCAATCAATCTTCTTCATGTGGCAAATAGACCAGAAACAATATATAGTTATCCCTTCCACGTCACAACTTTCCCCATCACAGTTTCAATTTAATGGAAATTTTTTGAGAGTTTTGCCTCAGACAATATACAAAGGCCAGCAGATGACACAGAAAAAGTTTAGAATTCAGAAATGCAGAATATATATATATATTATTGTATAAAATCAACATTTTATCTTTTAATACCATAATAATTCAGACTTTTTCTCTGGTAGGAAGGAAGAGCTAAAAAATTTTATGCAGATTTTCCAGATTGGGGGGGGTGGGGTGGGGGGGTGTTGTGCTGTGTGCACACTCCTAACCCACATGATGTGGAAGAGATAACTACTATAAAACCCATATGGAGATTGCATCAGGTAGATCACACAGAATGCTCCTAAGAGCTGGGCTTGGCCAGTCCCTCCTTATATCACATGGTAACAACCTAATCTTCATCACCCCTTTCCTCCTACCTACTAAAGATAGAGCCAGAATTCTATTTTTATTGATACTATCTCTTTTTCCTTTTAATCATGTGTTTTTACTCTTTCCCACATAACTCCACCACCATGTGCATTAGTAAGATAAAGGAATTATTTCTATATCCAAAGCAAGAGAGTACCTAACTGCCCTTGAAAAATTCAGATCACCAGACCCAAACGAACTGTGTCCTCAGGGGATGTGAAGAACTACCAGATGTGATCATTGAGCTTCTGTCAGTGATATTTACGTGATTAGGGGGAAGGGAGAGGATTACCTTGGGACTGGTCCTCAAGGACAAGAATGGTTTCATTTCTGTCTGTATCCTCAGTATCTAGCACAGTTCTGGCACATAATAGGTGCTTCATAAATGTCTGTTCGTTGATTGATTGGAGAAAGACAAATAACATTCTTAAAAGAAAAAACATGGAGTGGGAAGAAATCTGCAAATTTCTCATACTCTACTGGCCCAAACTGACTTATATATATATATATACATATATATATATATGTATATATATATATATATATATATATATATCATCATGCAGCTCAGTTCAGTGTCCTTGTATGGGCCATCCCCGATAACTAGAAGGCACTTTTGTCACCTCTCCCTCAGAATGCTTCACTTCCTTTTAGACTCAACTCAAGGACCACTTGATGTACATGAAACCTTTTTGATCCCCTCCAATTCTAGTGCCTTCACTCCCTAACTCCCTTGTAGTTATCCCATGTATATTTATTCTGCGTATGCCTTAAAAAGTATATCTTACCTTCCAATAGAATGTAAGCTCCTTAAGAATAGGCATTTCTGTTTCTTCTTCTTCTTCTCTTTCTCCTCCTCTTCCTCCTTCTTCTCCTTCTTCTGCTTCACCTTCTTCTTTTTCTCCTTTTCTTCTTCTTGTTCTTCTTCTCCTTTTCCTTCTCTTCTCCTTTTTCTTCTTTTTCTTCTTCCTTCTTTTTGTATTTTTATCCCCAGGTTGGCAAAATTTCCAGTATATAGCAGATAAAATTAAAGAAATAGGTGGTACACATCTAGAAAAAGAAGCCATTTCCATAATAGGTTAGACTAAACCAATTTTATTGCCTTTTACGACAAGGGTTATTAAACTGGTTGTTTGTTGGTTTATTTTTGTTGTTCAGTCATGTCTGACTCTTTGCGACCCCATTTAGGGTTTTCTTGGCTAAGATACCGGAGTGGTTTGCCATTTCCTTCTCCAGTTCATTTTACAGATGAGGAAACTGAGACAAACTGGGTTAAATGATCGGTCCAGGGTCACACAGCTAGTAAGTGTCTGGGACAGCTTGGCTCTTTATCCACTACACCATCTAGCTGCTTAAACTGGTACATCAGAGAAATGTTAAGTGTTTTTGCCAAAATACAGGCATTTATCTTCGATTTTAGCAAAGTACTTGATAAAGTATCTCACATGTTCTTCTAGAAAAGATGGAGTTATGTCATCTGGTTAATAATAGAATTAGATGAATTTGGAACTGGTTGAAAGGTAAAGCTTAAAAAAGAGTAGTCAGTATAGAAGGAAACCTCCACTGGAGTACACTAAAAATTAGTGCTTGACTCTTTTTTTTCTCTTTTATGGTTGACATATTTATCAATGACCTAGACAGAAATAGCCAGCATCCTCTTCAAATTTACTGATGGTACAAACTGGGAGAAATCACTAAATGGCAGGTTACAAAAAGATCTTGTTGGGACAGCTAGACAGCACAGTGGATAGAGCACCTGGTCTCCAGTCAGGTGGACCTGAATTCAATCTGACCTCATTTACTAGCTGTGTGACCCTGGACTAGTCACTTAACCCCAATTGCCTCCCCCTAAAAAGAAAAGAAAATGTCTTGTCAGACTAAAAACATTGAGCTTTATCTAATACGATGAAATTGAACAGGGACAAATGCAAAAATCTTAAACTTAGGTTCAATATTGATTTCACAAGTATAAGAAGGGAGAGAGGACACATGATTATGGAGAAGACTGAAAAAATCTGAAGATTTAGGAGACTGTCAAATCAATGTGAATCAACTTAAAATCAAGACATAGGCTAGAACAATGGGCAAACAAAATAGACTCTCAAATAAAATCTCATAAACAGATCCTTTCTTTCTTTTAATTTTTTTTGAAAGACCAAGAACTCTCATATTGATTCACCAAGTTCGGACCTCTCGCTCTGTGGCTTTATCTTTAAAGGTCATAGGTTTTCCAGTTTTCCACTTAAACAATTTTCTGTTTCATTCTTCCAGAGTCATTCTACTCCTCAAAGAGTCCCGTCTTCATTGAAATTTTCCACCATACTTTCTACTTTGTCATCTCTCATATGCATCTTCTAGAATTCCTCCTTCAGTGATTTCATTCCAAACATTATAGACTGGAGATCTTCTTTTATATCACAGATTGTAATTCTAAGCCAGTTTGGAGGTTCGGGCAGCATGTCTATTATCTCCTTTGTAGTTACGACTGTTATTGCAGACCTCTTCTTTCCTTCCAGAGATTTCTCCTCATACTTTTATCCTCTAATATTTATTCATTGTGGTGAGCCCTCTTTCTTCCTTATTCATTTTCTCAGTTCAAATATGACCTCAGACATTTACAAGCTGTATAACCTTGGACAAGTCGTTTAACCTCTATCTGCTTCACTTCCCCCAACTATAAAATGGGAATACTGATAATGATACCTGTTTCCCAGGGTTATTGTGAGAATCAAATGAGATGATATTTATAAAGAACTTAGCACAGTGTTTGGCACATATTAAGCACTTAGTGAATACTTGTTTCCTCTGTTCCCCCTCTTAATGGAAATCCTATGTGTGAGTCACTTAGTAATGTTTTTACTTGCCTATGCTTATGTACATACCCCAAATATAAGTATACCCCCAAATAAAGAGAATAACCTACATTTTGCCTAATTTACTTTATTACCATGCTAGACTTTGGGAGCTGAACTGGTGAACTCAGAAGATCAGGAGCTCTTCTAAGTAGTTCATATCACTATTGAAAAATCAGCTCAGTATTAAGAACTCCATTTTTCTGGTTTAGCCGATATAAGTTGTATTACTTGTGGTTGTAAGGGAAAAACTAAAGTGGAGACACTCCATCAGGTCTCACAGCCACTTAAGCTAAGTGTGGTTGATCAGTTTATGGTCTTACAAATGGATTGAGAAGACAAAGGAGAAACTGGGGGTGGTTGAACAGAGTAGAAAGAGAAATTGAGAGCACGACAGCTCTGGGAGGAAGGTACAAATTTAGGAGACCATTTATGGTTGCATTAGCAGGACACAGCATTGACCAGAATGTTCTAGGAACTAGTATGGGGCAAGTTAAGCAGGTGTTTTTCATTGTTTTGCTTGGAGACATCATACTCTCTCCAGCAAACTCATTGTTTTGTTAGAAGAAACTCATAGTTTCTTCATACCAGCAATATTCTATCTACTCATAGGTCTGTGCAAGATTATTAAGATCTCTAGAAGTATACAAAAAAAGGCTCTTGTTCCCGCTTTCACGTTACCAATCATCTTCGCCATAATCTGTTGAGAAGGGGACACAGATATATTTCCTTTTGGTTTGTCCTTGGCTTCCTGCCCCTGAGCAAGCTCAGAGAAAGACAGTTTCCACTCTCCTCTTCCTTTTCTAGAGACAAAGCAGTCTCGAGTCTGGTGGCATCCCTCAAATTCTGCTTTTTCTCTTTCCCTGTGTGGAAGACTTTATAGGCCTAAGGTTTTATGTCCTCCAAATAGAAAGGAAAGGGGAAGACCACAGAAGCACTGATGAGATAAAATACAGAATATTTCATGAGGTACAAAATAAATTCATATCTAAAGTCATAGAATCATAAGATTTAAGACAGAAAAAGAGGCACAAAGATCATATAGTTCAGTTTTTTTAACCTAGGGTCTCTGAAATTATGGTTTTTATTAAATACATATTATGATAACTATTTCAATAGAACTGGTTTTCTTTGCAATCTCATGTTTTATTTTATGCATTGAAAAATTATTCTGAGAATGGGTGCTTGTTTTCAACAGATTGCCAAAGAGGTCCCGGACACTCAAAAAGCTAAGAATCCCTAATCTAATTCAAATCTCTCCCTCCCCTTCTCCCCACCTTTTTTACGAATGAGAAAACCAGATCAGTTGGGCAACAGGAGACCAAGGAAGGATTTATGTAGTAAGTGGTATTTGTATTGGACTTTAAAGTACAACTAGGAATTCAGCAAGCAAAGAAAGGAAGGGAAGGACGTTCTAAGCAAAGAGTACAAAAAAAAGCATAGTAGGCAAAAAGCTCAGGATGTCTTTGAGGGACTAAAAAATATTTACACTTGGCTAGAAAGCAGTATCTGTGAGACAAATAATGTCAGATAAGGTTGGGAAAAGGAAGGTGGCACTAAATAGTCAAAGGATTTAAACATCAGGCAAGGGTTTTTTGAATCAGGCAATTCAATCAATAATCATTTATGAAAACACCTACTATGTGTCAGGCATTGTACTAATTTCTGGGGAAACAAAAAGAGGTAAAAGACAGCTCCTGCTCTCAAGGAGCTCACAATCTGATTGGGGGATACAATATGCAAACAAAGCAAATGGAAATGATTAACAGAGGAAAGACATTAGAATTAAAAGGGGTTGAAGAAGGTGTCCTGTAGAAGGCAGGATTTTAGTTGACACTTAAAGAAAGCCAGGGAGGTCAGTAGTCAGGGAGCTGTAGGGAGCCAATTTAGATAGTTCTCTCTAAGAATTCTCTAGAAGCCTCATCCTTTTTGGCAGACATAGTTCCTTCCTGACTTGGGGTACATTATCCTTTGGCAAGTGCCAATGATCATTCTCTCTTCTTCCATGAATGATAGAAACTTGTTTTCCTACAAGGCTGCTACAGTGAGATGCCCAAAAAGGGTCCCCAGAGAGACAGCATACCAAGTAGACGGAGAACAATCAGCCTCCAAGTTAGGAAGATGTTGGTCTAAGACACTCTAAGTCTTGCCTCTAACATGTACCAGCTGCATGGAGAGGTCCTAGACCCGGTCTTCTAGAAAGAGAAGGACTTCCTAGTGGTGCCTACTGGATAGGAAAGGAGCAGCTAGATGCCTGAGGATCTGGAGGGTCAGCAAGTAAAAGAGCTACAATTTTGGAGGAATAAACCTGGATGACCCATATCCTCTTAGTAATGGGAGTTATTCAGATGGTACAGGTCCAGTGAGAAAGGGGTTACCTCTCATTTCTTGGAAAGACTAAGCAATAGAGTGACACTAAGGTTTCTGTAGAAAGATAGTCCTCAGTAAGGGAAAGAAAAGATACTATGTGACTATAGGTTCCTGTGAGATCTTTGATACTTTTGCTTTCCATGTGATGAAATAAACATTTTCCTATATCAGATGTGTATTGTTAGCTTGAATACTTGCACAGGAATTGTACTAAAACTGCTTCTGAGAAGAACTAGACATGAAACAAATTCTGAAGGATCAAAGGGAGACACTGGGTAGGAGCAAAATGAACCAAATTCTAGAATTTCTCTGTGAGGGCATGAGCTAGAAAGAGTTACTTGTGAGAAGACTTCAAGATTGAACCCAATCCATGTAAACTTAGAGTCTGAGGTTCTAAGATACAAGTAGCAATATTAATAGTTTTTTTTTTTAACTCAGCCTGAATCTTTTATTTTTAAATTTTATTTATTTATTTATTTAATATTTAATAAATATTTATTTATTTTATTTAAATTTTAAGAAACTTGGGGCAGGAGGACATATAGTAAATGTGGGCACTTGGGACTTCATTGTCACTTGGTATCAAGAGCCTGTATAGGTGGACTTCTAGGATAAGTTTTTAACTACCTGCTTATAACTTATCAGAGTGAAGGCACTAATTTGACACTTTAATGGGTAGTTTTCAGAGTTTCCTGCTCTTTCTGATTTTTTTGTTATCTTTGTACGAGGAAGAGACTTCTTCTTCTCTCAGCCTTTTTTAAACAGCAGAAGACAGAGGTTCTGGGGTGTGGGGAGGGTGGAGGGTAAACAGGAAACTGCTAAGGTCCACATAAAATCCTGAGATGTTATATTTCTAATCAAGAGAGATTAAGTTTCTTCCACTTAAAGTGTCTGAGGCTCAGAGATGGTATAAAAAATTAATTTGTGTCTAATACTAAAGCTGAGCCATTAAATACTGTGCCATTTTCCAGCCCAATCTCTTATCACAAGACCTACTGGCACGAAATGCTTTCATCAAGGGATCTGTGCAAATGCTTTTCTTCAGGATGTTTTAAAATCATAAATTAAAAAAAAACAGTTTTGAGACAGAGATACAGTAGTTTCTCCAGAGTCAGGTTAAGGACTTTCTATCACAGGCAATGGGGAACCACTGATCTGCCTTGAGCAGATTTATGTGATCTGCTAGCCCTGTGCATTGGAAAGACTGATCTGGCATCAGGGCACACAATGGTTAGAAGGAGAAGAGACTGGAAACAGAGAGACTTGTTAGAAAGTTATTACAGTAGGTAGAGAAAACATGATAAATGGGAAGGTTCTAGATTTGGAGTTCGAGGGGTCAGGTTCTAATTCTGGCTCTGCCATGTGTACTTGGGTACACGGTTATAATAGCAACTGGGATTTATGTAAGACTTTAACATTTGCAAAATGCTTTGAATGTGCTAAGTCATTTGTGACTCACAATAACCCTGTGTAGGATATGGCAGATATTATTATCCCCAATGTATCAAGGAAGAAACTTGAGACCCAGAGAAATTAATCTGCCCATGGTTACATAGCTAGTGTCAGAAGCATGATTCGAACCCAAGTTTTCTTGATTCCCAAGTCCAGTCCCACATTTCCTTTCTATAAAGTATAAAAAGAGTTATAAAATGAGGAGGTTTGACTAAATGATCTCCAAGGTTCCTTCCAATTTTTGATCCTGTGACTGAGAGACACAGAGAAAGAGAAGAGAGATAGACTAGCTAAATGGCATGGTAGAAAGAGGAATGATATAGTCACAGGATTTAATCCTGGTCCAGTTACTTCCACCCATATGACCTTAGATAAATCATTTCCCCTTTGAAGGAAAGAAATTACAATAGAGTACAAAGAACATTGGCTCTTAAGCGAGAGGATCTGGATTCAAATCCCAATGCTGATCTTTAACTATGTGACCTTAATCAAGTCATTTACCTTGACCTAGGTGTCAGTTTCCTCATCTCTAAAATAAGGAAGTTGAACTAAATGGCCTCTGAGGTCCCTTCTAGCTCTACATCTATGAACCTCCAAACTTCTCTGGGCCTCAGTTTCCTTCTCATTAAAATGATTTCTAAAGTCTCTTCTAGTTCTTTTTTTTCTCAATATAAATCTTTTTACATCACCTAGACTTCCTACTTTATCTCTACTTTCTCTCCCCACCCCAGAAAGCCATTTCTTTATAACAAAGAATTTCTTGACAAAAGAAAAAGAGGAAGAGAAAAATATCATCAAAACCAACACACACAAAATAAAACTTAAATTATTTGTAATGTTCTGTACCTAGTGACTCCCTTAGACAATTCTGAAAAAAAAAAAAAAAGTGGAGTGTCTTATCTGTCCTCTGGGGCCAGGCCTATTCTTTGTAATTTCACAACATCCATTTTCTACTTCATTGTGCTAGATGCTTTTTCCCATTAGCACTGTTGTAGTAAAGACATTGCGTATATTGGGTTCTTTAAATTTATTTTTGTATTCCGAACTTAAAATCCTTCCCTCCACCCCCTTCCCCAGGAAAAAAAAAAGCATTTCTGTATGCATGGCAGAGGGCTAAAGGAAGGCTGGCTATGAAACCATAAATCTCTAGTTCATACTTCTTGCTTTTTTTAAAAACTGTACAACAAAATTCATGTTATTTTCAAGTCTGTCCTGCTAATCTCTTTTTCATCCCAAATTTCCTTCTGTTCTCTTTGTGCATTTTTAAAAATGTTTCCGTGGCCTGATTTTTTTTTCAGCACTATTGCTACCCAACCCCACCCCTACACCCTACTATGCACACACACACACACACACACACACACACACACACACACACACACACACACACACACACAGACTCCAAAGTCCAGGAGTGGAAGCAATTGCTGCCATATACAGTGCAACTGTCCTTGAACTGGTAGGAAATCCATCAAAAGACTTAAAGATGAAGCACAGTAAGGGTGAAGTCTATCACTCCTCATCGCTTGCAAACTTGACACTGTTGGTGATGAAGAATTGAATTCTTCATTAAAGCAACAACTGCTGGTTGCTTACTTAGCTTTCTAGCAAACCAATTTTTGAATTTAAACAATTCTTAACTATATTTTAGTTTTGCTGTGGCTTCACAGAAGCGATGGATTTCTGAAATTGAGGGTACTGATTGCACTGACTTTTTAAAAATATATTGGAATTTTACTTGTCTGCAGAAGTGATCATAGTGAACATTTGGTTTTGTACAGATTTTTATTTCTACTCTGGTAGGTAAGTTAAGTAGGGCAGCTGGGTGGCACAGCAGATAGAGCCCTGGACCTGGAGTCAGGAAGATCTGAGGTCCAATCTGGTCTCAGACACTTACTAGGGCAAATCACTTAGCTGTCTGTCTGCCTCAGTTTTCTCACCTGTAAAATGAACTGGAGAAGGAAATGGCAAATCACTCTAGTATCTTTGCCAATAAAATCCCAAACGGGGTCATGAAGAGTCAATATGACAGAGGAAGAAACAACTACAACAAAAGATAAGTTAAATAAAGGCAGATTCAAAATAAACAAAGCTAATAAGTGTGGTCAAGCAAGCAAATCCACAGAGTGCCCATATTCAGAAATGTATGTCTCTTTCTGCACCTTGGAACCATCATCTCTCTGTCAGGAGGTAGATAACGCTTCATTGTTAGTCTTCTGGAGACGTGGTTCATCATTGCATTGATTAAGTTCTTAATTAAGTCTTCCAAAATTAATTTCTTCACAGTGTTGTCCTTGTGTAAATTTTCTCCCGATCTTATTCACTTTTACCCAGGATTCTCATCTTTTTCATCATTTCTCATTGTACAACAATATTCCATTACAATCACAAGCAATCACAAATTGTCTAGTCTTTCTCCAGTCAATGGGTACCCCCATAGATTCTAATTATCTCCTTTTCTTTTAAAACTCCCCTTGATGATCAAGAAGTTGGCATTGTTTTCAAATATTACACCCTCCCTCCCCCATTTTATTCTTGCTTTTAATCATCTCAATCCCTACTCATTTCCCTGTAGAACTTTATACAAAATTATTAGTGCTTGTGTTCAACCCTCCCTTGTCCATTTCAGGTAAGAGTGAGCTCCATAATGCCTACTCCTCCCACCTCTTCCTCCATATTTTTATACTGTCCTCATCCATCACAACTATGACAAAATGGAAGGCCCACCTTCACCCTTTGTTCAAATGGTATATTATTTTTATCCTTTTTTTCCCACTTAAAACTTTCAAAATAAAACCAACTCACCACTCCCTACTGAATTCTCTCTGTTTTTCTTACTCCCTTAATACCCTTTGAAGTTTTAAGATTTTGAAGGAATGCTTGTTTGTTTTTTTCAGATTAGACCATTAGCACTATCATACAGCTCCTTCAAATTGTTCTACTTAATTTACTTTTTCTAGGTTTCCTTTGACTCTTGTGTATTTGCATTTCAAAGTTCCTACTCAGCTCTGGTCTTTTTATCAGATATGCTTGAAAGTCTTCTGTTCCATTAAAGATTTATTTTTCCCTCTATAGAATTATACTCAGCTTTGCATAGTTAAGTTATTCTTGGTTATAAGTCTGTATTTGTAGCCATTTGGTATATTGGATTCCAAGATTCCTCTCATATAGAGTAGAAGCTGCCAGGTCTTGTGTAATCCTGACTGTGGTCTTTGTTACTTGAAATATTTCTTGAATTCTGGATTTTTCAAGTACTTTTTCTTTGATGTGAGAGCTATGGATGTTGGCTATGACATAGATGACTTCTCCTTTCGTGGTTTCTTTCTGGAGGTGATTGGCAGATTTTTTTTCTAGCTTAGCTTTGCCTTTTGTTTCTAAAAGAACTAGACAATTTTCACTTTTAATCTTTTTAAATATAGCATGCAGGTTTGATTTTTTTAAACCATGGTTTTCAGGGAGTTCAGTGTTTCTTAAAATATCTCTCCTCCTTTTTGTCAGGTTTTTGTCAGATAGCTTATGTTTTCTTCTATTTTTTTCAATCTTTTGTTTTTGTTCTAATAATTCTAACTGTCCCATGAAATCATTGCTCTCTTCTTGATCTATTCTGGTTTTCAGAAGGTCCATTTCTTGGGCAAGGTTACGTCTTGTTTTTCTAAGCTACGTATTCTTCTTCTAATTATTTCCTCCAGAATTTTTATTTCATTGTTTTTATCTTGCTTCATTTCTTCTAAGCATTCGTGTAGTCCTCACATATTAATTAGCTGTATGATCCTGGGCAAGTTAGAATGTTTCTTTGTCTCAGTTTTCTCATCTATAAAATGGGGATAATTATAGCACCTACCTCCCACGGTTGTTATGAGAATGAAATGAGATAACATGTATAAAATGCTTTGAAATCTTAAAACGTAATATTATAAACAAGGGCAGCTAGTGGCAAGAGTTCCTGGAATTCAGGAAGACCTGAATTCAAATCCAACCTCAGACATTTACTAGCTAGCTGTATGACCTTAGGCAAGTCACTTAACCCCTGTTCCCCTCAGTTTCCTCATCTGTAAAATGGATATAATGATAGCACCTACCTTCCAGGGTTGTTGTGAGGATCAAAGGAGATAATAACGGTGGTGCTTAACATGGTGCTAGGCACATTGTAAGTGCTATATAAATGTTAGCTATTTTCATTTTCATGTTCTTCTTAGGCCAGGATGAGGAGATGACATACTCTCTGCTTCTCATTGCTATTTTTAAACCCTGCAGGTGTTCTTATCTTTGATCAGCCTCTGTTCCTTGGAGGTTTAATTCATCTGCCTCTATGACCCTATCCAGATCCTCATGGTTCTCATATAAGTATCTCTCCTTTATGAAGGACTTGAGTGCCTAGTTTATCACCTTCATCTCCACCCATATCTTCATATTTGGGGGCTTAAGCTAATGTCCCCTCTTCTTCCAATTCCTGTTGATGTCTCTTCTAATACCCTCTCAGAAGCCCACATTGTCAGTCTCCCTATTTATCAGCTATATCCCAATTTATCAATCTCTTTAATTCCCATAGCCTATATATATATATGTATATATATACATATATATGTATATATATATACTTTCCCTCAGTCACTAATTACCTCATATCTTGCCATCACCTAGCAAACTGAATCACCAGTTACTCTGAACTCTTGAAATTCTCCTTTCTGATCACAATGTTATGTCCTCCCAACTTCCCTGTGTCTTACTCTTCTTAAACCTATTATTCATTCTCACTGTGACCTCTGAACCTCCTCCCCCCTACACCCCCCATGCTGCAGAGTCACTGATACCCTTTGGACTTGTCATTACACCATTCTCTCTGCTGAGTGCCTCTGTGCATGGACTCTTTGCTGGGTGTCTCTGATAAGTTATTGCTACCAGGTGCTACCAGTTGATTTGTAGCTACAATTCAGCTTCTTCTCCATAGAGTGAAGGATCTGCCAGCTCATTAGCTGGAAAGATTTATGAGCTATCTTTAACTTTTTTGTGATACAAACCCCAACCAGCAACACCTAGCTAGCTTGACTAGCTGGCTACCTAGAGGAGAATTTTAGGCATTAAGTTAATTTTTTGAATTTAGAAGATCAAATATTTAGAATTGGAAGGAAGAGGTAACCTAGTCCAGTCTCCTTATTTTATAGATGATAAAGCTAAAGCCCCAAAAGGTAAATTGCCCAGGCTATAATAAGGCAAAACTAGGTACTCTTAACTTGAAGTCCAGTCTGTTTTCCACTGTGCCATATTTGCCTCATCATTTTTTTCCTCTTGTTGTTTCTCTGGTTTCCACAGTTTAAACTCTTATCTGAGTTATGGTCCCACATTTCTTTTAATTGTCATCATATCTCTGGGCCTGGGTCACTAGCGTGGGTCTCCTTCAAATTATTCAAGGACTTTTACTTAACAACCTGCAAAGGTACTGAGTAGACTTGTGGTAAGAAGATTCCTTTCAATTTCCATGATTGCCCTGGGCAAATAAAATTGAGCTGGGTTCAAGTACAACACATATTGCCTACTGTGAAACTGGGCAAAGACTTAACCTCTGAGTATCCCCAGGCAACTGTCTAAGACTACAAGTTGTAGAAAACTTGCTGACCTCGGAGAAGAAATTTCTCTTACCAAGAACTCCCTAAAAGACCCTTAATAAAAGGATTTGTTCTACGATGTTTGGATTCAGTCAAAGAGCTGTAGTTGAGGATCTAGAGGGCCACGTGTGGCCTTAAGGCTGCAGGTTTCCCAGACCTACCTTATGCTGATAAAATCAGTGAAAATTCAGATTTTTTTTTTAAAAGGCCATCTTGACATAAAGGTCATCCTATGTCCACCATCAACCCAAATTACTGCACCCGCTACACTCAATCCTTAGTACAAAGTTTTCTAACACTGTACCAGGTATGCAGGTACAGTTTGCTGATATTCATTGTAAAGTCACCAATCATATAACATCACTGCTTCCAGCCCTCGATGACTCAAGCTCTATGGAAGGCCTCTCAGGACCTCCACAATTGACATATATAAGATAGGAAAGGCACAGTGTCTGGATTCAACTCTCCCCACCATCTAGGCAGAAGTCCCCTTTGGTCCAGGACAGTTTTCCTGAGTTCCCTAATCCTCTGGATGATATCAACAGGCAATTTCTTTTACATTCAAATCACTCTTCAGATCCTCTCCATTTGAACCATGTCCAGCTCTAACAGTCTATCTGCAACTCAGGGATAGGCCCTTTTTCTTGGAGTCTGATTGACTAACTCCCCGAGTCTCTTATGGTTTAACAGGTTTAACAGGTTCTCAGACAAAATTCACTACAAGTAATAGGTAGTTGTGATGCATAGTTTAGTGGGTCTTCATTCTCTGATGCCCTTAAGTATATTACTAGATTGCCCATTGTTTCAACTATGTGACATGGGACAGCTTTCTACCATTCTTACTTATCATCTCTTGATGGCTTAATCCAGTGGACTTTTCTCATTCCTCATGCCTTTGACACTGTCAATCATCCTGTTCTCCTGGCTATTCTCTCCTTTTTGTTTTTTTTTAAAAACATAATTTTTAGTTTTTACCATTATTATTAAATTTTTACATTTTATTTATTATATATTATAAATTCATTGCTAAAGTCATTTCAATTATCAAGTATAGAAAGGAAAGGAGGAAGGGGACAGAAGAGAGGAGGGAGAGAGGGGAAGAAGAGAAAGAAGAGAGGAGGGAGAGAGGGGAAGAAGAGAAAGAAGAGAGGAGGAAGAGAGGGGAAGAAGAGAAAGATGAGAGGAGGAAAAAGGAGAGAAGGAAAAAAGAAAAGGAGAGGAGAGAGAGAGAGGGAGGGAGAAAAAGGAAGGGAAGGTGAAGGAAAGAGGAAAAGAAAGGAGAAGAGAGGAGAGGAGAGAATGTTTGTGTCATATAAGCATAGTCATTTAAAACAAATTCTCACGTAGGCCATATCCAAAAGTATAATTTTTATCTTGTATATTAGTCTCTTTGTTATGTGATGGGCAGCTTTCTTCTTTATCAGATATATGGAATCATAATTGATCATTTCATTGATCAGAATTCTTAAGTCTTTCAAAATTGTTTGTTTTTACAGTATTAGTGTTACAGGATAAATTGCTTTTCTTGTTCTGCTCACTTCACTCTGCATCAATTCATACAACTCTTCCAAAGTTTTTTGAGGGGTGGGGTAGGGAAAGCTATCTCTTTCATATCTTGCAACACAATAGTATTCCATTACATTTATATCCCATGATTTTTTGACCATTCCACAGTTGATGGGCATCTCATTAGTTTCCAGTTCTTTGCCACTACAAAAAACCAAAAAGAATAGATATCAATATTTTGATACATACAGGAGCTTTGCCTCCTCATGAGATGTCTTTGGGGATATAAGCCTAGTTGTGCTATTGCTGGATCAAAGCACAGTTTAGTAACTTTGGGGGCATAATTCCAAATTGCTTTCCAGAATGACTGGAACAATTCACAGTTCTACCAAGAGTATCAATGTGTCTATTTTCTCACATCTCTTGCAATGTTTGTCTTTATCTTTTTTTGTCAGCTTTGACAATCTGATGGGTGTGAAATAGAACTTTAGAGATGCTTTAATTTTCATTTCTCTAATTAGGATTGATTTGGAGCATTTTTTTTCATATGGCTATAGATAATTTGGCTCTCTTCCCTTGAGAACTGCTTACATGTGTCCTTAGACCACTTATCAATTGTTGAATAGTCCTATTCATATAAATTTGAATTAATTTCTGATACATCTTGAAAATGAAATCTTTATCAGAGAAACTTACTGCAAAAGTAATTGTTAATTGTTTTCCTTCAAATCTTACTGTACTGAGTTTGTGCAAAATCTTATTAATTTTATGTAATCAGAATTGTCCATTTTATCTTCTGTGTTTCTCTTTGCCCTTGTTTGAACTCATCAACCCTTATCAATAGCTCTGAAAGGCTCTTGTTCTAATTTTTTTTAAAGATGTGACCTTTTATATCTGGGTCATCCATCTATTTGGAGCTTATCTTGGAATAAACCATGAGGTGTTAAACCTAATTTCGGCCATCAGCTTTCCCAGCAGTTTTTTAATAAATAGTGAGTCTTTACCCCAATAGCTGAGATTTTGGGTTTATTGAACCTTTTCTGGGCTTTAATAGCACTGTTTTCTCTTGGTTTTCTTAGCGTCTTTCATTGAATCATAATTGATACCCTGCCTCTTAGCTGTGAATGTACCCCAAGGCTCTGCTCTGAGCCCTATTCTGTTCTCTCTTGCCAGTCTTCTTATTGGTGACCTTTTTAACTCTTTTGGGTTAAGTCATCATCTCTAGGAAAATGATTCTCAGATCTGTATATCTATTATCTCTCCAATCCCATGCCTCCAACTGCCTAGTTAACATTTCCCTCTTGAATATAGGCTCAACATGTCCAAAACAGAACTCATCTCCTTGCCACCAAAAACCACCACTCTTCCTAGCCCTTCTGTATGTGTTAGGGACCCATCAGCCTTCTAGTCACCCAAAATCAGAATTTTAGAATCATCCCCAATGTCTCGCTACCTCGCACACTGTGTCTAATACATTTCTGAATCTCATTGATTCTACTCAGACAATATCTCTCACATCTAACCCTTTCTCTTCACTCACACAGCTCCCACTTTAATTGAGGACCTTGTCTTTTCCACTCATTTGTATTATTGCAATGAATTCCCAAGTGGTCTCCCTCTCCCCTCTTCAATCCATCCTCCACACAGCTGCCAAATTGATATTCCTAAAGCAAGGGTCTGTGCATGTCATTTACCTGCTTAATAAATCCCATTGGTTCCGTATTACTTCTGGAATCAAATACAAACCCCTCAGTTCTGCATTTATAGCCCTTTGCAACCATTTTTTCTAGGTTTATTATACATTTATCCCCTTCACACACTCTTAGATCTAGTCAAGCTAACCTCCTTGTTATTTACCATATATAACATTTTCCTTCCCATCTCCATATCTTTGCATGGCTTATCCCCCATGCTTGGAATATATTCCATTCTTATCATCACCTTTTAGACTTCCTTGTTTTCTTAAAACCTCAATTTAAATGCTGCTGGCTGCCTCCCTCCTCTGCCCATGCCTCAAATCTACCTTAGCTTTATTTTGCACATATTTAAAGATGTATGTGTTGATTCTTCTTATAAAATATAAACTCTTTGAGGGCAAGAATTGTTTCATTTTTTTCTTGGTATCTAATAATTTCTGTCTTTCCCAAGGAGAAGGAACTAGAATGGGAAATGCTTTTTGGGACCTAAATCTCACTAACAGGGAGAAATTTTACTGAAGTGGGTTACAAAATGGAAACCAGAAGGATAATGACCATTCCCTCCTAGAGTTCTTGACAGAGAAGGAAAAGAATGTCAGACATAGTCTACCATAGAGTTCAAAAGAAGGCTAGGTGTAGGATTCCATTAACTAAAGTTCTACAGAAGTTGACCAAGGAAGAATAGGAAATTCTCAAAATGAAATGCTGAAGATAAAGGGAAATAATTCCAATGAGGAAAAATGGAGTTGTGTGAAGAGGCTGATTTGCATATGCAGAAAATTTACCAATCAACTTAGATGTTTTAAAAGATTTAAAAGAGGAAGTTAACAAAGAATGAGTATGAAAGGATGTCCCAGCTCTAGAATGATTAACAGAAGTGCTAACATTCAGAATGAACTAAGGAAAACAAAATAAAAAAAGGGGTGAGGGGATGAGGAATAGGGAAAATGAGAGGAATAGGACAACTGTTTGGGTGGGTGGAGAATGATGTTCACTGATAATAGAAAGAAAGCATAAATGTTCAATTATTATTTTGTTCTGTTTTCTCTGCCAAGAATGACTGTGGGGCTGAAAAGGGCTGAACAAAAAAAAATAGCAAGGCATTAACATCCAAGATAATTAAGGACATAGTAAAAGATCACTTTGCTGCCCAAACAAACAACATTCTCAGGTACTGAAAGAACTGATGGAGAATGATTATTGAATAATTACATGATAGCTAGAAGATAGTTAAGCTTCACATCTGGAAGTTAGGGGTGTAGTGCCCTTGATTTGGAAAATCTGAGTCAAATTTTTTGGCTCTCCCTTAATACCAAAGAAGTCTAATTCTTTTCTCTTTTTTGTTGTGTTTACAATACCTTATTGCATAATTTGGGTTAAGTATTTGGTTATCTGCTGACCTTTGATATTGTCTGCAGCTTCTGCAAAACTTTGCCCCAAATTCCCATTTCATTTCTTATGTCAACCTGTGACATCAAAATCATGATGGGAAAAGTCACAATGTGGAAAAGATGACTGCAATGGAATGATTGCAATGGTAGAGGTATTACAGGTCTGAAGGAGGGGAAAATATAACAATTTTTTTAAAAAATGAAATCTATGTGACAGTGTGCTTGACTCCAATTCCTGGGGGGAAAATCTAGTATATATTCAGCCACTCAATTCACAATAATTTATTAAGCATCTCCTCTGAGCAAGGCATTGTGCTAGGTACTGGGTATACAAAAACAAAAATAGAATAGTTCCATTTCTTGAGCTTATTTACATTCAATGGCACGAAGCCATGTCAAGTGAATATCTGGAGGAGAAAGCAGTCGTCACAAAACCCAGTGGCTTCTTCAAAAATAGGTGGTCTAGTGGCAAAGAACTGGACATTGAAGGGATGTCCATCAATTGGAGAATGGCTGAGCAAGTTGTGGTACATGAATGTCATAGAATACCATTGTTCCATAAGAAATGAGCAGGCAGATTTCAGAAAATACAGTTCCAAAAGACTCATGATGGAAAATGCTAGCCACATCCAGAGAAAGAATTATGGAATCTGAATGCAGATCAAAGCACACTATTTTCTTTTTTTTGTTTGTTTTCCTTTCTCATGGTTTTTCCCTTTTGTTCTGATTCTTCTTTCACAACAAAACTAAGTGTGGAAATATGTTTAATGTAATTGTACATATATAACCTAAATCAGATTGGAAAGGTGTATTAGCAAGCACCCTAGTGCACCCAGGATGGCCTGCCTGCACAGGTTCTTTTATTTGCTTTACAAAGGAAAGACAGCCTAAACATGGAGAAAATACAAGCAGAGTAATTAGCACAAAGATGAACAGACAGGGCTCCAACTTCCTGAACAAATACAACCCCCTAAATATACCACCGGTTGGGGGGAGCACCAACAACATCTGAGTAGGTAGGGGGCTCTTAAAAAAATGCTTACTCAGAGTCCTAGGTAATCAAAAGGTCCTTCTCATAAGCATGCCCCCAAAGCAACCTCAGAATATACATACATTTTCAGAGCCAGAAGGCATCACAACCCTGGTGACTCAGTGCCAAATTACCTTAGAACCCAAAATTTTGAAAGCCTTCCTACAAGGAAGCCTCCCCTAAGCAAGCTTCTCCCCCAATGGGCTCTATGTGACTCAGGAAGTATCACAGCTGGGTTGGAGTTTAAAGCAACAAGACATCTATGATTAAACACATGTGGTCACATAGACCTATTAATGAATGGGGAAGATCTTCCTATTCCATTAACATTACAGAGGGAAAAAACTTAGAGCTCAAAATCTTATTAAAGTGAATGTTGAAAACTATAAATAAATAAAAAATAGGTGGTCAACTGTATCAAATTGTTTACCATCTTAGGGGGAGATGAGGAGAGAAGTAAGAGGGAGAGAGAAAATTTGGAACTCAGTTTTTTTAAATGGGTGTTTAAAATTGTCTTTATATGTAACTGAGGAAAAATAAAATATTTTTAAAATAGTTGGTCAAGTGATATGAACAAATAGCTCTCAAAAGAATTACGAATGATTAATTGCCATGAGAAAGATTGCTCCAAATTGCTAAAAATATGATGGTAATTAATAAGAGAAATATAAATCAAAACAACCCTGAAGTTTTATCTTAAGTACAACAAATTAGCAAAGAAGACCAAAACTAGGAATAGTTAATATTGGAAGGAACTATGGAAAGACAGGAACACTAAAACACTTGTTAGCAGAGCCATAAGTCAATTCAATCATCTGGAAAGGAATTTTGAATTATGTATGTCTTTTAAAAGTGGCTAAAATGTTCACTCTTTGAACTGGAGGTCCTACTGTTAGGCTTATACCCGAAAGAGGTCAATACAGAAGGAGAGTTGCCTAGTAGATGCACGCTCGCTGTGGAATGGTTAAACAAATTATAACATATTAGTGTAATGGAATGTTACTGCATCATAAGAAATAATGACTTTGAAGAATTTGGAAGATCATGGTATGATTTATATAAACTGATACGGAGTGAAATCAGCAGAACCAAAAAAAATGTACAATGGCTTTTGTGGTTTTTGTTCAAACATTTCAGTCATATCTAACTCTTTGTGACCCCATGTGAGGTTTTCTTGGCAAAGGTACTGGCATGGTTTGCCATTTCCTTCTCCATTTTATTTTATTGATGAGGAAACTAGGGCAAATGAGGTTAAGTGACTTGCCCAGGATCACATATATAGTAAGTGTCTGAGGTCAAATTTGAATTCAAGTATCCCGACTCTAGGCTTAGCCCTCTGTCCACTAAGCCATCTAGCTATCTGCAACCATCTAAATGAAAGAGAAAAAAAAAAAACCCAACCTGAAACTGAATGCTGTATAAATATAATGACTAAGTTTGTCCTTGAGGGAAAATGCACTACCTCCTTTTTTTATTCATAAGTGGAGAACTATGGACATGAAAAAATTGCATATGCTGTCAGACTCAGTTTGTATGTGGGTTAATTATGTTGAATTGCTTTTTTTTGCTCTTCTTCTTTGTTACAAGAATTAACACTGGGGAAAGAAGAAGTTCTATATTTGTAAAAACAAAAGCTATTTAAAAGTAAAAAGAGAAAAAATAGGTCATGTTAGATTGACATTATTTTCTTTTTTGATCATGTTACTTAACCAGTATATTCGTTGGTTGGTGTTGTCTTTCATACTCAAAGGGAGCCAAAATGATGTCACTATATCAAGGTCAAGGTACAATGTATCCTACTGTGGCTGATCAGACCAATATGAGCTCAGAAGGTTCTACCAAAGGTCAGGCATAAATAATCCATATGAACATTTGGAATGGAGATATTTCTAAATTTGTAATCTCACATTTCTTTTGAGCTACGGAAATTCTGCTTTGACCATAAAAGCACAGTGCCTTACATGGGGGGGATGCAGTGGATCCGGTATACTTAGATTGTAGCAAAGTGTTTGATAAAGTATCTTTTGTTCGTCTTTTGTGGGAAAGATACAGAGGTATGTGGGAAGGGTGGTCTAGACAGTAAGTACATTTAGATAAATTTTGGAACATGTTAAATGGATTCAAAGACTGGTCCTTAATGCTTCCATGTCAACCTAGGAAGAGGTTCCCAAGAGAATGCACCATCTATTTATGCCTACCGTTAAATTTATATATACATATGCACATATACACATACATATATATATTTTGTTGTTACATTATCGTCATTTCCAAATATATCCCTCCCATCAAGTCTTCCTTTCTTTCAAAAAGTTAAAAAAAAGGTGGGGGAAGAGGGGAAAACAATTTCTTAAAACTAAACAGAAAGCACAGATACTATACTCATCAAATCTGCAGGTGATATAAAACTTGGAAGGGATAACTAACACACTAGATGTCAGAGTCAAGATACAAAAGGATCAAAATGGAATTTAATAAGGATATATAAGATCTTATAATTAGATTCAAGAAACTGTCTTCACATGTGAAAGGTGCTTAAAATAAAGTTTACTTTTTTATTCTAAATTTGACAAACACCAAATAGAATGGGTATTTTGATATACATAGTAGAACATAAGAAGTGGATTCTAGTAGATTCTACATGAAATTGCAGGTATCTATTATGTACAGCTTTCAATTTTTAAATTTAATAAATTCAACATATAACTTTTAAAGCTGTGCTCTTTTACAGTGATTCTTTCTGGTTTTTCCTTCTGTTCCTCCTTCTGTGCATTAAAAAAAAAGATGCTTTAACAATCCTTTTTTCTTTCTTTTTTTTTTATTATTTCCCTTATCTTATCCCTATCCCTATCCTTCCCCCCCCCCATTATTAAGAAGAAAAATTAGGAAAAAGAAAAAGAAGGCTCTTATAATAAATATACATAGCCAAGCAAAATCAAATTCCTACATTAACCATGCCTGAAAAATGTATGTCTTATTCTTCATCTTTAGTCTATCATCTCTTTATCAGTAGGTGGGTTGCATGCTTCATAATCAGCTCTCCAGAATTATGGTTGCACATTCATTTCAGCAAAATTCTTAAGCCTCTAGAAGTTGTTTGTCTTCACAATGTTATTGTATATATTTTTTCTCCTGGTTCTGCTCACTCCAGTCTTCATCAGTTCATAGGAGTCTTCACAAGTTTCTCTGAAATCAATTTCATAATTTATTATGGCAGACTGTCGTTTTCTATAAAAACAGCCTTGAAATTTTAATGAACTGCAAGCTAAATATGAATCAAATATATTATATGGCAACCCAAAAAAGTTAATATGATTTCAGACTATACTGAGGAAGACATAAATTCCAGGAAGAGGGAGGTGATAGCCCCTCCGTACTCTGACCAGGTCAGACCACATCTGGAACATTGCACACAATTATTTTGGCACTACACCTTAGAAAGAATGTAGATAAAGGTGATGAGTGTCAGTGGAGAGCAACTGGAATGATAAAGTGATTCAAGTTGATGCCTTAGCGGATTAGCTAAAGGAACTGTGGATGTTTAGCCTGTGTAAGAAAGCACTGAGGAAACACGGTTTTCTTCAAGTATTTGAAAGTCTGTATTACTAAAGAGGGAAATTGTTCAGATTACCCAAGAAGGTAGAACTTGGAGCAATGGGAGAAAGCTGTAAATAGGAAAATTTAAGATTGAGGTCAGGAAAAGTTTATAACCAAAAAAAATTATTAATCAATTGACTATTCGGGTATTATGGGGAAATTACATAAGGACTATTGGGTTCATAACCTTGTAGATAGACTGATTCCTGGAGTTTTACTTCATTAGGTAAAGAAGAATCACTAAAGGCCAGGAGGCTCTGCTTTGAGGTAGTAGTAGCTACTAAGAAGCAAGCAGGAGAAAAAGCTGTAGGAAGAGATGAACAGCAAAATAGTTTAGGAGTCCCAAACAAGGGGGGACAAAAGATAGAAGGCTTTGAGCAGAGACAGCTGACTCTTTAGCTCCTTTGCTGGGAACTGCTGATTAGAAGAGAGGCATTGTTTTGCTTTATTGCCTGGAGAAAGGTTGGAACAACTACTGGATGCTTATTGGAAGACAAACAGAATTCTGGTATTGTGTAAAGAACTGTTGAGGTTTATTGGTCTCTTGTGTTATCTACAGGCTGAGAGGCAACCTTTCAGGGATATCTCTGCTTTGAGAGAAGAAAAAAGTGTGTGTGTGTGTGTGTGTGTGTGTGTGTGTGTGTGTGTGTGTGTGTGTGTGTGTGTGGCGAGGTGCGCAGCTCAGGTCGGGGTGGGGGGGAAGACAAGCTTTGTATCTGTCTTGCTGGAACCTGTGTTTTGCTATGAGAAGAGTATTGGACCTAATCTGCGATTTGCAGATCTGAGGAGCTTGGCAGTTCTCTGGCTTAAGGGAACTGCCTGTCACTATAAAAGTGTAATACTTTCTCAGCACCCTAATAAGAGTGGCTGTGAATTCAAGAAGTTTCATCCATGGAAGAGAATTGGCTTTGCCCAGCAGGGGTGTCTCAAGAACTAGAAGGGATGCAACTAGCCGAGAATCAGCTTTCTGTGGTACATATTGTTCCTGAAAGGACCAAGGACTTCAAGACCTGTAATCCAGAGTTGTGTGTTACTCTGGACACATACATTTCTACACTATGTGTCTCCCTGCTAAATTTCTATAAGTATATGCTCATTTTCTCCCCAAAAAACTGTGTACTTTGATGGGAAGTGTGACATAGTTTTGTGGGTGGGTGACAATGTTTTGATTATTCCAGTTTTTAATCTTCTGTTGAGTAAAATCTATAATTTTTTCTGCTTTTGCTTTCTATTAAGTGTTATGATTGCTTCAGCTTTTGCCTTATCATTAAGCAAATGTTTTATGTTTGAGTCAATGGTGTATCATGGTTTTGTACATGGTTTTGTGCTGATTTTGTACAAATGGGAATCATACCAATGGAGGCTCATATGCTGCAGTGGTGAATAGTGATCATAACTGTAGCTAATCTCCCTAGTATGGGGCACGAGAACCCAGACTTTTCACCACGAGGGCAATTTGGAGTGAATGAACCAGTTCAGAAAGAGAGAGAAAGGATGCCAGATTGCACACCGTATGGTGTTCACAGGCTATGCCCATGCTATACTATGCAATCCTTTCATTTTACAAATGAGGAAACTGAGGTATTCAGGACAGTAGAAGAGCCTTCTCAAAGTCATAAAGGTGGTAGTAAGTGGTAGGTTCAGGATTTGAGCCCAGGTCCCTTGAGTCAAATTCACAATTTAAGTCAACTATATTTACCAGTGTAGCATGGTGAGCTAGTTTAAAACCATGGTAAAACCACAGAAGTGTTGGTTAGGTATGAATATTCAAGTATCTTGTTTTCTACTTTCTCATAAAACTCATGACTTCCCTGGGAAACTCCAAATATAGTATTCCATAATCCAAATATAGGTAGTCCTCCCTCAGTCCACTGAGTTCCAACTCTTGCATGGACTGTTGGGCCATAAATTTCAAATCTTCTTTATAAAAAGAATGGATAATTATAATTTTAAATTCATTGTCTACCATGCATTCTGTGGTCGCCATTGTCACTCCTGTATAGTGCCCTATGAATTAACCCTAAACACATGCTTAACAAATGCTTTATTCATTCATTTATATACTTTAATTTGTTCAGCCATTCCTCAATCAACAGGTTCCCCTTTAGTTTCTTGTTCTTTGCTATAGCTAAAAACAGTTCTTATAATTTTTTTTTTTTATCTACCACTCTTTCTTTAGTCTCTTCAAGACCTAATATTGGTATCACTGGACCACGTAGCTCCAAACTGATTTTCATAACAGCTAAATCAATTCACAGCTTCGTGTGTCTGTTCTCTCACATTCCCTCTAACAATTGTTATTTTCCCTTTTGTCAGCTTTTTCCATCCTGTGGGTATCAGATAGAACTTTAGAGTGGAGCATTTTTTCATATGGCTGTGGATAACTTGTAACTCTTGCTCTGAGAACTGCCTTTTCACATCTTTGGTCATTTCCCTATTGGGAAATGACGCCTGTTCTTGTATTCTCTTGTTCTTATAATTTTGAATATCTTGGATGTGAGACATTTATCAGAGCAACTTGTTGCAAAGATTTTTTTTTTCTCAAGTTAATTGTCTCCCTCTAATTTTAACTGCACTGGGTTTGGATGTGCAAAAATTTTTAATTTTTATTAATCAAAATTGTACATTTTCTCCTCTGCAGTCTTCCTATCTCTTATTTTCAATGGCCATGAACTCTTCCTCTATTCATTGTTGTAAAAGGTTTCTCTTCTTTTCTTGTCCCTCTCATTTGTGTGTGATGTGACCTTTTGTACCTACATACCGTGTCCATTTGGAATTTATCTTTAAATACAGAGTGAGATGATACCTTCCATTTTCTCAACAGCTTTTGTCAAATAGTCTTTATTCCAGTAGTTGGGGTCTTTGGGTTTATCAAACACTAGGCTATTACATTAATTTGATTCTGTATTTTGTGGATCTAATCTGTTCCACCAATTGACTTTTCAATTTTTTTAACCAGTACTAAATCATTTTGATGATTACTGCTTCAAAGTACAGTTTAAGATCTGGTATTTCTAAGGCCCCATCATTCCTACTTTTTTCCTCTATTTCCTTTAATATTCTTGAACTTTAATTCCTCTGGATGAGTTTAATTTTTCCTTCTAGCTTCAGAAAATAATCCTTTGGTAGTTTAGCACATCCTTGAATAAGAAATTAATTTAGATAATTCTTATTATTGTCATTTTTGTTATATTAGCTCAGGCTACCCATGAGTATTTAATATTTCTCTAGTGATTTAGGTCTGTCCATTCCTGGAAGTGTTCTGTAGTTATATTCATATAATATCTGCCAGTATTTTAAAATGTCTTTTATGTTCTTTATTTTGAATGGATTTTCCCCTTCTGTTTCTTCCTGTTGCATTTAATGAATAACATACAGAAATGGTGGTGATTTATGGGGACTTATTTTATGTCCTGCAACTTTGCTTAAGTGTTTAAGTTAATTTTAAGATTCTTTGAATCATCTCTGACCATCATATCATCTGCAACAAAAAAAGAGAAATACATTTGTTTCCTCTTTGCCTATACTTATTCTCTCAATTCCATTTTTATTTTATTGCTATTGATAGCATTTCTAGCGCTGTACTATCAAGTAATAGTGCTAATTATAGATATCTTTACCCCTTTCTTCTCAGAAAGGTCTTTCTCCATTAACTATATCCAATTTAGTTCTCCAATAATTATATTCACTTTTGGTTCTAGATTGATTTTATTGTTGTTTTTCAGTCTTTTTTTTAGTTGTGTCCAATACTTCATGACTCCTTTTGAGGTTTTCTTAGCAAAGATACTGGAGTGGTTTGCCATTTCCTCTCCAGCTCATTTTATAGATGAGAACACTAAAGCAAACAGGTTTAAGTGACTTGCCCAGGGTCACACAGCTACTAAGTGCCTGAATCCAAATTTGAACTCGAGAAGATGAGTCTTCCTGACTCCAAGCCCAGCCCTCTATCCACTGTGCCAGCCATCTAGCTGCCCTGTAATATATTAAGGACATGTCCATTTATTCCTATGATTTTCATGTTTTTTTAAAACAAAAATGGGTATTAAATTTGGTCAAAAGCTTTTTCAGCATCTATTGATATAACCATGTAGTTATTATTGTTAGTTATTAATTGGTCTATCATGTCTATGTTTGTCCTTATATTGAACCAACCTTGCATTTCTGGCATAGATACAAGCTTGCCATAGGATATGCTCTTTTAAATATGTTGTTGAAGATTCTTTGATAATATCTTATTTATTATTTTTACACTGAAATCATTAGAGATATTGATTCTATATATTTCCTTTTTTCTGTGCCATCTCTCTGATTTGGGAATCAAGACAATATTTGTGAAATAGAATGAGTTTGAAGAAGGATACTTTCCTTTCCTATTTTTGCAAACAGTTTATGTAATATTAGAATGAATTGTTTTAGAGTGTTTGATAGAATTTACTTGCAAATCCATCTAGCTCTGGATTTTCCACGCTATGGGAGATTATTTGTAACTTGTTCAATTATTTTTCTAAATTAGATTATTCAGATTCTCTATTTTTAATTTTCCTAATCTGAATAGTTTATATTTGTAAATATTCATTTATTTCTTCATCTAAGTAATCAGTTTTGTTGGCATATATTTGCGCAAAATAATTTTAGATAGTTTTCTTAATTTTATCTTTAATTGTGAATTTTCTTTTTTCCTTTCTGATGATAATCATTTGTTTTTCCTCTATCTTTTGAAAAATCAGACTAGCTGTTTATCTAGTTCATTAATTTTTTAATAGCTCCTAGTTTTATCAATCCAACTTTCTTTCAATTTTCTTAATCTTTTCTTTGATTTTCAGAATTTCTATGTTTGTATTGACTTTTACAGGCTTTTTGATTTGTTCGTATCCTTGTATTTTTTAGTTGCAATGCTCAATTTAGAGTCTACTTTTTCTAATTTTTATTGATGAAACTGTTTAACAGTATAAATTTTCTGTCTAAGGACTGCTTTGGCTACATCTAAGCTAGTAATTTTCCTTCCAATTTTTTTCTTTTATAGCAGAAGTTTTCTTAATCTTCAGTCTGTCACTATTTTTAATATACTTTGACAACTATTTTTCAATACAATTGATTTTCTTAATGCTGTGTCTTTTATTTTGTGCATTTAAAAACATGTCTGAGGAAGGGATTTGTAAGTTTCATTAAATTTTCAAAGGTGTCTATGGCACCAAAAAGAAAAAAGAAAAACTCCTCTACAACTTTCTTCTCATTTATTATAACTAGTTTCATTTCTTCCAGTTACTCTCATAGTCCTAGTAGCCAAGCCATTTTCTTCTCTGAGGCTTTGCTTATATTTGATATGTATTAGTCTCCTCTTTTGGGTTTTTCTAGACCCACTGTATTTTTTTCATAGTATCTGGTGTCTTATTTTGTTCACTCCTATCTGTAGCCTCAGTCCATGACTTTCACTTTAGTGCCAGGGCTAGGTTCCACCCCTCCCACACTCTTGACAAGGTGGTGAGGCTTTGTTTGGTCCTGACCTAACTCTGCTGGTTGCTGGCTTCCACTTTGTGTATCTGGACTCAGAACTCTGGCAAACCTCAATGTCTCTAGTCAGAGTTCTGTGGTGGGATTAGCATGTTTTGTATTGTTTTAACAGTAAAATCTTCATAAATACCTTTGCCTTTTAAGAGCTAATTATGTTTATTGTCTGTCTGTTCGTGGAAAGCACACTTGTGAACTAGAGTGTTAGGAATGCAGACTCACAGGGTTACCCTTTAGAACCTAAGGTAGCAGCCACTCCTTTGGGGACCCAACCTTGAGTATAAGTACAAGTTGGGGGAGTTAAACCTTTAGGGAGTGCTATTCACATAAATAGCAAAGGCAGGTCACTTGAAGCTTCCTAATAACTACTTACATTTCTCTGAATTAGAATTTGGCTATTCCTGCATCCTGATTTGTGCCCCAGTCAAGCTTCAAGGATTTCCTCTCTAGCTAAGTGGATATCCTACCTGACCTTCCAAGGAGCTAGAATTAACCAGAAATAACTAGAACATTCTCTAGCAGGTCCCCTTTGACTATATTGCCCCACTGACAACCTTTCCCATGGTTAGGTACTGCTGGCAATGAATTCCTGCTGAAGACTACTCAGTAGTAGTATCTTTCATCTTCTTCATTCTTCCTTCTTTGTGGATATTAGCTTGAATAGCAGGGTTCCTTTCAGGCTATATGGCAGCTTCTGTGACTCTTTGGTTTAACCTTTCATTGGTGGTATCCCAGATTCTTTCTCCTTTGTCTAAAGTTTTGGTATATGGATTATTCAATCAGGTCATGATTGGTTCTGCCCTCCAATGTGCAATGGAAAGAATGCTGAATTTGAAAGCTTAGGAATTCAAATCCCAGCACTGATGCTGCCTGAGGTTATTTACCATAGCCTCTCTGTGCCTCAGTTTTTCTCATCAGTAAAATAATGGGATTTGGCTGAATGTCCTTGAAGATCCCCTCTAGCACAAGTTCTATGATCTTTGCATTTTGTGCTATCAACCAAAGATCTTTTGTACATAATGTCATTTTATTAATATACTATCAAATTGGCTTGGTTAAAAGAAGAGATCCAATGAGGGCCTAATCCTTAGAGCATCAGCAGGTATACTCTTCCTGGTCAGTGACAGAGAAGCATGCACAGTATTCTCTGCCTGGTTTCAGCTGAACACAAGAATTTTAAGAAACTGCTTTCTAACCATGAATTACTTAAAGGGATAGTACAGTGATACAATGAGGCAGCTAGCTGGTCCAGTGGATGGAGTGCTAGAGCTGGAGTCAGGAAGGTTGAATGCAGAAACTACCTCAGGCAGCTTAGTGCCTGTGTGACCCTGGGCAAGTCATTTAACCTCTGCCTCAGTTTTCTTATCTGTAAAAGGGATCACAATAGCACTTACCTCCTAGGGTTGTTATAAAGATAAGATGAGATCATATTTGTAAAGAGCAAACCATAAAACATCAATATATACTAGCTTTCATTTTCATTACATTACTTTCATTTTCATTCCTGATGAAATGTTTTTTGGTTGGCTGAGAAGCTAGTGCAGTTTATGACTTAGCTGGAACTGAGGGTGCATAGAAAAGATTCAAGGAAATGATTTCTCACTCTCTGCTCCAGTGACTGTGCTATTTTCTCATAGAACTCAGCTGCTACAATCACCAGCTCTGAGATTCAGATTGGATGGCTTTCATGGACTGCCTCATCTCACTGGTCACCTGGGTACTCCCATCTCAGGATACTTATTCACCTAAGATCATAAAATAATACTCACAAAAGAAACAGAGGTGCCATGTGTTTGGGGACACATGGGGACTGGGTAGGAGATAGAACTCACTGCCCCTCCCCAATCTGGCAGCTCCCAGCCATTCTCCTCATTGATAACCAATTAAGAATGGAAGTGAAGATATGTCACCTGCTCAAACTTTTTGCAAGAAATTAATACTTGTATTAGAAATGAATGTTGAGAATTGTTATTGCATATAACTGGGAAATAAGAAATACAGGTAATGGGGTATAGAATCTATCTTGCCCTACAAGAAAAGAGAGAAGATGGGGATAAGGGAAGGGTGGGGTGTGATAGAAGGGAGGGCAGATTGGGGGAAAGAGTAATCAGAATGCAAGGTGTTATGGGGTGGGGGAGGGGAGAGATGGACAGAAAAATTGGAACTAAAATTTTGTGGAAATGAATGTTGTAATATAAAAATAAATTTAAAAAAAAGAAATTAATACTTGTATTTTTAAAAATAGGCAAGAAGCCCAGTTCAAGTTCTCCTTTCAAAGCTCCCAACTCACACTGCTTCAGGGATGGAGGAGACATCAGGCACCCACACAATCCCCAGGGCTAGGTATCAGAGAGAGTTATAACTAGGCTTGATATCATCACTCTGATTCTGCCCCACCTGCTGCTTCTTCGGTCTCTTCAAGTTTAGTGTTTTGTAGGACTCTGCCTACAAAGCCTTGTGGGTAATGTAGTTCCCCAGTTGGAGAAAGTAAGGAGATTCCCCGCCCCTTCCACTCCAGTCACAGGAGTGTTGCCACCTATATTATCTCATTTGATCACTCACTGTTGTCGTTTTGTTCAGGTGTGACCCCTTTTAATGTTTTCTTGGAAAAGATACTGAAGTGGTTTGTCATTTTCTTCTCCAGCTCATTTTACAGATGAGGAAACTGAGGCAAACAGGATTAAATGACTTGCCCAGGATCACACAACTACAAAGTATTTGAGGTTGAATTTGAACTCAGGTCTTCCTGACTCCAGGCCCAGTGCTCTATCCACTGCGCCACCTAGCTGTTCCTAAATACAGTATTCCCGATGTGGTCTGAACTGGGGCAGAGTAGGGTAGCGCTGGACTATTATCTCTCTCATTCCTGGCACTGGATTTCTATTTATGTCATGTCACATTGCAGATTCAGATGCAACAATTCATTAAATCCCTCTGGTTTGGGTTTTTTCCACCTTAATTCTTTATCTCAAACTAGGCCTCTTTCCCCATCTTACATTTGTGCAGCTGAGTTTTTGAGCCTTATATGTAGGATTTGGTGTATATCTCTATTAAATTCCACTTTATTAGATCTAACTAATCATTCCAGTGTGTTAGGATGTTTAGTACTCCTAATTTTGACTGCCAGAATGTTGATTATCCTTAATGCAAGGGGCGTGGTTTGGGGGAGAGAACCCTAAGGAGATAGGGAGAAGTTTGGGGGTAATGTAAGTAGTATAGACGTTAGGAGTTGGGGTATTGGGAGGAGTAATGTATGAAGATACTGGGAGAAAAGGTACTTCATAGAGTAGACTGGAAAGCAGTGCAAAGTCAGGAAGGGAATTCTAGGGGAACAGACAACTGGGGCAGGAGGAGAGAGAGTTGAGCTCAAGGTATGACACTGTGGACTTTGGGCTGCCACTGTTGTGATCATAGGACAGGGTCTGGGAATTGACTTTCCTGTATCCTCTTGTGGGCCACACAGCCTCTGTCTTTGGGTACAAGACCCTTTATTCAGCCATGTATTTATTATTTCTTCCTTCTTCTCCCATTAACAATGTCTAGGGCCTCAAAAAACCCATGGTGGAACACCACGTAGATCGACAATCTTTGGAGAAAATGGTGAAGCGTGCTGTAGAGGAGTATAGCTACAAGGGTTCTGTGCCTGGAAACCCCTACTTACCCCAGAAATACTGGATTTCTGAACAAGAAGGTACCTATGACCCTTGACTGGGGACTCTAACCCATGTACCCTATCTAGTTGAGAAGAACCTTGACCCTTGGGTGAAGGGATCCCCTGACTCTTGTCCCAAGACAACCTCTCCCTATCAGAGAAAAATTCATTTATTAAGTCTATCTCTCTGCCTTAAATACATACCCCTCCCCACCCTGTGTGCCCATGCTGACCAGAACTATACTAAGCAGGAAAGACAGTTAAAAACAGAACCCTTGACTTCAGGGATCTCACAGTCTGAGAAAAGATACAGGAAATAAAAGACAAAACAGAACAGCAGGGTGTGACTGAGGGCTCAGATACCTGTTTTCAGATTAGAGGGAGATCATTGGTGGGTTACAGGAAAGACTTCATGAAAGAAGATTTGAGCTACAACCTTGATTGTCGGCTAAGGTTTGGCTAGGTCAAGAAGGACTGGAGAAGAAAAAAAATTGTTCGCCACCAAAGGGGTGTGGTCCTTTGGTCACATGAATAATTTTCTAATTATCAAAGGCCTTTGTTCCATCGTCCTGGACTTCTCTGTGGTGTCTGACAATATCAAACACCCCTTCATTCTTCAAACATTTCTCTTGACTTTTGTGACACTGAATTCTTCAGGTTCTCATTTTACCCATATAACCACTGCTACTCTATCTCCTTTCCCAGCTTCTCTCCATCCCCGTCACCTTATTTTTCTATTTACTTTATTAATATAGTCATGCGTCAAGACTTTGTTTTCATTTGTCTCCTGTTTTTCCCCTGTAATCTCCTACTTTGGTTAACACAGACACTGTCTTAACTTTGATTATCAGAATATCTATATGGATGACTCCTGAATTTATATCCCCAGCCCTTATTTCTCCTAAATGTCAAACCCGCATTTCTAATGACTAGATGGACATCACCTGGATATCTCCTAGTTCAATGTACCTAAAACAACCCACCATCTTTTCCCTTTCTGGCTTCCTTGTTTTAATTAAGGATAACAGAATTTGCTCATTCATTTAGGTCCATAACTCTTCTCTCTCCCTCACTACCAGCTCCCCCACACACACACACATCCAAACAGTTTCCAAGTCCTGTTAATTCGTCTTGCCCTGTGATGATGGCTCTCACGTTCACCCCTACTATTTCAAGTGAGGGGGTCATATTTTTAAGGGCCCCTCAATTTCAAAATGAAGAGTTTTAATCTATCCTACGTACAATAGGAAGTCATTTTAGACAGGCAGTGGAGTAATCAGAGTGAAAGTGCTTTTGGAGGATTACTTTGGGGGCTCTAGAGATGGTGGTCAGGAAAAGGGGGGAAGGAGAAGAGATATGATTCCGGGAAATCCATTAGGAGGCTCTTGTAACAGTCTCAGAAAGAATGGAAAAGAAAAGGAAGGAAGGAATTCCAGAGACTTTTTAAAGGAAGAATTCAAAGAACTCACTGACTGATAAGGTGCGATGGGACATAGGATATGGGATATATGGGGGATGGGAGATGGGATGGGATGAAAGGGATTATAGCACAAAGCAGAAGATCCAAAAACGATTCTGAGATTTTTTTTTTTTTTGAGCTTGGGGAACTCAAAAAATAGTATTATCAGTGGCTGAGGGGGTGGGGCAAGTAAGATGACTGGAGTCTAGACAGAGAATCTAACCACCTGTGGGAGCTGGGGAGAGGAGTAGGCATAGGCTTGATCTTGGGACTAGATAGAGAGTCCAGAAGGCCTCTGAAGAAAATAGGTCTTCTGAGCTGAATGTAGTTCAACTGTGTGTCTCTCTCGAGCCCTGTGACACCCCTGGAATCAAATCTTCTCCTGATCCCTCCTCACACCTGGAAGGAGACGCTGCTATTCCATGAGGACACCTGGCCTGAGAGGGTGTGGTTACTTATGGTTGACTACCAACCAGGAGAGGACACAGAAGGGAAGCCTATTTCTTGAGGCTGGAGCCCTGACTAGTGGTGGGGCAGGAAGGAATGACATGCTTTCTATCTCTCCTCACCCCTACTCATCATGGCCTAACAGAGAGATACAACCCAACCTTTGTTAGTGAAGACAGGTTTTCAACGTGGAGGACAGGACCATACAACAGCGCGTGTTGGAACAAACATACTACCTACCTCCCAAGACTGCCAAAGGTATCCCTTCAACTGGCACAACATGGGCAAGTATGGGGGCAGGAGGAGGGCGGGATAGAGGGTTCATGCAGGTAACATTTACCTTCCCTCTCTGCCTTCCACCCTAGCATCATGCCTAAAACACCGTTACAGCTTTTTCTTTCTTTGGGTTGCATGTGGGGCCCTCTCCAATGTCTCTTTTTAAAAAACACAAATCATACACCGTTGCCATCTGTCATCAACGTATCTATGGATACATGTCAACGCATTGGTCAATGTATTGCCTAAGCATCTCCCCTGTGCAAGTCAATGTGGTGGGTGCTATGGGAGATACACAAGTAGGTAAGATACAGCTGCTGCCTTCAAGGAGTTTATAGTACAGTTGGAAAAGATTTAAAAAACACCTTTCAATTAACTAATAATGCCAGACATGTTTTCAGTGCTAAATGAGAAGAGACAAATGTCAGGAGTATTCAGATTTCAGAGGGAGAAAGAGATTACCAAGAGAATAGGGGTGTAGGCTATAGGAAGAGGTGGTATTTAATCTGGCATACAGGGAGTTACTCAGTACTTCAGTTTCCTCTTCATAGAAGTAGAAGTTCAGATGGTAGGGGCAGTGTAGAGACAAAGGAGAGGAAAAATGAATGCCCAGTGTGGATTGTTGCTAAGTGATTGGGTTCAAAGTTAGTAGCCGCTGAACTCAAGAATGTGTACATATCTGGATAGATAAGCTCTTTGAGGACAGAAACTGTCTCATTTTTGTTGTATCCATACCATAGTACCTGTTATATAATAGACAACTAATGACTGACTGGAAGACACCTGGGTTCTAGTGTCAGATCATATGGGGGAGCATGGATGGCATGGAGATACAAGAGAAGGAGGGGTATATGGAGTTCACCTTAAGCAGTCTACCCAACTCTGAAAAGCACCTTATACAACTTTAGTGTTCTTTCCTGGGTGCCTAATTTGGGGATGGAAATGTTGAGAGTTATTTGGATAGGGAAGCAGTATAGTACCTGGAGGCAGAGGGTAGGCCCATTCAGTCACTTGCCTACTTCCTTCTCTCCATCCTGAAACCCAGAAGCCCCTCCCTCCCTGTGTTCTCTGTGATGAAAGCAAGATGGACAATGGCTTGCTGTGATGTCAATGGCAGTAGGGAGGGGGAGAGGTTGGGACCAGTGACCACCAGGTGAGATCATTCTCAAAAGTGAGAGAGAAAAACAGGCTTTGTTCCTGGAGCCTTCCAAAATCCAACGGGGGAGGGGGGAGAATGAACCGTGGATCCGTATTCAATCCCTCATTGAGAGTGATAAAGGTAATGAAATCTAACAGAGAAAACCAACTCTGTTCTCAGAGAAACTCTTAAGGAGAAAGGGCAGAGGGGGTAGAAGTATATTCCACCCTCTGGCTTCTTCTAATGAAAGACTCATCTCAGACAGGCACATCTCAGAGGAGTTAGGGCAGGAAATAGGCCTGGATATAGTTACCCTAGGAAGGAAGGTACAAAGAAAATGAATGGAGAAAGGTGAGGAGGGTAAGACATATGAGGAGAGAGAGGATGGGAGATGTTGCTAGGAAACTATGAACTCAGAGAGAGAGAAAAGTGAGGGGCCCTAGAGAAGATTGGGAGCTGGGGGAGGGGTAGAAGTCAGAAGGACTTCCTGGGCTAGAAAAAGAAGGAAGTAGGAACTACATTGGATCCTGGCCTTTGAATTTCTTTCCTTCAGTCTAAAGTCGTTCTTGTTTCACTTAGGAAACTGGAATGGAAACAACGGTTCGGGGAATGCCCTTGGATGGTCCCCCCAAACCCGATCGCTTCAACAACTATGGTAATTGGTCATGGGTATGGGTCTAAAGGCATGGATGGGTTGGGGAGGTTCTTAGAGGTATGAAGAGGTTAAGTAACTGCCTACTTCGTTCTCCTTCTCTGTTTGTCTACCTGCCTGTTGCTCTAATTCTGCTTCTTCTTTTTGCCTGTATTTATCTTCCTATTCATGTCTCTTAATGCTATGTCTCTCCATCTTTGCCCCCTTTTCCTTTCTACGTCCCTGTCCATATCTCTGGGCTTCTATTGTCTCTGTCCCTCTGTATCTTATGTACATCAATCTCCCTCCACATCTCCATGATTCTGTCTCTTTCTATCCATCTCTTTCTGTGCTTTATTCTCTCTATAATCTCTGTCTTCTATGTCTCTGGTCTTCCCTTCCATCTCTCCGTGTCTCTGGTCGTTTCCATTTCTCTGTGTCCCTGGTGTCTCTTCCATCTCTCTGTATCTCTGGTCTCTCCTCCATCTCCCTGTGTCTCTGGTCTCTCTTCTATTTCTCTCTTGCATGTGGCTCTCTGTGCCCTGGCAGAGCGAGAGGTGGTGGTCAACATGCTGAACTCACTGTCCAGGAACCAGCTGCCGTCCATCCAGCCAAGGTACACTGTACCTGGCCGTTTGCCATTCCAGGGATATGAGAGCCCCTGCACAGGCCGACATTACTGCCTTCGAGGCATGGACTACTATGCCACAGGGGCGCCCAGCAACGAGCGCCATCTTGCCCAAATGACTGTAAGGTTCAAAGGGATCGTCCAGTTCTACCCCACAGTGATTAGCACTGTAGAGGAAATTCAGGGTGGCCTCTCATGGAGGGTGGTGAACAAACTTGGTATTGTACAGAACTAAGAGGGTAGACAAGATGGGCTTGCATGAAGGCAGAAATGCAGACAAGATGATGCCAGGGGCCTCCAAAACCCCAACCATGTGTCCCTCTTCTGCCCATGGTTAGCCCAGACTTACTCCTATTTGCTCTGGGAGGCCCAGGTTTGCCTTCCCAATCCAGACCCAGGGAATCTAAGTTTCCCCTCTCAATATGGCCATAAAGAGCTTCCAGCCTGGCTATTTTCCTCTCTCCCAGGCAGCCTCCCTCCACTTTAACAAATAGACTTAACTGGGAGGGGCCCTCGAATAAAGCACATCCTTAGACCTTAATGAAAGTCCCCTCCTGTGGGACTGGAGGACTCAGGAGACCCTGCACCTGGATTTTAGTCCCACTTCTGCCACTGACTCTCTGTGTGAGCACTGGAAGTGGTATATAGGAAAGAATATGGGATGGTATCAATTCCAGCTCTGCTCCTTATCTGAGTAATATTGGGGAAAGTCACCTAATTTCTCTGACCTCATCTGTATAAAATGAGGCAGCAGGATTAGTTAATTTCTAAGTATCCTTCTGATCTAAATCCTATGATCCTATATGAAGGTCCCTGAAATGAAAACAAATAGCCTTAACTCTCCCAGCCTCGAGGAAGTGTTGTGAGGGAGAAACACTGAGGGTCATAATTCATTGCAGCTACGTTTTACTTTATATTTACGTAGTGCTGGCATATGTCTTCTCTCCTTTAATCCTCATAATCCTGGAAGATGGTCAGAGCAGGGATTGTTATTCCAATTTTACAAATAAACAGATTTCAAAGAGGGGAAGTAATCTGTCCACATTCATATAGCATTAGTAATAGTGGTGGATGCACTTTGGAAGACTTAAGAACTATCTAGGGGTGAGGCCCAAGGTCCCCATCCATAGGACACTTTCAACCACAACTGAATTCTCATCCAAAGGGGCTCAAATACTGACACATCCCCAGGAACCTCAGTGGAGGGTGGTCCCACCAAAAGGACCGCCTCATAGCTAGGCCACTAACTTAGCTGTATAATGGTGAGTTTTTCCTCTCTGAGTCTCTGTTTTCTCACTTGTCAAATAAGGAATTTGGACTAAATCATTTCTAAAGATCTTTTCAGATCAATAATTTCATGATCCCACAAGGTCTGTAGGGATCTTTTAAGTTCATTCCAAGAGCTCAGAGAAATTGGTGCCTCTGCAGTATAAAGACATAGGCCCCAGGATGGAGAATATCACATGGAAACCACTGGGGCATTTAATCTACATTAAGTTTTCATTTCTGACCCCCCCCCCCCCGGGTGTCTAGACCTGTGCTCCAGGGAGGACAAAGAAGGAAAAGACATAATCTTTGTCTTTGGGGAGTTTGATGTCTGGTCAGGGAGACAACCCTGGGATGTAGAGTGGCATAAGGTCATTTGTAGTAAGTGTCCAGAGGACAGGTACAGAAGATAAGTGCCCTAGATGTTCAGTGGAGAGAGAGAACAGTGTAGACTGGAACAGTTGGGAGGTTTCCCGAATGAGGCGGACCTTGAGCTGGGCATCAAAGAACAGGCAGGATTTGGATGGTCAGACAGACACAGAAGTCCACAGGTATCAAGAATTTACTAACTCTGGTTTGCACAGACCTGAGTTTGAGAGGGAAAGGGAACTAGAGAATGATAATACTTCAACTGCCTAATCTGATATCCCTTTTCCTTTTGCTTTATAGGAGTGCCCCGCCTTACAATCACAGGCCAGGAATGAACTGTGTGGTTTACCCCCGCCTCCCTCCATCATATACAAACCTTAAGTAAGTGCACCTGACTCCTTTGGTGGGTGGGCCTTCCCTCCCCTTCCTCTCTTTGGATACATCTCCTTCAGTTTTGTCCTTTTTTTTAACTGGGAATATTTTACGTCTAGCCCTGGAAGGGGACACCATTGTCTTAACAGGTGTTGGTCATGGAGCCTAGTCTTTGGGCCAAGCTTCCAGGACAATGGGATCCACAGGCCACAGTCTCAGGATTTCAGAGTTGGATCATTATTAGGGCAGGAGATATTGGATATAGAAGTTGAGGATATGGGCTGAAATCAGGAACTCCCACATTCCTTCTCACCGGGTGTTTTGTAGCCCTCCCTCTCACCATGTGGGCCTCAGAATGAAATACAGTGCAGACCACTGAATGGCGCCTGGAGGACCAGGCCCTTCCCACCATAATATGAACCCAAGGGTTAAGGAGTTCTAGAGGTCAGTTGCGCAAGGCTCAGATCATCTCTATGAACGGGATGGACTGTTCCAATTTCCTCTCACCCCTGCAGGTGGAACACCAGTCAATTCAAGTTGATTGGAGGACCCCAGAGAAATAACTACATCATCCACCCCGAATTCGTGTCGGAGGCCCCTGTCCACCGCTGCTGGTAGAGCCGAGCCGTGGTCAGGGCAGAGGGCGGGGTGGTTTAGTAAATCAAGTTCCACCCCGCCTGCAGAGATCTGTCTCTTCTTTGTAGCCCCTTCAACTCCTCTCTCTGCCAGATCCCTCATTCTCCCCCACCCCCAGACTTAAGCCACATCCCAATAGGTACTTGGGAGAGGGCTCTGTGAATCCCCTACACTGGGGCCTGAGAAGGATAGAAAGCAACGATGCTTGGCTCACTTAGCCCAACTGTGTGCCCCAGTCCAATTCAACTCAACAAAAGTATTTATGAAGCACCTACTATATACTGGGTAGCTAGGTGGTACTGTGGATAGAGCACAGAGCCCAGAGTTCAGAAAGATCTGAGTTCAAATGTGGCCTCAGATACTTCCTAGCTGTGTGACCCAGGGCAAGTTATTTAACCCCTATTTGCCTCAGTTTCTCATCTTTAAAATGGGGATACACTGGAGAAGGAAATAGCAAATTGTTCCAGCATACATGCCAAGAAAAAGCCCCCTGGACAAAGCCTATGGGGTCATGTAGAGTTGAACATAGCTGAACAACAACCATGCGCTAAGAACTATGCTAGGCCCTGGAGATGCAAAGACATCAATGAATAGTCCTTGTCTCTCCCTCATCTGGTCTTTGGCGACCAGACTTTTTTTTTTTTGCTTCTCTGTCATTATCCTCCAAAGGCTCTTGTCATACCTTCTTATACCCTAGCCTTTCCATAAAAATTTCTTTTCACACAACTGTCTAACCCAAGGACTTCACCCTCTTCCCTTCATCTCCTGCCATCATGGTAGACCAGGGACCATTAGAATCATGGAATAGACCAAAATGCAGTAGACCTAGGCTCTGGACCCTGCACTGTGGAGGCAAAGGGTGAGGTGCAGAGATAATTTGCGGTGCTTTCCAGGGGCTTGCTTTTAACCCACCTATCAACAATATCTGAAAACTTACTATGAGCATGGTATCATAGGAAAAGACTTTTAGAGATAATCTAGTCTAACATCCTTGTTTTACACTTGAGAAAGCTATAGGATCACAGGAAGAGACTTTAGAGATTATCTAGTCTAACACCCTTGTTTTGCACTTGAGAAAGCTATAGGATCACAGGAAGAGACTTTAGAGATTATCTAGTCTAACACCCTTGTTTTGCACTTGAGAAAGCAAAGGCCCAAGGAAGTGAGTTGCCCAAAGTTTCCACAGATTATCAACATCTAAGGCAGTATTCAAATCCCAGATTCTCTGATTTCAAATCTAATACCCTTTCCATTATAGCACCTATTTCCATTACATGCATATTCTACAAGATCCATACCTCCTCAAGACTTAACTTTCCCCAATCCAGGTTTTATCACCCCCAAAGTGTCTCCCCCAAAGTATCATTTCTTCCTAGTCTCCTTCCAGTGGTCTCATCCCTGGCCCAGCATCCTCTCAATTCAGTACTCAACAGCTCCACCAGGGCCACTACAGTCCAGCATCCCTGGTGCCTCATCTCATTAAACTCTGACACTTCTGGCTCCCCCTCCAAGGATCTAAGAAGTAAAGCAACAGCAGAAGAGTTCAGAATAGGGACTGTGGATTGGAAATCTTCCCTTAATGCAGATTCTGTAGTCTAGCCTATCAAAAGGTATCTATCCTTCCCCCAAAGGAAGGTTTTAGGAAACCTGTGACATTGGAGGGCAGACACTATCAGTAGACAGAGTGCCAGGCTGGAGTCACGATGACCTGCATTCAAATCAAGCCTTAAATATTAACTAGCTGTGTGACCCTTGACAAGTCACTTAACCCTCTTTGCCTCAATTTCCTCATCTGTAAAATGAGCTGGAGAAGAAATTGGCAAACCACTCCAGTATCTTTGCCAAGAAAACTCCAGATGAGGTCACGAAAGAGACACAGATAAACAACAAAAAGACGTGAACAAATTGAACTGTCTTATTTTGATGTCCTGCCCTACACCAACCCCTGTGAGATGCCCCTGAGTGGAGGAGAGTAGGGAAGGAATGGCTGGGGGACACTCCCATTTATCCCAGCTCATACTATCTCTTCTTAAAATAGACAATGACTCACATGGTCTCCCAGCCAGAACACAAGTAACACTATAAATAATCCTGAGGTTGGTGGAAGGGAAGGGGGGCCTAGGTTGTTCATAGGATGAAGAAGGGGATTCTAAACATAGCACCACAGAATGTCAGGGTTAGAAAGGATTCAAATGATCCTCTGGTCCAGGCCCTTTTGGTAGACAAGGTCACAGTCAATTAGTGACTGAGCCAGAACTGGGCCCCAGGTCTTCAAACCTTCATGGAGATTAGGAAGACACACCACCTTTGAGTATTTAGAAAATAGAGGAACAGGTTCTAGGGATGAATGTGAGAAAAAAAGGGGAGACTCCCTGAATCTTTCAGGGGAGAGGGTCTGGGTCCTTAAGAAAAGCTTAATTAAGTTTTGTCAATTCAACAAGTTGATTGATCAACTTGGGGGGGAGAAGGCATCCTGCCCCCATACCTAGACTCTCTTATCTGGAACCCCTAGCAGCCAAAGGCCAGGTTTTGTACCAATTAGATGAGAGGCAGGGGAGCAGAAAGTTACTGGTCCCCTAACCCCAACCCCACGCTACCCCCTCCCCCATCCTCTCCAAAATCCTCTCACCAAATCCCTGCAAACCCAAAACACTGGCTCCATCTTTCTCTCTCACCCTGCGCCTCCTGCAATGAGTCGCTAAAATAAGGGTTCTGGACCTGGTGTCCGTGAAGCTGTTTTTTTTTAAACGTTTTTTGACACTATAAATTTCAATATAATTGGTTTCTTTTGTAATCCTATGCACTTCAAGCATTTAAAACCATTACATGAAGAGTGTGTTTATCGACCACCAGACTGCCATCGGGGTTCAGGACATAAAAGGTTAAAACTCAAGCTCTAAAACTACTTTTTCCAGTAAGGGGGGAGGAGGGAAGGGGAGAAGGTGGGTCACTATCCCTTCCCAAAACGTTGTCCAGCCCAACAAACAGCTGCCCTGCCCTGGATGGGGAGAAGAGCGGGCCCGGGGAAGGGGAGGCTGGCTTCGAGGGCTGCAGAGGACTGTGGGGGAGAGAAGGGAGGGAGGATCCATGTTGGGGTGTGAGAGGTGAGAAACCGAGGAATGCTCCAGAGTTAGGGGCCCGGAATGAGCGGGGTCCAGAAAGGACGAGGGCTGGAGGAGGGGCCGAGTTAGGGGTAGGGAAGAGGCGGGGTTCTCGGGGTGGCGGGATCTCCGGAGAAGGGAAGGGGAGGAACTGTCGGGGTTGGGGGCTCTCCCGAGAAGGGGAGGAGTGCTGCCAAGGTGGAACGCAGGAACTCCGGGGAACACGCGATTCCTCCGGGGCCCGACTGAGGGAGCTGGCTTTGGGGCCATGGGCTTCCCCAGGGTGGGGCGGAGCTCGGGGAACGGGGCTGGGGGAGGAGCAGGATGGGGGCGGGTGTCCCCAGTGGGTCCGGGCAGGGGTTTCCCCCGGGCGCGCGTACCGCGGGGCTGGAGGACTCCCGGGGACCCTCGGTACGCCCAAGAGGCCGACTGTGGGCTGCAGAGGCGCCGTAAACAAGCTCCGATCGGACGCGCTGAAAGCGGCCGGACCCGCCTGGGAGCAGGCTCTGCTAGCCCTGGTACACCTTTGGCCAGGGTCCGAGAACTGCCCGGCTGGGGGGACGCAGCTTTAGTCGTAAGTGCTCCGTCTTCCCGGACCGGGGTGGGGGGGCGGCGCTGAAGTCTGGAGCCAGCTTTTGGGGAAGGGAGAGCAGCGGCTGGGAGGGACTGGGGTCGCGGTGGGGGCGCTACTGAGGAGGGAACTAGAATGGGAGACTAGGGAGATGTGCTGGGAGGGGTTCGAGGGGTGGGACTCAGCTCTGGAGGGGAGGAATCCCTCTAGGGCCTCAGAACTGAACAGTGCCCTAGCCTGTTGCTTCAGACTTTAACCCTAAACCCCACCCCACCCCTGTCCCTAGAACCCAGCCCAGCCCCTGAGCTCTAGCTAAATCTGACCGAGGGGAGGGGACCCACTCTAAGGAATTCTGTGAGAAGGACACCTCCTCCTAGATTCGGGTAGGTGGGTTCGGGGGCGAGTGGGTTGGAGACTTGGGAACAGCGAGGAACAGTGACTGCTGGTGCCCCGAGCCTCCTTTGGGGGTAGGTCAGACGGGCTTGGTTGCAGGCAGGGTTTTGGGGGTGGATGAAGGAGCCGGTCAGTCTAGCTCTGTCTCAATCAGTTACAGGCTGTGAAACACTGAGTGGAGGAGTTGAACATAGAACCTCTGGGAAGCTCAATCTATTCCTTTGCCCTCGCTTTGGGAAGAGGGGGAGGAGCCCCAGGCAAAGAAGTGGGACACCTGTGTCATGGAAAAAAGGCTGAGCTGTCAGGAGATCTTGGTTTGGTCCCAGCTTTGCCGCTTACCATCTGGGTGACCATAAGAAGAACTTTAGTTTTCTTACACATAAAAGGAGAAGACTGGACCAGATGGCTTCTGCAGGTCCTTTAGGTTCCAAGTCTACTCCCAAATCAGGCTATGGCTTCCAGTGTGACTAGCGACCTACATGTCCTCTCTAGGCACCCCTCTGGGAAATGGAGCTGCTGTTTGGGTGAATAAAACTACCCCCGGGGGACCAGGGAGTGGGGTTGATAAAGCTCTACTGGGGGCTGGGTGAACTGAGAATTTGGGTGAGGAGTCACCGTGGAAGGCCCTTGTGGGTTTAGGAAGGGGGGCAAAGAAGAGCTCATGAGGTGGGGGCTGGGATCCTGGGTCCAGGCCAGTTGTTCTCTAGCATCCGATCCAAGCTTCATTTGGCACTATCCTGCATGGCAAAATTGAGGTCTGGGCTGGCGATCAAGTTACTTTTGAGTGAGACTTGTAAATAGCAAAGGGCAGGAAAAGGGTGTGTGTGTGGGGGGGACAAAACGGGGAGCCACAAGGGCAAGACACCAAGGCTTGTGGGAAGGAGTTTGGCACTTCCCCTCAGACTTATAAGTGGCTGAATAGAGGAGGAGGATCCAGGGCAAATGCGTGGCAGACCTAGCATCCCTTTCCAGGATAAATGAGTATCCCACAGCCAGACAGCAGGGGAGACCATGCTGATTACAGGGTGGTGTTCTGGTGAATCTGCCAACGGGTTATCAGTAACCGCAGAACAGCTGCCAGACCCCTCCAGAAATCACCCTCCCCCAGTGTAGGTCCAATTTGGATTTTAAGCCACTCCTTTTCAGCAGCTGCCCAGACTGGCAGCAGCTTGAATACCATTGAGCTAAATAGTTTTTCCATCCACCTACATAAGAAACTCCAATGACATCTCTCTAGTCCAATAAATATGCCTGTCATTTGTAAACACCATGAAGTATCTGTCCATGTCTGTATTTACATGCTCATGTCTTTCTTCATTAGTGAGTCTGTTTCCTATCCTCATCTCCCCTAGGGTATGGGTCTTATCTGCCCCATCACAGAATCTCAGAGGACCAAGGAAACTTAGAGGACCGATCTAGGTCTACATGCAATGCAACTTGAATATTTATATTGATGGGGAGTTCCCTTCTTAACTTACACTGTCCAGGGACTGTTTAGGGACAGCTCTAATTGTGAGTTTTTTCATTACCTCCTTGGAATTTCCATCCACTGGCCCTAGCTTTGCCCGCTGGGGCATAAGGAAGCTTCCATTTATTCAAATCTCCTGAGTGCCTCCGTGCTGGTCTATGTATGGGTGAAACAGAGAAGACTGCCCCTTTGGGGAGCTAAGTCTAGTGGAAGAAACAAGGCAAAACAAAGATGTGATCAAAGTCAAGAAGGCTGACTTTTGTTCAGCATAGGGGAAAACTTTCCTAATAATTAGAGCTTCCCCAAAACCAAGTGATATGCTTTGCATATAGTGAGTCCATATGAAATTGAATTGGAAAAAGGAGTTTGGTGCTGATAATGATTTTAGTAGATTTCTGTAGGAAGTTTTCCACATTCCAATATTACTTTTCCAAAGATTTCTAATATAGTAAATACAGTAAATGTTTCAGTGCTGAGGGTGGGGGTAGAGGGAAACAGAACAGATAATAATCTACATCTTCTCCTGCTTTGGACGTTGACGGCTCTGAATTTTTTAAATTCCTGTCTTCCTTTAAAAGAAATAGGGATTTCCCTGTGAAAGGAGGCTTTTAATTGGAAATCTGATAACTACCGTCAGAGATATTTTGAGGGAGTCCTGTTCAGGTATGGGTTGGACCAGATAGATGACTTGAAGAAATTGATTTGCATCTATATCTTTTGTTTATTACATTACCTAGATTTCCCCCGTATGTCTCCCAATCTCAGAGACCCATTTCTTGTAACAAATAATTTTTTAAGGGAAGGAAAAATTGGTAAAAACCAATTAATAAAAAATTTCATGTTATATGCAATATAGTACCCTTTTGGGCCCTTCACCTTTGCAAATGAGTCGGGAAAGGACTAGCTAACTTTTAAAGGCCCTCCTAACTTTGGAGATTCTCAGATTCCGGGGGAGTTCATGACTTAGACTATAAGTACCGGAGAAAGTAGACGAGAAAAAAATCAATGTGGGCTGGAGGGGTCCTCTGTCAGCTCAAAGTAAATATGGTCCTGGGACTGCAGCAGGGCTGTGACATCAGTATTGTTTTTATAATGATATGAAGAGCTTTAGATTTCTAATAAATATCAACAGATATAACTCACATAAAGAAAATATTCATAAATATCACTCACATGAACAAAAACTTTTGGGGGAAGAGGGAGAAATCATCAGTTATCATTAAGAGTATAAATTGGTCCTGAGACCAAAAGGTTTCAGAACCTGTGGCTCAGAATATCCCTGAGAACAGAGACATTTCCTCTCTCCTGTTCCTGTTTACTTCCTTTCTGCCCTCACAATATGCTCCGTATAAGACCCTGTGCACACAAAATGGGAGGGGTGGAAAGCTAGGAAGGGGGACCAGGATTCTGCTGGTGGCTTGGAAAGTGTGTTAAGTGAGGATAGGCCTTTGAACTATAGTCCAGCCAAGGGTTCATAGATGGCTGTGGGCTAGATTATGGAGGCTGCAGGAGGCCACAAAAGCTATCAAGTCAAATATTTCTGGTTATCTCATCAAGGTTTGGATTATACTGTTAAGTCTCATTATTGACGAAGGAGAGATGGCTTTTTAACTTTTTAAATTTTATATCCTGCCCCCACAACACACACACATATACACACACACACACACACATGTTTGACTGGAAGGAGATTTCATGGGGAGGGGTGCCCAAGAGCCTGAGATCTGAGGAGATTATCTGACCCTGCACACAGATACCTGTCTTACCTCATATCAGACCAAAACAACATGACCCGTGGGACAGGAAGCCATTCCTGACCAATAGGAGCTAAGAGATAAGACTTAGACCTGGAATAACCATCAAAATGTGAAGGGGTGGGTGGGAAGGACATGAGTTCAACCTAGCTCTCACTACAGTGAAGTTTCAGAATCAAGGAATTTGCAACCTTTGGGTAAGCCAGTTTACCTTGGGTCTCACTTTCATCCACTCTGCCTGGAGCTGGAAGCAATGAAGGCAAAAGCTTGGATGGCTGAGTTCAAAGTACTGTTTTGTAACTGGCACCGCCTTCCAGATTTGTTTTTCCTGGGGATAGAAAGAGTAAATATAGCATGACGTCTTATCTCCCTCCTCTCTATTTTGGCTCTACTCTTTGCCCCGATTAGAAGTTTGGCAATGGAGAATTAGAGACAGATCCAGGGCAACTTAATGTTGTCTGTGACTCTCTCTGTATTCTTGCATGTGACTGTGGCTGGCTCCAGAACTCTGTGATTCTGTGTATCTGGCTGTATGCGTGAGTCTCAGTGTGGGGGATGGGATAGGCAGAGGCAAGGGAGAGGACAGTCTTAATGATGATGAAGATGATGCATTTATACAGCAATTTAAGGTTTGCCAAATGGCCATAACCAGCCACTTTTTCATCCCTGGACAAATGGTATAAGATGTTCCCTCCAAATTAACTTTTAAAGAAAGACTTTGTTGGAATGGGGGTGTTGATTGTTTTCCATCCTTCATTCTCAAAGAGGACCAACGACAAAAGGAGGGTGATGCAAGTGACTTGCAACTGAATTGGATTTAAGTGAGGCAGGGCTGTGCAAAGTCATCACCCTCACACTCTCCTCCAGAGTCATTGGAATCCAGTGGCAAGACATAGGTCAGGATGGCTGGAGATGGCCCCAAATGCAGTGGAATGCCTTGGCATTTTTAAGCTAAGGTCTTTCCCATGTCTCAGTTTGTCAGAGGTATGAAATGGGGATAGGGGAAAGGGAGAGACCTGGTGTGACCATAGCTGGGATGAAGGCTGGTCTGAGAAAGATCTTCCCTGAGGCTCTGCTCTCAAGGAGGAAAAAGAAATCAGTTCATAACTTTCTACTGAAAGAAACTGGTGTCTTTTTCTCTATGCCTACTTTTTGTAATATATCCCCCTTCATTCCCCTCTCTGACCATGGCATTAGAGTACCACTCTCAAGTCAAAGCCCTTACCTCTTCTCCAGCAAAACTATAAATACATATTTAGAGAGAATCTGTTATGTGCCAGGCACTGTGGGGGAATATAGAGAAGCATGAACAATTGATTAAAGTGTTTATAATCTATTTGAGAAAATAAGACTCAAGGGTGAAAAGCTACCAAACAATGCAAGGTGGGAATGTGTGATAAGGGTCAAATAAATGATACAAAGTCAAAAGGAAAAGGTAGGTTGTTATGGGCAGCAATAGGGAAGACTAATTAGAAGAAATGGTTCTTTAGAAAGGTTAGGGTTTAAATAGGCAGAGAGAACAAGGCAAACATATGCGAAAATTATTATGACATGTTCAAAGTGGGAGAAAAGATCAGTAGAGGGTTCATATAAAGGAAGCACTGAGAAGTAATGCTGGACAGAGGCGATTGTTAGATTTGAGACCACTCTGAATGGGACTTTATCTTGTGGTCACTGGGAAGCCATTGGAGGGAGAGCTTGAGCAAAGGTCAGGGTTATTGCGTTAAGAAAGTCAGTTTGTCCACCATGTTTGAAATGAATTAGAGGGAGACAAGACAAGAAGTTGGGAGAATAGTTAGGAAGCTGTTGTATCATCCAGGCAAAAGGCAAAATTCCCAAATTGTAGTGATAGCCATCAGAATGGAAGCAAAGGGAAGGATGGGAGAGACTTTAGAAAGGTAGATAGAGAACACAGGTCAACTAAATTAGAGATCTTTGGAGTATGTAATAGAGCAAGCAGAGTAATTTAGAAGGCATTGACCATGCTTGTACTCCTTCAGCAGGTTAAGTACAACTGAACTGTGCATCTAGTTTGCAAGAATCTTTAGTTAAAAAAATAGATAACTACCAGATGACCAGATGGTTCCACAACCCAGAGGATGGCCTCTCTGGCCCACCCCCAGCAGTGACCTGAGGTCTTTCCCTCTATGTGATTTTGTGTCCCAATGACCCAAGGACCTTGATATATCACTCTCCTGTCTGCAATTAATTTTATCTTACTGCTTGTCATGCATCAGAGTTGATAGTTATGAGTCTGATACTGAGACATCTGTCTCCATGGGGTAGTTATGAGGAATCCTCTTTATGAAGGAATGAAAGAGCTTTTATTAAGCATTAACTAGCTTCTAAGCACTAGGGATGCGCAGCAGGAGAGTCCCTACCCTCAGGGAGCCTAGTAATCTTAAAACACTGGTATAAATGTGAGTTTTTATTATTCTCATCTTTGGAGTACTAGGAATGGTTTATTCAGATTCTTCTTTTTCCCATATCTCACACCCTGTGTTTTCAAAAAATCTTGATGTCTACTCCATGGAAATTATACTGTTGACTATACGTTTTTGAAGGGCAAGGACAGGAGGATGTAGAGAGGAGGGTGGAGGAAAGGATCACAGAAGTTCAGAAGTAACAATAAAGAACTAAACACTGTCTCTTTCCACCCCCCACCCCCTTTTCAGACATTGTGGTTCTTCAGGCCTCAATGGATCTGGTTATTGGGAAAGTAATACCCTTCCCCTTCCATACCCAGCTTGAGAGGTTATGACCCAGGATCCCCAAAAAGGGAGACAGCGCTACCATCGAAGGGGAAGGAGAGCCGAGGACTCTCAGGCTTCTGCCAGAGCTGCCACAACCATGTATACCTTCCTCCCTGACAACTTTTCCCCAACCAAGACCAAGCCATCTAAAGAGCTAAAACCTATGCTGGGATCTGTAGTGCTGGGGCTCCTACTGGTCTTAGCGGCTGTGGTTGCTTGGTGCTATTACAGCACATCTCTCCGGAAGGCAGAGCGCCTTAGGGCTGAGCTATTGGAACTCAGGACAGGCGGCTTCTCCATTCGAAACCAGCAAGGAGAGCAAGTGTTCCGTCTGGCCTTCACCTCTGGGGCCCTGGACCTGGAATCCTGCGCACGAGAGGGTGACATCTTGAGTTGTACTCGCTCCACAGGAGGCCCCCTCAATTTCTTCATCCAGACAGTGCGGCCCAAGGACACCGTTATGTGCTACCGTGTGCGCTGGGAGGAGCTGGCTCCAACCCCTTCTGTGGAGCACACCATGTTCCTAGGCGATGTGCATTGGTATGGTGGTGCCGAGATGCGCACCCAGCACTGGCCCATCCAATTGGCTGGCCTCCAGGCACCCCAGCCCTTTGTCACCAGTGACGTCTATTCATCTCAGGCCGCCTTTGGCGGTATTCTTGAACGATACTGGTTGTCATCCAAAGCAGCGGCCATCAAGGTGAATGACTCGGTGCCCTTCCACCTGGGTTGGAATGCCACTGGGCGTTCTCTTCTGTTACAGGCCCGCTATCATGACACATCCTACAAGCCACCTGTGGGCCGGGAGCCCCTGCCGGAGCTCAGTTACCGTGTTTGTGTGGGTTCTGACGTGACATCAATCCATAAGTACATGGTACGGCGTTACTTCAATAAGCCGTCCAAGGTGCCAGCCCGAGAAGCCTTTCGTGACCCCATCTGGTCCACTTGGGCCCTCTACGGGAGAGCAGTGGACCAGGATAAGGTCCTGCACTTTGCGGAGAAGATCCGCAAATATCGCTTCAACTGTAGCTACTTGGAAATAGATGACATGTACATGCCTGCCTACGGGGACTTCACGTTTGATGAAGCCAAGTTCCCCAATGCCACAGAGATGTTTAGAAAGCTACAGGAGGCTGGTCTGCGGGTCACCCTGTGGGTGCACCCCTTTGTCAACTATAACTCATCCAGCTTTGGTGAAGGCGTGGAGCGGGGGCTTTTTGTCCGGGAGCCCACGGGTCGGCTTCCGGCCCTGGTGCGCTGGTGGAACGGCATCGGTGCTGTCCTGGATTTCACCAATCCAGCCGCCCGGGAATGGTTCCAGGGTCACCTGAGGAGACTTCGCACCCAGTATTCAATCTCCTCCTTCAAGTTTGATGCTGGGGAAGTGAGCTATCTGCCCCGAGACTTCAGCACATTCCGCGCACTGGCTGACCCCAACCTGTGGAGCCGACGGTACACTGAGATGGCACTGCCTTTCTTCTCGCTGGCTGAAGTGCGCGTGGGCTACCAGTCACAGAACATCTCTTGTTTTTTCCGCCTTATTGACCGTGACTCGGTGTGGGGCCATGAACTGGGTCTGCGTTCCTTGATCCCAGCGGTACTGACCATCAGCATGCTGGGTTATCCCTTTATCCTGCCTGACCTGATAGGCGGCAATGCAGTGCCAGGGCATACAGCCGGCCAGGGGGGTGGGAATACCGGAATCCCAGAGCGTGAGCTCTATGTGCGCTGGCTGGAGGTCGCAGCCTTCATGCCAGCCATGCAGTTCTCCATCCCGCCCTGGCTTTATGACCAGGAGGTGGTAGAGATAGCCCGTAAATTCGCAGCCCTGAGGGCAGAGCTGGTAGCCCCACTGCTCCTGGAACTGGCTGGAGAGGTGATTGACACAGGTGATCCCATAGTTCGTCCTCTCTGGTGGATTGCGCCTGGGGATGAAGCAGCCCATCGAGTGGACTCTCAGTTCCTTATTGGCGACACATTGCTTGTGGCACCTGTGCTGGAACCAGGGAAGCAGGAGCGTGACGTGTACCTGCCGGCAGGAAAGTGGCGCAGCTATAAAGGGGAGCTCTTTGTCAAGGCTCCCATCCTGCTCACTGACTACCCTGTGGATCTGGATGAAGTTGCCTATTTTACCTGGGTGTCCTAACCCTGCTTATTCTACAAACCTCATTGCTCAGAGACCCTGACCTCAGAACTTCACTTCCCTTCTCCTTTTCCTAGCCCCTTAGAGGGCCCATTCTGGGGACATCATGGGTATAACTCCAGATACTTCACCATCACCACCCTTCAAAAACTGTTCCTTACCCCATTCTTGAGTCTAGCCCATAATCCTTATCTAGAGAGTCTACTCCAACCCTTCCCCTCACCAAGACCTTAGTCCTGCCTCTGAACTCACTTCTTCCCTTATCACACCTCCCTTTGAACCCATAATTTTCCAGATTTAGCCAGCTACCATAGCTCCATCTCCAAGAGACTATGGACTAGGGCCCTTGGTTCTGATCTGTGACCAGTTTTTCCTTCACAACTCCCCAAATCTAATCTTTTTTGGATATTCTTGGGCCCCTTGTATAAGGTTTATCTGAAAGCTTTTAGCACATACATCTACCCTTGTTCCTCTGAGACTAGTAATGGTGAGGGAAAGGGAAGGTCAATCCTAGTCCCATCCTCTAGCCCTCCCCTACCCAAGAGAAAGTCATATGAAACTCCCTCCCTGGCTAGTCTCACAACCCATGCTAGGGCTACTCCCAGGATGCAGTGCTTCCATTTTCTAAGAACCTATCTCCCATTCATCCTAGGACTTGTAGTCTCCTTGGGTAGAGTCAAGACTAAACCTGCAAACTACCATAGACTATTAGAACTGAAAGGAAACTTAGTGGCCATCTAATTTGAGAGACTTTTTTATTAATTTAGGAGCATTTTGGAGAAGGAAAGGGTAAAATAAGAAGATTGAAGTTAGGATAGGGAGTAAAACCCTATTTCTAACTCCCAAGGGGATATGGGTTTTGTGGCCTCAGCCTCTCTTCCAGCCTATCCTCATATGCCTCTCCCTCCATCTCCCTACTTCCCCCTTTTTTCTATTAGATTACTCAATGTTCCTCATAGGCCACATATACTTGTGGCTCCAAGTCAAAGATAGGATTGTGGGAGCTTGAGGGGCCAAAGGAGGAGGGGCCCTCCTCACCCCCTGACTTAGCTCCTCTTTGCACATGGTTGGTCATTAAAAGCACAAAGATGAGATCTGCCTGAATTGAAAGCGGGACATCTCCCACCCCTCCCCACCTCTCGCTTACCCTCCTTCTCGCTGTTTCTCATCTGGGAGTTTCCTTCTCAGAACAAACTTGGGTGAGGAAGTAGAACTGATCGCTGGGTCTACAAGGTGACTGGTCCTGCTCTTTTTTCCATTAACTAAGTCCAGCTACCACCACTTCCAATTCTGGCAGTATTCCTCATCTCTTCCGCCCTTTGATACAAGTCCCTCTGCCGATAAACTACCATAGATATTAAAAATGGACCGAATCTTAGTGGTCATCTAGTTTGAGAGAAGAAAAACAAGTTAGAGAAGTAGAGGAGGGGGAGCAGGTAGGTCAGAAGATTGAACTTAGGACAGGGAATAAAACCCTATTTCTGACTCCCAAAGGGATATGGGTTATATGGTCCCAACCTCTCCTTGAGCTCATTTTCATACTCTTCTCCTTCCATATGAAGGACATTGGGCCACCATCCCAGCCCTTGTTAAATCTCAGGCTCAGCTACGCTCTCATAACCATGATCTTGAACCCTTTGGTCCCTAGGTTTGATCATGACTCCCACTAAGTCATGATCTCTCCCCTCTGAGAACAGCCCAGATGGAAATCTCTGAAACTCTGAAGCAGGCTCCTGGGTCCTCTTGCCTGAAAAGATAGACTGAGATCCCTTCTCTTGGAGAATGGGTGAATAATTAAACTCCAAGTGTGTAGTCTGCCCAACCCTGGCCTTAGTCCCCCTTCCCTTCCCCTTTCATGATCCCAATTTAGGAAAAAGAGGTGGCTGCACATAGACTATTAGGAGCCCTTGGGGCCAGAGGCCTCCTCAAGACATATTAACTGGGCTTGGAATCATGGAGGGTCTTGTTCCCAAGTGATGGTCTTTACCCATACTACACTCCAGGGACTGGGCTGGCAAAGAGAGGGAACAAAGTAGATCATATGTCCTAATGCTGCACTGACCCCCCCAATTCCTATCTGTTCAGCACTGCCCTAATCAGACACACAGATGGGTCAGGGATGCCTTAATGTGAGAATCACCCTGAGTGTATATACATGTGACTGTAAATCTCCTTGTACGTGTCAATACCTGTCTCTCTGTGTGCCTGTGGATGTCTATGGGGCAAGGTATCTGTGCCATTAATCTCTTTTTTCTGTGGCCAGGTATATATTTGACTGGCTCGTTTTGTGTAGTGATCATTTCTTTATGTGACTGAGTATGTATGTGAATGACTGTGTGATTATCCATGTGTGGCTGTATATCTGTGCACAAGGAATAAATAGCTGGGGTAGTTATCTGTGTGTGTTGTATTGATTTCTGGGTGGACTATATGTCTACATGCATGAAACTGTATGTGTGAAAGGGCTGAGGTTTGGGGTTTGGGTGGGGGGAGGGTAGAGGTCCTGGATATCTGTATGTAAATATGCATGTGACTGGGTATTTGTTTGCATATGAATGTGTGCGTGAGGGAGGTATCCAACTATTTGTGTGGAGGGATAGGAATGTCTATGGCAGTGGAACTGGGTGTCTGTAAATATATTTCTGTGGTTGGATATGTGTGTGCATGTGTGAAAAAATCTCTCCGAGTGTGTAGGTGTGTGGTTGAGTATCTGTGTGTCTGTGACTCTCTGTGGCCATGTATATATGTGTGTGAGAGAGAATCTGGCTGAGTAGCTTTGTATTTCTCTGTGATTGAGTATCTTTATAGTAATATATATTATAATATAATATATCTTTATAGTAATATTTTCCTATAGTTAGATCTCTGTGTGTGTATGATCTGTGTGTGTGTTGGAATGTCTTTCTCTCTGGCCAGCGTGTGTGTATGTATAGCTTTGTCTGTGTGTGTGTGTGTGTGTGTGTGTGTGTGTGTGTGTGTGGCAATGCTTGTGTGTTTATGTCCACAAGTGGTTGCGTCAGCCAGTTAACAAGCATTTATTAAACCTTTACTGTGTACTGGGCTAAGCACTAAGGATGCAAAGGAAAGGATAAAAGTCCCCTCAAGGAGTTCACATTCTTTTTTATGTTATTATAATTTTTTTCAAATTTTTCAAATTTCCAAATTTTTCTCAATTGAGGGTTTATTTTCTCTCTCTTCAACTTCCCCCAATCCTCAGTGACAAAAAAACAGAAAAAAACCCTTATGACAAGTATGCATAGTCGAGCAAAGCAAATTTTTTCATTAACTATATCCAAAGTGTATGTCTCATTCTGCTTCTTGAATCCATCACCTCTACCATGACGTAGGTGGCATGCTTCAGCTTTTGGTTCTCTGGAATCATAAATTGTTATTGCTTTCAATAGTTCTGAAGCCCTTCAGAATTCTTTTTCTTAGTGTTATTTTACAAATTACTACCCATTTCACTCTGCCTCTGCAAATACAGGTCTTCCAGTTTTCTTTGAAACTGTTCATTTCTTCATTTCTTATAGAATACTAATATCCCATTGTCCATATACCATGATTTGTTTAGACATTCCCCAATAGGTGGACATCTGTTTAGTTTCCAGGGATTGGTTGGTTTTGTGTTTTTTTTTTTTTTTGGTTTGTTTGTTTGTTTGGGTTTTTTTGTTTTTCTTGTTTTGCTACTATGGAAAGAGCTGCTGTAGATATTTTTGTACATATGGGTCCTTTTCCCTCTTTTATTTGGTGGGGGGTCTCTTTGGGGTATATGCCTAATTGTAGTATAACTGGATCAAAGAGTATGCACAAGTTAGTGACTCTTTGTGCATCATTCCAAATTACTTTCCAGGATGATGGGACCAATTTATAGCTCTATTTATAACACATTAGTGTCCCTGTTTCCCTGCAGCTCCTCCAACATTTGTCATTTTCCACTTTTTGTCATCTTTGTCAATCTGGTGGGTGTGAAGTGGAACTGGAGAATTGCTTTAATTTTCATTTCTCCAATTCTCAGTTATTTGGAGCTTTTTTCATGTGGGAGTTGATAGCTTACATAAAAGAAAATAATATTTTTAAAACAGCACAGTGCCTGACATAGAGGCATAGAGATTATTATTCCTTTGAATGCCTGTCATATCCTTTGACCACTTATCTGTTGAAGAATGGTTCTTGTTTTTATAACTTTGAATCAGTAAGGAGCCCATATTCTAATGAGGGAGACAGCATGAAAATACTTACATATACGTAAGCTAGATGGAAGGCAATGTCGGAAGAGGAGGCACCAGTAGTTGATGGGACCAGGAAACTGCCCCAGAAAGGTGGAATTTGAGGACAGGGAATATATACATATATATATGTCTGTGTCTGTGTGTGTGTATGTGTATGCATATACATATAGATGCACACATATGAGGAAAGGGAATAAGCATATATAATAAGGATGTGTCAGGCACTGTGCTAAGTGCTTTACGAATATTATCCCATTTAGAAATATCCTCACAATAACTGCAGGATAGTTGTTATTATCCTCATTTTACAGTTGAGGAAACTGAGGTTAGGTGACTTGCCCGAGGTCACATAGCTAGTACATAGCTAGTCTGAGGCCAATTTTGAACTCAGGACTTCCTGATTCCAAGCCCAGCTCTCTATTCACTGGACCACCCAGCTGCCTGAGCTGAGACTTCAAGGAATCTAAAGAAACAAGGTAGAGAGGAGAAAGGAGAGCATTTCAGACATGAGAAACAAATCACTGAAGAAACACAGAAAAGGGACACAATCTCGTAAGCAAGGAATAGTCCAATGTGGCTGAATCATAGAGTTTTTAGAGGGATGTAAAGTGTAAAAAGACCAGAAAGATAGGAAGAGGCCTGGTTGGAAAGAGTTGTCAGTGCCAAAAAGAGGACTTTATATTTGATCCTGGAGGTATCCATATCTGTGTGTCTCTATGGCTGTGGCTACATATCTGTACGTAGTCGTATATCTCTGTGTATGTCTGTACAAGGCTTTATATCTCTGTGTGCCTATGTGACTCTGCATGTGTGTGACAGAGAATGTGTTTTCATATCTGTATGTATGTCTGTAGGGCTACATGCTTTTGTGTGTGTGTGTGTGTGTGTGTGTGTGTGTGTGTGACTGAGAATCTGTTTTCCTATCTCTATGAATGTCTGTATGGCTACATATTTGTATGTGTAAGAGAGAGAAAGACTGAAAATGTGTTTTATATCTGTATGGCTACATATTTGTGTGCATGAGACTGAGAATTTTTTCATATTTCTATGTGTCTGTGTGGCTATAAACTTATGTGTGGGTATGTGACTGAGAATATGTCTCCATAGCTATATGCATGTATGGCTACATATTTCTCTCTGTGTGTGACTGAGAATGTGTTTTTATAGGTGTGTCTTTATGGCTATATATTTCTGTGTGTCTGTGTGTGTGTGAGAGAGACTGAGAATGTGTTTCCATATCTCTATGTATGTCTGCATAGCTACATATGTCTCTGTGTGTGTCTGAGAATGTGTTTTTATATCTCTGTGTGTGACTGAGAATGTGTTTTTATATCTGTATGTGCATCTGTATGGTTACATATTTCTCTGTATGTGTGTGTGTGTGTGTGTGTGTGTGTGTGAGAGAGAGAGAGAGAGAGAGACAGAGAGACCGAGAATGTGTTTTCATATCTCTATGTATGTCTGTATGGCTACATATTTCTCTGTCTGTGTCACTCCCTGTGGTTGTGTACCCTCTGCATCTTTGGAATAAGCACAACCTCTCCATGGTGCTTCCCTCCACTAACCACAGGCCCTGAAGGAGAAAGGATTTTCCTTTAGGCAGGGGTCTCATTGGGTCTGTGATTGGGGGTGGGGAGGTTAGTGGGGAAAGGGAGGGAAAGGATTCATGGGCTATGTTGTAGCTCGGGTTTGAAATAAATTGCCCTTTTAGATATTGGTGTCTCCTGTTTCCTCTCTCCCAGCACAGAATTGACACAGAATGTGAAGCTCTTGGGATGGGAAATGGGTTAAATTTCAGGTACACGGTGCTGTTACTCAGTCCAAATTGACTGAGCATTGATCAACAAGCATAATGAGTGCCTACCACGGGAGACAGAAGATGAGATGCAGTCCCTATCTAGAAATTCAAGAGGTTGCCAGTCTTGGGAAGATGTAACAATATGTTGTTGTCCAATTATTTTTCAGTCATGTCCCATTCTTCATGACCCTTTTTGGGGTTTTCTTGGCAAAGATACTGGTGTAGTTGGCCATTGCCTTCTCCAGCCCATTTTGCAGATGAGAAAACTGAGGCAAATGGGGTTAAGTGACTTGCTCAGGGTCACAAAGGTAGTAAATGTCTGAGGCTGGATTTGAATTCATGAGATGAATCTTCTTGATTCCAGGCCTATCCACTGTCACCTACCTCACAATATACAAGAAAGGATAATTTGATTTAAGGCAATGTATAAGGTGGCATTTTTAAATCTGACCTCAGACACATTCCAAAGCTGTGTGACCCTGGGCAAGTCATGTAACTGCTGCTTACATTTAAAAAAAAAATGCAGGAGATGGAAATGGCAAATCACCCCGGTATCTCTGTCAAGAAAACACCATGGACAGTTGGTCCATGGGGTCATGAGGAGTCAGACACAACTGAGCAGTAACGATAAATAATTATTGTTAGATGAGAGGAACAATGTTTTGTAGGATTTTAGAGGGGATTCAGTGTGAGGCAGGGTGGCCAGGGAAGACTTCATGCAGGAGATGAGATTTGACTAGACAAAGGCAAGGACAGGGAGGCTATGAACAAAGGAGGCAGCCATGGGCATTGTATACACTGGGAACAATGAACATATGACCTGAATAGGACACAGAGATATGAATCAAAACTAGAAATGTGAATGAACAGTCTTGCCTAAGCCCTGCTCTTCTATAATACCCTAAAACAGCAAGAAGTGAGGGCTTAATCTATGAACTATCAACAAAAATGGCGCTGGGGGGAAGGAAAGAAATCTTTACAAAGAGGATCTCATGGAAAAAACCAGCAAAGACACTAAAAAAATGCATGAGCCAAAAAAGATAACCTAATACAGAGAACAAATGCCAAGGGTCAAGGTAAACAAGGACTTGAACAAAATAAACAAGACCTAGGAACAAATTAACACAGGAATTCAATAAGCCAAGAACAAAACCAGGGAAGCCCTCCATATTTGACAAGGACTACTAGGAAAATTAGAAAGCAGCTTTGCAGAAAACAGGTTTCAACCAGCATTTGTACTATATACCCAAAAAGCCCCCAAAGGATATGTAGTCTAAATATAAAAGGTGACATTATAAAGAAAAAGTCAGAAAAGTGAAGAAAGCATCTTTTACTAATATGACTAAGAGCAAAATTCACAACCAAATGAAGAGCAGAGAGATTTCACACACAAATAGATAATTTCATTTACCTTCAGTTACAAAACAGGCAAACAATCACTGTAGGAAGAATGAGAAAAGCTTGTCAAATGAGGAAAGGAAGACCCTGGATCAAACATTTCTGATAAACATTGGATGGACAATTGCTGAAATACATGAAGCTAAGAATCATCCCTCAGTAATAATGACCAAAGAATATAAGCAATTTTCAAAATAGGTCATGCACACTATGTACCACGCTACTAAACCAAATCCTCCAAATCAATGGCATTAAAAGAAATACAAATTAAAACCACTTTGAGGTTTCACTTTACACTCATCAAATTGGAAGGGCTATAAAGAAGACTGGGAAACCAATACAGTATTGACAGAGCTGTGAATCTGGCCCAAGCAATCTGGAAAATGATTTGGAAGTAGGTGAGAAAAATTACTAAAGTATTCATACCCTTTAACCTAACAACATAAACCGGGGAGGTTTAAAGACAGAAAAGACCCATATATACCAAAATATTCATAGTGTCATTTCTTGTGATAGCAAAAAAAAAAAGAAAAGAAAACCAAAAATAAAAACCCTGAAAATAAATCCGGTGTCCATAATTTGGGGAACAGTTGAATTATGGGATGGAATGTAGTGTTATTGTGCTATAATAATTCAAAGGAAGAATTCATATGAATTAAGGAAGCAAAGGAGGCAAAGCCAATATGCATGACCTGCAGTGATGTAAGTGAAAATATTAAGAAATATCTGGGGGCAAATAGATAATGCAGCGGATACAGCACCAGCCCTGGAGTCAGGAGGACCTGAGTTCAAATCCAGCCTCAGATGCTTGACACTTACTAGCTGTGTCACCCTGGGCAAGTCACTTAACCCTGATATTCTCTCTCTCTCTCTCTCTCTCTCTCTCTCTCTCTCTCTCTCTCTCTCTCTCTCTCTCTCTCTCTCTCTCTTTCCTTCTCTCTGTCTCTATCTCTGTTTCTCTCTGTCTCTGTCTCTCTCTCCTTCTCTCTGTCTCTGTCTCTCTGTCTCTCTCTCTCTCTCCCTCCCTCCCTCCCTCACACACATACACACAGAGGACAGAGAAAAAGAAATATCTGAATTTGGATTAAATGCAATGACCAATATTGTTTTCAAAGGACTAATAATGAGCTACATATCTCCTTCCAGAGAAAGGTTGTAAACTGCAGGTATGGAATGTTGCCTGTGCTGTCAGATATGGTTGCTGTGATGGCTTATTTTGGCTAATTGTTTGCTTTTTTCCCCTAGGGAAGGTTCCATTAGAGTTTATTGGAAAGTGACAGTGTTTAAAATACAAGGCATGACTATAATATTATATTGAGGAAATTCTTAGTCAACAAAAACAGGAGAAATTTCTAGAAGAAAAGAATAATACTGAAATAATAGTATTGAGAATGGAGTAACCCACCAGGGCAATTTAGATGCACAATAAAATAAATAGAGGAAACTCTAAGGAATGTGAAAAATTATTTTCCTTGGTAATCATTATCTTGGAGACTCAGAGCTTTCCCCACTCGCCTTTCTTCCAATGTTCAGTTTCTTCTTCGGAAGGACTTAAGATCTAATCTAAGTGGGTCTATTCCTGCTCATTGTACTGCCCTGACAAGTCTGAGAAAATGTTGATTCTTCCCTATTGTCAAGATTCTTCCCTACTGATGTTTCTGACCCAGATGTAGTGACCTAAGTCATGTACTCCAAGACCTTCATTTTAATATAGCCCAGCTTCCAGTGTGTTGATCAATCAGAGTTGATTGACATCCTGTAGGAACACCTGCTCTTCCAAGGACATATAACTCTGTGCCCCCAGCTCCCAAATTGAGTCAATTCTGGACTGGCTCCCTAAGGGGGACCCAGTTCTGGACTGTAACTCCGATGCAGTCCATGTGTTTCACCAGCTTGAGAGAAATTAAAAACATGAACATAATCTAATTTCATCTCTTTCTTAGAACAAACTCTGCAAGGTTGACTTGAGAAATACTTGAGTTGTTAAAGAATTTGAAAGGATAGGAGAGTTGACAATTTGGAAGATAAGGTAGAAAAAAATCTTAATGCCTCATTTTTTAAAAAAGAGAATGATAAATAGAATCCTAAAATGCAGAAATGGAACAACAAATGTTAGAACAAAAGTAAAAACAAAACTAGCAGAGCACAAGTTATCTAAAACCAAGAGAACTGACCAAAACTCAGTGAAACAAATGACACAGCAACCTGATGAAACAAACCTCCACACAGCAACATGATGAAACAAAAGGATTTCAGAAAATCATATGAGAAAATTGCCAAGAAGTACTGGAAATAGAAGGTAAAATCTGCATAAATAGAATTCATGTGACACTGTTAAAAAGGAGTCCCAATTTTTAGCTTGCTGAGAAACTTAGTCTCTAAGATCCAGTTTCAGTATCAAAGAAAACATCTTGAATGCAACCAGAGTAGGCAATTCATATATCAAGGAACACCAGGGCAGATCATACAGTACAATTATAAATGAAAGAAACTGCCAGATGCCAGCACAAACTGCTATAAACTGAAAAGAAAGCCAGCTTGCATTCTCAAAATAACATATCTGGCAAAAAAGTGAACATACTCCTGCATAGAAAAATATGGATCTTCAATATGGTCACGTACTCTCTTAAAAAAAAGTTTTATTGATGTCTGTTGTTTTTATACCACATAATGTAGCAAATAATCCCTATGCTGCATAAACAATTCCAAAAATTGTGAATCACTCTACCAAATTCCAGATATTAAGTGTGTATATAAACATTGTTCTGACCTCCTCTCTAAAGTAGTGGCTTCTTCCTTGTAACAAAAGAAAACAGTTAAGCAAAGACAATTGAATAGATAATACATTTGAGAGTATGCTACACTCCCCTCTTAATATTCCCCTCTTATTTACCAAAAGAAGGAAGACATGTTTCATTTATTCTCTGGGAACAGGATTGATTGGTCATTATAATTACTCAGATTCCTGTTTCATGTTCTTTTCATTTACATGACTGTGATCATATCCTTTTCATCATTGCTCCTAAGAAAACCAAAGATGAAAAGGACCTTTCACATTCAGATTCAGTAAGCAAAAAATGATAATAATAATACTGTTGAGGAGAACAAATGGGAAGTATTTGAAGAGACCAGGGTGAATACATAGCAACCAGCTTAGATTTTTTTAAAAAGATATGAACAGGAAATGGAAGCAAGGATGGTAAAAGGTTGAACATAAAAGCATTGCATGGTCCCATAAGACTAGTGTCTGGACCACAATAGTCAATGACTTTAGCAGTCTACTGTTTGATAAACCCAGGGACCCCAGGTTCTAGGGTAAGAACTCACTGTTTGACAAAAACTGCTGGGAAAACAGGAAAATAGTGTGGCAGAAACTGGGCATAGACCAATGCCTGACACCCTATAACCAGAATAAAGTCCAAATAGGTACATGATCTAGATATAAAAGCTGATGCTATAAACAAATTAGGGGAGCAAAGAATACTTTATTTGTCAAATTTATGGAGAATGGAGGAATTTATAACCAAACAAGAGAAAGAGAGAGAGAACATTATGAAATGCAAAATCGATAGTTCTGACTGCATTAAATTGAAAAGATTTTGCCCAAATAAATGCAATGCAGCCAAGATCAGGAGGGAAGCAGAAAACTGGGAAAAAAATTGTTACAACTAGTGTCTGTGATAAAGGCTTCATTTCTAAAATATATAGAGAACTGAGTCAAATTTATAAGAATATGTCATTCCCCAGTTGACAAATGTTAAGAGAATATGAACAGGCAGTTTTCAGAGGATGAAATTAAAGCTATCTATAGTTATATGAAAAAATGCTCTAAAGCACTATTGATTAGAAAGATGCAAATCAAAACAACTCTGAGGTACCACATCACACCTATCAGATTGGCTAACATGACAAAATAGCAAAATGATAAATGGTGGGGAGAATGTGGGAAAACTGGAACACTGATTCATTGTCGGTGGAACTGTGAGCTGATCCAACCATTCTGGAGAGCAATTTGGAACTATGCCCAAAGGGCTACAAAAAATGTACATACTCTTTGACCCAGCAATACCACTTCTAGAGTTGTACCCCAAAGAGATCATAAAATGGAAAAAGGTTCCACATGTACAAAAATATTTATAGCAGCTCTTTTTGTGGCGGCCAAGAACAACTGGAAATCAAGGGAATGCCCATCAATTGGGGAACGGCTGAGCAAGTTATGGTACATGAATAGAATGGAATACTATTGTACTATAAGAAATGATGAACAGGCAGACTTCAGAAATAGATTTCTATGAACTGGTGCTGTGTGAAACGAGCAGATCACAGTAACAGCCACAGTGTGCGAGGACTGTTTCTGATAGACTTAACCCTTCACAGCAATGCAAGGACCTAAAACATATCCAAAGACCTCTTGATGCAAAATGCCATCTACATACAGAGAAATAATGATGGAGTCAGAACACAGAATGAAGCAGATTATTTTCTCTTCTGTTATGTTTGGTTTTGTTTAGTTTTACTCATGCTTTCTCCCATTCATTTTAATTCTTCTGTGTAACATGGCTAATGTGAAAATGTGTTTAACAGGAATGTATGTGTTGAGTCTATATAAGATTGCATGCCATCTTGGGGATGGAGGGGGAAGGAAGAGGGAGAAAATTTAAAACTTATGAAAGTGATTGTTGAAAACTGAAAATAAATAACTAAATAAATTTGGAGATAAAAAAGGATAAAAGAAGAAAATTTTCATGTAAAAATAAAGACTAGTGTCTGGAGTGCTAAGGAACAACTAAGGACAACCAAAAAGGGATGTGTTTGAGTTTTTAACTATATTGGGGAAAAGCAGAGTATCAAAGAAATGATAGGACTACAACTCTAGTTGGATGGGGTAATAATATCTGACAACAAGAGAGAGGGCAGAATTGCTCAGCTTTTATTTGACTTCTGGTTCTTCTATCAAGAACAACTTTTGGAGGAGAAAAGTCATGAACAAATGATTATCCAATAAAAAGGAGATAGTATGGGAGCATTATGATGCCTTTGATGAGTTCTAGTCACTTAGCCCAGATGAACTACTTTCTCAGATTCTGAAAGAACTTGTGAATGGATTGCTAAGACACTGTTAGTGATATCTGAAAGATTATGGAGAATGGTCACAAATGTTCTGATTCCCACATAGCCCCTGCCCAAAAGGAGCAGAATACAAGCTGCAAACTATAAGCCAGTGATCTTGATTTCAAATCCTGGTGAATTTTGGAATGTCTTATTAAAAAGATGGTTAGTATACAACCAGAAGAGGAAGCAGTGATCACAAAGAGTTGGTATGGCTCCATCAATAATAGATCATGCCATATCAACCTTATTTTCTTTTATAACCCATAGTTCTAAGTCTATTTTGCATAAGACTCTCCTTGTTGGTGGAATATTTGCAATGGAAAAATACTGAAAGTGTTTCCAATATGATCCCTGTAATAGCTAGTTCTATGTAACATAGTATGACAAAAGCTACCTGTGATGATGAAAAGAAAAAGAAATTAAAGGGGCATAAGCATAGGCAAAAAAAAAAAACCCCCAAAAACCCCAGGCCAAATTAGATCTATTGGCAGGTGAGGAATTACTAAAACAAAAAAACTGTAAAGAATCAACAAAAAGTGGGACACAGAATCTTCAATAAAGTAGAAGATACAAAATAAATCTGCAAAAATAATGAGCAATTCTGTTTTGCTAATAAAAAGTCAAGAGGAAGAGAAATTCTATTTAAAATAATAAAACACTTAAGTGTCTGAGAGTTAAGATAGCCTACTAATATATAAACGAAATTTTAAGTCTTCATAGAAGTAAAGAAAACCCTAAATAAGTGGAGGAATATTCAATATTTATGTTGCTATAGGTTGTATAGTAGCAGTGATAATATTGACCAATTAATCTCCAGATTTAGTGCAATGTCAATCAAATTGCAAAGGGAATATTTTATAGATTTTGATAAAGTAAAAATTCATATGGAGGCACTGAGGGTCAAGAACATCAAGAGAAATATTCAAAAAAATTAGGAACAAAGTAGATTTGGCATTACCAGACACCAAATTATATTACAAAATGGAAAACGTGATCAGTGAAATACCTGCTGTTGAAACAGATACATGCACTAGTCTAGTTTTCATAATTGCAAGGATACAAATTACTATTTATTCAATATGAACTACTTGGAAGATTATAAAGCAGTTTGACAGACAATGGCCTTAAACCATACAACACTATCAATTCCAAATGAATAGATAACCAAAACATTAAAAACGTTTTACCATGCAAACAATTAGAAAAGGATAAGAAGTTATATCTTTCACAACTATAGATAGGAAAAGGATTAATAACTAAGCATGGAATAGAGATTTAAAAGACAAAATAAGAATTTCACTTACATAAAGTTATAACACTTCTGCACAAATAGAATCAGTACAGTTAGAATTAGCAGAAAATTTATGATTCAGAAAAAATCTTTGCATTAAATATCTCAGATAAGTCTGACATCACAAATCTATATAAAAAACCTATAAGACTTAGAACCATTCCTTCAATAGTTACATGGCCAAAAGATATGAATAATTTTCTAAAGAAATACAAACTTTCAACAACCAGCCAAAAATGTACCCATAATCATTAATAATCAGAGAAATGCAAATTAAATTACAACTGAGGAATCATATCTCACAACCATAATATTAGTAAAGGTGAGAAAATCAGAACAATATGCTGTTGAAATGACTACAGCCTTCCCTCAGGAAGATAAGCACACTAATTTACTGCTGATGGAACTGTGAATTGCTGTAACCCTTCTTGAAGACAATTTGGAATTATCCAACAAAAAAATACTAAAATGTTCATAGCTTTAACTCAGAGATTTCATTATTGGGTTTATATTTTCAAGGAGGCTAATGACAATAATATCATTATATCATATGTGCAAAAATAATCATAATAGCATTATGTATAAAAACAAAAAGAACAAAATAGATGTCCTAGGATTAAACAAGTATAACAGAAGATTATTGTTCTGCAGGGAATGTTGAATATGAATGTATGAGGAGAATGAATGAAGCCTGGAGTGATATCTAAGTAAGGATATGGAGTAACTATTATGTGGCCTAGATTCAAGAGGGAGAGGCAATAGATTTAGCTAGATTTGCAGTCATCTGGGTTCAAATACCAGTTTCTCTAGTGTAGTACCTTGGACAGATCATTTCACTCCTATGGGTCAATTTCCTTGTATTATTTCACCCTTGCAGCACACCCCTCTAAAACGTGACCCACACCCATATAGCAACCCTAGATTCAAGGTACTCTAATGAGTCAAACTTTTACACCCACCAAAGAGTTTATTTTTCTCTATTCAGTCGGAAGACACATTTCGTTCACGATGATATTGCACAGTTACCAATAGATTTGCAATAGAACACTTGCTTGGCATGCTCCCTTCAGTGTATTCAACTGGATTACAATGGTCTTATAGGATCCTGATTCCCATATATTACTTCTCTTGCGCTGGGTTTTCGTGTTCTCTACTGGTTCTGTGTAACTCCTGGTGGTCGGTTTGCTTTGCTGATCTGTGGAGCTTTTCTTCCTGCTATTATTTTCTGGGCTTATTTCTTTTTTTTTTTCTTAAAGTTTAATTAATTGTTCTAAGTTTTTTCTTTTTTATATATAATTTATATTTAGTTTTCAACATTCACTTCCATAAGATTTTGAGTTTTGAATTTTCTCCCCCAACCTCTCCTTTCCACTCCCCAAGATGGTGTGCAATCTGATATAGGCTCTACTTATACCTTCATATTAAACATATTTTCACATTAGTCATGATGTAAAAAAGAATTAGAACTAATGGGAAGAACCATAAGAAAGAAGAAACAAAACAATAAAAGAAAAGGAGAGCAAATAGCATACTTCCATCTGCATTCAGACTAAAGTTCTTTTTCTGAATGTGGATAGAATTTTACATCATGAGTCTTTTGGACTGTCTTAGATCCTTACATTGCTGAGAAGAGCTAAGTCTATCAAGGTTAGTCATCACAAAATGTGGCTGTTACTGTGTGCAGTGTTCTCCTGCTCCTGCTCATTTCACTCAACATCAGTTCATATAAGTCTTTGCAGGTTTTTCTGAAATCTACTTGCTCATCATTTCATATAGCACAATAGTATTCCATTATATTCATAGACCATAACTTATTTAGCCATTCCCCAATTGATGGACATCCCCTCAATTTCCAATTCTTGGCCACCACAAAAAGGAGCTGCTATAAATCGTTTTGTACATGTGGGTTCTTTTCATGTATTTACGATCTCTTTAGGATACAGACCTAGAAGTGGTATTGCTGGGCCAAAGAGAATGTACATTTTTATAACTCTTTAGGCACAATTCCAAATTGCTCTCCAGAATGGTTGGATCAGTTCACAACTCCACCCATACATTAGTGTTTCAATTTTCTCACATCATCTCCAGCATTTATCATTTTCTGTTTTTTCATGGTAGCCAATCTAATAGGTGTATTATGGTATCTCAGAGTCATTTTGATTTGCATTTCTCTAATCAATAATGATTTAGAGCAATTTTCATGTGACTACAGATAGCTTAAATTTCTTCCTCTGAAAACTGCTTGTTTATATCCTTTGGCCATTTATCAACTGAGGAAGTTGTTCTAAGTTCTAAAAGCTTATAGTCCTCATTCACCCACTGACTTGAATTTGGCCCAGACTGAGTCAGACTGAATTGCAGTTGGCAAGGTATATCAGTATTTCCCTATGTTCTTTTTACAATGGATTTTCCATCGTTATTTATCCTTTATTCTCCACAGCTTGAAAGGCTGGCCATGGGAAAACACTCATGCACTACAGGGCATGTTTCCTATGATACTTGCTCATATCTCAGTAAATATGTGTGCATTCATAGGTAAATGTATGTATACTTAATTATATCTTTTAAATGTTGAAACGTAGCTTCTGCCTTTTGGTGTGAGGTGACTGAACAATAAAGATACGTTATCTTTTATTACACACTTCTTGTTTAGATGGAAATTATTAAGCACTTTTATCATAATGGCCCCAGGCAATATGTAGCGTAAGGACTGATATTTTAGTTCAAACACAGGTAGCACGTGTTCCCCCAAATATGGCTGGTGTAAAACCAGAGAACAGCTTCTGAGTGTCCTCTTAGAGAATGGTAATAAAAATAGTGGAGAAGTGATGGTGTAAATGAATAAAACTTCTTCACTAGAATTAAAGAAATGTAAAAAATAAGTTATTTTATGGCAAAAATATGTTCCATGGTAATCCTGTGTAGTTATTTTTTAGTGTACATGATATATTATGTTGTTTTTAAATTATTCCTTTTGGGGGGTATTGTCCTTGTGGGTATTGACCTATGTGGGTGGGCTTATTTCTTTAGGACCATTTTATCTTCAGTCTACTAGGATATGGTGGCTAGCACCTCTCCCTGATAAAGTCAGGCAGGCAACTCTTTAATCATAGACGCTAACAAAAAGCATAGCTAACAAAAGCCAGGCAGAGTGTTTTCAGGCTAAGATACACTGTTGTTGTTCAGTCATATCCAACTCTACGTGAGCCCATGGACTTTTGCTCCTGGGGTTTTCTTGGTAAAGATACTGGAGTAGTTTGCCATTTCCTTCTACAGTCTGTCACCATTTTACAGATGAGGAACTGAGGCAAATAGGGGTTAAGTGACTTGCCCAGGATTACACAGTTCATAAGTGTCTGAGATCAGATTTGAACTCACATATTCCTGATTCCAAGTCTGGTGCTCTATCCACTGCATCACCTAGCTGCCCAGGCTGATATTAGATCCTTTTTTTTTTCCTTTTTTACTCCAAGTCTGTGTGGGAATGAAAATTTTCTGTTATAAATTACCATCTAATTTTAAGCTATATGGCCATTTGAGACACTCCCCAGATTATCATGGGATTTTCATGCAAATGCGATTGAGTCAAAACAAGAGATAAGCTAGAGAAACAAGGTTAATGCACTAAATCTGCCTAGTCCACACTTCTATCTTTCTTGGGTATATCTATCATCAACAAAGTCTGGTTGCTGAAAATCTCATTTGACTGAGATTCCCATAAGAGGAGGGAGTTGAATTAGATGACTTCTAAATTCCCTCCCGGCTCTAAAAATATAATCCTAAATGATGCAGAGTGAAGGAATCAAAGGAACAATATATACAGTGTTTACAATACCACAAACAAAGGCAATGCTAAAAGACAGCAGGTCAATTAAATGGAGAGTGTTGGTACCAAAGTAATTTAGTGAAAGCCTATATTCTTTTTGCCTTTAACAATCAGTACTACATTATTTAATTTAAAGCATATAACCTCCCCGCCCCTCTCCCCACCCACTACCAAAGTGTGAAAGTGACATATATTATCAGTTGCGATGGCTCTGTTAGGTGGTTTTGTTGAACTATTTTCCTAGAAAGGCACTTTGGTAATGGTGGGGATACAGAGTTCTCTGGGGATTTGTTAGGAATTGTCTATCAAAACAGAATATATGTTTTAAATGAATAAATGATAGAAAGGATTTTTTTAAATGTCAGAAAGGCTTTTAGGTTTTCTGAAATACATTTTCCACATTTATAAAATGGTGATAATAATACCTACCCTATCTCCCTAACAGGTTGGTTGTGAAGAAAGTGCTTTGTAAATTGTCAAGTGCTACATGAATGTGATCTATTATTAAAGGAAGGCTTGGTCCAGATGGACACACATTCTCTCTCTTCATCTTCCGTCTTCACAGAGGCTCTTAGTAACTCACTGGCAGAACCAAGGGATACCCTTTCATCCCTTTGGCTCCAGGTTTTAATTCCTATTAATATGCAAAGCTCTAATGGGGAAATTTCCAGTGTCAGTGAATAGGTAGCTAATGTATACTGGTTGCCATTTGCCTAGGTGTAAGGCTAGCTCAAACTAATAAAAATAGAAATGTAGAGACACAGAGGATGTGTAGGGACAAGGGGTAGAGAGAGATTATGCATGTATGCATCAAGACAAATGGCGGTACACCGATCCTGACACAGTAGTGTACCCTCTGGCACAGGTAAATGCATTGGCATACATGAACAAGTAGACACTTGGGGTGGGGAGGGTGGGGGTGAGGAATTGTCTGATTCAACTCTCTCGTACAGATGCAGAAACATGTATGTGAATATAAACTTAGTAAATATGTGTATGTATATGTGCCAAATATGTATATGTATACCTATATATGTAACCTCTATGTGTATATATACATGTATGTATATACATATTACACATGCACATGTGCATATATATACATACATGTACAAAAAGTATGCAAAGTAATATGCACAATGTCTTTTCTCCAAGGTTGAACAAAGCTGTCCTTCAAAGTCTGGGTGGGGGTGGCTTTCCTGGGCTTTGAAGTTCCACTAGTGTTTGGCTTAGGCAGCCTTGTAGAAGAGGGACTGCTTGGTGGTGAGGAGGGCACAGAATGGGACTTTCTTCTTTTTAACCCTTTCAGGATCTCTGAGTATTTGGTAGAAATACTTTGAAACTATACTTCATGCTCCATCTGCTTTACTGAAAATAACTTCCCGAGGGTGTTAAGGGGTCAAGCTAAGAGTTAGAAGAGACATTAGGGATCACTGAGCATTTTCCAAGGCAAATCTTTTACTCTCCAGATGAGAAAAAAATGAATCCCAGACAAGGGAAGTGATTTAGAATCCAGTTCTCCTGACTCCTATCTAATTGTGTTCTTTCTGTTAGACTTCTCCTTGAACTTCCTTTAGCTCTATTCTGCACCTTTTCCCTCCCATGGGAGGAAGTATGGATTTATCCTTATTTTCTGCCTCTGCCAGCCCCCAGCTATACCTTTTCTCTTCAGTTGAGATAACAGGGGTTGGGGGGCCTATACTTAGGATGTCTTCCATTCATGAATCATCTCACACTTTGGGGATCTGGACTTCTGTGGCCCAGGAGAAGAAAGTGAGTACCTTATAGTTTAGTCACAGAGATAAGGCACATATATGGAACAGAAAAGAACACAGGACAACCCATGATCAAAAAAGAGTTTCTCAGACCAGAGTTCAGAGATGGGAAAGAATAATATGGGCTAGAAATGGTCCAGATAGACTTCATAGAGGAGATGGGAGTTAAACTTGGCCTTGAAAGATGAGTAGAACTTGGATTTCGAGGAGTGGGATGAGGATATACGCTGACAGAATAACCAGGTGTAACTTGGGTTTTCACGATGGTCAAAGCAGTTTGTCCTTTACAATAGGAGGCCCATGTTCATAGAACCAGGTTAAGAATGCATGTGGCAAAGTAAATTTACAGTATGCTTTTTTTTGCCCTTAGTAAGAGCTTAGCATTATGGTTTTGTGATGTGCAATTAAGCTACAAGTATATCTATCACTGTGGGTATACAATCACTGGTTATAATAAAGACATTAGAGTTAAATTTTAAAAGTGCAATGCAAATTGAGGATGCCCATTAATTGGGGAATGGATGAACAAATTGTGGTATATTATATTGTAATGGATTATTATTAAGCTTTAAGAAATGATAAGCAGGATGATTTCAGAAAAAACCCAGAAAGACATATGTGAACTGATACAAAGTGAAGTGAGCAGAACCAGGATAACATTGTACACAGTAACAGCAACATTGTAACAATGACCAACTGTAAATAACTTAGCTCTTCTCAGCAATGCAATGATCCAAGACAATCCCAAAGGACTCATGATGAAAAATGCTGTCCACCTCCAGAGAAAGAACTGATGTTGTCCAAATACAGACTGAAGCATGCTATTTTTCCCTTCCTTCCTTCCTTCCTTCCTTCCTTCCTTCCTTCCTTCTTTCCTTCCTTCCTCCTTTCCTTCCTTCTTTCCTTCCTTCCTTCTTCCCTTTTTCTCTTTCTTTCCTTCTTTCTTTTTGCATCTTCTGGCACAAAATGACTAATATGGAAATACTTTACATGATTGCACATGTATAACCTATATCAGATTGCTTATCAACTTAGGGAGGGCAGAGGGGAGGAGGAAGAGATGGAATTTGGAACTCAGAACTTGAAAAAATAAACGCATGTTAAAAATTATTTTTTCATGTAATTGGAGGAGGAATAAAATATTATTTTTTAAAAAGTGCAGTGCTATATGAAGATAGAAGGAGCAAAGATTAGAGGTCAGAATGCCCATATGAATATGAAAGGAGAGACCAAATGAACCTAATTTGACCTAGAGAGGAAGACCAGTTATGAAAGAGTGAAGAAACACACCCCTTACCCCTTCTACCCCATCTCCTCTAAGATCTGGAGCCTGATATAATCCCTGAGGATATGATCTTCCTAATTCTACACCCCAAAGCTAGAGCAGTCCACACAAAGTGGGCCCAATAATACCAAACTATCATGGTGCCCCACACTTTGCACGAACAGTGCACTCATTCCTTTATACAGTCATTCACTGATCAAATACTTGGGAAATAGCTTGGTGTACTGGGAGGGGCACTGGATGGATCAGCAGAAGACCTGGGTTCTAGTCATGAATTTGCTAGCTGTGTGACCTGGGGCCTGAGTCTCTCCTGGGAGAATTGGACAAGATGACTCTAAGATCCCTCCCAATTCTAATATGCTGAGATTCCTACTATGAACAGAGTTCTGTGCAGGCTAAAAAAGAGGAGGGTAGCCCAATCCCCCTACCTTCCCAGAGCTCAAAGTCTAGAATGTAGGAAGTCCTGGAAGTGGTGTATACAGAGCAAATGTTTGTAAAGGCTTTCAGTTTTAAGTAACCAGGAGACTTTGTCTCTAATTATTAATCACTGCCCTGTGTATTCAGCAGGTAGAGAGGTCAAGGGGCATATTCCAGTTTACAGATAAGGAAGGTGAGACACAGAGAGTTATTTAAGTGAACTGGCCAAAGTCATTCAGTCAAAGGCAGTTAGGAGACTACTAGATCTGAAATCAGAGGACCTGGGTTTGAATCTTAAGTCTGTTGCTCACTACTGATGTGACTTTCTAGTCACTATCCCTCCATGCCTCAGTTACATAAACTGTAAAATGGTGAGACTGCACTAGTGATCTCTAATGTTCCTTCCAGCTCTAAATCTATGATCCTTAAGAAATAACAGAAATATGATGAAAATCCAATCCTCTTAGCCTGAATTCTTTCTATTTTATGATTTTAAAATCTTGTTTTTAAAATGTGGGGGTAAACTGAGGAACTGTTTTTGTAAAACAATCAAGTATTTGATTTATCTTTGGCAAATCTAGAGAGAGTGTGATGCAGGTAGTGCAAAAGGTGCAATCTGGAGTCTTGAAAGGATTAAAAGTCAGAAACCCTGGGTTCGAATCCCCACTCTGCTTTTGATCTATGTAACTGTAGTTAGACATGTCACCGAATCTCTCTGAGCTTCCATTCCTTAATTTGTAAAATGAAGAGACTACTTGATCTCTCGTCTCCTTTCTAGCTATGATTTGCCCACGGACTTTCTTATAGTAGAACCAATGGAAACATTCTGGCAGCAGACCACCAGGTGGTGCTAGAGAGACATAGCATTAATATGCCTACCCTTGGAGTCTATCAGAGGGTACACCTTCATCATCAACAAATATTTCCTGATCACTTACTGAAGGGAGGACCCTGGACAAGACATTATGAGGGGCGGTCAAGGGGTAGAAGAGCCTGTCTTGGAAGTGAAACCTACACAAGATGTTTGGAGGAATTAGCTGACTAGTAGACAGAGTATAGGAGCATAATGTATATCCATTTATTTATTTGTTCATCCATTCATACATATGTACATTCAGAAAACATTTCTAAAGTTCATGCCTTCTACCACTATTTCTGTCTCACATAAAGATGTGACCCCTCTCCTTCCCAAGGTAAATCCTTCTTCTTGTACAAGTGATCCCATTCTATCCCATCCTATCATCCATAACCATCTCACTAATATTCAGTCACTACATGTCTACTGGCTGCTTCTCTATTACCTACAAAGATGCCCTTGTCTCTCCATTCCTCAAAAACCCTCACTTAGTGCATCCACTTCCACTGGCTGTCATTTCATTTCTCTTCTCCCTATTGTTAGCGAAACTACTCTAAAAGTCTATATACAATAGGTGCTTTCACTTCTTTCCCTCTCACTTTCTACTTAACTCCAGCTGGCTTTTTCTTAACTCAGTCTGGATTCCAACCATACCATTCAACAGAAACGGCTTTCTAGAGTCACCAGGGATGTTTAACTGCCAGATCAAATGGACTTTTTTTTCTTGATAGCCTCTTTTCTTTTAATTTATATATTTTTCTTTTTCAGCATTCACTTCTACAAGTTTTTGAATTTTAAATTTTCTTTTCATCTCTCCCCTCTGCCACCCCAGGACATCATGCATTCTGATTAGACCTTTCTATAATCTGCCTTTGCTTCTATCACCCCCCACCCCCACTCTTTCTCTTATCCCCTTCCATTCTATCTTCCTGCAGGACAAGGTAGATTTCTATACCTTGTTGCCTGTATATCTTATTTCCCAGTTACAAGTAAAAGCAATTTTTAACATTCATTTTTAAATCTTTGAGTTCCACACTCTCTCCTTTCCTCCCTCCCCATCCACCCTCTTACCTTCTCTAAGAAGCCTTTCCCAATCCCTCTGCTATCTCCAACTTATTCTGCATGTGGCTTGCTCGTACGTAGCTGTTTGCATGTTCCACACCTTCCCCACATACCCCTGCATTAGACTGTGAGCTCCTTGGGAGCAGGAGCTGTCTTTTTAGCTTGGTGGCTGGCACATAGTAGGAGCTCAATAAATGCTTATTGATTAACATCCTGCCCTCATGGAGCTTCCAGTCTAGTGATAAATCATATTTCCACAATTCTTTAAAATTTATGTGGCTCTTTTCTCCCAACCATCCAATGACATAGTTAGTATAAGGTATTACCACTCCCATTTTATAAATGAGGAAATGGGAAGTCAGAATGCTGCAGTGATTTCCCCAAAGTCACATAGCTAGTAAGTAGCAGTCAGGACTCAACCCCAGGTCCTTTGAGTCCTGGACTCCTAGGATCTATGAGTTGGAAAAGACCTTAGAGACATCTTTTCCAACCCCTACCTGCAACATGAAATCCAATAATCCCAATAAACATCTATTAAGCACCTACTATGTGCCCAGCCACTGTGCTAAGCACTGGGAATACAATTAATAGAGTCCCTGCCCCCAAAGAGCTCACACTCTAATACAGGGAGACAACAAAAAAGGAGGCAGGAAGAAGGGGAAATAGGAGGGAGGAGAGAAATAGGATGGGAGGGAAGCCCAGAGCAATTTGGCCTGGGATACCCCTTGTTTATTGGAGCTGAAACCAGCAGAGAAGCATATGTGGGGTAGACTGAGTCAAAGTCCTTTATAAAGGATGACATTGAGTGGAGTTTAGCTCTCCACCCTCCAATCCAAGGGAAAGGAGGCTCTGAGGGAGTTGGTGTCAGTTAAGACTTGGGTTAGCAGCATGGTGATATTAGGGGCGATGAGCTTCACCTGGAGTGGTCATCTTGTTCAGTAGAGTTGAAACCAGACAGAGCAGCCGATACAGAGAGCACATGCTCCTCCTGAGTGCCTCTGACCATCCAGACAAGTGGGTCATCTAGCTTTCATTGGAAGGCCTCCAATTCAGTAGACTCACTTCCTTCCCACCCCCACTCCATTGTTGAATAGTTTGAATTAGTAAGTAGTTTTTCCCTGGGTTGAGCTAAAGTCTGTTTCCTTGTAACTTTTTTTCATAGCATTATAGATTTAGAACTAGAAGGAATGGACCTCAGGAGTTATCCAGCCCAACCACTCACATTTTACAGATGAGGAAACTGAGGCCCAGAGGGGTTATTTGCCCAAGATTACATGGGTCATACAGGGTCATACAGATGAATCCAGATTCTGTCACTCCAGGGACAATGTTCTTCTCAATGCTGCTTCCTTTCTACTTGTCATTTCTAGTCCACAAGTATTTCTACTACGTAATGACACCTCTTAACTTCACTGGTTTCCCAAGCTGTGAAATGCTGAGTATATACTTTCCCACCCCAAGCCTCCCAAGCTCTGGAAGTGGGAGTGGGAGGGAGAGAGGGAAGGATTGAGAAGAGAGAGAGAAAGACCCAAACGGCGATCCAGAGAATAGGAACTATAAAAGCAAGTCATAGGGATATTAAGCGTGACAATGGACTGAAGGAAGAGCAAGGTAGAGATAAGGAGGGGCAAGAGATTAGCTGTCTCCAGTCCCAGACACCAGGGCTTGCCATGTACTGCAGTCTGGTGTTGGCACATCATACCCCTTCCTAAGCCCCAGTTTTCTCAGCATTCTAATAGGGCTTTGGATGAGGGAGAGGAGGTATGCATCCTAATGACAGGAGCATTGTGAAAGAGGGGTGCATTTGAAACATCTGAAATAAAATCATTAAAAAGTTAAGGGACAGAATACAAGAGGGGGAAGCCACAGCCCCCAGACCACCTTTCCTTCATCCTTTCTTCTCTTTCTCCTCCCTCCTTCTTCCTCTATCCCTCCTTTTCTTCCTCCACCTTCTTTCCCCCTTCTCTCCTCTCTCGTTTTCTGCTTTTCCCCTTCTCTTTTTCCTCTTTCCTTCCTCTCTACTTTCTTTTCTTTCCTTTCTCACTCATCCTCCTTGGTTTCCCTCCTGCTCATCTTCCTTCGTCTTCCTCTTCCCTCTATTCTGCTTTCTCCCTCTCACTATTCCCTGACTCCTCCCCTATCCGGTCCCCCCCGCCCCAGGCTTCCTCTCTGCTCTAGCACCCTCCTTAAACATTTCCCTCTCTTCCCTCTCCCGTCACTGTTTCTGAACTAGCTCAACCAGCTACAGCCCCAGCTCCCTGACTCCCAGGCTCCCTGGCCTCCCCTCCCACCCCAGGCCTTACCCAGAGTGGGAGGGGAGCATCTGGAGAGGGGGGCATTCCCCCCACCCAATCTCCCTGATCCTTGTCAGTTTGATGGAGTGGCCTATACCCTGGATGACGTGGGTGGGATTCTTCCTCTGGTTCTTAGGTGAGTCTGATCTCTTCCCTTGGAGTGGAGAAAACAAGGGGGTGGGGGTTAGAAGAGAATATTTGGAAAGACCCGTGGGGATCTCTAAGAACATGACAGACCCTCCTTATTCCCCTTACTGTTTGGATAGAGGAGGAACTGGTATGGCCTGAGGAGAAGGAAAAAGAGAAGCTTTGGATGTCTAAACTCTCAAGGTCATTGAAGAGAAGGAACTTTTGTGGTAGTAGGGTGATGCCCACAGAAGTCTAGGGGTGGGTATGGGGGAAATATGAACACACAACTTGGGAAGGATAAGGTAGGAAATGGACAGAGGTCCTGACCTGAGAGGCCTATCATTCTAGAAGAAAACAAGCAGAGCTGGAGCCTCTGGACCCTTGCCTGGCTTCCTGGGAGATGTGCTCAGATGACCATGCCTCACTTTACCATTCTGCAGAATGGCCTAGGAATTCTATGGGCAGTTCAATGAGTACTATTTCAGGCTGTAGAGCCTGGGTCCAGGATTCTTGGACCCTATGGCCATATGACTTGGGGGGCAGTACTCAGCTTAGCTTCCCCTTCTATCAGTGTGATCTGATGGGCTGAGTCCCAATCTGGGCTCTTCTAGGCCTCTGAAGACTGACTGATTCTATGCCTAGTTCACTACCTTCCCTCAGCCCCTTTTCTAATGTGAATCCAATTATTCCAGAGTCTTACCCCCCAGGACCTAGGAGAAAAAAATCCCTAGTTCAAGATCCCAGGCCTAGATCTTGGCCCAGACAACTTTTTTTGTCAATGTAGACCAGGAGGAAAATCTCTAAACTAGGGGTGAGATGACTTGGTTTAAATTCAGGTTTTGCTACTTTCAACCTGTGGAAGTTGGGCAAGTAATTGAATGTCCCTGGGCCTTAGTTTCTTCATCTGTTAAATGAAACAGTCAAAATAGATGACCTCTAAGGTCCCTTCCTGCAAGTGTGATCTGTGATTTTATGACTTTCCCCATTCCCTTGTCTTTGCTATTTACTGTCCCTACCACTGTCCCGTCCCCCTCACCCCACCCCCAGAAGCATAGACCTGAATGACCTACCCATCCTGGGTAGAGACACTGGTAAAGGAATGGCTGGCTCCTGAGATAATCATCTCTTTGATTTACTCCTTAGCAAGTTCTTTATTCCATCAGGCCAATATGGGTGGGAGGGGCAGAGGTTTCTTTTAGAAAAGATGTTTTGATGTCTTTCTTCAGTCTTTTTCCCAACGTATTTCCCTTCCCCCTACCCTTTCCCACTCCCATCAAATCCTCCCTCATAACAAAGAAAACCAGACAAAACCAGGCAATACTGACAGAAGCTGCAGCACAAGAAAGAAATTTCCATTGCCCACTCACTCGACCTTTGGCTGAATCCATGAGCCAAGATTGTAGGGACATCACCAAGTCCATTCCATTCTCCCTCTACAAGGTCTCTTGCACCTGTCCCCTTTCCTGTCTGGCCACTCCTTTATCTGTCTCCCTACCCAGAATGGGCAGGTCAGTGCCAGCATCAGTCAGAGAATCCAGGTCTTTGCTTCTGGGGGAGGGGGGGAGGTGTAGGGAGCAAATCTATGGCCATGAGGACTGGGGGAATGGGCATTCATGAGGGAAACCCCCCAACCCAAGACCTGGGAAGCAAGAACAGAATGGAGGTTCTGAGTTGTAGTCTCCACCTGCCAATCCCAGCTTAAATAAATAGATAAAACATGTATTAAGTGCTTATAATATGCATTGAGAGCTGGAGATACAAACAAAAAAAGGTACAATCTTTACCCTCAAGGAGACTACATTCTGAGCTAGAAAAAGTAGTAATTGCTAGTATTTATAAAATGCTTTAAAGTTAGAAAAGTGCTTTCCTTACATTATCTCATTAGATTCTCTCAAATAACCCTGGGAGAAAGCTGCTATTATTATGCCCATTTTTCAGATGAGAAAAGTGAGGCAGACAGAGGGGAATGATTTGCCTAATTTCACACAGCTAGTACGTAAAGAAAGGTAGGCAACATTTGAACTCAGGTCTTCTTGCCTATAGGTATTTCACTGTACACACTGTGTCACCTAGTTGCTTAAGCTTCAACTCATCTCACTTTGGAGATTCTCTATATATTTTTTCAATCAAGCACTTCTAGAACTAGGCTCTAGATTATAACGCACCCATAGCATACATGCAGACATCCACACCCAAACATACATATACAGTTGTAGACAGTCATATGGACTCAGCACAGAGCACATATGTACCCATAGACACACAAATACACACATTCCCATATACTATATGGCCAGGCTTACTCTTGTTTAGGCACACATCTACTATCTCCTCCACTTCACCCACTAAATACACACACACACACACACACACACACACACACACACACACACACACACACACACACATACTCACACCCTGATCTTGTCAAAGGAGTCTGAAGGAAACATTAAAACCATCCCCCCCAAGAGAACAGCTGCACAAAGCATTCTCAACAAGATTTCCGCTTGGGTATCAGCAGGAGACGGAAAATCCAAGCTGTTCTCTTTCCTCCTATTGTCCAGACACTCGCTCCCCGTCCCTGGCCCTCGTATCACATCTCCAGGCTCCTCTCTGTCCTCAGGGAATTGACCTATTTTTAACTGCAGAACTGGCAGGACCCTGCGTGTCTCTTCTGATTTCAACCTCTTCCCCAGCACTTAAACTGGAAAGCTCTGGGGTTTCCTTTTATGGTCTCTGTCCTGGAAAGTAAGACGCACAAGCCCCGTGAGTGTGTGCTGGAGTGGGCATCTCTATGTCATGCCTTGTGATTGTGTGTTTGTGCCTATAGTGGCTATCAGTCAACAAGCCTTTATTAAACATGCTGTGGACCAGACACTGCAGTAAGTGCTAGGGATTCAAAGAAAGGTGAAAACAGACTCTTCCCTCAAGGAGCTTACATTTAAATGGAGGAGACCAAAAGAAAATTAGCAGGAACATATAAGATCCATGCAGAATAAATGAAAGATAACTTGGTGAGGAGTGGAGGATGGACAGACCAGGAATGGCCTCATGGAGAAGGTGGCATTTGAGATGAATCTGAAAGTAAACCAGGGATTCTAACATGTGAAGGTGACAAGGGGGGGATTAGGCAGACAGTGCAAAAGCACAAAGAGGAACAAGGTGTACAAGGAACAAAATGTGTGTCTGTTATGCCTGGGTGTGTGTCTGAGCACAGATGCTAACATATGCAAATACATCCAGTCTCATATGTGTGTGTCCATGTGCAAAGAGTCCTGTATGTTTTTATTTGAAAGAGAGATCTCAAGATGGGGGGGACATTCTGGTCTTTGCCATTGCGGAGTAGCCCCACAATCAAGGGGGGAAAAGAGAAACATTGAGCAATTGGTGCTGGAGGAGGACAGAAGAAAAAAAGATCAGTGTGGAGTGGAACAGGAAGAAAAGGCTTCTGGGAAGAAGCAGAACTGGAGTCTAAAGAACAGATAGGCTTTGGAAAGCTTGAGGAGAGCAGAGAGACCATTATAGTGAGAGTCAAGGTATTGGAACTAGGTATGAGTATCTATGTACAAGAGAGTGAGGAGACCAGAGGGTCCTTGTTAGGGAAGAAGGGAAGGTGAGTTTGGACAAATGAGTGCCTCTCTGGGCATGTTGTGGATAACATGGCTGTGCCACTCTGTCTCTGAGAAGAAGGAGGAGGAGGAGGAGGAGGAGGAGAAGGAGGAGGAGGAGGAGGAGGAGGAGGAGGAGGAGGAGGAGGAGGAGGAGGAGAAGAAGAAGAAGAAGAAGAAGAAGAAGAAGAAGAAGAAGTAGAAGAAGAAGATGAAGAAGAAGAAGAAGAAGAAGAAGAAGAAGAAGAGGAAGGGGAAGGGGAAGGAGGAGGAGGAGAAGGAGAAGAAGAAGAAGGAGGAGGAGGAAGAGGAGAAGGAAAAGGAGGAGGATGAAGAGAAGTTGTGGCATTCATGCAATACCTTAAAGTCTGCAAAACACTTTCCAAATAACACCTCATTGTCTCTTCATCACAACGCTGACAGGTAGATGCTTGTATTATCTCCCTTTGACAGATGAGGAGATTCTGGAAGCCGGAGTTCAAGTGACTCGCCCAGGGTCACACAGCTAGTAAGTATTTAAGGACAGGATTTGAACTCAGGTTTTCCTGATTCCAAGTCCTCCACTCTACTCATTGCACCACCAAGCTGCCTAGATCATAATGAATATCATTATCAACAGTCACTTATGGAGTAAAGAGCCCTGTGCTCTGGGTATTGGAACACATGAAGATGAGCTAGACAGGGTCCCTTTCCTTAATTTGTATGTGGTCTAGCCAAAGAAACCAGTCAGGTGCTATATAGATTTTCTAGGGATTTGAGAAGGAAAAATAAGTCATTATGGGCTGGTTAGGGAGGGAAAAATGGGACTTGAAATGGATCTTGAACTTTACAGAGACACATTGAAACTTCAGGGTCACCAGCTCTCCAACCATCTATCAGTCTATCTACCTGTTCATTCATGCCACCATTCCCATCCACATTTTAGGTCTTTCTATCTTACCAAATATTAATCGGCCTTCCACATTTTTTTCCTTCTCTTTCTTTGCAGGTTCCTGGGCTGAGGCCTTCCTGATCCATAACCCTGGACTGGATGCATGCCTGCAGGTGGACCCCCAGGGTGGGGAGCAAATCTCATTGGTCACTTGCCACCCTGATGCTGGACCCCAGCAATGGGGCTGGGACCCAGTTAACCGAGCCCTTTTCAGCCTGCATGTCCCTGGGTGCCTTGCCATAGGTGAGGCCCAGGAGTTTGCTGTGGCCCAATTGAGCCACTGTGGGAGTCACCTCCACCAGACCTGGGGTTGCTCCCGTAAGGGTCACCTGAGCCTGCAGGGCCTTGGTCTCCACCTCCATGGAAAGCTGAATGCCCAGGAGATCTTTGTTCTTCGTCGAAAGGACAAGTTTAGTCGTTGGAAGGCAGTGCCTGGAATGGTCAGTATCTGCTCTGGGACCCCTGGGCCAAGAGCTACAGACAAGAGTCCAGAGAAGGAGCTGATCACACACAGAAGTGAGAGCTATGGTAAGATCCGCCTGATGAATACGCTCTTGGGAGTGTGATGAGGGGCAAAGCACATCCTTCCATCTGGGAGTTAAGAGATCTGGGTAGAGCCAAGTCAACAAGAATTTACTATATGCCAGGCATGTTGCTAAGTGCTGAGAACACAAAGAAAGGCAAAAGACAGTCCCTGTTCTCAAGGACTGTCACAGTCTAATGAGGGAGGTGACATGTAAACAACTATGTATGAACCAGGCTACAAGATAACTAGGAGGGAAGCAACAGAAGAAAAGCATGGGCATTAAAAGCCATGGGAAAGGCTTCCTGTAGACATGGGGTTTTCTTGGGGATCTGAAGGAAGCCAAAATAGTCAAGTTATGAGGAGGGAGAATATTCCACACATACTAACTAGCTTTGTCTCTGTCACTAACCATCCAAGTGACCTTGATCATATGGCTTAGAGCCTCAGCTACTTCATCTGTAAGATAAGAATAAAAATGCCCTACCTCCCTGATAGAGAGCATTCTATAAAAATACAAAATTATTAGATTATGGGGAATAGGTCTGGATCTCTGCATAAGGGGAGCAGAGCAGCTCATTACTCTGAATGATCTGAAGGGCACTAGGAAACCTTCCCTACTCTCAAATAAACCTTCAGCCAGCTGTTACTATGCTTTGAAATTCTAAAGCTTCATTTCTCTGTGTCTTGGGGCATTTTACTGTTTCAGAGCTCCTCATTTAAATGTGGTTATCTCTGAAATGAAGAACACTTTTAAAAAATTGATATGTTTTGCTTTTACATCCCTTCCAACTCTCAAATTCTGTGATTCCTTTCCAAATATATTCCCCCTCCCTTCTGTACCTGAAGTTATTCCTTGTTACAAAGGATGAGAAAAAAACAGCTCAGCAGAAGCTATTTCATCCCTAATTGGGACTGACGGAACATGCAGTCTAGCTCCCCATGCTCTGCAAGGAAAGGGGGGAGGTGCATTTTCTCAGCTCCTTCCCAGGGCCAAACTTCTTGTCATGAAAACTACAATACCTAGCCTTAATCACTGAATGGGGTATGCCTCAGTCAAACTGAGATCTACTAAAGAATTTAGCTTTAAAAGTCCGAAGTCTCCCACTGCATCCTGGACCATGGACCCAGATGGCTCCAAGGAGAAAGTCTCCTTGGTGACTTTGAACAGCACCCCCTCACTTAAATCCAATTTACGTGCATGTCATGACATCACCTCCATGTCAAGAAGGAAGGACAACCACAAAGCATGAAGTTTTTCTTTTAGTCACTAGGTGGCAGAACGAATAAAGCACTAGACCTGATTTCAGATCCTGCCTTGGAAACTTACAAGCTCTGTGACCCTGGGCAAGTCACATAGCCTCTCTGTGACTTGCTTTCTTCATCTATAAAATAGGGTAATAACATCAACGAGCTCACAGGGTGGTTGTGAAGACCAAGTGATATATGTTTAATAGATGGACTCTTCATTGTAAGCATGGGTGATTTGCCTGTAGCATACACAGAGAGATAGACTTGGAATGTCCTAACCCACTTCTACTTTGTGAAGAGATGGAGGACAGTCATGAATGGGCAATCATGACATATCTTCAAGTGAGGTATTGTGCTAGAATTAGATAAAAATAAAAAATAAAGTATCACCAGATATTTGAAAATGTGTGCAAACAAATCCCTCTTTGGGAGGGCGGGGGTAGGTTCCGATATGTCACTTTTCCAGGTCATTCTGGAGTGTGAGAGGGAAATAGTCCTGCCCCAGACCCAGAGAATAAATTAGCTTAATCTCAGCCAGTTTAGCTTCCTTCCCTCAAAATCCTTATTACTGGAAACAGTGAGTGATAGTTAATCAAAGTAAGAAAGTAAAACTGTCACACAGTTTGGTTTAGGTGATAGAGAACACACAAGAGTTAGGAGGTTCCATGATCCGGGAGCAAGCTGAAATCTCAGTTCTACCAGCCAGAAAATTGAAGAAGATTGCTTTTAGCAGTGTCTGGGGGCAGGAGGTGCAGGTGGGGAATCAAGGCTTCTTTCCACTTACCTATGACTGGGGGCTTCCCATTTGCCATTAAAGTTCCATACCTTCTCTTTCCCACCTCCTCTGTCTCTCCCTTTCTCCATTTTTCTTTTCCTACGCAAGAGTGGCAACTGGAAATTTACCCCAGGTCACTGACTTGGTGGGTGGTGGTAGATTTCATGAACCTCAGCCCGGGTAATAGTGGGGAAGGAAGCTAGGTCCCCAGTGGGTCAGTTCTGGGATAAGGAGCAGGTAGGGATAGAGTCTAGTGGAAAAGTGCTCCTTCTCTAGAACACATACAATTGGGAGTAGAGGGGTCCTGGCAGCCTGAGTACAAGCAGTACAGAGGGCATACCCCACTCACCCCACTTCCTGCATGATAAGAAAGGATGCTTCAAGATATTCAGTCAATCAAACAGCATGTATTGAGTGTTTGCTATGTGCCAGGCACAGTGGTAAGTGCTGGAGAATCAATGAAAGCCAAAAACACAGTACCTAGCCTCAAAGTGCTTCCACAAGATTCAGGAGACAACCTGCAAATAATTAGGTACATATAACATAGACAAAATAGATGGAAGGTGATCTCAGAGGGAAGAGGTTAGCATCTCGTAGGACTGGGAAAGGTCTCCTGCAGATGGCTGGATCTGAGTTGAGTCTTGAAAGAAACTAAGACACAGAGGTCAGAAGAGCATTTCAGGAAGTGCCAGTAGCAAAATTCCCAGGCAACCTGGGAACAAGAAAACAGTGGCGCTGGCAAGTCTTCTTTGGATCAGGATTTTCCCTTGGAGAGGGGACCCTTCAGGGACTTCTAGTCCTCTGGGTACAGGGGTCTGGCTAATTCTGGAAGGGAGAAATTCTTCTTTAGACATTGTAGCTGACCTCTGACAGCACAAGAGCAGAATGGAATGGTGTTATTCATCCATCACTGCATTCCCAGAGTCTAGCTCTTTTTTTTTTTTTGACAGTTCGGATCTATGCTTAATCAGTGTAGGGGATTTCTGGAGTAGAAACTGTCTTCACTGATGCAGATGGGCAATTCATCTGTAATTTGGACCCTTAGCCAGATCATGGAAGGCCTTAGATGGCAGGGTAGTGAGCTTGTATTTTAGCCTGTATACAATAAAGCCAGTGACGATTTTGGGGCAAAGTATTAGTGTAGTCATACATACCTATGCCTTAGGAAGAGGATAGATTAGAAAGGGGAGACTGGAGTTAGACAGAATAGTTAGCACAAGTTATTACAATACCCCAGTCAAAAAAAAAGCAATAAGATAAGGGAAGAGACAGAAGTGGACCTGTACAAGATATATTGTGGAAGTAGGATTGAATGGACCTGGAATCTGACGGATGTGAAGAGGAAGTCAGCAATGACTAAGGTTTGACTTAGGTGACTGAGAGGATAGTAATATCAACAACAGAACTGTGGAAGCTGGGAGGAGGGGCAGTTTTCTTTTTTGTTCTAGAGTGTGAAGAGGTTGAATTCAATCTTGGACATGTGGAATTTGAGGTCCTGGTGGGTCACTTAAGATATTCAGCAGGTACGTGCAGAATCTGGGCTGGAGCACAGGTAAGAGACCAGGAGTGGATATGTAGACATCTGAGGTCTTGGTGCTACACCCAAGTGTCTTGGTGGGACATCTAAGTTCAGTAGGCAGCTGCAGAATCAAGGCTAGAGCTCAGGTAAGAGACCAGGAATGGATATTTAGATATCTGAGGTCCTGGTGCACTACCCAAGATGTTCAGCAGGTAGCTGTAGAATCAGGGCTGGAGGTCAGGTAAGAGACCAGGAAGGGATATGTAGATATTTGCATAGAAAGGATCTTTGAATCCATGGGAGCCAGTGAGATCCCCAAAATAAGGATGGGAAAATGAGACTGGGGGGCTACCACCCTCACAGGGCAGGAGAACAGCAGAGCCCCAAAGACCTAAAACTCTCTACAGGAAATGTTTTTGAGCTATGATTCTACATGTCTGTGGGTATAAAGTGACAATCTCCACTACTCATACCTGTCTCCTTCTCCAGCTGAAACTACTCTTTCTCTGGATCAAAATAAGGAGGACTTGTCTTCATGGGACTCTGTACAAACAGCAAATGTCACTCCCACTAGCAACTTCACCCATACACCTTCCCCAACATGGGTGGAGGGACCTCTGCTGGCAGAAAAATGTGAGTATTTCTGTTTTCATGCCCCAGGTACAACCTGGATCATGAGTAGTTTGTATGACTTTGGGACTTTTATATGATAAACTTAATACTTTCTGAATCATCATATCCCGGGTGTGTCTAACTGGGGATGCATCCTAGCCTTCCCTGGGACATGTAGTGTTTTCTTCTTCCTTCCTAGAGCATGAATTCAGGCTGTCAGGTCTGGTACACAGTGATTAGAAGAGCTTAGTGCTGAGATGCCGAAATGGAAGACTCTGATTAAATTCCCATACAGGCAGTAAATATCACAGAGATAAAAGCAAACAGAACCACTGTTCTGCCAGCCCCAAATGACACAGGGTAGGCAAGCATCTACATAAGTCTGAGTATGTGACTTTCTATATGTCTGCATGTGACATTTGCCAAATGTTTAAATGTTTGCTTTGTCAAGAGATTGTTTATTTCCTCCTGGCCCTTAGGGTTTATGATTCAGGGAGCTGCCACCAATTGATGGGTGGTGACTTCTTAGGGTAGAGTGTTCTCTTCATACCCAGCTCTTTGGGGAGCCTCAAGGCTTACAAGGGAGGATGAGGGAGACAGCATGCAGTTTGCAATTAAAAGATGTAACTGCTAGGGCCCCCTTAGACATTATCAGACTTCTCCAGTAGTAAGGTATCATCTATCAAACATTCATTCTTACCTACTGTGTATCTGCATTACACCCAACAGCGCACTTTGTAAGATAACCCCCAAGTTCTCAGAGAGCTGGTCCCTCTTTCCCCTTGGCTCTTTTGTGGACCATAACATTCTTTAGTCTCAAGGCTGGGTGTAGATTTATCCTTGGCTTGGGATTCTTGGTTCAGCCACCATTGGATAATGGTCTCATTCCATCTGATACCTCACTGACTATGATTCATTGATTTATTTACAAAGCTAGCTGTATAAAACATTAATCAGAATGAATAAGGAATGAATAAGGTAGGCAACCTTAACTCAACCAGGATGAGTCTCCCTTTAGCCCATGATCTTGCCTGATAGTCAAAAAGTCCAGAACCTCATTTCCCCTCCCATCTGCTCCTATGCAGCTACCAAGGCCTCTACCCCACGGCTTTTCCCCTTAGATAAAAATTTCCTAAAGCAGCAGGGTCCAATCTCTTGAGGTGACTCATGAATTCAGAGCACTTCTGATCACTCTATTGAAATAGTGCAGGTTTTACAGACAGACTCTATGTTAACATTGACCTATCATATGAGTGACCACTGTAAGTTAACTGTCTGTCCCTGTAAGCAGCTACTCCTTGATAATCTGAAGCTTTGCTCAGCTTCTGCATTCCTGCCCACCCCCCACCCCCAGTACAAATCCAGGATGTAGGCATACAGCTGCCAATTGTGCCCATATGACTGTGGCCCAACAGTCATCAGTAAATCAACAAGCATTTATCAAGCCCTGTGCTACGTGCCAGGCATTGTAGTAGGCACTGAGGATGCAAACACAAAGAATGAAATAATCTCTGCTCTCAAGGAGTTTATATTCTAGCAGGAAGATAATTTCACATCCACAGTGACAGGAGCAATTGCCACAGCTTAAGGAGCTGTTCTGTCTTTGTCTCTTTCACCTTCAGGACTCTCCACTCTGGCTGTTCCTCTTCCTCCAGTCCTCGAGTCACCTTGTCTTCATGTCACCTTAATTTATCATTTGACAAGAGTGTCTTGGGAAGCATAACCATCCTCACAATAAAACTGTAATTGCCATCACCACGTAACTCTCCCCCCACCCCAACTACCCCAAACCCTTCTAACTCCCACAAGCTTTTTGGTGTCCCTCAGAACACACCCTCCCCAGTTGCATCTCTACCTCCCTTCTTGGCTCTGTCAGGCTGGGTCTGATGTACATTTTGATCAGATTTATTGATCATTTATTTAAATTGTTTGGTCTGGAGAGTGTAATCCTGCCCGATGTGATGCCCTCTCTCTCTCTCTCCCTTCCTCCCTCCTTTCTTTCTTTTTCTTTCCTTCTTTCTTCCTTTCTCCCACCCTTTCTTCCTCCTTCCCTCCCTCCTTCCCTTCCTTCCTTGATTCCTTCCTCCCTCCCTCCTTCTTTCCCTCCCTCCCTCCCTTTCTTTCTTTCTTTCTTTCTTTCTTTCTTTCTTTCTCTCTCTCTTTCCTTCCTTCCTTCCTTCCTTCCTTCCTTCCTTCCTTCCTTCCTTCCTTCCTTCCTTCCTTCCTTCCTTCCTTCCTTCTTTCTTTCATTTCATCAGTTCCACACACTCCTTGGATAGTCATGACACCCAGACATGCCTTTGTGATCCTGTTAGTCTTCCCATAAGTATGATAAGCCCAAGCCACCTATTAGCTCACAGTTTCATCCTATTCCATTCAACAAACATTTATTAAGTACCTCCACAGAGGTGGGGAACCTGCAGCCTCGAGGCCACACGTAGCCTTCTAGGTCCTCAGAGGCTGCCCTTTGACTGAATCCAAACTTCACAGAACAAATCCCCTTAATACAATCGTTTGTTCTATAAAACTTGGACTCAGTCAAAGGGCTGCCCTTGAGGAACTAGAGTGCCACATGTGGCCTTGAGGCTGCAGGTTCCCCACACCTGACCTACTATGTGCAAGGCACTATGATAGTTACTGAGGCTACAAGGACAAAAATTAAACAGTCCCTGTCCTCAAGGAATTTATATTCTCCTAGGGGGATATAATATATACAAAATGATAATAATAGCATTTATGTTTGTAAAGTATTTTCAAATACTATCTCATTATATCTTCATTATATATTATATAATTCTGGAAGGTAAGGGCTGTTATTTTCCCTATTTGACAGATGAGGAAGCTGAAGTGAACAGAGGTTAAGTGACTTGCCCAGGGTCACATAGCTAGTGTCTAAGGCTGGATTTGGACTCAGGCCTCCCTGACCCCCAGCCCAGCGCTCTATCCATTGAGCCACCTAGCTGCCAAATAAACAGATACAAAATAACACGAAGCAATTGCAAGAAGGAATAAGTGCTAATAACTGGAAGATTAGAAAAGGTCTCACACAAAAAGTGCTTTGAAGGACAGAGATTTGAAGAAGTTAGTCTGAGGAGAGAGTTCATTCCAGGCATGGGAGACCACCCCCAAAGCCATGGGGCTCAATCATCATGGCTATATAACTTGAACCCAGTCATGTTTTTTCTATTAAAAAAACCAACTTTCTTTGTTAAAATAATAAAGCATAACAATGAATTCATCTTAATTTGCTAATTATGAACAGAATCATACCCAATTGAAAGGAATATAAACATTTAAGTAAAATTCGATACCTACTTCATTAAACTTCAAATGTTATCATTTATTGCTTAATATAACTCTATATCTAACTGAGGCTGGCATAGCAACTCATTGTGACCCTGCTCCTAATAGAGGATAAACTTATTCATGATCAGTGTTAACAGAGAACTGACCATCTCTCCCCACAAACCAGGAGAGCATGGCAAAGAAAATGGCAGGCTGGACAATACTGCCTTGCCTTAGGACAGTGCTTGTAAGGTCGCTCAACTCTTACTCTTAGACAAAGATGGCACAATGATCAGATTTGCCTCCTCTGCCCATAAAGAAGTATCTTGGAGTAGGGCTGGGAGAGAGGTCAACCCCACCCCTCAGGGTTTGTGGATAGTAGAAAAAAAATTGGCTTTGGTGTCAGATCATCCAAGTTCAAAAGGTGCTTTTGTCATTTACTCCTCCTGTGATCTTGGGCAATTCACTCGCATCTCTGGACCTCTGTCTCATCATCTGTAAAATGAGGGAATTGGACAGCCTCTAGACCGAGGAACCTACGATCCCTTTCGTCATGAGAGTTTGTTGCACAATTGGTTTTTCAGTCGTGTCTGATTCTTCATGACTCCATTTGGGGGTTTTTCTTGGCAAAGATATTGGAGTCGTTTGCCATTTCTTTCTCAGACTCATTTTGCAAATGAAGAAACTGATGTAAACAGGGCTAAGTGACCCGCCCAGGGTCATACAGCTAGTGTCTGAGTCCAGATTTGAACTCACAAAGATGAGTCTTCCTAACCCCAGGTCCGGCGCTCTATCCACTGCAACACTTAGCTGCCCAGAGTGAAAAGTAGGCCTCTGGAAAAAGTGCTAGGTGTGGTGTGAACTGTAAGAATATCATTTGCAGCTTTCTGTACCTGTTTCCTTATCTTTAAAATGAAGGATTTAGACTAGACAACCTCTGAAGTCCCTTCCTGAAATCAGGAAGATCTGGGTTCAGATCCAGTTTCAGACACTTTACTAGCTGTGTGACCCTGGGTAGGTCACTTAACTTCTGTTTGCCCTAATCCACTAGAGAAGGAAATGGCACACCACTCCAGTATCTTTGCCAAGAAAATCCCAAATGGGGTCATGAAGAATCAGATACGACTAAAAGACAAAGCAACAAAAACATCAACAAGGTTTAAATCTCCGATCCTCTGAGTCTTTATGACTGCAGACTTGAGGGGACAAAATCTCTACTAGCAAAGAGGTGACTCTTTTCATCAAGGTTTATCCTTCAAAAGCAGATGGTGATCCTGAAAGGAAGAACCTGGTGCATGTGAGTGGATGAGTACCGCATTCCAGGTTCACCAAGCCTAGACAAACAATGATTCTCCATGCTTCTCTGTCCTCTGATAAAGACTACCATAGTCAATAGCTGGGTTTGTTCTATCTTGGTGTGTGAGAATACTTCACTCCGTGTGGTTTGAAAGGGATGTGTGAATGGGAGTTACATGCGCTGATGTGAGGGGCACTGAGAAATCCCTCCTCCCAATCCCCAAACTTCTTTCCAACTGATGTGTTCAATTCCCAAGAATTCTACTATTAGGGCTTCATTCTGTTGGATTAAGGCATTATCCTTCATGTAACTACAAATGCCCTGGAAAGACAGACACGTTAAGCCATTATTCATCCTTACTGTGTGAACTTAAAACAAGTTTCTTTTACTTCTTCCAATTTCATTGTGAGTGTTAAGAGCAAGGACTGATGTGATGGGATGAGGGAATGATCTGAATATTGGTGATTGTAAGGCAGTGGAAGGACAGAGGGAGGGCTCTGGGTCATTACAAAGGGGAAGAAAGCAATTCAAGGGCAGATGAAGGGAGTCAAAGAAATACTTTGCCATCCTTAAAATTTTGCCTTGGGTTACCCATGGGCCAGGAAGGCTTTGTCTACTCTCTCCCAACATTTGTTAACAGACTTCCAATTTCAGGGTCAAACTGGAAGACAGCTATGATGATCCTGAGCCCATTGGCCGTTGTCTTGGGAATCACCATCCTCCTCATCAGTATCTGTTATAACAGGTAAGTGTGTTTTCAATGCAGCTTGCACCCTTCTCTACCCAACATACCATTCTTTGTGATACTGGAGAAGCCATTTTATTCCTCTGGGGCTTGGTTTCCTCATTAATGAAATGCTGGGATTCAGCAAGATAACTGATAAAGTCCCTCCCAGCATGATATTAGTTAGCATTTCCTAGCACAGAGCTGTGCCTTGAAGACATGGGGCACCAGACACCAGGCATTAAGGAGGGTGAGGCCTGGAAAGGGCACTGTTTGTGGGGAAGGAAGGTATGATCAGTGAGAAGGGCAGCATGAAGGAAGTTGGACGACTGATGGTCATTTGGAGTAAGTGCACAAGGAGGGCAGGAAGTAGTTCCAAGGCCGGAGAGAGCAGCTCCCATGGAAGGGATGAGCTCTTCTGTAATCAGCCTTTGAGACTTTCCAAAGCAGTAGGGTTTCAGCTGCTGCTGAAAGGACAGGGAGACATGGCTTGGGGGCCTCCCATCCTCCAAGGTTTTCTAGTCTGGAGGCTGCTGCCAACTAGCCCATCTCTCAGAAAAATCATGACCAAAACAATAGCTAATATTTACACAACACCTTAGGGTTGACAAGGTGTTTTACATATACCTTCTAATTTTATAAATTCAACAACTCTTCCAGGTAGATGCTACAGGTATTTTTACTTCTGTTTTATACATGGAGAAACTGAGGTTTAGAATGGTTAGGTGAATTTCTCATGGAACTAAGAGGTGCAGGATAGAGTGCTGGACCTAAAACCAGGAAGATCTGAGTTCATATACTGACTCATACTAGCTATGTGACCTTCGGCGAGTCACTAAACTCTCGGCCTCAGTTTTCTCATCTTTTAAAATGGGTATAAAATAGTCTCTATCTCCTAGGATTATTGTGAAGATTAGAAATTTCTAAAGTACTATGCATACATATATACACACATACATACATATATATACACACACACACCACATACATATAATATACACACAACACACATTTAATATATATACACATTATATGATATATATACATACACACATATATATAATACACACATAACACATACACACATACACACACACGCACACGTAGTGCTATATATTAAAGTGCTACATAAGTGCTAGCTGTTATTACTACTGCACAAAGCCACAAAGCCTATATGGGCACAGAAGTTGGGTTTTAACCCAGGCCTGAAAAGCCAATTCCACTGCTTTCCCACTATAGTGCACGGCTTTCTCCAAACTTAAATTCTTCTAAATTTCCGTCACTCTAGGTCAGGATGAATGCATCAGAGATGATAGAAAGAGTGTTAGATTTTGGACCAGAGGTCCTGGATTCAGATCCTGGCTCTGCCCTTTAACAGTTATGTTAACGTTGGGCAAGCCATGTAACTGCTCTGGGACTCAGTTTCTTTACCTGTAAAATGAGAAAGAACGGGTGGAATTAGGTGACAGCTTCTACTCCGTATTAGCTATAGTCCTATTACACATGGAGAGAAGAGCAGTCCTCAGAGCCCTGAGAGGGTTGTAGACTCTGGCAGAGAGGAATAACCGATTTCCTTTGTTCGCTTCCCTGACCTACAGGAAGAAGAAAAAGAAGCCTCTGGCAGCCCTGGAGAACTATGCCCAGAATGGTCCACGGGCCACATTACTACCTAAGGGGGAGCTATCCTTAGGCCAGGGAGGCCCAGGAGCTCCCAATTTACCTATCTCTCTTTCCTCATCCCTACAGCATGGGGAGATACTCATTGAATGGAAAGATGGCAGCATTACACCCCTCTTTGCCAGCCCTGGTCATCTGAATGATTAGTCCAATCTCCATCTTGCAGGGGCCTGCTCTGTGCCCAGTCCTGTCCTGGACTCTACAATGGGAGAGAGAGAGGGCACAGGGCCCGGAGTTTATCAGATCTGTGCCTTCACCTTAGACCTGTGTCCTTCTCCTGGGAGACGGAGAAATCGCAGACTCTAGAATTTATTAGCCCTGCTTTTCATCTTAGACTTCTGTCTGCCCTCTGGAAATTTCTTTGTATATATGTTCTGTAATTATTTTTTATGTACATGTAATTTTCTCCAAAAGAATGAAAGCTCTTTGGGGACAGAGACTCTTTTGTTAAAATCGTCTCATTTTTATTCAAACCTTTATTTCCAAACATTCCCTGTTTCCCTGCCTAGAAAGCTATCGCTTATAAGATTTTAAGAAGAGAGAAAAAAAAGCCGATTAAAAAAACTAGCTAACACATCTACTGTATTTAGGAGCAGATACAATATTTTACATTCCAATTCCTCTACCTCAGGGCAAGCCTTGTTTCAATTTTTTTTTAATCTTTATATTTTCAGTTCTTAAGATGACAGCTGCTATATCAACTGTTGGATTACAATTCAGCTGACTTCCCACAAGACTCATTAGTGACACACTTTATGACCCATCAATGTAGGACACATGTAGCATGGTGGTGGAGAGAACACTGAGCTTGGAATTAGTAAGCCCTGGGTTCAAGTCCCACATCAGACTCTTATTAGCCATGACCTTGGGCAAGTCACAACCTCTCTGTGATTCTGTTTTCTCTGGATTCTGTAGCTTCTAAGGTCCCTTCTACCTTCTAAACATCTGATTAAAATACCAATCCTTTGTTTATGAAGCTGATGCCAGGGCCTTAGGAAGGGAGGAGACACATCTGGGAAACTGTGGGTCCTTAAGCAGTCAGTGGAGTTGGTCCTTCTGTTAAAAAGACTTCATTTTTTCTGAGTCTTGCTGTCATCATCTATAAAACAAAACAGCTGGGCTAAATGATCTATAAGCTCTCTTATGCTCTAAGATTCTAGGATAGTTCTTCCTCAGAAAGGTGGACAAATATATTGTCCAAAAAACTGGCAGGAGACAGCATCTTGGGTCTGTCCAGAATGGCTCCTTAAGGTTCTTCCCTTCCCTAGAAGGAAAATGTGACAGTCAGCAGTTTCCTCTTTTTGCTCAAAAGATGCCTCCCAACATTCATCTAAAACAATGCCATGATTATTGGACCTTCTTAGAGGACTATACCTTCAATCTAGCGGGCGGAAGGAAGGAAGGAAGGAAGGAAGGAAGGAAGGAAGGAAGGAAGGAAAGGTGTCAAGTTTTTCCTTCTCTGAATGAAAAAACATGTATGAAGTATTTCCTATGTGCCAGGTCCTGCATTAACCATTAATGTCAGGGACACAAATACAAAGTGCCATCTCCAATCATCTTGATCTATATCTGGCCACTGGACCCATATAACTCCTGGAGGAGAAAATGAAGCTGGTGACCTTGCACAGCCCTCCCTCCCTTAAATCCACATCACTTGCAAGTCATGGCATCATCTTCCTGACATCACAGTCCTCTTTCAGATCAAAGGGCATACCACATAACATACAAATACAAAAAAAAAAAAAAAGACAATCCCTCCCCTCAAGGAGTTTATACTCTAACAAGAAAACACATGCATAGGGGAATGGGGGTGTTTTGGTCAAGAAAACCACAGGGATAATGATTTGAGTTATAGGGAAATGACTGAAATCAGCTTTCTGAAAATGGTAGTGTTGATGACTATTCTCAAGAACTGAAACTGGAAATCTGGGGGAGGGAGGAAGGGAAGGGTGTCTGTACATTGGTGTGGGATGAAGATGGCTGGGTCAATCAGCAGCTCAGGGTCTTGGGTGGGAGCTGAAGTAAGCAAAGTTGTGGAGGAATGCCTTCTCATCCCCCTTCCCCATTCACAGAACCACTAGCTAATAACGAACTTGCTGGTCTCCTAGGGTCTCTAAAAAGACATTTGTTAAGCAAACTGTGAGCTGGGCCTGGCTGAGCCAAAATGGGCACAGAGGTGAAATTTGTCTTGGCGCTCTCTTTCCTCTCTAATCTAGGGCACTGCACTGGCATGAGTTCACTCCTCCCTGCTTCCTCCTCCCCCCAACCCCCCTTGCCTGTCAACTAATCTCCAAATCAAATATTAATACATGATAAATGCTTAAGTTGTTTCCTTCCTCAAGGGTAACTGTATACTAAGAGGAGAGTCTGGATGACCAAAAAATCTTAAACTCAGAAGAATTATAAAGCACAGAATTTCAGGGTCTGTGAAAGGCAGTGGGGAAGCCATTGGGGTGAAAAAGGATCTATTTCTGGCCTCAGTTTCCTTTATCTATAAAATGAAGGGATTAAGCTAGGTGATCTCTAACCTCCTATCCAGCTCTCACTTTATTCTATCATTAAGGCCAGACTGACTTAAAGAGTACTTGTTTATTCACTCAGACACGAAGGAATCTGTAACTTAATGCCCGTCCCAAGTGGCTCAGAAAGTGGTCATTTAGGCCATGACCAGTATCCTTAGCTTGGATGCCACTTGAGGGGTTCCTTTATCAACTGTATCTTATGAAAATATGACTCTACTTGCTCATTTCAGTCTTCAGAGTTGGGTTAATAGAATGATGGCTAGTGGCCAGAAATACAATAGAGATCACAGGCTGATCTAAAGTATATAAATGTTTGCCCTGAATAGAACCTGTTGTTCTTCTTGTTCTATAGCCAATGGGTCTTGAACCTGCTAATCCAGGTGTAGTTGTCTTCACTGAACCTCATTCCATGCCCACATGTAAAAAATTCTCCATTAAAATCCGGAAGCCAATGGCTCATACATATGAATATCTCTTGAACTTCTTAGTATTCTCCTTGGGGGAGGAAGAGAAAACATTCTCAAAGGCAGAGGGGCTGCCTCTCACTTGGGCCCCAAGGAATCAAACCTGTCTGTAGAGGACCAGAGAATCAGGGGACATACAAAGATGCCTGATTGGAATTCCACAGACTGAGGCCCAGACCTCTGGGTTGTGAGTTTTCTGGGTCTATCTAAATTTTGACCCTCTGACTCCAGGGATCCTGCAGTGTGGGTGGAGGACCCGATGGGAGAGAATAAGATCTTACAGCCTGGTGCTTCCTAATGGGTACTGTGGCTAATGCCAAGAACATCTTCCTTTAATTGTCCCTAACTCTGTACTTACTACCATGGGCTAATAAACCCTAAAAATTAAAAAAATAAATAAAATAAACTTTTAATTATTAAAAAAAAATGAATGATAGTTGAATTTCTCAGTTTATTCATCAGGTACAAGAATACAGAGATTTGGCTTTATATATTTCCATACCACTCTTTCATTTCAACACCATGATGTTTGCTCTGACCGAAAAGGCTTAGCCTGATTTCATTGGTTGCTTCAGCTTCCTTGTATTGCAGGACTGGATAATCTAATCAGTGAGGGGGTTGATCTCAGAAGAGATACCTGAGAACCTCAGTAGGTTGAACCTTGGGTATCTCAAAAGACCTTCCTTTTCCTGGGGTCAAGGTGTGTGGGAGCAGAGAAATTGGTGCCCTTCTCTGAGGGATGTCGCCATATCCTTAAACTGAGCCAGCTTGCAGGCCTCCTCTAGTTTCAGCCAGCGGTAAGCCTGGTGCTCCCCGCACAGACGAATCTCCACGTTGTAGTCCTTCACCTCAGCCAGCCAATAGATAACAGTTTTGGGTTTGCTGTTGACTACGTAATTCAGCTCACTCTTGAATCCCTCAATGATGTTCAGCTGGCTGGCATCCAGGCCAGCTTCCTCCTGGGTCTCCCTAAAAGCTGTCTCTAAGTCACTCTCTCCTGGGTCCACATGACCTGGTGATAGCAGAAAAGGAAGAAGGTAAAAGAAAATCTCCAATGGATTCCAAGTGAGGCATTTCCTAATGCAGTTGGTTTAATGAGGGATGCTATTGCCATCTTTGCAGTTTATGAGACTAATAGCTTACATTCATTTAACCTGTTAAGACTTTACAAAATGCCTTCCCCCAAACCACCCAAGTATTCAAAACCAGGTTACCACGCTCTCCCACTACACACAAGCAATGTTCAAATACATGATTTAAATTTAATAGAAAGGGCACTGGACTAGAAGACAGGGACCCATCCTGCTTCTAAATCACTTTTTGACCCAAACAGGCAAATTACTTAATTTCTACGGGCCTGAGTCTCCTTATACGTAAAACAAGAGAGTTAAAACAGGTAGTGTTAAAAGGCCCTTTTGGGGATAAATTCTAGGATTTTTCACAAAAATATGAAGACAGCAGCATAGGTCTTCTTATCTTTATTTTCCATATTTAAATGACTTGCCTAAGTCTCCCCACTCCACCTCACTAATAAGGAGCAAAACTAGGGCTCAAACTATAGTCTGCTGACCCAAAGCCATCCTTTGATGACCCAACCTCTCCTTTGATGGCAGAGGGGGTGTCACGACTGCTGACTCAGTCCTTTCCCCTCTATACCACATTGCATCTGAATAGGGATGGGGTATTTCTTGGCTAAAACAAATCTGAGACTAACTCCCATGTCCAGTCAAAGATGACGGTTAGGCAAGTTCAGCCAGTAACAGGCACATCTCTCCTCCATGCCACCCTTGCCAAATGTTTCCTGGAGACTCTATCTACAACTTTCCATCTCTGAGAAGAATATCCATAGGCTAAGTGGGTAGTCAAGGGCACAGGCCATGCTTTCATGCAAATGTGATTTGGAATAGAGCACTTTTCATTTTAGTTCTGTAGCTTAGAGAGAGAGAGAGGGGCAGGGAGAGGGAGAGGGAGGGAGAGAGACAGAGACAGAGAGACAGAAAGAGAGAAAGAAACCGAGAGAGAAGGAGAAAGAGAGAGAGAGAGAGAGAGAGAGAGAGAGAGAGAGAGAGAGAGATTTCTCATAGTCCTTCAGGACAACTCCATGATCATTACCTCTTCTGAACCACTGCAGACTTTGTACCTCTCTCATGGCACTGATCATATCCTGCCTTGTATTATAGTTGTGTCCCACTATCTCAAGAGTACTCTGCAAACTGTTTGAGGGAGGACACTGTGATTTCCCCACCTTTCTATCCCCTCCACACAGTTTAGCAGATGGTCTTGGAATGTGTTAGCCATCCAAGAGAAGTCTGCTGAATCAAATTGAAACAAAACGTTTCTCAGGCACAATGTTGCTCATCCTAACTGCTTCAAGTCCCCAACAAACAAGAATCACTTTTCCTCTGGAGAGCTAGATGTGTTTTTCAAACAATCTTCAGTCTCCACTTGGCAGAGAGGGAACAAAGGCCCTGAAGAGTTAAGTAATTTACCTTTGGTCTATGGGGAAGTGCTGTTGGTACTGGCAAGAGACTCCGGTAGTCCTGAGGCCAAGGGCTAAGCCCCAAACACTGGGCTTTGCCCATAATGACGACAGTTCCCAAGCAGGTACCAAAAAGCATTTTCTAACTTACTTTTCTGCCTGGGAAAATCTAGATTTAGTTTTCACAGGGTAGGTCCTTGTGGGAATACACACGGTAGCCAAGTTTACCAGAGCCTAAGAAAAACCAGTAGCAAGCAGAGATGCAAGGGAGGCTGCCAATGACAGTGGACTTTTGGAGATGAAGGGCCCTTTCACAGACCAAGCTTCCTCACACACGTTCCCCCCCAAACCCTACCATGTCTCAACTGGGAGAAGAGACGGCTTTAAAAATGGCTCCAATGAGCAGTCTTTGGAAGAAAGAAATAATGATGTCTACAGCTGCTATTCCTATGCTATGCCACCCATACACAGCTCACTCACACAGTCAGCAGTCATGGGAAGTCCAGGGAAGCTTCTCAGGACTGTTGGAGACAAGTTATGGCTGACTCCACAGTCCCCTAAGGGTGAACATCTGCTAGGGCACATGTAGCTTCCCAGCTCTCTGGACCCGCTTCTGATCACCTTGTGGAGAAGTTCACCTACGAACTCATCATCCAAAGAGCACCCCTGGATCTGTTGGGTCTTTGAAGATTCTCTGTGAATCTTCTCTTTGAAGAACTATGTCCTCAGAACCAGGAAGACCTGGATTCAGGTTCTGTCTCAGACACATTCTAGCTGTTAAATCTTAGCAAGGTTCTTAACCTCTCAGAGCTCTAGGTCCGAGGTGTCAAACATACACACCTTCAGTACCCCCTAATACAACCTGAACACTATTGAAATTTAAGTGCTGTTCAGTTGTTTCAGTTGAGTGACCTCATTTGGGGTTTTCCTGGCAAAGATACTGGAGTGGTTCGTCATCTCCTCCAGTTCATTTTACAGATGAGGAAACTGAGGCAAACAGAGTTAAGTGACTCGCCCAGAGTCACACAGCTAGGAAGTATCTGAGGTCACTAGGTCTTCCTAACTCCAGAATTGGTATTCTAGCTATTGCACCACCTTGCTGCCCTAAAATGTAATCAGGAAATATTAAATAAAATTTTAAAATTCAACAAAGTAACATTACATTTAAAAACTAAATCACTTAAAAAAATAAACAGTGTGAAATATAAATTCATGATTTTATAGTGGATTCTCTTTTTATGTCGTACTACGTACATGGAAATATTCTTTATATATTTAAGTTCAAAACAAATTTTTAAAAAATAACTGTAGACAGTATGAAATACCTGGGAGTGTACCTGTCAAGATAAACCCAGGAACTACATAATTATAAAACACCTTTTATGCAAATAAAGTCGGGTTTAAATTAAAAAAACCAACTAAATCACTATGCAGTAGCGGATTACCCATGGATTAGTGGCCCTCATTTCTATGAGAGTTTGACACTACCGCTGTAGGTAACTCTGTGGGATGAGTGATGCAGAGGAAGTGTAGACCTGCTTTGGTAAGGGGTGCTTCCTCATCTTATCAATAAAATCTCAGGTACAGGCCTGGACCCACCCTTCAAACCAAAGCATTCAGCTCTAAGCCTTCCCAGTAGGGCCCAGTAATAACGGCTTACATTTATACTGCGTTTTATGGTTATAAAAGCACTTTGCTGCATCATCTCATCTGATCCTCCCAACAGCCCTGTGAGGCATGTAATATAGTAATTATCACCCTCAGTTTATAGATAAAAGAAACCTGCACTCAGTGACTTGCTCAGTCACGCAGCTAATAGGCCCAAGCCTGGGTCTTCTGGCTGCAGATCCAGTGTTGTTCCCCCTACACCAGTTGGTTAACCCATGAGTCACTTTTCTTCAGCAGCCCTCTTTGAGATAATCCAATGCTAGGGACCCTGGTCTCCTGGCTGACGTGATTACTAGTTAACATGTTCTGGTGGGGAAAGTACTAAGCTTTTCAGCAGTTCAACCATAGAGCACTTTGGGACATTGGTAGAAATGCCACTCTACAGTGTTACTTAAGAGGTCCTAAGGCAGCGATGACCATTCTCACTTACATTTATGGACTCAGTAAGTTGGCTTTTGTGATATTCTGCCTTTGGAAACTTCCTTCCATCTCTTTTTTTGTAGCTCATTCCCCTCCAAAGTATTCTAGAGGTTGCCACTTAAATTATATTTATTTGTTTACTGATCTTATTCCTCTTTCTTCTTCAAACTAGTTTTTTGGTTTGGTTTTCGCTTGATTTGCAAGTGCTCCCCCACTCTTCACGGCCTCTAGCTTTCCTGCATCGATCTCTTTCTGCTGGGTAGCCAGGCCCTCTGTGTCTGCTTAGGCCCCAGACACCTGCACTACATCTCACCTTTCACAGAATTACTGACTCTTCTAGCAGGAAAGGCCAACACCTCCACTTTAAACAATAGGAGACAAGGGAATTGACCAAGGTTACTGAGTTAGTGTCAGAAGCAGGGCTAGGACCCAGGTTTACTTATTCCTAGCTCAGGGCTCTTTCCTTTAAACTTTATTGTCCAAATCAAAGATTTACAGCCAGAAGGGACTTCAGGGATCATCTATTCCACACCTTCATCTTACTTTAGTTTTTAAATGTATGATCAATGCCTTTTGTCTTTATATAAGCCATTTTTCATCTTCCCCCTCCACCCTCCATGAATCTTCTCTTGTGACAAAGAAAAACAAGTAAAACTCCCTCCAAGAGAGAGAGACCTCATCCGACACGGTTCTTGTGTCCATGCCCTAACAATGCTCCACATCTTTCATAAGGGAAGGGGTATGTTTCATTATCTGTACTCCGTGACTTTTGCTGGGTTTTCCGTTACACAGAGTTCTCTTGCTTTTTTTCTATTCACATTGTGGTGGTCGCTGTATACACAGCTGCCCTGCTGCTGCTTAACTTGCTGTCTCAGTTCATACAAATCTTCCCACATTTCTCTACATTCTCCACATTCATCCACTTGATGCACAACACCATCCCATCATAGTCAACCAGGAATATTTTTAGTCATTTCTCCAGTTGTGGGCACTAACTTTGTCACCAGTTTTTTGCTCCCATAAGTGATATTGGCTATCAATATTGTGGTTGCAGTGATTCTCTGTTTCTATCTCTGACTTCTCTGGCAAACCTCTCATTTTATAGAGGAAGAAATCGAAAGATTAAGTGACTTGCACTAGGTTACACAATGAGTAAGTGGCAGCACTGGGATCAATCAACTGACAAGCATTTATTAAGAGACCACCATGAACTAGGACCTGTACTAGTTGCCAGGGATATAAAACTAAACTATCCCTGACTTTAAAGTAGGGATATTCTACCTACGGTGTTGGAAAGGGAAGAGGAGGAAATACAGTATATTCACAGACAAATAAACATAGAAGATAAGAGTGAATATATTCAAACTAAGTGCATAGTGATGAGCGTGTACTCATACCTGGAGGACTCAGGAAAGGCATGGCAAAGAAGAGGGCGTTTCAGCTGAGGGTAGAGAGAGGAGTGGGCTGGGGCACTCTTTCAGCATTTTCCCACTCTATTCTGGGCCTAGAGTCCTAGGCCAAGCTTTCTTACCTCATACCTGGACGACTTTTAAAATGTCCTGTTTCTCCTTTTGATTTCTCCATCCACCTAAAGGGAGGCACTGTAGCATGAAAGAAGCATAGGATTTGGCTTCACAGGACCTGGGTTTCAAATCCAGGTTCTGATACTACCCAGGCAACTTTGGGTAATTAATTTCACTTTCACTTGGCCCATTTCCTCATCTGCAAAATGAGAAACTTGGACTACAAGACTCTAAGGTCTTTTTTGCCTCTAAACCTATGGTCCCAGAGTAGGTTGACTCTTCTTCCAAATGCCTCCTGATCACTCCTTTCTTCTATGAAGTTTTCAGGAGCAATGATCACTCTTTCCTGGGAGCTAGGTTGACCCCTGCTACATATCCCAGTGGAAAGATCACTGAACTGGAGTCAGAAAACCTGGGTTCTGGTCTCTGCTCTATTACTTCCTATATGAGTGGTAACAAGGCAAGTGATTTCATTCATCTCTTTAAGTAGGGGCTTGACTACATATGCCAGGCATCTCTGTAAAGGAGGGCTCTTACAGGGCTTTCCTGAGGACAAAATGAGATAATATATGCAAGAGGCTTAGTACAATGCAAAGGACTAGCCCAATGCCAGTTATAATGGGAATTTACATTATTATGGACAGACCACCCAATTTTCAGCCCTCTGAATCAGTAAGTCAAACTGTAGCAGAGCCAACTCTCCAGTCAGTACTCAGTCCTAGATCTGGTGTGATTTGGTCAGAGGTTTCTGCTCAGAGTTTTAAAAAAAATTTTATGGATGCTTTTGTCTTTATGTCACATATCACTCCTTAAGCTGGAACCCTGCTTGTGACAAAGAAAAGGAATTAAGCAAAAGCATTCCCTATATCTGAGAAGGCCTACAATATTCTGTATTCTCTGCTGTGAAGGAAGGTGGTATGTTCCATTAGCTCTTCTCCAGGTACTTCCTTGGTTTTTAGATTGTGCATTTTTTGCTTAATGTTAAATAACTTATATTCATATGAGAATGGAAAGTTCACAAATAGTCTCCCCTGACATTCCCTCATTATAATCAGTGCTTCCAACAGGAGGCTCTAAATAAATGACAATGAGCCTAATTACCCTCAAGTCCATCATATGTTATCTCTGTACTCTGCTGTTAACATAAATTAGCTCAGAAGCTCCCTGGATGGAAGCCACAACGTCTGTTTTTACATAGTTTTCTAAGATGTTCAAGTGGCAAAGTTAAGAGAACATTTTCAAAATTTTTACAGAACCCTAGGATGTTACTGCTGGAAAGGACCTTGGAGATGATCTAGTCCAATTCCTTCATTAATCAGATGAGGAAACTGAGGCCCAGAGAAAGGAAACATTTTTGCCTAAGTTCACACAGCTAGAAAATGCCAACTCCAGGAGAAAAACAAAGCTCTCCTACTCCTAACTCACTCCCAACCCAAGCCCAGTGCTTTTTTCCCCACTATGCCATGATTATCAACAACCATACCAAGCAGTCTGCTGAGTGCTAGGCAAAACATGTGAAACAGACAGGTCCCTGTTCCAGAGGACATAATGGTTGGATTCTACTTTCATCTCTGCCACTGGCTGGCAGTGAAACTCTACAAAATTCCCCTGGCATCTTCTGATTTCAGTCTGCCCATCTGAAAAGTATCAAAGGCAAACCTACCCTCACCTCCATCTTTACCTCTTTTCACAGGCTTAGAGAATATTCACAGCATCTTTTGTGTTTCAAGTTTCCCAAGGAACTACGGTTATCCCTTCTGCATTGTTGGGGTTAGGGGCACTCTCTGGAAAATCCATGTAAAACTTTCTCCCTGCATACCACAGAAGTCTGAATTATTATGGTATTAAAAGATAAAACCTGTTGCTATTATACAACACTATACATATATTTTATATATTTCAGAAATTCTAAACTTTTTCTGTGTAATCATCTACTGGCCTTCATGTGTTGCCTGTGGCTTCCACAAAACTCCCCCCAAATGCCCATTTAATTTCTTATGCCAACCTGCAAAATATCAAAACTGCAATGGGGAAAGTCATGATGTGGAAGAGATAACTGTAGTTAATTCTTATTAACCTGCCCCATACTGCACCTTTAGGAGGAGTCCAGTGATGTGTTCCATATGATGTCTGCAGTAGGAGAAACTCAATAGCTTTGTTGTCCACTTTGGGAACGCAAGGTCTTCGGAAAATGATAAAGCCACATGCTCTTAGAGACATGGTCCACCTGGAAATTTAACGGAAAAGAAGTGTATAGAGAAGGCACTGAAGGGGAAGCAAAACTGTGGGGGGAGTTTTGTGTTCACGGCCAACATCACATGGTTAATACCTAATATACAGACTGCACATGTATAATCTATCTCAAACAATCTATGCTTGTTTTCTCAAGGAGATGGGGAGAAGAAGTAGGGAGAGAATTTGAAAATTAAAATTTTTAAATTTAAAAATAATCTAAAAATTAAAAATTGTTATTACATGTAATTGGCAAAGAAAGATATAAAAATTTTTAACTTGAAAAAATACTTAATATGCAGCATAGGATTCAATTCAATAAATATTTATTAAATGCCTATTACATACGTCAGGCATTGTGCTCAGCACTGGAGACATATAAACAAAAATCAAAATGATCAAAAAAGTCTACATGCTGCCCAGGTAACAGCTATGCGCCCCTAAGTAAATACAAGACATACAAGTGGGAGATGCAAAGTAATGTGAGGACAGGGCAAATATCTGGAGACAAAGACAAATGACGAGAGACTATGTACCAGGAAAATTCTGCTTAACTCCTAATTGTTCCTCGTCTCAGCTTTTCTTATAATGTATAATTAGCTGATACTCATTCAGCAAGTGAATTGAGAATCTTAACGGAATAGCCCTCTAAGGGGGCAGAGAAGGGACTGTGAATTGGCAAGACCTTTGATAGAGCACTGTGCGCCTATGGAAAGTTACAGCTTCTCCCTGCCAGCATACTCAAATCCTGATGAAAAAGCAGATATGCAATATTATTCCTTTTTGTTTACAGGGGTAGCTACGTAGAAAAGTGAATGAGCCTAAATGTGGGGGTCGGGAGACTCAGTTCTAGTGGTGCAGTGGAAAGAGGTAGAATTAGCAACAGCTCATCCATTTACTAGCTACATGGCTATGGGCAGGTCTCTGGGCCTCGCTTTTCTTCATTTCTAAAATGGGACAATACTCACAGTAAACACTTCATACGTGGTTGTGAGGAAAGGGTAAAACTCCACGGAAATCAGTCTTTGTTAGTCCTGCTTCTGCGCCTTGCCTTCCATCAGTGTGGGAACCTGGGCCACTCCCTCCCCACTCTGGGCCTCAGCTCTTCATCTACAAAATGAGGATGTTATACTTACATGACTTCTAGTGTCCCTTCCAGTGAAAAAATCTCTGATTTCAAAAGAATGGCCCTTTCTTCCTGCGGATGCTAGCCTCAACACAAGGTACTCATTTCTTAGATCTCAGGGCTGAAGAGCTCAGGTTGAAACAAGCTAAATGTTTAAAATATGGGTGATGAATGCAGGAAGGTCAGCAAAAGGACAATGAAAGCAAACCTCTGATTAGAAAGAATTTAGATCACTATTGATGGCAGTAAACACGTCTGTTTTCTCTGGCATGGGAAAGGGGATGCAGCCCAACAAGTCTAAATTAGAGAGAGCTAGACGCTATAGACAAGAGATGGGGAACCTGTAGCCTCGAGGCCATGTGTGGCCCTCTAGGTCCTCAAGGATGACCCTTTGACTGAATCCAAACTTTGTTCTGTGAAGTTTGGATTCAGTCAAAGGGTCACCCTTGAGGACCGAGCACCACATGTGGCCTCCGCAGGTTCCCCACCCTTGTTGTAGACTACGACTAAGGATACTTTCAAAGAAAAACCTTCGATAAACTCCTCCCATTAGCCGAAGGGGTCATACCTTTCACAGATCCTAGGATCACAGGATTATAAAAAAGGACTTGGGAGGTCATCTAGTTCAACCACTTCATTTTACAAATAAGGAAATCTTGTCTGAAATCACCCAGATAATCAACAATAGATAAAGACTGTCGCCCAGAAGTTCCACTGTGCACCATAATGGTAAATGGGGGGAAAGGTGATGTGGAAATCAAAAAGAAATCTCCCAACAAAAACTGTTGCTCAAGTAAACCAATTTTTATTTTCTACGAAGATGCACTCAGAGCATCTGCAGACAATCTCAGCTAGATTTTACTTTAAGATGTCTTTCATATAGAAAGCAACAAAACCAAAGGAAAAGTCTACTCAGACTGTCTACACTAATGAGGTACAGGAACACGGGAGTGCAGGAAAACAAACTCAGTTAAGAAACATCTGCTTTTAAAAAGATATACATGATGTATAGTAGAGACAATTAACTGGAGCTGATGAGACATTACGTAAACAGGATATATGTGATACAATTAACTGTAGCAAAGAAATATCTATTGGAACAGGATAAAAGGTTCAGGATGTTTCTTCTGATGTACACTGTTACATATTGTGCTTACTCAGCCAACAACAGCAGTCCTGGACAATTACTTAAAACCATGCTACAGTTACTTAGGTTCAAAGTTAGTCTGATTTTCCTAATGGGGCTTGGGGATGAACAACTGTCATATCTCATCATCACATCTAACATCACCCCAGGTCCTCTCTGCTCGTAGACCTACAGGCGCATAAAGCTCGATGTGTCCTCTGAGGACAACTGGTCTATAAGAACAGTTTAAACCAAATTTTCCCAAAGTTAGGTAGAGCAAGGATTGGAATCTGGGTAATCTGATTCTTAATCCAGGCCTCATAGCACTGCCTTCAAGTTAAGGCTTTCACATAAATGGTCCTCCCCAAACATTTGAACAGAGAATCAGAATAAAAATTAATATGTGAAAAGTGGTGTAATGAGAAATAGGGAGATGCTGAAAAGGGAGAAAAAGTTTTCATAGAACGTTAAAAGGAACTTTAGAAGTCATCCGAAGTAGGCCAGGAGAAGATTGCTGAGGGAGAGGAATGAGATTTTTTGAGATAGAAGCTGCAGAGTGGAAACATTTGTTGATAGCAATTTGAAGACATGGGAAGATTCTGAGCTCACGATGACCCAGGCAATGCGGATCGGCTAGCGGCTAACCAGGGGCTGCCGGCAGAGGAGATGGGAGAAGATGACCGAAGTTCTAGAACCTCGACTAAAGATATTTGCAGCTAGAACATCAGGAAAAATGCTTTAAAATCAACTCTTGGGGAGAGACATTCACCCCTCTGCACCCCAGAAACTTTGAGGCCTCTGTGAGGAAGGAGGGTTTGAGGGAGCAAGGAAGGAGTCTTAGGGGGAGAGTGAGAAATGCTATTTGATAGCTGTTTTAACTAATTATTCATTATAGATAAGTGCTAAACTCCATTGTTTCTACACTGCTGAAGGAATGGAGGTAGTATCAATACCCTTTAAATTTCTCAGAGACAAAGGCCCAAGTAACCCAATCCCAATTATGTCTTAGCAGGACATAGGCAACAGAATACCACTGTAGAGTTCATGAATGGGATTGTTATTAAATAAGACTGGAAAGGCTGGGGGGAATTGGATTATAGAAGGTCTTAAATACAAAAATCTAGAGAACTTAGGTTTCTTCTTATTTCTAATTCAGTGTTCTTTTCAGTATAGCATGCTGTCTAGTCCAGGAAATTAAGGCTTTTGTTGCTGTTGGGTTTTGGCTAAGAATTGAATGTGACCTTCCTGAATTTCCAAGAATGCTTTGATCCTTTGCAGCACAAACAATCCTTATTTCCAGGTTTGGAAATTCAGGAAGGTCATGCTCTATAAGAAAAGGCCTTGAGGAATCACTATGTGGTAAAAACTGCTGAAAAAAATGGAAAGTAGTTTGAAAGAAATTAAGTACAGACCAACATCTCATGACTCTCCTGTCATCTGATGGCATGAGGAAGTTAATGGATCTAGGGGTAGAGGAAGAGTTCGTGATCATACAACAAGGATCACAAAAGATAAAATGGGTAATTTTGATCGTAGAAAATTTAGAAGTTTTTGCTCAAACAAAAAAAATTCCATTAAAATTAGAAGGGAAACAGGTGACTGGGAAAGAAATCTCTTTACCAACTTTCCGTGATAACAGTCTCATATCCAAGATATTTAAGGAATGAACTCAAATTTATAAGACTAAGAGTCATACCCCAATAAACAATTGTTCAAAGGATATGAACAGGCAGTTTTTAGTGGAAGAAGCCTAAACAACCAATGATCATATGAAAAAAAATGCTCTGTCACTAATAATTAAAGCAAAGCCAAATAAAGGAACTCGGGGGTTCCACATCACACTCAGATCAGCAAAGATAGCAAGAGGAAATAAGAAATGTTGCAGGCTGTATGAAAACAGGCACATTAAAGCCCAGTTGTGGTCTGGCTATTCTAGAACACAACTGGCAACTATGCCTCAGAAGTTAAGTTGGGCATTTGACATGGCAATACTTCCACTAGGCCTACAATCCAAAGCTATCAAAGAAAGGGGAAAAGGAGATTCAGGTATTAAAAATTTTATAGCAATTCTTTTTGAATCAGCCTCAAACTGGAAACCAAGGGAGTATCCACCTATTGGGGAAAAGCTAAACAAACTACAGTATGAGAATGTACACAACGGAATAGTATGATTCCATAAGAAATTAGGAAATGAGCCGTTGTGGGGAAGATTGAGAAGACTGTTATGAACTGATGTGAGCAGAACTAGGACAACGATTATATAATGATAAAATTATAAAGAAAAACAACTTTGAAAGATGTCAGAATTGTGAGGAATGCCATGATCGACCACAAGTCCAGAAAGCTGAAGATCAAACGGGCCACCCATTTCCCATCAGAGAAGTAATGAGCTTCAAATGGATAACGAGACATTTTTGTACATGGCCAAACTGGGAATTTGTTTTGCTGGACTTGTGAGGATTTTTCTTTCTTTCTTTTTTTCACATTCCTTTTCTTCCTTCTTTTCTTTCTTTCTCTTTTCATTCTTTCATTGTTCAATGGGGGCAGTAGGAAAGTGAGATATTAAATGCTTGTAAAAAATAAACATTTTTAAAAATTGGGGAAATGCATTCATCAGTAACTACAACAAGGCTCCTAAAAATCTTTAATAATTGTAGAAAATATAAAACAGGTAAACCTTAAGATACTACTTTATATCCACTTAAATTGGCAAAAATAATAAAATTGAACTTTGACAAAAGAGGCACATTTAAATTCTGACAGTGTAGACAAGGAAGGTTTCTGGCAGACTGAAAATTATGAAAAGAGCATGGATATTCAACATGGATCCTTCAATTTCCCTTTGTAACAAAAAGTTTTTAACTTATTGATTTATTTGTGATTTATTTTATTTTTTAATTGAGGAGTTCCTGGCGTGGAAATGCCTTCTGACTGGCAATATGTAATTTATACTCTTATAGGGTTGCCTGGGGCACTGAGAAGATAAGAGAGTATGTGACCCACTATAACTATCTGCCTGGGCTTATGAAATCATGAGTCTGGAAAATCAAAACTGAAGCTTGATTTTGACACGATAGATACTTCCTAACAAATATCCAAAGAAAATTCTTTCCTCTCCAATTCAGGAAAACAGTTGAGTCATAGGTAATAATAGAATAATTGCCGTAGACATGTCACCTTCCAATTTAGGCAGCTGGGTGGTGCAGTGGATAGAGCACCAGTGCAGGAGTCAGGAGGACCTGAGTTCAAATCTCACCTCAGACACTTGACACTCACTAGCTGTGTGACCTTGGGCAAGTCACTTAACCCCAATTGCCTCATCCTGGGTCATCTCCAGTCATCCTGATGAATATCTGGTCACTGGATCCAGATGGCTCTGGAGAAGTGAGACTGGTGACCTGCACAGCCCTCCCTCACTCAAAACAAAGTCAGGTGCAAGTCATGTCATCATTTCTCTGATAGCATGGTCGTATTCTGGCAACGAAGAATGAAGACACACAAACCTTCCAATTTTCTAGTTTACCTAGTTTAGTCATTGCTAACAAAAAACGATGTATGCTTTAACTTTAATTGCTTGGTATCAGTATTGTATGTTGTATTTGAGCTTTAGTTACACCATTGCTTTCTTTACCTTATGACCACACAAGTTCTACATTTCTCTGAATTATTGCTATTTAGAATTTCTTACTGAACAATCAATTCCATTTTATTTATGTACCCATAATTTGTTCAGCCATTTCCTGACTGTAGGGAACTTATTTGGTTCCCTGCTTTCCATTATAGCAAACAATGCTCTTATGAATATTTTTGCACACGTGAGTCTTTTCTCAATGTTATTAACTTCTCTGGGGCATAAACCCAAAGAGTGAGATCTCTGGATCAAAGGCTATGAACAATTTAAAAAGTTTTCTTGCATAATTTCAAATTATTTTCCAGAAGAGTTGGACAATTCACAGCTCCTCCAGCTGTGAACTGTTGGCCTGTCTTCTGACAGTCCCTCCAACCTTGAATTTTCCCATCTTTGACAATCTGATGACTGTAAGATGATCTCGTGGTTTTAATTTGCTCAAAAGTGGTTTTTTAAATACTCATTTTTTTCAACTAAAGGGTTGCAGTTTTTCAAAGGAAGACAGTATTAATTAATTCATTAGAGATCTGTACTCTTCCTAAATTTATGTGAATTCACAGAGTATATTTTGGGGCCTTCAGGGAGAAACCCAGTGAATTTCTGAACAGTTACATTTACATAAAAGTCAAGGCTATTTTTATTTGAGAATGTGTTTTTCTAAGGACCCTAGAGTTGAATCTGCTGCAGAGACCCTGCGTACAGCCTGTTTTCACACTTTATCTCAATATAGGCTCACACCTCCTGAGTTTAGAGGCCCTAAATCAAATATGCAAAAATGCCCAGGCAGGGATTTGAGTAGGAGTGAACTCCAGTAAGATCAGCATTTTAAAAATATGGCACTGTGCCCCAGAATACATTTTTTCCTTCATAAAATTTAAAGTTTCTAGACTAGAGGTTTCAGAGAACTGATTTGGGGGTGATATTGGAAGGGATAGACTAGAGCTTAAAACCTCAGAAATAAAAGGGCACCTTCATGAGTTTCATTCCTATTTGTGCTTTCTGCCCCAGATTAATCTGACCCTCCAATGCACAGAAATACAAAATTCAATCAGAAATGGGTTTCAAATAAGTTCATTCCTTAAAAGCAACAGCAGTATTCTAAGCTAGAAGCTGAACCCAAGGCTGCATCTCCCCTCATTTCAATTGTTATTCTATTTGCCAGAAAATAATCATCAAACAATAAAATCTAGACAGTGGTTGAATCATCTGGCAGGGAAGCCAGCACAAAGTCCTGAGAGGCTACAGAGACCCTAGGCTTGGTCACACGTGAAAAGTTGTGTTATACCCTTACAAGTACTTAGTTAGGTACTACACTAATGCTGGCAATGATTATCATTACTTAGGAAAAACAGGCCTTCACTAGAGAATCGGGGGCAAAATTATAATGTGGGAAATCCGTATTTCTTGCCCTTTTCTGGAAAAGAAGGACAAAACATTAGCAGTGGCCTGCCCCAGTGCAGTAAGTTGAAATTCTGGCACTCCAAGTCAGAATTTCAGAATACAACCTCCCTAGAGGAACCCCATGTTCATTTTTGTCAGATCTTCCTCATGGTATACTCTGAGGTCACCAAGCAATGCAGACAGCTTGGCTGGTTGCTACACATGTGCCTTCTGTCCTTGGATACAAACTGCTTTAATGACCTAACGTGGGAATTTACCTAGTTGCCTCTGAGAAGGTCCAGTTCTCTGACAGTTTACACTGCAGTGCTCTTGTCGAAGCTGATAGTTGGGTAACCTCTTCCCTTCACCTTCCATGTCTCTAAGGCTAAGTAGCTACCCCTCTCCAGGAAAATCAATTCAGACAAAGCCCCAGGCAAACCTCTATGATTATATGTTGCAGAGAAAGTCTCATTGTTCACTGGCTGGAAAGCTTGGTATACAACGAAAAAAAATCACATTAACACTTGTAACCCAATTACTTGACTCCATTTCGACATAAGCTGGAGAAAGCTATTTGAGAATGGATGTATGTAAATATCTTCAGCACAAAAACAAAATTGGGGAGGACAAAAGCTTTCTAACACTCTTCTCAGAGAAATCAAGCATGTAAGCCATTTTGGTTAGCTGGCTGACAAAATAAACATCACCTATAGATGGGTTTGAATAAGTAAATATAGTATACAGCCAATAGGAGAAATGCTAGTGCAGCATTGAGGCTGGGCAAGAAACATTTTCAGCAAAGCCCACTAATTATGTAACAAGAGTGCCACCTACTGTACCAGAGTATCAGTGAACAGCGGAACTTAAAGACAGGCTAAGAAGTCCTCTGGCCTAAGCCACTTGTTTTACAGATGAGGAAACTGAGGCTTCCAAACTAAGATGAAATGGCTTGCCCAAGGTGTATACGAGTTAGTGATAGAGCTGGGACTAGAATCCAGTTCTAATTCCTACTCCAGGCTTCTTTTTTCTTTATACTCTCCTACCTACTAATAAAGCTTTAAGTATTTTTGCCTAAGAAAAAATCTGCAGCTGGAAGGAATCATTTAATAGGCAGCAAACCCAAAGCTGATGGAATTGTTCGGCGTGTAAATAATTCTTAAAGGGAGATCAGAACCCTTCCTTGTCTCCCAGGTTCGGATCTTCAGTTTTCTCTTTTCTCCCTATCTACTTTTTTGTTTTGAGTTTTATTCCCTTTCTTTCACTCTCCATAGATGTACTGAGCTAAATGTTCCCTAACATAAAAATTAATTTAATTATTCTTGTAATATCTTTTCTTCTTCCTCCAATATAAATGAGTTGTAGAATTATAGACTGTTAGAGATGGAAGGCACCTTACAGATTATCTATTAAAACTCTGTCATTTTACAAACAAATTAGCCCAGTAAGAGAAGTGATTTGTCCAGGTCACACAGCTGTTTAGTAGCAGAAACTGTATTAGAACTTAGGTTTCTTGAATGTCACAGACATCTTCAAATGAGGACATACATACATATATATGTGTGCATGTATATATATGTATGTATATATTTTTTGATAGCTTGAAAACTGTACTGCAAAATAATTATCAAATTTTAACACAGAGAACCACAGCCAGGTAGCACAGTGGATAGAGTGCTAGTTCTAGAGTCAGGAAGACCTGAGGGCAAATCTGGCCTGTTTATTAGCTAGATGACTCTGGGTCAGTTAACCTCTGCCTCAGTTTTCTCCTCTGTACAATGGGTTTCATAAAAGCACCTACTTCAAAGGGTTATTGAGGGGATAAGATGAAAATCATATTTATAAAGTGCTTTGCAAACCTTAACACTCTTTATAATATAACAGGCATTATTATTAACTAATATCTTCAATAACTAAAATAATAATAACCCTTTATAACCCTGTGCATTTTATTCTATGCATTTCAAGACATTATTCTGAGAAAGGGTCCAAAGGCTTCACTAGATTGTCAAAGGTGAACACAAAAAAAGTTAAGAATCCCTAGCCTACGGTGCTCTTTTGAATCCACCAACCAGGCTATTCCCTCTACTTTCTCACCACAATTTGGCTTCCATTTCTACCATTCTACTGAAATCATTCTCTCAAATATCAATGACCTCGTCATCAAGAAATCCATTTCTTTTTCAGTTCTCATCCTCCTGGGGCTCTTTGGATTATCTGATCAAGCCCAACTTGTACATATTCTCTCTACCTTTGACCTCTGGCTTCTCCTTGATACCATACTGTTTTGCTTCTTCTCCAACCTCTCTAATTTTATCCTCCTCACTAGCATCCTTGTCTTTGAGTGTTCCCAGGAGATTTTTTGGTTTATCTCTCTGCTCTTTCCTTCAGCAACCTCACAAAATCCCAACACTGTGACTGTTACTTCTACTCAGGGGACTTAGCTCTAGCCTTAACTGTTTTTTCCCTGACCTCTGGACCTGCATCTCTAATTGCCAATTTAGAAGATCTTTACTTGGATGTTCCACTAGGACTTCAAACTTACTATGCTTCAAAAGAAGCCTATTATTCTCTTTGCCTTAAATAGGGCCCCATTATTCATATTTGTAATCTTGGTCCTATGTACTTAATCTGGTCATGTCACTGCTCTACTCAAAAATCTTCAGAGGTTTCCTATTGCTTAGTAAGTTAAGTTTCAAACTGTCAGTTGGCATTCAAGGCTCTTAACATTGTGGTACCTCCCTAACTCTCCAGTTTATCTCTTACTATTCCCCTTGGTATTTTCTACATTCCAGTCAAATTGTACTTCTTGTTATCATTTGCGCTTGTAGAACTTTAGTTCCCACTTTTCCCTATTCCTGGAATCATCTCCTTCCTATCTATTGAATTCCTGTCCTTAAAACACAACTCAAATACTAGATCTTCTATGCTAATTTTCCCATTAGGTAATAATCTTTCTTCAGACCTCACAAAACACTTTCCTTGTAGTTCTCTAATGTATTTACATATTATGGACAGTGAGACACTGTTACCCTCAAGACAGTAAAAGAAAGAAGAGTGGAACCTTTATAAAGATTATATGGATAAAAATTATAAAATACATTATAAAGAGATGTTTTAATCGGTACAGATGACATTATAATATCCATAAAAGCGTAGTGATATACACACACACATCACTGTACATATGTGTGTGTATGTATGTATCTCACATCCTTTTCCTGTGCTATAAGGTTCGCAAGGGCAGGGATTCTGGAAAAACAAGTTTTATTAAAACCTTCTCTTTTTTTTTTTTTTTTAAACATCAAAGTCCTTTCTCAGTAGTCAGGAAAAGTTACTTTCTGGTGGTGGTAGCATTTGAGTTGAGCCTTAAGAATAGACAAGACTTCAACAGTAATAACAGCGTAACAACGTTCCACAGGTCTTAAAGGTGGATGTCTTCCTCTTCTCTTTCTAAACTCTCCACTTTGATGATCTAATCTACTTTCATGGTTTCAAAGATTATTTTTAATACAGATGACTCCCAATTTTTTTATTTCCAACTCCAACACTTTCCCAGAGTTCCATGCCTATATATTTCCAGGAGCCTGCCGCCTAACTCAATCTATTGGAACTCATTATCTTTCCTTGTAAACCTGCACCTCAGTTCTTCAAGAATAGTGCCATCTCTATCCCAGTTTCCCAGGCTCATAACCTCAACTAACATTCAATCAGTTGTCAGATTCTGTTTTTGTTAATTTAACAACATCTCTGGCACCCAGCCTCACCTCCCCAGTCTCCTCTCTCCAACTAATCTATGTTTAGACTTTCATCTCTGCTCATGTTGATGATTATAACCATTTCTTAACTAAACTTTCTCCCTCCATTGTATAGCCTCTCCATTAGATGGGTCTGTGGCACCAGTAGGATTATATTACTCCTCCACTGAAAAAATTTTAGTAGATCCCTATTGCCTTCCAAAGTATAAACTCCTATCCCTAACATTTGAGGCTCTCCACAATTTAGCTCCAATTTGTCTCATACTTCTCCTCTTCCCAAATTCTATATTCCACCCTAACTGGACTTTTCTCCTTCAAGGTCCCATACCTTTGTACAAACCATTTCCCTTCACCAATAGTTCCTGAAATTCCTCACTTTTTCAAGATTCAACTAGGCATCTCCTTCATGAAGTCTTTCCTAAATACCTCCGAAGCCTACCATTAGCTGAAAGGCAACGCTCAAAATTCACAATCCTTGGTCTGGATCTATCTCCACGGAATTTCTCTCATTCTCTGGTATTAGTTACTGGTGCTTACGGTTCTGGTTCTCCCTTTATCCCATCCCCTTATCAAACTATATCGTTGCTGTTTTCATCCTTCGTTGCAGAAGAGAAATGATGACATGCCTTGCGCTTGACTTTGTTTTGAGTGAGGGAGGGCTGTGCGGGTCACCAGACTCTTCTCCTCCAGAGCCATCTGAATCCAGTGACCAGATAGTCATCAGGATGACTGAAGATGGCCCAGGATGCACTGGGAGACCTTGGCCCCTATCAAACTATAAAATCCTTAAAGAAGAGAGAGTGAACCACCTAGCCCGGCATTACCAGCCTCTCGCACCAACTGGACTGCAGGGGGCAGTCCTGGGAGGACGAGAGCCAAGGTGCCCTCACCTGGCCCACCAAACTAGGTCGGGCGGGGCTGGTGGGGGCTGGGGCAAGAGGGCAGCTTTTTGCAAACAAGGCCTTCCACACCCTGGCATCCCAGCCAACGTTCTCCTTCATTCAATTGGCCACGATCCACGTGGGCCGGGCAGGGGTAGTCCCTGAGCATCCAAAAACCAAAAAAAGGGGAATAGATCCTGCCCTCAGGGTGCTTATATTCTGTCAACGAGAAGCAACTGGAACATACGTTAGTAAGTTACAAAGTACAACCTAAAAAAAGGATTTTCCCCATCCCCGACCCCAGGGCCTTACTTTCCCCTTCGATCTCCTCAGATCAGTTAATAAAGCCACTATTTCAGGGACGCATGGACCCCCGTCGCGGGATCAAAGAGGTTAAAAAGCTCCCCGCCCCCCTGCCTCCAACAACAACCTACCTCCTGGGCCGCGAGTGTGGGGAAGAACTTAATGGGAAACTGACACTTCTCCTACCAATCAAGAAGCTCCGCCGAGAGCGAGCAGGCCCAATAGACTTTGCTACTGTCTCATCTCGTCCCAGGCGCGTAAGATATCGCGAGATTTTCTCACCAACTGGAGGAAAGAGAGAGGTTCTGACTTCGCGATTCGCCGAGAATCCTCCCTTTCCCCACCCACTGTTTCCTAGTAGCTTATGATTGGTCTAAGAGCAGGGAGGGTGGGGCGACTCGGCCCGCTCCCGCCCTCCCCCTCCTCCCAGGGTTCCTATTGGCGGGTTCCCGGGGCTGGCCGGCGCGCGCGGGAGTCGGCGCGGCGTTTGAACGGATGCTTGGCGGTGTTGCCATGGGGACGCGGCCTCGCCTTCTCGGCGGGGCGGTTTGTTGACGTGCCGCTGTGTCGCTAGGGGCAGCGGCCCGGGGTGTCCGAGCGGCCGCAGTCAGAGGTTCGGCTGCCTCAGTAGGTGAGAGAGAGGAATGGCGCTCCCGAGGTAGGGAGACGCGGCGGTCGGAGGGGGCCCGGGAGAGGCCCGGGCCAGGCGGGGGCTGAGGGTGGGGGTGGAGAGGGCCGCGTGGGGCTCCGGGGGTGGAGGGGGCCGCGTGGGGCTCCGGGGGTGGAGGGGGCCGCGTGGGGCTCCGGGGGTGGAGGGGGCCGCGTGGGCTCCGGTGCCGAGCGGCCCGGCGCGAACCCAGAGCCGGAGCGGGACGTTGGGGATTTAAGCCTCTCCCAGCAGCTTTATCCGATGTGTCCCGGAGCCCTTTCCGCGCCTCCCGGCAGCTCTAGCCCCGCCCCTCCTGCGCAGACGTTCCGTAAACATTGTTGTAGCACCTACTACGTGTCGGGAGAGGTTATCTAAGGGTACGCCCCTGCTCGTGTGCCCCTCACCTGGAAGGAAGCCCCTCCCGAGGCTGGCTTTTCCTAAAGGCATGGGGAGTCCTTCCTTAACCGCTGATCAGAACTCACTCTAAAATAGTTTCGTCCAGGCCTTAGGGAGAACGAAGCATGAGACTCGGCAAAGTAAAGGATGTTACCCACTCATTTAAAGTGCTTCGAGAAGGGTTTGGATGAATGAATGGATTTGCAAACTTGTGACAACTTACTAAAGTAAGTTATGGCACTCCGATCAGTGAATGAATGAATGATCAAAAAGCAGTGAAAAGCTCTGTGCCATGAACGAGGGATACAAATAGAAAATAAGATTTCCTGAGCTGAAGGAACTCACATTGTAATGAAACTAAAAATAATAGTAGCTAATCTTTATATAAGCACTCACTGTGTGTCAGAGGCAGTACGCTAAGTAATGCAAATACCACATTTGATCCTCACAATAATCTTTGGAGGTAGGGGCTATTGTTATCCCCATTTTACCGGTGGGGAAACTGAAGCAAGCAGGGAAGTGACTTTCCTAGGATCACACAGCTTTTAAGTGTCTGAGGTTCAATTTGAGCTCAAGTCTGCTGGATTCCAAGCCAGGCTATCAATCCACTACACTGCCTATCTGCCTCAATGACTGACTCTAATGGGGAGACAACCCATTTTCAGCTGCTTGTTAGGAGAACAGGATCCTTTGGATACAGGAGCAATGCAGGTGGTATTGAATCTTCTTTAATGCCATTTCCACTGATCAAATCATTTGTTTCTGATATTGAACCATTTGATAGGTACAGGATCTTGGTGGTAAGAACTTTCTTTCCTGGGCCTTCAGTAGCTGTGGTCTGCTGAAGAGGTTGTAGACATGCAGAAGTAATTGCCCAGGTTGCATTTCACATGGAATCAAGCATTTAGTCTTCATGAAAGGAAAATCTTTCTTAACAGTCAGAAATATCCGGATATGAATTGGGCTGCCTTGAGAGTTCATAGGATCATAGATTTTTGAGCTGGAAAGGAGGAAAGGACTTTAGTCGTCACTTAGTTTAGTCTCTTCATTTTACAGATAAGGCAACTGCAGCCAGAAGATGGAGTGGTAGTGGATTTTCTCTTTAGATATCTACAGATCTACATATGGCTGGAGTTGTTGCAAAGGGAATTCCTGTATGGTCATGTATTGCACTAGATGGTTGCTGAAGTTCTTTCAGCTCTGATTCTGTGAATATTTGGGGTTATGGAGAGAAACCTTCTCTTCCATGGAACATCTCATTTTCCTGCTCTCAGAAACAGAGTATTCACTGAGTAATTAGTCTGAGGGCAATTATTGCTCTCAAGATAGAAATTAGGAGGCTTGTACAAGCCTGCTGGTACTGAGGCCCTGGCATCAGGAATATAAATAATTGATTTCACTGTGCATAATGCATGATTTACCTTTGTATTAAGAGGATGTCATTGTGGAGTTGTGATCCACATATACAGATGGACCTGAAGAGTCTCAAACTGACTTAATCATGGTCACAGGGTTTTCCTGGCCCTCCATTTACTCTGCCACACTGCATCTCATATGTTAATTTCAGTCTTACTGTACCAGCTCTGTTTAATTTTGATCTATTACTTATGGGCAATCTTAGGATACGGTAGCTCTTGTTAACAATTCTCGAAATTATCAGAGAATCCCTTAGGATCTCCTGGAATTTCTCTGAGCAGCCACATTTGCTTACTATAGTTATGAGTCAAATGCTTTTGAGTGTTTAATAAAGAGAAGGCAGAATAGTGTAGTGAAAGACCATTGGACTTGGGTTCAAATCCCAGTTTGGAAAGTTGCTTAGCTGTGTGACTATGAGAAAGTCAGCTAAACTGACTTAAAATGGGGAGAGTAATGCCTGTAATATCTACCTTATAGGATGGTTGTGAAGATTAAATAAGATATGTGTAATAATACTTTGCACACTGTAAAGCACATCATATCTGCTACCCTCCTTAGTGGCCTATGTCATTTCCTCTCCCTGTTTTTTTCCTACCCATCATCTGACCACTCCTTTGCTGGATCATTTTCCATCTCTTGCCTGTTATGTATGAGCATCCCTTGGGCTCTGTCCTGGGCCATCTTTTCTCTCTTTACCCCCTCTTTTCTGGTGATCTCATCTGTTCCCATGGGTTTAATTATTATTTCTATGCAGATGATTCTTAAGTCTGTATACAACACACATCTCTAATCTCTCTTTGAGTTCCAATCCTTCATCACCCACTGCCTCCTAGTGGATCTTAATCAACTTCTCCAAACTAATATGCACAAAATGCAGTTCATTTTCTTTTCCACTAAACCCACTCCTCCAAGCTTCCTTGTTTCTGCAGAGGGTACCACCATACTTCCAATAACCCAAGTTTTCAAATTGAAGTCATCCTTGTCTCTTCCAGGCTATCTCACATCCTTCTCCAATCGTTTGGCAAATCTTGTCAATTTTGCCTCTACAACATCACTTGCATCTATCTCCTTCCATTTATAGCTGTTACCCTACTTAAAGCCTATGTCACCTTTTACTGGGACTGTTGCAATGGCCTCCAAATTAGTTTCTCTATTTACAGTCTTTCCTTTCTCCAATCCATTCTCCACACAGCTGCCAAAATAATCTTCCCAAGGCACAGGTCCAAGTCATATCACTGCCCTACTTAAGAAGCTTCAGTGGTTCCCTATTACCTGTAGCATAAAATGCAAGATTTTCAGCTTAACATTTGAAGAACTCTTGAATGATGTTGCCAGTAAAGAAGAAGAATGATTTTTTGGGGCTGTATTTGTATATTCAGCTGCTTGCTTAGATTTAGATCTTATAAGCCAAAACCAGTGGCAGCTAGTTTTGGGACTGTCCCCAAGATAATGGAAAAATATTTAGCCATGCTTAATGTTATATAAACTTCTTTGTGTCCAAGTTTCTTTTTCTGTAGAATGGGGATAAAAGGTGTGGTAAAATTTTCTTGGATAGCATAATTACACAAGTTATTAATCTGACTTCATACGTCATCATTCACCTGAAATTCCTGTCTCCAGTTACCAGTGATTTTTAATCAAGCTAATGATTTTTTTTCAGTCCTTATTCTTTTCAACCTCTCTACATTAATCACAGAGCTCCCCTTGATTCTCTCTAGCTTTCCATGACACTTCTCTGTCTTGATTCTCCTCCACTTGTCTGACTACTCCTCAGTCTCCTTTGCTGGATTTTTATCCAGGTCATGCCCTTTAACCATGGGTGTCTCCCAAGCCTCTGTTTTGGGCCCTCTTCTCCTCTATGCTATTTTGCTTGTCATTCTCATCAGCTTCCACAGATTCAATTACCTGTTCATCTCAGATCTACTGATCTAGTCCTAACCTCTCACCTGACCCCCAGTCTCACATCTCCAAATTCTAATTAGATATCTTAAAACAGTATGTACCATAGACATTTTAAACTCAACATGTCCAAAACTGAACTTATCATCTTTCCCCACCAAGCCCTCCCCCCATTTTCTATCTTCCCTATTACTGTAGAGGGCACTACTATTCTCACTTATCTCAGCTCCCAGCCTAAGTGTCATCAACTCTTCATTCTCACACTCTCCTGCCCCTGTATCCACTTTGTTTAATCTCTCATATATTCTCCCCTTTCTTGTGTGGTACTGCCATCTCCCTAGTACAAGTGCTTCTCACCCCAAGGCTGAAGTATTACAATAGTCTACTGGTTATTCTCCCTCCCTCAAGTCTCTTCCCACTGTACTCTACCCTACACTCAGCTGTCAAATTGATCTTCCTAAAGCACAGGTCTGACCATGTTATCCCCCATTCGTTCTTCTCCAGTTCTCCCCTATTTCCTTCAGGATCAAATAAATATGTCTTTTGTTTGGCATTCAAAGCCTTTCATAGACTGGTCCTCTCCTGCCTTTCCATTCTTCTTACATCTTACTCACCTCCACACTGTGCAGTCCAGTGACACTGGCAAAAATACTGTTTCTTGCACAAGTACTCCACGTTTGACTGCACTGGCTGTGCCGCATACCTCATTCTTGCCTCCTGGCTTCTCTGGTTTCATTTAAGTCCAAACCAAATTACTGTCTTCTCCAAGAAGTCTGTCCTGATTGTCCTTAATACCAGTGCCTTCACTCTGTTGCTTCTTACTTGTTCCTAGTTGTGGCCTTCTTTGTATTCCCAGATTTTAGCCCGATGCCTAAACATTGATATATGTTTCTTGTCTGACTGACAGGGTGGCAGATAAGAACTTAGGTATTGAAGAACTTAAACATGCCCTTTGCTTTCTAGAAGAGAGCTGTTCTTTAAAGTACTTTTGCTGATAATGAATGTGCCCCTTTCTAAGAAATGAACATCTGCTATGAGTCATGGGTCTTGTCTGATGATTAAAAGTATCTGTAAGTTAATGAAAAATTATAAAATTGGTTTTAAATATAATTGTTCTAAATAAAAATACAGAAAATGTGTATGTCTTGGAATCATAGCATCTTGGAGAATTTTACAGAGGAGCAGCGGAAGCATACCAGAAGCAGGAAGTGAATTGCTCATGGTCATCTAGAGAGTTATACTGAGTTAGGGACTAAAACCTAGGTCTCAGTTTCCATTTCAATCCTCTTTCTGTTACCTCAGGGGGAAAAGTACTCTGTAAATACGAAATAATAATGACATGTAGATGAAAGTTTCTTACAGAACTAGTTATAATTGTTTTAGGCAAGATAATAACACTAGACAGGACAAAAAAATCAAGGGAAAAAAGCACCAAATCAAAACTTAATCCTGTTCTGGAGAAATAGGTCAAAAATAAATTTCTCTAGTTAGTAAGGTCTACTCTATTTTGATAAGGCTGAGCTCTAAAAATATATATACTTTATTTTATGTAATTTCTCTTATAATTTCTACTCCCTGAAAAACATAAGTCTAATTTCCTCATAGTTTGACTCAGTATAATTAAGGTAAAGAAAAAACTTGAGATCAGTGACTGTAAACACATTTAAAATTACCTTATTAGTTTCAAAATAAAGCAGCCTTTCACAAGTGCTTTGGGGATGTAGCCTTACAAGCAAAATTCAGACAAGGAACATGATTTTATTTAATACTCATTAATAACTTAATCTACAGATATTCATGAGAACTCAGTTACATATTGAATATTTCCAGTACCTTCACAGCTGTTGTCTTAGGCAGTTGTCTATTATCACTTGTGTTTTCTATTGAGTCAATGTCCTATAAATAGAATTATGAGATAAAGAACTAATTCCTTCATGAAGAAAAATTGGTTTGTATTACACATTCCTTGCCTTTTCATCTGTCATAGTTTGCCTGAAATTGCTTATTATTCCTGTTTAGTGGACATTACTCCTAACACAAAATACGACATTTTTTTAAAAAATAAGTTTTTTATTGCTATCTTTTGTTTTTATATCTCAGAATTTCCCCCTGCATCCCTTCCTAGACAGCCATTCCCAAATAACCAATAACTTTTTAAAGGAGAAAAGAGAAAGGAAAGAAAAAAGCAGCAAAACCTGATAAACACATGCCCTCTCCACCAAAAACCTGACAGTATATTCAGTGAACCTTCTCATCTCTGCAAAGTAGTTGGGGGGGTTGGGGTTGGGGGTTGTCTTCTCATACCTCTTCTTTGGGGCCAGACTTATTCTTTGTAATTCTGCAGTATTCATTTTCATTTGTTTTGTGATGGTGGTTCTTTATATTTACACTGTTACAGTAATTGTATATGTTGTTTTCTCTAGCTGTGCTTCACTTTGCATCAGTTCATGCAGGTCTTTGCATTCTTTTTTTGTTTTCATCATATTCAGTACAGTAGTACATATGCCACAAATTGATTTAGCAGTCTCCAGTTGATGAGCATCTACTTTGCTTCCAATTCTTTGCTACCACAAAATGTACTGTTATAAGATTTTAGCAGATATGGAGCTTTTTTGTCAGTGACCTCCTTGAGGTATATGCTTAGTAGTGGAATCTCTTGAACAAAGGGTCTGAATATTGTAACCATTTTGTTTGCACAGTTCCAAATTGCTTTTCTGAATGGTTGTACTAATTCTCAGCATTATTATGCCTATCTTTGTAACAGCAAGGACCCCAACATACACAGGAGGGCCTGCTGTACAGGTTCTTAGATCTGATTTTCTAAAAGGAAAGCAGCTTTTGAGTGATCAACAATCTACTTTATGCAAGCTTATAAATCATTCACTTAGTTTAGGGGGGAAAGTCAGCACCCTGAACTTCAGAGAAAATATAAACAGAAGGACTAACAGACAGGACTTCCAACTATCTGACCATAGACAATACGTACATCATTACTAGAGAGAGAAGTGACAACATCTGAGTTTTCAAAGCAAGGGGGCTTCTTAAAATGGCTGCCCAGAATCTCATCTGGCACACAAACCTTCTTCCAAAAAATAAGCCCCAAATACTCTTTTCAGGGCTGGAGGACACAACCATTGTGACTCTGGGCCGTATTAGAAGTTAACAAAAGGTGTCTGAGGCCTATTAATGCGTGGGACCATCAGTTACAGCAAATGGACAAGTTTTGAATACTGTGGATAAGTTCGCTTACCTTGATAGTGAACTTTCCAGGGATGTGCACATTGATGATGAGGTTGACATACATATTGCCAGAGTTAGCTCAGTGTAGGGAGGCTCCTAAGAAAAGTATGGGAGAGAAGAGGAATTAGACTGACTACCAAACTGAAGGTCTGCAGAGCTGTTGTGCTGACCTCATTGTTGTATGCCAGTGAAATATGGACAGTCTACCAGCGCCATGCCAGGAAACTGAATAGTTTCCATTTGAACTGTCTTAGGAAGATTCTGAAGATCACTTACCAGGATAAGGTACCAGACACTGAGGATCTGACTCAAACTAAACTGCCAAGCATTCAAACTATGCTTCAGAGAGCGCAACACCGATGGACTGGCCAAGTTGTTCAAATACAAAATGTATGCTTGCCAAAAAGACTAGTTTACAGAGAACTCGCATGCAGCAGGTGATCGCTTGATGGTCAGAAGAGGTGATACTAGGACACTCTCAAGGTCTCTCTCAAGAATTTTGGAATTGATTGTGTGACATGGAAGACACTGGCACAGGATCACTCAGCATGGCGTACCCACATCAGAGAAGGGGCTGTGTTCTATGAGCAAAGCAGAATTGAGACAGCTCAAAGGAAACATAGGATACACAAATTTAGAATATCTACCCCAAATGTTCACATGGATTACCTGTGCCCAACCTGTGGTAGAGCATTCTGAGGTCATATTGGTTTGATCAGACACAGTTGTATACATTGAAACTTGACTTTATCATAGTGATGTCATTTTGGTCCTCTTTGAGAACAAAGAACAACAACCAACTAATGGGCGGGGAAGATCTTTGACTCTTCCCTCTACCCACCATTAACCTTCCAGTCTTTCCCACCAATATTGACTATTTCTGTCTTTTCTCATCTTTACCAGTTTCCTGAATGTGAGGTAAATCCTCAGTTGTTTTTCTTGTTAGTGATTTGTAGCATCTTTTCATATGGTTGTTAATCATTTGCAGTTATTCTTTTGAAAACTGTTTGTTTGCAGCCTTTTTACTCTTTTTCTGTTAGAGAATAACTTTAGTTCTTAGGTGTTTCTGTTAGTTACCTATGTGTCTTGTTTACCAAATCCTTATCTGAGAACTTTAATACAAAGATTTTTTCCCACTGAATGGCTTCCTTTCTTATCATAAATGAATTACTTTTGTTTGTATAGAAGTTTTTCAGTTGTATGTAATCAATATTATCTACTTTATGTTTTGTAATTGCCTCTGTCTCTCGTTTAGTTAAGATTGTATTTCTTACCCCTAGCTATGAAAGATACATAATCTGTTTCTCTTCTAAATTTTTTTTAATGGTATGCTCTTTAATATTTGGGTCACATCCATTTTGAATTTATTATGTAATATGGTGTAAGATGTTGGTCTGAGCCTAATTTCTGCTAAATTGCTTTCTCATTTTCCCAGCAGTATTATCATCAAATAGAAAATTCTTTCCTTAAGTAATTTATGTTTTTGAACTGGGCTATTGAATTCCATAATTTCCAATCCCACCTTGTCTAATTGGTTCTATTGATCTACTTCACTATTTTAAAACCAGTATTAAATAGTTTTGATGTCTGCTGTTGTATAAGATAGTTTGAGATCTGGAAATGCTATTTTCTTTCATTCTTACCTTTTCGTTATTTCCCTTGATATTCTAGAATTGAAGGATTTCTTAACTTTTTATGGCATGAACTCCTTTGAGAATCTGGTGAAGCCTTTCTCAGAAGTGTTTTTAGATGTGTAAAATAAAATGCATAGAATTACAAAGGAAATAAATTATATTGAAATAAAGATGTGATTTTTTTTTTCCCATCCAACTTTATCAACCTCCTGAAATCTATCCATGAATCCCAGGTTAAGAACCTTTTTTTCTGGATCTTTTCTTCCTACAAATAAATTTTATTTGATTGGATTCTGTAAAGTATCCCCTTTGATTGTTTGCTTGGTACAACTTTTAAGTTAGCTTTGTTGGTGTTGTCGTTTTTGTTATATTGGCAGTCTGGCCATAAGCACTGAATATAGCACTCCAGCTATTTAAATTGTTATTTCTTTAAGGAACACTTTGCAACTGAATGCATACTAATTTTTAGTGTGTTTTGGCAGATTGATTCCCAATATTTTATACATTTTGTAGTTATTTTGAATAGGTTTTACTTTTCTTACCTCTTGAACTTTGTTTTTTACATAGAAATGGTATTGCTTTTGTAGCCTGCAACTTTATAGAAACTATTGATTCCGTTTCTTTGGCTGATTCTCTAGTATGATCTAAGCAGACCACCTTGTCAGCAGCAAATAGGCATAGTTTTATTTCTTCTTTGCCTCCCCTCCCCTTTAATCAAATCTGACATTTATGTATTTGTGCTGGTTTATGGAGGCTAGCCTACTTTTCAAAATAAAATTGTCCTCTTTGTTCTAGTCAGAAGTAAAACCAATCAACAAGCATTTGTGAAGCTTTTACTAAGTTCGAGACACTGGGCTACATGCTGGAGAAAGACAAAAGTGAAGCAGCCTTGAAGGAAGACACGTTTAATAGTAGAGGCAAACTTGAAAAGGGAAACCATTTAATATGTTTTGCCCTTCTAGGTTAATTAGTTTTAAATTAATGAATAATAAATGCAGTGGGGTTTTGTACTTATTATTTGTACTTTCTATTCCTGAATCAATAATTTTATTATAAAGTTGTAAGAAAAACCTGTTGATTTCCTTCTGTATTTTCTTCATACCCTTGATGTATGTATAATCTTTTTTCTGTTTTTCTTCTTATGTTCTGAATTGTCTAACTCTTTAAGTCAAGGCAAGTGCTAATTTCATATTTTAGCTTACATTTTTATTGTACTTTGCTTTTTCCTTATTTTCTTCTGATTTCTCATTTGATCCTTGAAAAAGCTTTGTGAGGCAGGTCATGTACATTGTTATCCCCACTTGTAGCGATGAAAATTTGGGCTTATAGAGGCTGAGTTGTCTTAAGATTGCATAACTAGCTAGTAAGTGGCAGAGCTAAGGAACTGAGAGATGAGATCTTCTTAACTGTAAGCCCAAGCCTTTTTCCATGGAACCACCCTACTGTTACTTAGTTTGCCATTGGCTTTGTAACTTTTGACAAGTAACTTAATCTTTTTGGGGCCTAAATGAGGAAGTTGAACCGTCTCAAGCTTCCTTCTAGCTTGATGATCTGTGATTCTTCACTCTTAACAGTGAAAAAAATTTTTAAAAATTACTCTGCTTAAAATTACTCAGTCCATTTCTTCCCTTTGCACTGAACAAGTTTCTTCCTTCATTGTACCTTCTGTCTCCATCTATTGCTGGCCACCTATTTTGTGCATCAAGAACCTTTTTTTTTTTTTTTAAACTAACTTCATAGGATTTGAGAGTTGAACATCACTTATAAAAACTCTGCTGAAGGTCCCCTTCCTTGAGCTTTCTATCCAGGAACCCTGATGTATCGTTCTTCTAATATTCTTCTAAGACTGTATCAGGAGTCTTCTAATAGCAAAGACTTTAGTTTAGGATTTACAATGGGAGCATGTTTTGAAAGCACTTTGTGGGTGATGTAGTTCTTGTGAACCTTCTCCTGTTTGACGACTTGTTCGTTACGGTTTGGTTAACATGGGCCTTTCTTGTTGAATAATCTCTGCTTCAGATGTATAATTTTTAATAATCAACCACTGGGCTAAAACCAGACTTGGGAAGTTTAATACGAAAGAAGTTTGAAAAAAGTTATAAACAAGCATGTAAACAGTTCCAGTGACTCCTGTTGTCATTAGTGATCAGGCTACATTAATCTTTCTCTTCCCTTTAAATCACGAAATAGATTTTAAAAGAGGACGTTTAAAAGTAGCTACCCTCTTACATGAAAAGCAGTCATTCGACAGCCCTTTATTAAGTGTTTGCTGTGTGTCAGGGACCGTGTTCTAAGTGCTAAGAATGCAAAGAAAAACTAGGCCTTCCTCTTAAGGGAACTTACACAGGCAGAGGTAAAGACAGGAGAGCTTTCCAAGTATGGGAGATGGCCCAGGGAAAGGTATGGAGCTGGAGCGGGCAAGCAAGGGACAGCCAGCCTGTAGGAAAGCCATTCCAAAGGACACGTGAAGATTGCACTGCACGGAGAGCTGATGGACCCAAGAGCATGGATTCCTTTCCCATTCCTGTTCCTCCCACTCCCATCCTTCTTTTACACTTAGCTAAAGCAGGGATTTGTTTTGCATGATTATATACGTGGACTTTTTCTTGTCTTCTCAAGTGGGTTAGGGAGGGAAGAACATTTGGAACTGAAAATAAAATTGAATTTAAAAAAAAAACTGGAAATATAGGAAGGGTCCTAGTGATGGAAGAGCTTTAAATGCTAAATAGAAGGATTTTTGTTTGACGATGGAGGATAGGGAGCTCCTGTGACTAGTTGAGTAAATGGGTGACTTAGTCAAACCTGCTCTTGAGGAAAATCATTTTTGCAGCAGAGTAGAGGATAGATTTGAGTAGAAGACCAGTTAGGAGGCTATGGCAGAGTCTAAACAAAAATAAACAATTAAGCATAAAGGTTACATTAAGACCACACAAACCAGCATGTATTTATCTCTTAAGATGTGTGTTCCTGAATGGTTGTGTATAAATCTGTTTTCCCTCGAGCTTCATTAGAATTTCAAAGATCGTTGCATCATGGATTTAGAGCTAGAAGAGCTCCCATGGTTATCAAGTCCAACACCTCCTTTTACAGATGAGGAAAGAGAGCCCTACAAAGGTGGAATGACTTCACTCAACATTATTATTGTTCATTCTCATTTCAGTCGTGTCTGACTCTGTGACCTCACCAGGGATTTTTTTGGCAAAGATACTGCAGTGGTTTGCCATTTCCTTCTCCAGTTCCTTTGTCATATGAGGAAACTGAGGCAAACAGGGTTAAATGACTTGCCCAGGGTCACGCGACTGCTAGTAAGTGTCTGAGAGCAGATTTGAACTCAGGTCTTCCTAACTCCAGGTCTGGCACTCTATCTCCTGGGCCACCCAGCTGCCCAGCCCAATATTACCTATATACAAACAACATTCAAAAAGCCGTTCCTCAGTAGGAGAAGAACAGTTTTTTAAATATTTTCTTGGTGCTTTTCATTTTTATGTCAAAGTCATTTCCTATCCCTACCTCTAGATTTCCACTGTGATAAAGAAAAACATCTGTTTCTGTCCCAGTAGTTCTCCACCTCTCTGCCAGGAGGGGGGGCGGTATGTATACCTGGGGAAAAGCATTTCTAATTGCTATAGTTTTTAAGCTTTTCTTCTGCCTCTTCCTACCTTTCCCCAAATTACATAACTGTTAAAAACCCAAATAAAGGAACCATTCACTTTATAAAGTGAAAAAAATCTTTCATAAATATGAATAATCATCTCTGATTTATATTTCAAAGTTCAATTTTTTTCCAGATGGGAAATCTGAGTTGAAATGGTTAACTCTGCAGTGGCAACTAAATTCATATATTATCAAAGGCATACAGTTTGACTCATAGTTTCTAAATTGCTTTTCTTACTTGATACCTTTGATAGTTATCAATATAATAACTCACTGTATTACTGTTTCACTTAAACATATTGTGGGTCAAATATATTCCCAATACCCACTTAGCTCATGTTGTTTGTACGTAGTGATGTATCTTTCTTACTATGGAGAAAGCGGAATGCCCATAAACTTGATAATCTTCCTTGTTCTGACCTCAACAGTCTAATGAACTTTTACTGTACAATGTTTCTCATTTATTCATTCGCATACAGCACCACTATAATAGACACAATTGTCATTTTATGAATGGAAAAATAAATATTGTGAGAATATTGTAAGAAGTCATACAAACTTAATAGTAGTGCAACAGGAGTAATCGCTGCGATCATGTTACTCCCTTGCTCAGAAACCTTCGATGGCTTTTTATTGTCTACTACATAAAGTTCAGACTGGTCTATGTTGGACCAGAATCTTGATTTGCAGCAGGGCAGGGCACACCAGACTAGGATGGGTGGCAACTTGGAAACTAGAGCAGGGTAGAAGATCTGGAAAGGCTTCAGAGGTAATCCAAACAAGTGTGTGGAATAGCAGGAAAATCTGACAATGAGCAAGGCAGAGGTCCAGGGAAGTACATAGTCAGTGCTAGCCAGTTAGCACTACATGTAATGTAGGTGTGAGACCTGGGTTCAAGGGCTAGACTTGGGATAAGAACAGTGGAGGGCCTTGATACTTGGGGAACTGGCATACCAGTTAAGTGTAATCACTTAATAGTCATAATAGACAGGGATTTATTTGATAAGGTCATAGATTTAGAGAGAAGTGGAGGGGATTTTAGAGTTCATTGTAATTCAACCCCCTCATTTCATAGATGAGGAAACTGAGGTCTGTAGAAGCTATTTCGCTTGCTTATTGTTGCTTGAGAGTCAGAACTTGAACTCAGGTCATCTAAATCCTAATCCAGTGCTATTTTCACTATAGGATGCTGCCTTTTGGATTAGGGCATATTAAAATAAAGATTGAAGTCCAAAGGAACAAAAGTAAAGCTCTGTTACTAATGAAGGGTTAGATTCACTAATAGTCAATAAAAAAAAAAGCAATCCCTGCCATTAGGGAGTTTGCAATCTAATGGAGGAAGACTAAACATGAAAGAGAGAAGGGGGAAGGTCCGTCAAAGACGTTCCAAAGTAGTGTGAGAAATGAAAAGATATCTCTCCTTAAATGGAAAATTGGAGTTCTTGGTCCTACCCTCCAATCAGAGGCAGAGGGTAGTGATGAGGAGGATTACCAGGGCTGATGAGACCTTACAGGATGAAGAGGTTGTGTCAATAATAAGTCAAAGGGGGCCCAGCAGTAAGAATGGCATGATGCTGATCTGCCCAGCATAGATCCATAGATTCTTCTATTTTCTCTGCCCAAGGGCCTGAATGGTCCCTAAGTCTGGAAGAGGATTAAGCCTGTAGGTGTTCAAAAGGTACGAGCTCTGGCATCTTGAAGGATTTGCAGGAGAAGGGTGCCACATTGGTCATTATAGCCTGGCAGATCAAGGGAATGCTGTAGATTTATTTTAACTAAATTTTAGTGAATGATTTGGCAAGCTTTCATGCTTTTCATGCTGTTCTGGAGAAGATGGAGAAACATGGGAAGACATGAATACCATTAGTGGATCCAGAACTGGTAGAATGATCAGACCTAAAGAATAGTTATTTGTGGTTAGATGTTAAATATGAAGGCAAGTCCCTAGTGGAATTCCTTAAGAATCTTTGCTTGGCCATGTGTTGGTTAACAATTATATCTGTTGACTTGGATAGATTGCACGTTTATCAAATTGCAGATGTACATGGAAAAGTGAACATGCTGCCTGACAGAGAATCCGCCAAAATATTTTTAGCTAGAATGTTTGGATAAAACTAGTAAAATGGAGCTTAATAAGGATGTTTTAATGGCTTCCTTTTTTAAAAAAAATAATCTATTTCAGAATTATAAGATGGAAGATATGGCTTGACAGCTCTCCATGTGGATGAGATCTAAGATTTAATGGACTACAAACTCAGTATGTGTCACGTGTGTGATATGGTAGCCCAAAAACCTAATGCCATTTAGCTTGCACTAAGATTTTATGGTTTTTGATAAACTTTAAGGTTCTTTCCAGCTCTTAAGAGCTATAACTTCTCTGCAAGTTACTGGTTTCTTATATCTTCAAGGACTGACTCTTAAGTGTTAAAGAATTCCTCCTTTCACCAGATGTCATTTAAGTCAATGACAGAACTCTGGAAAACCCATTATAATAATGATTATAAGATTTCTTTTTCAGACCTGAGAAAGTTACCTTCCAGAAATTACACCACATAAACCTTTTTCTTTTTCAACCAGACTTGTAATTTATTGATATGGGAAACTCCAACATGAGAAAACTCCTACCAAGCAGTCTAGTACTTTGTCTGCAACTCATAATCTCAGCGAATCGCCCAGAGCACTGAGAAGTTAAGTGAGTTGTCCAGGGTCACACAGCCTGCATTTGTCAAAGGCAGGGTTTGAACCCAGATCTTTCTGACTCAGAGGCCTGCAAAACCATGAATTTGGGCCTTTGCTTAACTCTGATTTTGGCTTAGTTCTGCCTTGTAATTGTATACTTGGATCTATGATCTCACCAGTGTGGGTTGGTTCTGATTGTTATACCTCCAAGTTTTCAAATCTTTTGTAATTCTTTCCATATTTTTCTCTTAATCTTAGATAGAGAATCTATCCAATGCACTACAGGTCTTTAAAAAATTTCTTATTTTTACTGGAGGCCACCTGGTTCTTTTAATATTTCATGTATGCCAGTAGAAGTCTCAAGCAGTGATCTATTTTGCCGTAGCCTTGATATATAACTCCATCCCTTTTTTTGGTCATACATGTCCTTGTTCTTTACAGATCTTTTCATAAGCAAGTCATCATTGTCTAGTATACATATTTCATTAAATGTTTCCATTGTAAGTGTTGCCATCTGTCATCCTCTCAGGGTCTCCCATAGTCTATATGCTCATCTATCTATCTTGTAATGTACATAGTACCCAATACCTACTGGTCTTTAATATTGTAGCACTTTTCAATTTGCATTTGAGTTGTCAAGAAAGAACAATATTTCTTTTCTGTAAAATTATCATTGACTCGGATCCTGTGTTCAGCTTCAGTGGTATAAAAATAGTTAGGAAAAAGGCAGCCTGTCCTTATTGTCAAGACCCGAGTTCAGGTCCCACCTCTAACACATATGAACCAGATGACCTTGGTGGATTACATAGTTCAGTGAAAAATTTCAAGAGGGAAAAACCATCTTAACTGGTGGGGGTCAGGATGAAAGAAAGGAGCTTGGGCTTCAGTTTTCAATAGGGAAGAGAAAGCATCTGAGCTGGGCTTTTAAGGGTGAACTTCAACAGGTAGAGGTGGTGGGGATGGGCTCAGGAAGGAATATTAGTATACATATACTTATGGACCTCTGATTCTTTTGTCTGATTCTCATTTTTCTATCCAACAACAGCTGTTAGAACAGTATATAAAGCAGTTGTCTGAGGACACATAATTTAGTTCTTACCAGGTTTATTAGAAATGGCAGTTGGGAGATGCATAGTGGTAGGAAATGATTTGCTGTTTGTGGGAAACAAGGAAAAAATTCTGTTTCCACAAGTTAAAATTCCCAGCTTTAAGTGATCAGAGTTGTCAGATTAAAGGTCTGTGCACAAGCTTGATGAGCTGTTTCAGGGAAAGCCTATCAGAGGGGAGAATATGAAGTGACATGGTCAGAAGGCCTCACCTGGCCGATAGATGGTGAGGTGCCAAGTTCAAACCTGAAACAGCATAAAGAGCTTACTTTGGTCTGAACAAAGTAGCCTTCCTTGGGAGCTACCCATTCATTCAAGGGTAATGAACGTAAAGATTAATAAAGCTTTCCTGATTTCACAAGTCTTGGTTTTTGCTTAAGGTGAGCATGTTGCTCACAGTTGAGGGCTTGTTAGTTGGGCTCATTTCTCACACTGTATCTTATCATCATTTAAAAATCTGAGTAAATCCCTAGTTTTTACATAAAAGTACACAATACTATATCCTTAAGTCCATTCTCCCTTTCAGGATTAGCAAAGTTGAATTGCAGCCAGCTGGACTTCATTCAAGACCCTATTTCTGACTCATTCCAACAGCTGAGACCATGATGGTTCTGAATTTGTCACGAAGAACTCTGCATATTTGTGGCATTGAATATGAGTGGATTCTGCTTGTGGAATTACTTTAGTTCAGGCCCTCACTTCTTGTCTCCTAGACTATTAAAATAGCCTTCCTACTGGTCTTCCTGTCTCTAGCATACTCCCCCTCCAGTGCACCCTTCCCACTGTTGCCTGAAGTATCTTATAAACTGTTTTGATCATTTCTCCCATTAAAATTATGGGTGATTCCTCATTGCTTATGAAATAAAGTGTAAATTCCTCATTTTGGTGACCAAAGCCTTCCATAATCTATCTCTAGTGGAATTACCTTAATAGTGTTAGCTCATGCTACTCTTTCACATGCTTTACATTCTAGTCAAATGAAACTGTTCTTCTCTAGTCTTATCTTGCCTTTGCTTCCCTATAGGCCTTTGTTCATAGAATTCCCTGAACCTGACCCAGTCGCTCTTAAAGGCCCAGTTCTGATGTTGCCTGCTCCCTGAAGGAAGCCCACCTTTCTTTGTCTTCTCTCCACCTCACCAGTTAAAAGTGATTTTTCCCCTTGACATTTTTATCACACTTTGCCCAGACTCTTCTTTTGCATGTATCAGTTCAGTTTTCCCTTGCTCTTTTGGCTTTGTTATTTTGTACAGTTTCCTATTTGTATATGTCTCTTCCCTATTACATTATAAATCAATTTTTTATAGAGCAAGGTTTGTTTCCTATCTTTTTTTGTTGTTAAGACATGATTTTGGGGGGCGGAGCCAAGATGGCGGACTGGAAAGACACATTTATGCAGGGTCTCCCCTGACAGCCCATAAAATACCTGTAGAGAGGGACTCTCAACAAATTTTGGAGCAGCAGAAGTGAAAAACAACAGAGTGGAGGAGATTTCCAGCCCACGGTGACCTGAAAGGCCCACGGAAACATCAGTTGTGCCTGAGCACGGAGCCCAGCCCAGCCTTGGCTGAGGGGCGCAGTGCGAGGAGACTGCAGGAGGAGGACACCTCGGGGACGGAATCTCCAGTCCCAGCAGGGGGTCCTCAGATCCCTCAACCCACAGGTGCCAAAGGTCAGTGACAGGGTTGTATCAGCTGACCAGGAAGGGAGAAGGGCCTTCCCATAGCTCCAGCAGCAGGTAGCGGCCACAGAGGCAGCACAGCAGCTGGTATTGTTGGAGTGTAAAAACCCCTGGGGGCACTGAAGAGCTGAGTCTTACCTCAGCCCTGGGTGGAGGCTCTGGCTGAGCTGGTCTTTTATCTCACACTGAATGGTGGCCCTGCCCATCCAGCTTATCTGAAAATCAGCCCCCAGTGCTGACTTGGGAACTGGAGGCCAGGTGGCTGCGGAGACGTAAATGCCAAGATTCTGGGCATAAAAATCCGTTTCTGCGTCCAAACCAGTACACGTGCCACCTTGGAGGAACTGAGATCTCACAGATTCCCAGAGTATACCCTAGTCTTGACAAAGGACCCAAAAGTCAAGTAATTGGTTGGGAAAATGCCCAAAAAAGGGAAAAAAAATAAGACCATAAAGATTACTTTCTTGGTGAACAGATATCTCCTCCCATCCTTTCAGATGAGGAACAACAATGCTTACCATTAGGGAAAGACATAGAAGTCAAGGCTTCTGTATCCCAAACATCCAAAATAAATATTCAATGGGCTCAGGCCATGGAAGAGCTCATAAAGAATTTTGAAAATCAAGTTAGAGAGGTGGAGGAAAAACTGGGAAGAGAAATGAGATGCAAGAAAAGCATGAAAAGCAGGGCAACACCTTGCTAAAGGAGACCCAAAAAAATGCTGAAGAAAATAACACCTTGAAAAATAGGCTAACTCAATTGGCAAAAGAGGTTCAAAAAGCCAATGAGGAGAAGAATGCTTTAAAAAGCAGAATTAGCCAAATGGAAAGGTCCAAAAGCTCACTGAAGAAAATAGTTCTTTTAAAATTAGAATGGAACAGATAGAAGCTAATGACTTTATGAGAAACCAAGAAATCACAAAACAAAACCAAAAGAATGAAAAATGGAAGATAATGTGAAATATCTCATTGGAAAAACAACTGACCTGAAAAATAGATCCAGGAGAGAAAATTTAAAAATTATGGGACTACCTGAAAGCCATGATCAAAAAAAGAGCCTAGACATCATCTTTCATGAAATTATCAAGGAAAACTGCCCTGAGATTCTAGAACCAGATGGCAAAATAAATATTGAAATAATCCACCAATCACCTCCTGAAAGAGATCCAAAATGAGAAACTCCTAGGAACATTGTGGCCAAATTCCAAAGTTCTCTGGTCAAGGAGAAAATATTGCAAGCAGCTAGAAAGAAACAATTCAAGTATTGTAGAAATACAATCAGGATAACACAAGATCTAGCAGCTTCTACATTAAGGGATCGAAGGGTGTGGAATAGGATATTCCAGAAGTCAAAGGAACTAGGACTAAAACCAAGAATCACCTACCCAGCAAAACTGAGTATAATACTTCAGGGGAAAAAATTGTCTTTCAATGAAATAGAGGACTTTCAAGCATTCTTGATGAAAAGACCAGAGCTGAAAAGAAAATTTGACCTTCAAACACAAGAATGAAGAGAAGCATGAAAAGGTAAACAGCAAAGAGAAGTCATAAAGGACTTACTAAAGTTGAACTGTTTACATTCCTACATGGAAAGACAATATTTGTAACTCTTGAAACTTTTCAGTATCTGGGTAGTTGGTAGGATTACACACACAGAGAGAGACAAACAGCACAGAGTGAATTGAATAGGATGGGATCATATCTTTAAAAAATGAAATTAAGCAGTGAGAGAGAAATATATTGGGAGGAGAAAGGGAGAAATGGAATGGGGCAAATTATCTCATAAAAGAGGCAAGTGAAAGACTTTTCAGTGGAGGGAAAAAGAGGGGAGGTGAGAGAACAAACATGAAGCTTACTCTCATCACATTCAACTAAAGGAAGGAATAAAATGCACACTCATTTTGGTATGAAAACCTATCTTACAATTCAGGAAAGTTGGGGAGAAGGGGATAAGCAGGGTGGGGGGGGATGATGGAAGGGAGGGCAATGGGAGGAGGGAGCAATTTAAAGTCAACACTCTTGGGGAGGGACAGGATCAAAAGAGAGAATAGAAGCAATGGGGGGCAGGATGGGATGGAGGGAAATATAGTTAGTCTTACACAACATGACTATCATGGAAGTTATTTGCAAAATTACACAGATATGACCTATATTGAATTGCTTGCCTTCCCAAAGGGAATGGGAGGGGAGGGAGGGATGAAGAGAAGTTGGAAGTCAAAGTTTTAGCAACAACTGTTGAGTATTGTTCTTGCTACTAGGAAATAAGAAATACAGGTAATGAGATATAGAAAGTTACCTGGCCCTACAGGACAAAAGAGAAGATGGGGACAAGGGAAGGGAGGGATGTTAGAGGAGAGGGCAGATTGGTGATAGGGGCAATTAGAATGCTTGGCGTTTTGGGGTGAGGGGAGGGGAGAAATGGGGAGAAAATTTGGAACCCAAAATTTTGTGAAAATGAATGTTAAAAGTTAAGTAAATAAAATAATAATTTTAAAAAAGACATTATTTCATTGCTATGGGGATACCTGAGTGATGCAACTTTCTGTACCAATGCAGCTTTGTGCAACTGAGAATGTCAGAATTGCCCGAAACTAACAGAAAGTTAAATGGTATGACCAAGGTCACCCAGCCAGTCCAAGGTGGGACTTGAACCCAGGTTTTCTTGACAGTTAGGCCAGCTCTCCATCCTCTGAGGCCAAGGCAGCCTTTTTCATAACTAGTTTTGTACCACCAAAGCTTAGCACAAGAACTTGTAACATAGTAGGTATTTAATAATTTGTTGAATTCATAATTAACATGGTAATATGTATTGCATCATTGAACATATATAACCTCTATCAAATTGTGTAATGTCCCAGGGAAGAGAGAGGTAAAGGAGGAAGAGAGAAAATTTGGAATTCAAAAAATTTTTTTTAATGAATGTTAAAAATTGTCTTTACATTTAACTGGGGGAAAGTAAAATATTATTTAAAAAATAAATTGTTGAATTGAATTGGAAATCTGCTCATAGAAAACTTTCCTAGTATTACTTATCTACTGGATGTTTTCAAACTGAGTTTTTGCACCGATGGGCTGTGGAATAGAGGGTCTTTCTCAAAGCTGAATGGTGCCTGGGCTGTGCAGTTCCTTGTCCCTGGGCTGAGTTGCTCACACTCCAGATTGCAACCCAGCCACTATTGCATGAAATCAGTCTGTAGCCAGTGCAGATGGACCCTGTGCTGTTACCCCTTCTCAGGCTGTGACTGAGACTTTCAGCTCTACCTAGCTGCTTTGGTCTTGTTGTTTGTTTTTAATAAGTTAAATTGAAATGCATCTATTTCATGGAATTCAAACTTTTGAGTTGTGGCAGAACAGTCTTAGTTGAGTTCTCTGTATTTGAAATTGTTCATCTCAGAACTTATATATGTGTTACCTTTAAGTGCTTAAGAGTATAGGTATTAGACCTGGAGTAAGAATGACAGTGGTAGTTCTTTTTAATTTATAATGTTCCTAGTCTTTATAAGTACAAATGTGACTAAGCTACACAAATTATTTTGGCCACATATTGTATGGTAATGGAAAGCCAACTCCTTTTTGTTGAAAGTTCTGATGGATTTTTTGCTCTGTGTGTGTGTGTGTGTGTGTGTGTGTGTGTGTGTGTGTGTTATTTGTAGTAAAGAGATTGGGTAGCTTTACTGCTTGCTATTACATGCCAGCATGTTCAGTCATCAACAGTTGTTTCCCAGTTGTCAGCAGCTATATTAGATCACTCTCACCCAGTTTTTGGCATACCTAAAAGTATGACTGACCCTCCTGTGCCTGTCCTACTTTCCATTTAAAAAAATTTCATATTCAACTATCCCCTATTTTTCTTGGATGACCCATCAACATGATGCCTGCTCTTCCTTAATGTGGCTTTATTATAATAGAGTCACTGACTCACTCTGTGATGGGGCCCAGGTGACAGTGAAATTTGTCCAGTAATTAAATAGCAACTGGGTAATTCCAGTCTTTTGCCAGTAAAACAAATCATACACTTACTGGTGCTTTTAAATTTTGTTTTCTGTCTTGGCGTAACATCTTAATGATTCCAAGAATTGGGCCAGTTGTGGAAGTGCATGCCTATAATCTTTGCTTCTGGAGAGTGTGAGGTTGGTAGATCATGTGAGCTGCAGGAGGGCTAAAGCTGATCAGGTGTCTGTGCTCCCGGAGCCACCAGGTGGCATTAGGAGGGGCAGACTGACCTGACTGGAAACAAGCAGGCCAAGCTTTATTTGCAGTCAGAATTAGTATTCCAGCCTGGGAAAGATAGAAAGACTCAGAAATTTGATACAAAATGTTTTTTTCTCATTCGATCCTTTCTTATCCTAGATGTATTTATTTTGTCTGTGATGAAGTTATTCAGTTAATTAGTTCCCTCTCTCTCTCTCTCTCTCTCTCTCACACACACACACACACACACACACACACACACACACACACACACACAAATTGGCTCTATTTCTTGTTTGGTTAAGACTATATTTCCTACTCACAGCTGTGAGAGTTATATGATCTTTAATATTAAGCTATCATACTGTTTAGAATGTATTGTGGAATGTAGCTCAAGGTATTGGTCTAAGCTTATTATCTGCCAGAATGCTTTCCAGTTTTTATCAAATAGTTCTTTCCTAAGTGATTTGTGCTTCCTAGTTTATAGAGCCCTGGATTATTGAGTTTCATGGTTTATGCTTCTCTTTTGTCTAGTCTCTGGCATATGTTTAATCAATAATAAAGATATTTTTAGAAAATTGCTGTAAATGTAATGATTGACCGTGACTCCAGAGGACCGATGGTGAAGAATGCTACCTGTTTCCTGACACACATTTTTGGACATGGCCAGCAGTGGGAATTTGTTTTGCTTGACTATGCACATTTGTTAAAAATAAATAAATACACAAGTACATACATACATACATAAATACTTGATAAAAATAAGTGCTTGATCATTGAAAAAATTAATTATAACAAAGTTACTATAATTTCCAAATGAGCTTTTCCATTATTTTGGGAAGATTTATATGAAAGAAGCAGAGAAAGAATTAGTTGTTAGCAATGGTGATGGTTGTTTTTGTTTGATTTTTGAACGTATATGATAGCTACATGACATTGAGAAAACATCTAGAAGCCCAGGTATGTAATCAGAGGCATGATGACTCACCCAACTACTTCTGGCTTTCAAAGATCATTGTGCCACATATGGAAGAGGAAAGCCAGCCTATTCCTCATTACCTAAACCCTACTTTAAATGACACCTAGACTTCCCAGAATAGTAGGTAATTGATCAGTAAGCAGTTATTTTAGAAACAGAATTGCACAGTTGCTTTTTATTTTCCCTAGTTCATTCAGTTTTACCATCTGCGGAATGAGGATATGTTTGAAAATTGGTATTGTGATGTTTTTATTTACTTTTTGTTTATCTATTACAAATTTAACAACCAACAATGACCACAAACTTGTATTGTTTACAGGAGGGTTTTAAGTGCATATTAACTTTAATGAGGTTAAAGGCCTAAGGAGAAAATTACCCTTTCATGATGTCCCAATCACATCTGCAGTATTGTGTTTAGTTCTGAGTACAAATTAGAAAGGACTTTCTTAGCTGGGGAGTAATAGCTAGAGGCAGATGAAGTATCTAGCTAAAATGAAAGGTCTTGAGGTCATGCAACACAGACCTGTTAGAGGAGCTGGTGATAGAGTAGTAAGAGAAGACTGAAGACTGGGGAGAAGATGGGGTTGATGTGATAGATATGTTAAAGTATTCCCTTTGAAAGGGGAAGTAATTTGTTCTATTTGGCCCCCGAAGGCAGATCTAGGGGCATCGATTAGAAGTTACAGAGAAGTAGATTTAGTCTTGGTGTAAGGAAAAACTTCCCAACACTTGGAATTGTTCAAAAGTGGAATGAGTTGCCTTTGGAAGCCGTGGTTCCTCAGATTAAAATATTCAAGCAAAGGCCGGGTGACCACTTGTAGGGTGTTGTAGGATGTTGTAGAGGATAGAGGATATTCCTGTTCAGATATGGTTGGACCAAATGGTCTCTCAGATCCTTTCTAGCCCTGAAGTTCTATGATTCTGTGAAAATAGCTCAATTTGTTTCTGTGTCCCTTTTGGAATGTCTTTTTATTTTATGTTCATTTGTCTGGATTTGACCTTATTATTTACATAGTTATATGTAATGAGTATTATCTTTTGGTTCTTTATTTTGCATTATTTCATCCCATATTTATTTCTAGTTTCCATATTTATAATTTCTTACAGAGTAGTAATACTTACATACCACACCTCACTTAAGCCACTCCCCATTTCTTAGACACTTGAGCTGATTATAACTGATTTTGTTATTGGTGTAGGGCTTTTGTTACTGAGTACTTATCGTTGTGCTCATCCACTAAAGTCTTTCTCTAATACCTCACCAGCTGCAAAGGCAAGCCTGGGTTCTTGAAGGTCACCTCAGTGGAGCACAAATTCTGGCCTGCCTGACCAGAATGAAAAGGCTTTAAGTATGTGAGTTTGGACCTGACCGTAGATTCTGTGTCGGTTTGGGAATCAGCCTTGCTGTCTCCAGGTAGTTGGCCATAAGGTAATGGTGGGAGGTGGTGGGGTACATAGCAGCACATTTAGAAGTTCTGCTAAGGTATGTAAGGTTTGTGATCTGCATGATTATGGGGAGTACCCCAGTGACTGATGAAATCATAGATCCTTTGACATCCTAACGAAGTGCCAGGTGCACTGATACTTAGCTGGCTAGTGTAATTTACAAGATTCCAGCTCCATGGGTTAAAGATATGGTGGATAATAGAATCATAGATTTTTTTTTTTTAATATATGTAGTGAAAGCTTACTTAGAGGTTATCTACTTTAGCGCCTTCTTGGACCCCTCCACATACACAGAATTCCTTCTACAGCATCCACAGAAGCATTTAAGTGAGTTAAAAAATCCACTTGTTTTCTACTATTTAATTTTGTTCTCTGCTTTAAAAGGATTCTCATCCCTTTGTTCATTAATCGGGGGGAACAGTTGGACCACACGCCTTGACATTCAGTTGAACATCTAAAATTAGGCATGTTACGTTCAGTTGCTGAGGGGACAGTTTCAGTACTTCATGGCATTCTTTGGATAGCACTTGCAAGTGCAAGTATTCAGGAACAAGTAAGTGACCTCTGGCTATGGACATAAATCTGTGTGTGTATGTATCCACACACATGTCTAACTGAAGGTTGCAAATGAGCAAATTGTATCTTTTTCCCAAATTCTATTTGCTATACAAATCATCTCTCAGCAGTGAACAGATTAACAGACCATTTCACAAGAGTCATATCTGTTGAAATCTTGGGAAGGTATAATACACTTTTTGTAAGTATGTGTGGTTTGTGTTGTTAAACATTATGTACTATGCTGTGTCTAATGGGGATGGTTTCCTTTTCTCTCTCCACAGTTAAAATCTATCAACGTACAGTAATGGCATCATGCTTGTATGAATGTCTTTGTGAAGCAGAACTTGGAAAATATTACCCTCATTTTGCTGCCTTTGGCCTTCAAAAAATAGATGAATTGGCTAAAGTCACAATGAAAGACTACTCCAAATTGGGAGTCCACAATATGAATGACCGTAAGCGCCTCTTTCAACTTATTAAAATCATTCAAATCATGCAGGAAGAAGATAAAACCCCTCACAGCACCCAGCAAGATCTTCCAACAAGTAACCTCCATGTCCATCAAGGAACCAGATCAGGACCTCGAAGGCAACTGTGCTTTGATGCTTTTGTTGACAAAAAAGACCAGACAGCTGAGGATTTTGCATTTGATACTTGTAGTCTGTCAGACTTCTGTTCAGCTGAACATAAACCCAGTTTAGTAGATATGTTGGAGTATATTCTGCCAGGTGATACCCAGTACAGTAAAGAGCCAAGAGCTCCTAATGCTGCAGCTGCTGATACGAGTGTGCAAACAGAAACAAACAATGCCGCATTGTTTTCACCAAATAACCTTTCTATACTTTTGGGGGATATTGAGGTCCCTACCATACAAAGAGTCACTCACATTTCTGGATATAATTATGGAGTCCCTCATTCTCATGTCAGGTAATCATTCATTTTGATTTATTTTTCTTTGGGCTAGCTGAAGGCAAGCACAGTTCTTTTCTTTAGGAGTGTAAGAAAGATACCATTCTCCAAGCAAGGTCCAGTAGTTCACAAATTATAAAGTGCTATGGATTGTTTTTATTACTAATTTTCTGTTAATGGATTGTTTTATTGTATTATTTTACTTTCTTATTTTCTGTTAATGTTGTGATATAGAAATGAAGCAACAAATAGGTGTATTGATAAAATAAAAATTTCTTTGGGAAGAAGGCATTCATTAAATATTAGGATTTTCCAGATCAGTGAAAATTATATTGGGTAGCTGCTAGCTAGAATCTACAAAGTATAGGCTGTATGCAGTGGTATGCTGGTAAATGTTTAAAAATTGACTCTCCAAATATAGAGGACATAACACTTTTTAGTTTAATCGGCATTGTTAACATTTTTTCCATTGCTTTCTTAAGTCTGAACAGTTCATAAAATGATAAATCAAACCCTGATTGTAGCATTTGCTGATTTCGAAGGTATAAGTCCTCACACTGATAAATTTCTCTGTTGACTCTGGAGCCTGCACAAGCTAGCAACAGCACACCTTTGGCTGTATTTTTGTTCAGCTTCTCTCGTTCTTGACTTGGGACTCCTTCTGTTGTTCAGCAAAGCACAACCCAGGTATGATTGTGCACACAGGGCAGAACTGTGAAATGAGTGGAAGAATTACCTGGTGGCCTTCTACAGTGAAAGAGTCAAGCCACATACAGAACAGTTTTTCTTAGGATATTAATTTATCACTTTTAAAATTACTGTATGGGATTTAGCACTTATAAAAGTAAATAACTAATAGCACTTATTTAAAATAGTCCTTTGTACAGCTTGCCTACAGCATAGCCCTCATTGAAGGCACCCAGTGCTATTCCAGCCCTGGGATAACAGTCATTGTTAATGAAAATAAAGAGTGCAGTCACTTTTATCAACTGTATGATGTGAATGTGTTCTTTTCACATTTGCTTAAAGTTAGAACTTAAAAATAAGGTCTGTCAAGGTGTAACATGAAGCAAGAATAACCATTTTCCCCTCCTTAACAGTATCATAGAAAATAGATTCTAAAAATTACTTTTTTTCTTTAAATAATATTTTATTTTTTCCCTGGCTACATGTAAAGACAGTTTTTAACATTTATTTTTTAAAATTTTTGAGTTCAAAATTTTCTTCCTCCCTTCCCCACCTCCCTTGTCCCTGAGACAGTAAGCAATTTTTTATTGATTATATATGTTCAGTCATGTAAAGCATATTGTCATATTAGTCACACTGTAAAAGAAGACTCAAACTCAAAGGAAAAAAATCCATGAAAAAATACAGAAAGTGAAAAATTGTATGCTTTGTTCTACATTCACTTTCCATCATTTCTTTCTCTGAAGGTGGATAGCATTTTTCATCATGAGTCCTTTGGAATTATCTTGAATCATTGTATTGCTGAGAAGAGCTAAGTCATCATACAGTTTGCTGTCACTGTATACAATGCTTTCCTGTTTCTGCTCACTTCACTTTGCATCAGTTCATCTAAGTCTTTCCAGGTTTTTCTGAAATCATCCTGCTTGTCATTTCTTATAGCACAGTAATATTCCATTACACTCATATAGCATAGTTTGGTAAGTCATTCCCCAGCTAATGGGCATCCCCTCAATGTCCAGTTTTTTACCTCTATAAAAAGAGCTGCTATAAATATTTTTGTACATATAGGTCCTTTCCCCTTTTTTTGATCTCTTTGTAATGCAAACCCAGTTGTAGTATTACTGGCTCAAAGGGTATGCGTGGTTTTAGAGCCCTTTGAACACAGTTCAATATGGCTTCCTAGAATGGTTGGATCAGTTCACAACTCCACCAACATGTTCATTGGTGTTTAACCACTGCCCATCTAACATTTATTGTTTTCCTTTTCTGTCATGTTACCCAGTCTGATAAGTGTGAGGTATGGTACCTCAAGTTAGTTCAATTTGCATAAAAATCTCTTTTAAAATAAACTTCTGTGCAAAAATAAATTGGCCCATAGTTTCAAACAGGATTTCATATCCACTACCCTTGTTTTGTTTTATGCTTCTTATTTGTTTTATGCTTTTTGTTAAGGTGAGGGGTATTAAATTGGTGTATCGAACCAAACAGCTTGATAGAACCAGAAAGATGTGTTTGATTATAATGTAGAACCAAGTAGTGGAGGAAGATGGAACCAATTATGAAATCTCCTTAGAAACCTAAAATTGGGGCCGTTGGTCTAGCAAATAAGTGTGGCAAATACTGTGTAATATAAAAGGAAAGAAAGAAGGATGGAAGAAGCAGGATCTAATGAATGACAAATTGTATCAAAAAAAGAACATTTAAGGTGACACAAAGAGGGACAGAAAATTGATATTCAGTACTGTTCTACCTATTTCAACAAGTTTGGTCACTTTATATGGAAAAGAATTAGAAAAACGGTCAGGAAAAGAGTAAATTCATGGAAATAATTGGATAATGAGGAAGATAAAATGTGAATTGGGACTTTTAAAAGTTGGGAATGCAGAAAGACTTTTCACCAGGTTCAAAAGATTAGTCAAAATGAATTGTATTAAACCTAAAGAATATCCGCAATCAAAAGCTTGGCAGAAAGAACTCTACCTCTAATTCCCTTAATTCAAAATCTATTATCTTAAGAAGATCTTTATTGCCAAGAGACTGAGCAACTAAATAGTAAAATTTTTATTCGGTAGTGTTAGTACTTTGTCAGGAATTGCACCAAAATCAGTAATTAACACTAAATTAAGAATAAGTGGGAGATGACATTTAAGCACATTTACAGACAAACTTAGTTGTTAAGCAGAAACGAAAGCAGTTTTCACCTTTATGATAATATCTTAAGTTTTGCACTTCTACGCAGTAACAAATACAGAGTAGTCCAGAAGTTTTAGTGCAGTTTTAAGCTTTAGTAAGGATTAAAGTTTATTAATTACTAGTTAAAGTATTATTAGTTATTAATTAAAGTATTAATTATTAGTTAATAAGCTTTAATACTTACTAAAGCTTAAAACACAAAAATTAATTATTATTTAATAAGCTTTAATGCTTATTAAAGCTTAAAACTGCCCTAAGACCTCTGGATGCTCTGTACTTAGAGATAGCATTAATCATCTTCATCAGAACTACCAGTCAATCATTCTTAAACATGTGCAAGGTGACAAAAATCTAATGGGACCATTTAATAATAGAATTACTAAATTTACAATTAATTATACTTTTGTGTTAACTTCAACATTTTCTTTTTAATAAAAATCATTTTGAAACTTGTTTCAGAGAGAATATCTCAGAAAAGGATAATGTTTGGACTGAAACTGAGAAAATCAGAGTATGCGTACGGAAACGCCCTTTGGGCATGAAGGAAGAAAGGCGTGGAGAAGTTAACATTATTACTGTAGAAGATAAAGAAACTTTACTTGTCTATGAAAAGAAGGAGGCGGTTGACCTTACCCAGTATATTCTACAGGTATGATGCTACATTTTAAATTTTGAACCAGATTTGCATTTGTGTTGTAAAGAAAGTCAACTTTGATCTTTTTATTAGAATATCTTAGAATCTTATTGAAAGAGACTTGAGAGATTGAACCTTACTATGTAATGGAAGAGTATCCTCCACACCCTTCCTGAAACATAGTTTTCTTTAAATAGGTCCATTAAAGAGTATCACAAATCATAATATCACAAAATAGCAGGTTCCATTTTTCGACTTTAGTTGTTAGAGTTTTCTCTTGCTACTCAGAAAGTATTCTCATACTACTTTCACATATTCTAAAGTCCCCCTTGTTTCTCGCCCTCTACCCCATAAGATTTCCCCCTTTTCAGGCTAAAAGTAGCAGCCTGTGAGTTCAGTTGCAGGTTCAGTATTTATCAGACCTTGGGCAAGTCAGCCTCTCTGTGCCTTAGTTCTTTTTTACAAGCAAATTGAAGATATCAGTACAACAAATCACAGAGGTATCATCTGGATTGTCAACAAGCATTTATTAAACACCGTGTCAGGCATTGTGCTCCATTCTGGGAATAAAAGGGAAAGCAAGAAATCATCTCTCTCTCAAGAACTTCACAGTCTAATGGGAGAAGTGACATGAAAACAACTCTGAACAAATGAGATCTATACAGGATAAATTGGGGATGATCAATAGAGGAAAGGCACAGCATTAGGGAGGATTGGGCAAGGCTTCCTGTAGAAGGTAGGATTTTAAGTGGGACTTGAAACCAGAGAATCCAGAAGGAGGAAATAAGGAGAGAAAGAATGCCAAGCATGACAGGCAGCCAGTAAGAATATAGAGTTGGAGATGGAGTGTCTTTTGCAAGGAACTGCAAGTAGGCCAGTATCACTGGATTATAGAACATGTTGGGGTGAGTAAGCTAAAAGAAGACTGGAAACATGGGAGGAGGCCAGTCTATGAAAGGTTTTGAATGCCAAACGGGGGATTTTCTAATTTGTTCCTAGAAATAATATGGAGCCATTAGAGTTGATTGTTGTGGGATGACATGATCAGTAATATGCTTTAGAAAGATCACTTTGACAGCTTAATGAAGATAGAGTGGGGAGAGACTTGAGGTAGGGAGATAAACCTGCCAGCCATTGCAATAGTCCAGCCTTGAGGTAATAAGGACCTATACTAGGGTAGTGACAGTGTCGTAGGAGAGAAGGGGAGTATTGGGGAGTGTTGTGAGAGATGCTACGAAGGTAAAATCAAACAGACTTTCACAATAGATTGGATATATGGGATGGGGGAGGAGCTAATTAATGACACCTAACTTGGGGGGGTGGTTGATTGGGAAAAATGGTAGTATCCTCCACAGTAATAGGAAAGATAGAAAATGGGGGGCCTTAGGGAGGAAAGATAATGAGTTTAGTTTTGGACGCATTGTGTTTATTAAGATGCCCAGGAAATAACCGATTTGAGATGTCCAATGGTGACATGGAGATGTGAAACTAGAAGTCAGGAGAGAGGTTAGAGCTAGATAAGTATATCTGAGAATCATAGGCAGAGAGATAATAATTAAATCCACAGTCACTGATGAGATTCCATCAAGGATTTCACGTCCAACACAGACTTTAAATAAATACCTTGAGTATGGGATGGGGAAGTTCCAGTTTCTTGCCAAAATGATCTTAAGAACTCAAAGCTAATCAAATGGTAAAATTCTCAGTTTATTGGCACTTGCTTCAGGTTAACTGGAACCCTCTTTGATAACTCTTTTGGGTGGTGTAGAAGTACTTTTACATTATTGCACAATACATAACAAAAATGTAGGATGTTAATATAAATCATTTCACAATTTGCCTTCTCCCCTCCCCACTCCTTATGCCTTTGTATACTCAATCCCACAGCATTTATTCCAGGTTCCCCCTAATTGACCTAAAAATCAGATGGATAGTAGATGAGAAAAAGCTATAAATAAATCTATTCTCTATTATTTTAAAACTGACTATATTTTATTTACATAGCTTCCTTCCCACATAAGCCAGATTATTTTATCATAATTTTTCTTTCCCCTCTTTGAACTCAGATTTCTATTCTTTATTTCCTCACCTTGGCTACAAAAATTGGACTTTTCTGTTTTTCTCAAAGAAACTGACTGGTTCTCTGTGCACAAAATTATTAGCTAATCTCTGCATGCCCAATTATGCTTCAGCAATCATTACTTATTTTGAAGATGGCTAGAATGATTAAACCAGTTTGGCCACTTTCTCTAACCATCAGCATAAATACTGTGTGACCGTCATCTGCAGAAGACGTCTGTAGTGCTGAGTGACTTCAGATGATACCATTCCTTATTTGCAGTAATTCTGTCAAGCAACATTTTTCTTTTGTATTTTTCTGTCATTGTCCTAGGCTCAAGAGCGTTATTTCTTCCTGTTCACTATCACCAGTCAGTATTTATTGAATACCTGCAGTTGTTGAGTTCAGTGCTGTTATACTTTATACCAGCATAGTTTAGAATTCTCAGCTGTCAAGAAACACTAAGTAAGTTTTCTTTGCTTTTTATTTCTTGAAAAGAAAGGCAGAAAAGAGGCACTAAAAGAATTTTAATTGTGAAATGTGTTTGTTTAATGAATAAACAAAGTATTTAAAATCCATTCTTTTTTCATGTTTTATTTTCATTCTTGCTGGAAGAGGTAAATGCAACTATTTAGAGTGGATTAATTTAATTTTCTTAAAGATTGCAGATATTGTTCATTTGAGTCTACATTAGATTATACATATGCACAATTTTGCTTATTCCTAAATTTTACTGTACTCTGACATCATTATCAGAGTCTAAAATACAGTTAAAAGTTTTCCTTAACCTGATTTCTGAATCTTTCCATTTCATCAAAGAAAATAATTATGAAAATTTTGTTAATATTTAAAATATTTATTCTTTTAATTAATGGTTCCTTTCCTAATATGTTAGCTTCATAACTCCCAAGTAATTTATATATAATGGTAGAAGGAGGGAGAAAAATTTGCCCCACACTCTGAAAAAGGAGAGAGCAGAAGTTATTTTTAAGTTTCCATGCTTGTTCACTTTCTTCTTTTGATTTTTCTGAGTTTTCAAATTTTATTTTTGTCTTTTATCTCATAAATAAAATAATTTATTGATATTTTATTATATAGCATTATTTTATTATTTAATTTCATTAAATTTACATAAAACAGTTTCCATAAATAATCATTTATTATCCTTGCTTAGGTATCAAGTGCATGAAAAACAAAAATATTTTTTGAAACAGTGAAAAATTCACAGCTTTCCTTGTCATTCTATCTAGAGTTCTTTTCTAGCCTTTTTACAATTGTGATACATTTCTTTGTAATTGCAAAATGTACTTTTTCACCCCAGACTTTCCCTCTATCTTCATTTAGCAAATTTCAATTCCAGTGTAACACTCTCTTGAAGAATTGTATGTAAAAAAGAGAATAAAGTGTTGGACAAAAATTTATCATGTAGTAGCTGACCTTCTGGTGATGAGCCTTTCTGTACTTAATTAATCTGGTTTTTAGATGACAGACGTATATTCTCTGGTTAACTAGACACAACTTTGCAATCTTTCCAACTTGACAAAACTGACTGGTACTTGCACTCCTCCAGAACAGCCTTTGAGAACACAGAATTTCCGAGCCACAGGCCCTGGGATAAGACTTTGAGGCTTACTTTGTGACGTAGCTGTATCTCCCCACTCCCAACCCCATGCACAGCAATCACAGGCTTTCAGACTTGGAAGGAATCTCAGAAACCATCTCATCCAGCAGATACCAGAGCAGGAATTACTATCACTTCTAATTGTCATTATCGTAATAATAGTTTGCGTTTATATAGCACTTTAAGATTTACTAAGCATTTTACAAATGTCATTTGGTCCTCACTGTAACTCTGGGAGGTAGGTACTGTTATTATGTACGTTTTACAGATAAGGAAACTGAAGCAAATAGCGTAAGTGACTTGCCCTGGGTAGTAAATGTCTGCAAAGAGATTCGAACCCAGGACTTCCTGTGTCTAAGCTGTATCCACTGTAGCACTTAGCTGCCCCTCTATCAACATACCTGACAATGAGCTTCAGGCTTTTCTTCAAAACTTCAAGTTAGGGTAAACTCTCTACTTCATGAGGTGGCACGGTCAGTTTTTGGATAGCTCTGATTGTCAGGGTATGTTTCCTTATGGCAAGCTTAAATTTACTTCTTTGCCATTTCCATCCTAGGGCCCCCCACATTGCAGATCCATTGACACATTTGCAATTGTCAGCCTTCTGAAATCTGGAGACTTATCAGTACCTATCCCTGGAAGCATCTTGGAATGTCCCTTTATTTCAGTGCTCAATGAAAATAGAAAAAAAAATTAATTGGAAAAAATGCTGTTGACTGAGCAGTGTTACAAGAATTCAAATGAGCCTTTCTGAGAATTTGTCTTGCTCTGTTTGGAATGCTCTTCTCTCCTTCATCACTGAAGCTACATGTCCATTGTGTCCTTTAAAGTTTGTCCGAGAATCCATCCCCTTCCTGCAATTCTTCTTTCTCATCCTTGTCTAGTCTCTCCAGCATCAGATCCTTTGGAATTTCTTGACTTTCTTTTGGGGGTGGGAAATAAAAGGGCTGCTGACACTGTCGGGCACATCATTTTGATGAATCGTCGCATGATTTTTACTCCTGGCTTAACCTGTTAATTGACAACATGTTCCAGATTCTTAAGGTGTCTTGGGTTTGATGCCTAAGTAATGTAAGCTGGGATCTTCACCAGGAATCCCTTTTGTTTAGAATGTTTATCACAGCTGACCCGTAGAGATATAGCCCAAAAGGATTAAGATTCTATGTCTAGGATCCTCTGGGAAATTCTGTTTACTCTTGTGCTCAAGCACAAAATATCCCTTTTTCTGTCCTCCTTGTTAAAAATACACACATTAATTGCTATTGTATATAAGCAGTGAAACTGAGAAAAAGAAGATACTGTCATCTGATAGCTTCTGGTTGCTTATTCTGCCTGTGGGTTAGTTATCATTATTGTGAGTCATTTTAGTTTAAAGAAAATCCACTCTATTTTCTATAAAAATAAAATTTATTTTTCAGCATGTTTTTTATTTTGATGAAGTCTTTGGTGAGACATGTACCAATCAAGATGTATACATGAAGACCACTCACCCACTGATTCAGCATATTTTTCAAGGGTAAGATAGTCCTTTATTTCTCTTTTCTTTTCACATTGTTTTTCTATATGAATCCTGTTTGTATTTTTCAGGTGGAATGAAACATGAATTAAGAATTTTCTATCTACTGTATTTTAATTTAATGATTATTTAAATTAAGTTATATGGGGAAAATGTAATATCAATATTTGTAGGACTTAGTGCCTAGAAATTTACATTATTCCTCATGCATGAGTGATTTTTATTCTCTGTACAGTAAGAAAATAGAGGTTGTTCTAAAGAGCATAATTTTTCAGAGAACTGAGAGTTTAAAGTTTTAACATCTGGCTGTATTTAATTTGATATGTTGATAGTTAGGATTATGTATCTTTGTTGTAGTTGAAATTAAGATTTCCATAATCAGGCATTGGGTATTCATGAGAGCACAAACAGAGACTATTTAATAAGTACAATAATAATGTTTAAAAATTTACTAAAGTCTTAAGTAGATGAAAATTTTATATATAGTCTTTCAGTTCTGCATTTCTTATCTAACAGTTCTCTAGAGGGAGGAGAATTTAGGAACATGGATTAATAAAATGAGTTGGGATTTATCTAAATTGCGTTATACTCGATAGTATCACATTAGGCACTGCTATGTAGTGGTAGGGTGGGGAGAACTACTTCAGTCAGGCTTATTATGGAGAGCATTAGCAGGAACCTTTCTCATGACTGTATATAAGGAAGATAAATCAGTTTGTACCCTTAAAGCAATTCTGAATTTGTTGTGGACATTAAAAAAAACTTCTTTGTTCTTCTTTTGACACTATCTTTCCTTCCTAACTTGACTTTTGTTTTTCATATACCTCTCTTGTCTTTCTTCCTGTATATTTTCAGTTCTTATATCTACATTTCTCTCACCTTCGCAGTTTATTGAGTACCTACTGTTTACTGAACACCATACTAGATCCTATAGTATATATATACACTATATATATGTATATACATACTAGATACTGTAGATACAGAAAAGACAATGATCCCTGTCCTTAAGAAGGTGGCTAATCTTAAATACAGTGTAGTGAAAAGAACATTGAACTTGGAGTCAAAAGATTGGGGATCTAATGTTGGTCTTGCCATTTATTAGGTATATAGCTTTGGAAATTTCTTCTCTAGGCCTCAATTTCCCCATCTTCAAAATGGGGATAATAATACATGCCCTTCCCATCTCACAAGGTTGTGAAGAAAATGTTTTGTCCAGCGACTGTGGCCGTTTTACTTTTTCATATCTTCCGTTGCTTTCTTTAGCCTCCTTCCCTAGCTTCAGGTCGATTTCTACCTTCTTTCTTTTGCTGCAGGTAGGTGCTGCATCATGCTATTTATGCAAAGGCTCATATTACCTATCAGCTTTCAAATTCCCTGCTAGACATTGTAAACCTTTTTAGAATTTTGCCCCATCTTAATTATCTAATCTTACTTTCCGTTACTTCTGACATGAACGTAAGACCAACCTCTGTATTGTGTCTCATGCTCATTCTGATCTCTGAGGCCCTGATTCTGGTTCCCATTTTGCCTGGATTGACCTTTGTCTCCATCTTGTCAAATCCTACCAATCCATAAAGGCCTAGACCCAAGTTGTTCCTTCTCCATGAAGTCTTCCCCAAATATTCTAGCTCATATTAAACTATGATTATCGAAAAGCAGCATCACAGAATTTAGCATTTTGGTTCTCTTTCATTTTATTCATACTCATTTCCTGTGCATGAATCTTATGTCCCCAGCCAGGGTTTGGGAGCCTCCCCCTAGATCCTCAAGTGCAGCCCTTGGACAAATTCCAACCTCAGAGAACAGATTTGTCAGGTCCCTCACCCCTGCACCCCTAGCCAGATCCATTTCTTTCTTCTATATATCAGTGCCCATTTTGGGTCCATGATGGGAGCTCAGTGAGTGGGTGTTGGTTGTCGGTTGAGTCAGATCTTTGTTTCTCTCTTCTTTGTTATGCTTTAAACTGCATTGTTTCTGTAAATCAATGTGCCTTGTAACTCTTATCCCTCCTGGAACATTTACAGTATAAGCCACTCTGTAAAGACATTTCGTGTGCCTCGTTCATTTTTTGTTATTTATATGCAGGTTAGTAGTCTAATAATATGCAGAAATGAGTCAAATTCAAGTACTAATTAATCATTCTTTTCACAGAGGAAATGCCACTTGCTTTGCATATGGTCAGACAGGGGCTGGAAAGACTTACACCATGATAGGCACTCATCAAAACCCAGGCCTCTATGCTCTCGCTGCTGAAGACATCTTTAGGCAAATAGACCTAGCCCAGCCAAGGAGAGACCTCTCTGTGTGGATTAGTTTTTATGAGATCTACTGTGGACAACTTTATGATCTTCTAAATGGAAGGAAAAGGTACCTGATAAAACCATAAAACTATAAAGCAGTCGATTATTTCTACTTTGGGTAAGAATTCCACTGAATCATATTTTTTTGGAAAAAAATGTGACATTATATAGGGGTACTATTCTTTGGTTGAAATATAAATACTCTTAAGTTTCCTTTTGCCTTGGAGACAATGAGTATTTAATAAATGTATATTGAATAGAATGGAGTAATGAAAACATTGAGTTTAAAGACAAAAGACTTACATTTAAGATCCTGACTGTGCCACTGACCAAGTTGTGACCTCAGTCAGGTCATTTATCCTTTCAGAGCCTTTGTACTTTCTTCTGTAAAATGAAGGATCAGAGTATTATAGCATCTATAGAACTGGAAGGGCTCTTAAAAGGCACCAGGAGTTAGAATGAATCATCTTTTTTAAAAAATTTATTCATTTGGAACTTAAAGACAAAAAAAAAAAACCTTTCCATTTATACAGTACAGCACAAACAGTGGATTCAATAGGAAACCGTGAATCTCCATTTCACACTGTTTTCTTTCTTGAAAAACTTGGTAATAAATAATACACATCATTTTCAAAGCAACCCTGCATTTCTGTGCTTAATTCTTAGTTTTCTTTTGCTCTCTGCTATGCAATTTTTTTCCCTCCCTCTTCTCCACCCCACAGTAGAGAAGACCGCCATTAAACACAGATATGTATTTTATATATATATATACATATATATATATATATATACACACACACATACATACATACATACACGCGCATATATCATATATATACATACATACACGTATTTTAGCATTTATAATACTCAAAATAACGTAGTCATTCACAGTTATTCTTCAGACAGTATTGTTGTTACTGTGTACTACATCCTGTCGGTCCTTCTCATTTCAGTCTTCATTATTTCCTGCAAGCATTTCCATATTTTCCTAAAATCAGCCAGCTCATCATTCCTCATAGCACAGTAGTATTCCATCACAGTCATATACCACAACTAGTTTAGCTATTCCCCAGCTGATGGGCATCACCTCAATTTTCAGTTCTTTGCTGCCACAAAGAGATCTGCTATAAATATTTTAAAACATATGAGTCCTTGGCAAAGTGGTATTGGTATTGCCGGGCCAGAGGGCATAGGCAGTTTAATAACTTGAGCATAATTCCAGATTGCTTTCCAAAATGGTTGGATTAGTTCACAGTTCCAGCAACAATGTATTAGTATCCCAGTTTTTCCACATTCGAATAGATCATCTTTAAAGTCTTTTTCATTTTGTAAAAAGTCCTTTGATCCTAATCTAGTTTGTCCTATAAAATTGGATTGGCTACAGTTTCTAACTTGATCTGATTGTTATGACAACTACTGAAGTTAATCTTCTGTGCTATGTTTCATTATTTTTATTTCATTATTTAAGAGGTGATTGGTAACTTTTAAACTAAGGACTTTCTCCATTCTCCTGATCATCAAAGCAGTTACAGGAAGTTAGAATTTTTATCTCTTCCTCTTTGACTCTTGTTACGCTATAAATACTATAAAGAGTATATTTTCCCTTTTCCTTTATTTTCTCTCAGAAAGCTTCAAATATACCTAACAAAATGCTTTTCTTAGTTATTTTGAAATATTCTGTCAAATCTCAAAATTTTCAGCTAGGATGAGATTTATACATATATTTCAGCCATGAGGTTGGCCCTACTACTCAATCACCATTACCACTGTTTGTGGCACAGTGGGAAGGACATTTAGGATTTAAAGTCAAAAGACTCAGAAATCAGAATTTGAGGCCTTGCTTGATATTTAGCTGTATGACTTACAGTGAGGTATTTCCTTCTGGACTTCCGCTTTCTCTAATGCAAATGACTGAAGGCCCTTTTTCACTTTAACATCTTCTGATCACCAAGACAAAATTTTATTCTCTGATCATTTTTACATTGTTGGGTATAAGATTGACTCAAGAAATACTGATTGAGTGCTTGTTATGTGCATAGCACTGTGTTGGTTGCTATGTGAGATACAGAGAAATATAAGATACTGCCTTTAAAGAGTTTACAGTTGATCTGGGGAGAGAGTAGAGTTTTTTGTTTTTTAGAAAAGAAAATGAGTCTAGCCAGTATCATTTTTTTTAGATTTGGAAAGTGAAATGTTTACTTATTTCCAGGTCCCTGCCTATTCTAAGCATCTTTAGGGATATCTACATTGCACTTGTCTTAAGTGGGAATTCTAAATATTTTATCTATTTGATATTATTTCATGAAGGGTGTTTACTGTTTTCTTATCTTGTAAATTTACCTTAAGTTCTCTAGAATTTATGTATGTATATATATTTGCTTTTGAGGGAGGATTGCAGAAGATTGTGGAAAATTAATTGCCATCTGGTTGATTATGTGACCTTAGAGGAATTTTTACAGATTTTTTACTTTTCTCATCTGTTTGTAGTCCTCTTATTTTCATCCTGAAATACTCTCAAAATAATCTGGTTTAGTTGGCTTTCTCATTAATCTTGTGTAGACCTGTTTTTCCCTCTACTGCTTCTTTCTGTTTTATGAGGCAGCATTTATAAATTATTTTCCACTGTCTTCCTACATAACCTTTTAGAAACAGGTTCCTATTTTAATCAGTCTTGCTTTTGGCCACTACATCCTTCTCCTTGGTGAAGTGATCAAACATTTGATGGTTGTCAGAATTCCTAAATTCTTTTGGCCTTTTAGTAGTGTCAGTTGATTTACTAAACTTCCTTAGGAAACAGTGATGATCTGTACCAGTATCAGTTCTTTTATGTATTTCCAATTTTTCACTGTCAGCAGTTGGTTTAAAGTTGGCATCTCCTCAATTTAGCACTATATCTTCTCATTTTATTCTTCTAATTTTCTTTTTTAAAAGACTGAGTCTCCCTATCTCACTCAGGCTGGAAGTACATGGGCTTTAATCTGTTCCATTTCTGACCTCTGCTGGTTTGTCCCTCTTTAGCTGAACTGGTGGTTCCCCACTTCTGGGGTCTCATTTTATTAATGCCAGACTTAACATGGACATCTCATTGACATAGCTCACTGCAGCTCAGAACTCAGAACAGAGGTCCTCAGGGTTCAGCCTCTAAAGCAATTGGGAGTACAGGGATGTACCACCATATCTGACTTAAGTCTAGATGTCCACTGAAGTACTTTCAACTTTAAAATTTTACTATTCCATGCATGTTTAGTACTGTAGTAATAAAACTACCAAGGTGTCACTTCACGGGGTGGGGGAAGTAACTTTGAAATGCAAAGTTTTTTGAGTTGTTCAAAAATAATATAGGATTTTGCCAACATAAGTATTCAATTTGTTTTTAAATTCTATTCTTAGAAGTATAAAATTTAGGGCGGAGCCAAGATGGTGGAGTAGAAAGACGCACATACACATAGCTCCGAACCCACAGCCCATAGAAGTATATAATTTATTTCCTTTGAAAATTGTGTTAGTATGCCTCAAACTTTCAAATGATCCCTTAACTGACCTGAGTCTTCTACTACTGAAGTCTTCTTTTTTATTAAAAGGAATGTTGAAACTAGATGCTGGGAGGAGGGTTGGGAATTGAGTATTTCAAGTGATTTTAGATTTTGGAAATGTATTTTTAAATTTAATTTGTATTGTTTTATTGGTCCTATTACTAGCTTTGATCAATTTCCTTTTAACAGATACTGTGTTTTAAATCTGCAATGTAAATAAGAGATGACATTTTCTCTTCTGGTTTAACAGTACTGGTTTAGCTTTATATTCTACAGACAACCAATAATTTTCTGGTTTTCACTTTTCTGTTACTTTGAAACACAGAACCTGTAGGTGTTTCTTGCTGACTTGAGATCCTCATTAATATTGTTCTTACTCCTGCAGACTTTTTGCAAGAGAAGATAGTAAACATGTTGTACAGATAGTGGGATTGCAGGAACTTCCAGTTGAGAGTGTGGATCTCCTTTTAGAGGTAAGACTTACTATCAAACTGGGCATACCCTTTGACCCAGCAATATAGAGCTGTATCCCAAAGAGGTTATAAAAATGGAAGAAGGACCCACATGTACAGAACTATGTATAGCATCTCTTTTTGTGGTGGCCAAAAATTAGAAATTGAGAAGATGCCCATCAGTTGGGGAATGGGCTGAACAAATTGTGATATATGAATGTAATGGAATACTCTTGTTTCATAAGAAATGATGAGCAGGCAGACTTTAGAGGTAAGCCTTATTCATAGCCTCAACATTCTACCTTTAACTAAGCATTTAAAGAAATGGAAATATTCATTTAACTCAAGGGCCTCTGACATAAGCAAAATAAAAAAAATTTAAAGTGGAATTTTTTATTTGCAATGGGGGAAAAATCAATCTCTTACAAGATGCCCCATTTCTTTGTATTGCTGATATTTTATACTTTGGAAGTGGAGGGGGTTTAGAATATATCATCACTGAAGCTGAAAGGTGCTATTCCCTAGAGCCGCTAAAGATTAGTTTTAAAGGATGTTTCAGCATACTTTCCTGTCAGAATAATTTTATCCAAAGCCACACTTATTAAACTTACTTTTTATGGACTTTCCACACTCAAGGAGACTGATTCCCTACAGAAACTTTTTCTAGCCAGTGCTGCTAGAGGGCTGAAAAGTCATGATGTCATATCTGCAAGGACTTCTTAATTTAACTCATCAGGAGGATTTTTGAACTTTAGCCATAACTTCTACAAAGAGTTTGGAAAAACTGGTCGGAGTAGAAAGTACCATTATACAGGTTCACTTTTATAGATCTGTTCTAAAAGGAAAGATCTTCCATAAGCTGGCCCCCATTGGCCTTTCCACTCTTTTCTCTCACTGTTCCTACTCCAGAAAAGCTGTTCTCTATCCTTCCCCCCAACATGGTCTGTGCATTCCTGTTCCAATACTATACCGCTTTGTTATTATTGATTATTTGTATGGATGTCTTTTTAGTTTTTATTAATATCTTTTATTTTAATATTTCCTTCACTTCAGAATATATCCCTTCCCCATCAAGCCATCCCACGTAATAACAATAGAGGAGAAAAAAAAAAGAAAGCAGGTCAGCAAAACCAGCACAATCAATTGAGTCTCAACAGTGTGTGCAGTATCCCATATCCATAGTTCTCTCCCCCTTCTGTGAAAGGGAGGTTAGATTTTTTCATCTCTTCTTCAGGATATACTTAGTTACTACAGTTTAATTTCTGTATATGTCTTATCCTGCTCCCCCTCCAATAGATTAGAAGCTCCTAGATGGCAGGGGACCATGCCATTTCCCCCTACTCCCCTAGCACAAGGTCTCTTTCAGTGGGAGTTTGCCTAAAAGAAATTTTTCAAAACTACCTTTTTTTCATTTTGAAACTATGTCCATGTATTTCATCCAGGCCATTCATGGACCTGAACCCACTGCTAGTTGGCAGAGAAGCTTTATCTACTCCATTTTCAACCCAAGTGGCAGGCCCTCCTTATGTAGCCCCTTACTCTTTGGGGCTCCCTATATTGGTGCGATACTCATTGAAAATACTCAATTAGCTTAGCCCACTGCAGCTCAGGAGATCCCCTGGCCTCAGTCTCTCCCAGTAGTTAGTGTAATGCACCACTACATCCTGCCAAAGTTACTTTTTTTTTTTTTAAGGATTAAACTTAAGATATTAGGTGTGAGAATTTATAAGGGAAGATGACATATTTAATTTTTTATGTTTCTTAAAAAAAAGAAAACCTCCCAAATTGAGAATCAGGCCTGCAAGTTGACCAAGCAGATTAATTTTGATGTGGGCACTTAATTTTCTCCATATCTCTAAAGTGAGTGCAAGAGATGTAACTTTTCAAATTAAGCATGGATGCTAGGATTCTCCTATGGCATAACTGTTTGCCTCTTGAGTCTTAGAAGCTGAAACCTGAGAAAGAGATTTAAATTTGGCCAGTTTGCAAAATCCCAGCTATTGACTGAAAAGCAGTCATCTCCTGGCATTGCAAAGGCATGTGCAGTATCATAACCACATCTGTCTTTCAGCGATCCCTCTGAGAGATGGATTGTTACCGAACTGCCCAGCTGGAAAATTCATATGCCTTTGGAGGATTCATATGGCTCTGGGGCAGGGGAAACAAAACAAAACATGTCAACTGCATGTAAGAGTTTCAGCATAGACAGTCGCTAGAGAAATAGCCTTCAGGAATTTGAAGTCAATGACAGGAAGCCAGAAGAAGGATCCATTGCCTCATTATTATTCCGTATATACCCTTTCCGTAACCTCATTCTTTCCTATTGGCTAAGAACTTACATGGGGTGGTGCCTTCTCTGTAATTTTGGTGAAAGACTTTAGGTGAAAAGAATGAATTTCCAAGAAGTCTCTTTTCCTTGACTAAAAGCTATACACAGTGAGAACAAATCTGAAAATTTATTCAAGATTTACTCAGGAGGATTTTTATAATCTCCTTTCCTTGGTATATGAGCATGGCCTTTATTGTCCCAGAACATCTTTCCTAACAGGAAGCATAAGGATATCTTTTATGATTTATAGTGAAGTAGTACTTTGGGGAGGTTATTTACTTTTGACAAATAGTCAAAGAATATGAACAAACAGCTCTCAAAAGAACTGTCAGATATTCACAACCACATGAAAAAAATACTTCAGATCACTTATAATAGGGGAAATACAAATCAGTACACACTGCAAATTGGCAAAAAAGAAAAAAAAATGGCACCAGTCCTTGTTGGAGGTATTGTAGAAAGAAAGGTACAATAATACATTGTTGGTGGAGCTATGAAGTGGTACGGCCATTTTCAAAGCAGTTTAAAATTATGCAACTAAAGTGACTAAAATGTCCATGCCCTCCGAACCAGAGGCTATTACTGGGCTTATCTCCCAAGGAAACCGTGGATAAGAAAAAAGTCCCCACATACTCCAAAATATTCGTAGGAGCATTTTTTTTTTGATACCTGAGAATTGAAAACAAAGTATTTTCCCATCAGTTGGAGAATGGCTAAACAAATTGTGGTACATGAATGTGATAGAATATCACTGTACCGTAAGAAAGGATGCATGTGATGAATACAGAGAAGCATGTAAAGATTTATATGAACTGATGCAGAGTGAAGTAAGCAGAGTTAAGAAAACAATATGCGTGGCAGTTACATCAATGTAAACCAAAAAATCAAAAGTAAACATGTCAAAATTGTAAAGGTCAAGTGGGACTAGAATGAAGAGATATGAGAAGATACCTCCAGCCTACCCCTTCATGGAAGTCCACAGGCCTTACACTGCACATATCATTGAATTTTTTCAATGTATTGATCAGTTGTACTGGCTTTTTTTTCCCACTGCATAAAATACTATTTGTCATTTGGGATGACTTTTTGGGGAGAGGGAGAATACATGGGCTACTGTGGTGATGTAAGAAATAGAAAGTATCATTAAAAACTTATTTTTAAAAAAGAATTTATGAGATATGAAGTGTACTACTGGTGGAGACATTTCTCTTAAGTATCCGTTTTCTTTTTTAGCATATGAGTTGGAGGACAACAGTGAATGGCATATTTTCTGTTATAAATTAGCATTGCTTTATATTTCTTCATTTAGGCTTTTTCCTATTTTATTTCTTTAAATAGATTTTTACTGAAGTCCTGTTTTTATATCACCTAGATTTCTCTCTATCTCTGCTCTCTCACTAGAAAACCATCCCCTAAAATAAAGTTTTGCTGGGGTTTTGTTTTTTTTTTTAAAGAAAAAGAGAACCAAATTCAGCAAAACCAATCAATATGTTCAAAATATCTAACATTACGTATAATGTTCCTTAAATATAGACTTACCACGTCTGCAGAGGAGCAGAAGGAAGTGCTTTCCTCACATCTTTGGGGCCAAACTTGTTCTTTATAATTTTGCAACATTGGTTTCTTTTTTTTTCTTTTAAATTTTTCTTGATATATTTTGTTTTTATATTCCTAAAATTTTTCTCAGTATTCCTTCCCCTCCTTCCAAGAGTCATCCTGTATAATAATAATATTTTTAAAGAAAAATATGAAAAAGAAGAAATCAGCAGAACCAATCAATATATCAGAAGAGTCTGAAGTCATACTGTATCCCACATCTGTGGACTTCTAACCTCTGCAGTGGAGTGATGTGTCATCTTCCATTTCTTTTCTTTTGGGTCCTAATTGATCTTTGTAATTTTGTGGCATTCATTTTCTATTGCTGCTGTTTCCTTTTACATTAGTGTTCCATCATCTTGTATATTGTTTTCTTGGCTCTGCTTGCTTCACTTTGTATCAATTCATGTAAGTCCTTTCTGCTTTTCCATATTCATTATAGTTGCCATTTCAGTTAGCTCAGTAAGTCTGCTGTACTCATGTATAACAGACTTAGTCCCCAGTTGATTGGCATCTACCTTCTTTCCAGTTCTTTGCTATTCCAAAAGAACTCAAAGTACTATTCAAAAAATACTACTACAAATATTTTGAGATATATATATATATATGACAAAATTTCCATAGATGTTTTAGGTACTTTGCATAATTCTGAATTACCTTTCAGAATGGTTGTATCAAATTACAGCTCCATCTCCCACCTGGTTTTGATAGAGAGTTCATTGGAAGGCCTTGTGGTCCATGAATTAAGTTACTCAGCTTGATGCACCATACTTTAAAAGAGGGGTTCTAATAATGCAAATGTCAGAAAACCCATTTTGACCTAAGACAGATTTGTAGAAACAGTAAACTCATAAGTAACCTGTGGAACCATCTTCTTCCCTCTCCTTTCTGCTCTCTGCCATACAGGGGGGCCTAAGAACAGCTGTTTAGGAAATTGCATAGCCTGTGAACCAAACCATCACAAATCACTGCTCTGCCACTTTCTGAATTAGTTGGAGTTTCCTTTATCCTGCCAAAGCTCAGGAAGACAAGTAAATCCGCCCTTTTTAGGGCTTCCATTCTATAGGCCCACAGGAGATAAGACAGAGCTGCCCACGTCCAAGGCCGTGGTGCCCCCGGCCAGAGTTCTTATGTTAATTGTCATAATAACTGATACTTCTAGAGTACTTGAAGATTTTTGAAGTGCTTTATTTAAGCTATCTAATTAGACTTGCTTCATATCCTGGTAAGGTCCCATCATCCCTTCTTACAGATGTGGAAACAGGCTTAGATCTAGAGATCCTAACACAAGGAGACAAATTTGATCTCTTAGTTATAACTGAAGCTTTGAGAATAGTCATCCTATGAGTGGAATATACCTCTGATGGATAGACTTTTTTTCATAATAAATAGGATAAGTAACATCAATGGAAGGAAAAATGTAACTGATTTTTGTCATCACACTATACCATAAATCATTTGGAAAGAAAGAGGATATGTATGAGTTTGGGAAACAGATCCTGATAAGAATTATGTGAAGAGAGGGCGTTGCATTTGTCTTAATATCTCCAGGAGCTCTCATTGCTAAAGGTGGAGTAGCTAAGCCAGTAACTTCTTGACTTGCCCTAATGATAATTTCATCCTTCAGAATATGGAAGAGCCAACAGGGAGGATTCTGTTACGGAACAAAAATCTCACTACTAAGGAAGAACTGGTTGTTGGAGTAGAAATTATTGGAACATTAATAGGAAGAAACCATTCTGTCCTAGGTTTTGAAAACTAAACAGAAGCTGAGTATAGTTTGACTTGTAGTCTAGATTTTGGGTAGAGCAGATTTGGTATTTCAGAGGAAGGATAGATAAGATATCATGGACTAAAATTCTTCCAGGGAAGTCAGCACAAGAGAGATAGGAAATTCTCAAGAATGACAAGAAACCAAGAAAAATAATTTAAATGAGGAAATGGAAATTATGTGATGATGTGAATGCACAGATAATTCACCAGTCAGTTTAGATCTTTAAAAGATATATACAGAAGATGGAAACAAGGACAGGTAACAGAGACTGAATACAGAAATGTTTTGTTTTGACCACAAAAGTGGTCTCCTGACTACTAAAGCTTAGAATAAGCTGATGCAGACAGGAAAGACTAGGGAGAGCAAAATGCTTTTTTTAAAGCTGCATTAAGTAAAAGAGAAGGATCGGAGAAAAGAAAGGATTGCTACTGACAACAGAGATAAGGCAGCACTGTTCAGTTCTCAGGATGCTTTTTTTTTCTCTGCCAAGGACATTGCCCTTTGAATAGAAAGGACAGAACCAAAATGCCTAGGAATAAGTAAGGAGATAGTAAGAGTGCTTCCCTTATAAGCTGATCCCCATAAATTTCATCCCCTCCCCCTGTTTTTGTGTCAGTCATGTCCAACTCTCTGGGAATGCATTGGGGTTTTCTTGGCGAAGATAGTGGAGTAGTTTGCCATTTTCATCTCCAGATCATTTCAGATGAAGATCTGAGGCAAATAGGGCTAAGTGACTTGTCCGGAGTCACACAGCTAGGAGTCTAACTTCAGGTGAGCCACCTAGCTGCCTTCATCCTTAGGAACTGCAAAAATGATAGACATGCTTCCTGAGCCATTGTCAATGATGTCTGAAAGGTCTTAGAAATTAGGAAAGGTCCCAGAGCACTGTAAAAGGACAAATGTTTTTATTTCCCCCCCTCCAAAAAGGAGAAAAAGATAAGGCCTATAAAGTATAGGCCAACAAACTTTTATTCTTGGCATAATCCTAAAATGCATTGTTTAAGAGAGCTAGAAAAGGAACTGATGATCACAAAGAAGCAGTTTGGCTTTAACAAGAACAAGGCAGGCCACATTAACCTTATTTCTTTTTTTGATGAAGTACTAAACTGATAGCATCAGGAGAATGCTAAAGATTTAATTTACCTAGAATTTAGCAAAATAGTCAACATGCTGTTCTTGTGCAGAAGATGGAGAGTAGACCAGACGTAACACAGTCACAGAGTCCAGACTGGTTGTTCTTTCCCCTGTTCTCGGCACCCCAGCCAAACTAACCTTCTCTGTGTTCTTCACTAATAGCACTCCTCCACCTGTGTCCAAGTCTTTCCATTGGTTGTCCCATTTCTGTAATGTACTCCCTTATGACTTTTACCTAATAGAATCCCTGTCTTCCTTTAAGATGCCTCTCAGTCACCATCTCCTGCATGAAACCTTTCTTTGTCCTTCAGCTGCTAGTGCCCTCCCTCCTAAGCTACCTCATGTTTAACTGCTTTGTGCACACATTTATTTACTTATGTCTATGTTGTATACATTTTTATATATACTTGTCTCCCTCATTTGAATATAGGTTCATTGTGAGTAGGGATTGCTTCGTTCTTTGTACTTGAATGCCCAGTATATAGCATAATAGGTGCTTAATAGATACTTGTTAATTGATTGCTTGATTGATTGTGTGTGTGTGTGTGTGTGTGTGTGTGTGTAAGTAAGTGAGAAGCACTGGAATAATATATTACATTGTATGTTTATTCTTCATATAAGATACTCTTTATTTTTCAGGTTATTTTGAAAGGTGGCAAGGAACGTAGCACTGGTGCTACTGGAGTCAATTCAGATTCCTCCCGTTCCCATGCTATCATCCAAATTCAGATAAAAGATTCAGCCAAGAGAACCTTTGGAAGGTAAGGTGGAAAGTAGAACAGTCATATTGAATGTGATAGGTTAAATCATAAGTCTTATATCAAATGTTTCAGAAACAACCAAGTAGCCCAATGATATGTCATTCTTTAGTTCAAAGATGGTTAGTGGGATTTGTCTGCCTGTATAAGTCCCAGGAAAAAAATGCCATTGGCAAGCACAAAATAAACCCTATACTAATAAAAGGACAACAGTTGCTGCTTAGTGTAAAAATTTTAGTATAGGAAAAGGAGAGATAGATTTAAGAAAACTGAAAGTCTTCCTGTCTTCTACCCAGTGTGCAAAAAATACTATTTGAATGAAAAAATTAAACATTGGAAGTACATTTTTAATTAATTTTCTGTAGTTTTTTTTCTAGTCAGCTCCTTATCATATTAATTGATGAGTTCAGCAAACATTTGAATAACATGTCTGCTTATCTTTATTGGAAAATAATAGATAAAAGAAAACTAGCCTATTTAAAATTTCCTGAACTGTCACTTCTGCAGTGTCAGAAATTACTTTTATCTTCTTCTTAAATGGTTCTTCCCCAACTTGGAGAGGAACCATTTGGCTATTCTTAGTTAGGTATGCCTCCTTGAAATTGTCTATTTTCATGGAAACCATTGCAATTTAGGGTCTTGTTGAGTTTTGTTTTATTACATATGTGTGTGTATGCACACACACCCTGGGATATCAGCAATAAGTAATTAATTGTCCTCACAACTGATACCTTATCATGGCTAGAAGAACTCAATTTGCCTTGGTTCTGTACCTCATTTGGCAGAAGGGTTCTGGAAGGAAGTCTGACATCTAATCCCTTTCCTCAGAACTACCTTCAGAACCAAATTACTTGCATTGGGATAATCTGGCATGAAGCATTGGTGTGATCAATAGCTATGGGAATACAACACTAGAATGTTGTTCTCTGTGTCACTGGTTCTTGGTATAACATGTTATTATGATACCTCAGGGAAGCTATGAAACATTTTTCCTTTCTTGAGAAGGGAAAGTATTAAGGGTTATTGGGCTTTTAATATTACAGCATGTTGTCTGCTATCAAATTTAATAGGAAAACCCCAGGCTAAATAAATACTTTTTTTTTCCCCACTAGGATATCTTTCATTGACTTGGCTGGAAGTGAGAGAGCAGCTGATGCCAGAGATTCAGATAAACAAACAAAAATTGAAGGTGCAGAAATAAACCAGAGCCTTCTAGCTGTAAGCTGTTGTTATTTTTTTAAAGTGAAAAAAATTATTTTTCTGTTTGTGTGAATGCATGCATGCACGTTTGTATGTAGTGCTGATATATTTCAGATCACCAATAAAAATGAACATGCATACCCGAAAGTGCCTCTGGGTGGCCAGGGAATGATCTAACCAGCACTATTTTTTTCAGAAGTGTGGTTGGAGGTAACAACATAGTTAAGGTTTTGTGCAATTTTCCTGGTTATCTCTGTTTTCTGTTCCCAGTTCCTAGCAAGAGTCCTCAAGTCACAAGAAGAGGAATCAGGAAACTATTATTAATATACAAAGTAGCATTTAACTAAATGCTAAATAGGGTGAGAAAACCATAAACATCAAATGTCATAGAAATTCAGAGCTGGAAGGGCTGGAGAGTTCAGGGGAAGAGTTTATGAAAAACATGAAATTTCAATTAAACAGTATTATAATTACCATTTTATAAATCAGGAAAGTGAAGCCTGTGATAGACAAGTGGTTGGCCAAATGACATAGTAAGTGATAGAGCAGGCCCCATTTAAGTCTTCTCTCCCAGCCTAGTATTCTTTTCCCTGTATCACATTGTTATATTTAAATCCATACCTACATACATTAAATATAATAGTCCCTTTTTTGGTGGAAGGTGGGGAAGCCAGAACTCTTATTATTTTTTCCACTGCTCCCCTTCTGAATTGTCACTTCCAGCCTCCCTGAGTCCCATAAGGCAGAATATAGGCTTAGTTTGCTCTGAACCCTTCCCCCGGCAATGTAAAGTAGGTTGTACAATCTGAACAAGACCCTCCACTCCCCTGTTCTTTAGGGTGGAGAGGTGACAAGTGTGGACAGAAAACTTCATAGGCACATGTTGTAAGTCAGGCCTCTGCATTTTGATACTGCTTTTCTCTCTCCTGTTGTTAGCTAAAAGAATGCATTCGTGCATTGGACCAGGAACATGCTCATACTCCCTTCAGACAAAGCAAATTAACTCAGGTAAAATTCAAGTTTTCCTCTGTTTTTAACATATTTATTCAGTAGCTGGTACATAGAGCATACCATGCTAAGCACTATGGGAACTGCAAAAGTGAATGCAACACATTCTCTGCCCTCCAGGAGCTTATAGTCTAACAGTATAGAAAGACATGAAAAAATAATTACAGTAGAAGGAATGCATCAGTACCCACTTTTGACAATTGCGGGTCAGTATGGTATATCAGAAAGAGTGCTACAGGCTTCATATCCTGGTTCTGACGTTGCCTGGGCCTGGGCTTTTCTCTTACTTTCAGTTTCTTTACCTATAAAAATGGATATGATTGTACTGCCCAGCCTAGAGGGCTGCTTCAGGAATGTGCTTCATCAATATTAAGGTGACAAGACAATGGAATACCATTGTTTTATCTTGGGTTTTTGCAGTGTTTATCATATCATATTCCTTGAAATATGACATAACTTTTGATTTTGCAAGCCACATGTGATAAGCCTATATGTAATAAACCAGTCACAAGTGATTGTTACAGTTTTCTAACTGAAAACAAGTAAATTAATTATAAAAAAAATTTTTTTTAAAAAAGCAATCACATGTACTAGAGTTAGAATTGACCTTAGAGGTTATCCAGTTTTAAGAATTATGATGGAAAGGACTTTAGACTTCATCTGGTGCTCTCATTTTACAGAGGAGGTAAGAGACCCAGAAACAAGAAGCAACTCAGCCCAAACTGTCCAGCTAATTAGCATGAAGCTAGGGAGAAGAACCCAGGCCAAGGCCTGTGTTATTCTATGGTTTTGCTGATCCTGTTGTGAGACACCAGTTTTAGGCAGCTGTATCTACACAGTGTCTGTACATAGTAGGTACCTAATAAATCTGTGTTAACTGGCTAAAATTAGCTGACCTAAAGTATTTATGAACACTTTTTTTTTCTTGATAGGTACTGAAGGATTCTTTCATTGGTAATTCCAAAACCTGCATGATTGCCAATGTATCACCTAGCCACATGGCTACAGAGCATACCTTGAACACTTTACGTTATGCTGACAGGTGAGAAAACAGACTCCTTACCTACAAATGGTTTCATACAAATGTACTTGTATAATTTTGGACAGCTAGTTCTGTGATAGCAAATTATTGCTTTTGTAGGGGCTGTCCTGCTAGCAGGAGAAAATTTAGTTGGTCATCTTTGGCACTTTGCAAATTTGGCAGGAATGAATACAGGTGGTGCAGAAAGAGCCACGAGCCTTGGGTTTCAGTCCCTGCCCCTCTGCTTAGTCGTATAATATTAATCAAATCATTTTGCCGCTGGCTACCCTTATTTACAAAGGTTGCTTGGACCAGATACCCTTGAAGTTCCCTTCCAACTCTGATACTGCTTGAGGTTACTGTGCAGTAGCATGCATTAGCATGCATTAGCAGCATGAAAGTGAGCCAGATAACGAAAAGGGCAAGTATGTTCTTGGCATGTCTAAACAGTTGCCTAGGATGGAAGGAGTGATTTAACATGCTTGGTCATTTCAGCACTAGGCAGGGCTTTACTCAGCTCAGATGTTTACTCAGATGTTTGGAGATACAAAGTATAAAGACCAGCAAAATAACTGGACAGTGCTGAGCTAAGTCTGGGAGAAGCCTTAAGAAAAAAAGCTCCTATTTTTCTCGAGCACATGAATGTTTTTTGCGTAGTGCTGGTCAGGTGTCACAACTGAGAGTACATTGAGAGAAAGTAAACTCACATGACAGGAGGAAGAATACAGTTCAGATGTGAACTTTCTGGCCATAAGAAATTGTAGTGCGTGCAGCCCTACACAGTCAAAGGGATGACTTAGGTAGTTCCCTAGACCTCTCCTGGCCACAGAGCTAGGAATCATCACCTGTGCTCCATTGAGGGTTTGTTTTTTCCTTTTTTCTCCATTGGATGCTTCAGAGTCATGTCTCAGGGACTGGTAGCTGCTTTCACAGCCAACAGGAAGCATTTTTGTGAAACATTTTTATTTTCTTAAAGTCTATGATGTTTTTAAACACATAAGCACAAGAAGCCAGTTTCTCTGAAGGCTTTCCATTTCCTGCGTTTTGCTTTTTATACATTGGAACAGCCCCAATGCTGGAATAAGAGCAGCAGCCACACCAGCCTTAGGAAGAAAGCCCTAAATTAATGTAAAATGTTGTTTTCCAAAAAAAGGCAGTATTGCTCAGAGGAAACATCGTTAGGACAAGACAACTAATCTTTCTGCTTCAGTGATTAACTAAGAAACCATCAGAAGTAACTCTGAAAATAAGTGGTGCTCTCTAAATGATTACGTTTTATATGTGGTTGATTAAATAATAATGATAATAACTAACATCTATATAGTACTATACATACATTATTCTCATCTGATCCTCACAACAACCCCATGGGGTAGGTGGTGGTGTCCCCATTTTACTGAGGATGAAACTGAAACCCAAAGAATAATCAGATTACTTGCCCAGGATCACATGGCTAATAAGTGTCTGAGAAAGGATGCAAACTCAGGTCTCCCTAGTTCAAAGTCTGACCTTCCATCTACTACAGCAAACTATTTGCGTGATTATTACAAACTAATATATGCTTCGTGATATTTAGTATCAAAGTCTTTACTCCTTTTATGAGTTAAATTGGGTCTGATGAAAATATTTTAAACTAGATGAAAAGATTAGAGGAGGTTTGGGAGTGCCTATTTTTTTAACGTTTTTCCGATGATTAAGATTTGATGATTCCCTAATACCCCATTATTATTAAATAGATCTAAAGTGACCTACCTTGCTACAAAAATGTATCAAAAGAGAATTCTTTGTTCAGCTAGGAAAACTGGATTAGTCGGTTAGTTCATAGTGTTTGCTTGTGACCAGCCTTTAGCTGACTTGTGCCCTGATGTTGGTAGAATGTAGTGGAATTTAATTAAGTTGTACAGCTCTCCTTTAATGTAAATAGAGGGTAGTGTCTTGGTTTGGAAGTTCCTGTAGATCTCTTCTGGCTTTAGGATTTTATAGTTACATCCTCTGGCCTCTACAAATAAGATTTTATCATTTTTTTTATAAAGTCCAAAGTTCAGATTGTTATAAGAAGAAATGTGAAACAGCCCAGACTCGTAGTCGCACTTCCTGCTTTATTCTTTTCCAGTCTAAAGCTCGTATTGTGGTATCAAAGTGTAGCTTAGGGCAGAGCTTCCATTTCCTCTTTTTATACCTGTCATCTTACTGCTCTATTGTCATGACAAATGTTAATCTCTTGTCTTTTAGGTAGAAAGGGAAGAATCTCAACCAAGCATAAAAGTAGAACATTATTTCCATTTGCAGTAACGACTAAAGTGGTGATTTGGTCTTAGAGGAATCACTCCCAATAAGATAAAGAATTGTTGGTTATTTTGAGGACCCATTCATTCAACAAACATTTATTAAGCACCTGCTTTGTGCGAGGCTCTGTGCTTGGCTTTGGGGATAGAGTCAAAACCAAAACCTTCTCTGTTGTCTAGAAGCTTCTGTTCTCCTGGGACCATATTGCACAACCCTGGGCTTTGTAGGCATTTTAAATTAAAATATCTCTAAAGTGAGGATCACAATAGTATTTTCATTGGTAGCCTTTTTATGATTCTAATTTCCCTGCCAAATTTTATAGTATATACTTATGTTCTCTGAACTTTAGAAAAAGGATTTTTTTTCTCATGTGAAATTCCACAATTCGTATTATTGTGAGGAGAGGAAATTTAAAATATAGTCTAGACTGATTATTGTTGCCTCTACCTCACTCCTCTTCGGTCTACCCATTTTGTAACACCAAAAAAATGGTCTAGGACCAAAGTTTGCTCTCATCATTTATATGTAGTATCTCGCCACTCTGACATCTTGTTAGATTTATATCTCTTGTCTTTTAGATGAAAGGGAAGAATCTCAACTAAGTATAAAAATAGCATACTGCCTCCATTTAGAACTCTAAATAAATATTTGAAATAACGTTGAAAATAGGAAGCATTACCATCATAATATTTTACAACAGGGAAGGCTTTTAGCCATTAAATCCTGGTTAAGTTATAAGTTCAGGTTAATCCTGCTGTGTAAAATTCCCTTGAGAGCAGAAAAATTATTCTTCCCTTTCTAGAAAAAGTACAGCTAGGTCCTGATTAATCTGAACAATGAATCCCCTCAAGTGGTCATATTATTCAAAATATACATTGCATATTTCTATTGTGCTGGAACCAGTTACAATATTTTATATAGTGATCATTTTAAATAGTGCAAATTGCAATACATGCATCTATTTCAAGAGATTCTGTGTTCACGCTAATTTGGACCTATGTATTCCAGTAATGAGTATGTATGCATTATTTAGAGTTTTTTCCTCTGTATCTAATCTAAATAAATCCTAAAACAGGCTGTATCTAATCAGCTGTATATGTCTAGGTATTGTTCCTAAACTCTTCCATTCAAGAGAATATTTGTCCTATTCTAAAATATTTTTTCAGGAATCTCAAAACTTTTTTTTGCTCAAGTAAAGGCATTTTTCCCCTCCTAATTTACTTTTAATTTTTTCTTATTCAACCTTTACGTAAGTGAGGAATAGGAACTTACCATATTTGTAATAATGTTGACTTTTTTTAAATTGTAAGCTGTTGAAGAAAAATATAGATCATAAAAATAATTAACATAAAATGCTCACTTGCAGGGTGAAAGAACTAAAAAAAGGAATGAAATGCTATACCCCAGTTACCAGTCGGAATCGGTCATCTGGACACGTGTCTCCAAAACAGATCCATTGTTCACCTTCAGTCCTGCTAGCAGACAAGTGTTCTCCCAAAAAAGTGAAGTTGGGGTTTCAGCAGCCTCTCACATCAGCCATCAGTTCCCCACGAGGGAAGTGCTATCCTTCATCCTTTCATTCAGCCAGTGTCCCTTTTTCTTCCACTCCCAGAGTCGTGGGCAGAGGGAATGTCTCTAAAGGAAATCTTAGTCATGTATGCATCCCTCCCACTACTCCTCTTATAGAACCTACAAAGGTAGGGTCTCCTGCAAAGAAGAAGACAGAAGATTCTACATTGGGTTTCAAGAAGCTCTGTCCTAGCAAGGACTTTACTGGCAATCCAGCCACAGCCACAGTGCTAGGAAGCAGAGGCATGGGCATCGGGGGAACCTGTGTGCTGGACCAATGCAAAAAAGTCCCACCAGTGCAGCCAGTGCAGAAACAACTTGTATCCCGAGGGGAGTTCTCTTTTGGCGAGCCCCATCACGGAGGACAGTGTAGGCAGACTTGTGAGAAGGTGCCGACCAAACGCTGCTCTGAAGCTTGGACCACTATACCCCCTCATCAGAAAGACAGGGAAGCACATTTGCGCTTTTATCACCAGCAGTTCCAGCAACCACCTCTTCTCCAGCAAAAGTTAAACTACCAGCCTCTGGAGCAGTTTTTATGCCAGTACAACCCTCAAGATATTAGAGTCCAGCAAGATATGCCTCTCTTGCCTCCTTCTTACTCCCCAAATCAAGATGTCACCCAGCTGGAAGACCTAGATGACAGTGATTTCAGTGAAGATTCTTTTTCACCTATTTCTAACCAAAGGACGGCCAAGAGAAGAAATACCCAGGAATGTAGCGAACATTCATTCTTCCTTCATAAGGAAGAAGAACAAGGAGCTGAGACTCAGAAAGCTCTGAATGAGCAGAGTTTGTTTTTTAACTACAGGATAAATACTCAAGAGAACAATATGAATGACCGTTGGGTTTGTGCCAGGAACCCAGCCTGTCAGGGCACAGCAGAGCCAAGCAGACAGCATGATGACAGCAAGGCCCTTTCTGATTGGAGCATAGAGGGGGACTCGACTTCCTCAGACTCCTCTCCAGGTGACAGCAGAGCAGAGCAACCTGACTGTTCCCAGATGGAGTTTGTTCATGACCAGAGGAGGAAGAGCCGAGCATCCAACCACAGACGTGCGCCTTTCGCAGATGAGCCTCGGCTCCAGGCTGAGGGTACCTCATCACCACCAGAAAGGGACACATCCACATTCTCAGTGTTAAACCTTGCAGATCATGAGTCTTCAGATGAAAGAGGTCCAGTCATCTTACCACAGGAAGAAAGCAACAATAGCAGCCAAACTCAGCTGATGAAGAAAAGTAACCTTCACGCTGAAGGAGACTTTTGTGAAGGATCAAGGACATCAGCAGAGTCTGCTTCCTGGCCGGTAGCCCCTCTCACAACATCTCTTCTCGAGAGCACAGACAGAGATGCTTCTAATGAACCTTTTCTTAACCAGATGCCAAGATCTCCTCAGAGAAGGAAATGGGTGCTGGATACAAGCACACCAAATTCTGGAAAGTGTGACAAGGAGGTCAAAGTACTCAATACAACCAAAGACTTCACAGCAGAAAATACCAGTATGCTCCCCGGTCTGGTCAAACCAACGCTGGCTTCTGACAGCAAGTCAGCTCTGCTGCTGTCTCTACAGTCAGAGGACCAGAGGTTTTTGTCAGCCTGCACAGCTGCTGAGTCTCCTACTGGTCTCCCAAACCTGTCTTCCTCAGCAATATGTCAGGACTCAGTTAATGACCTCTCAATAAATGAAGCCAATGTAGAAGAGTCCTTGGAGAGCCAAGAGGGAACAATGGCCTTCAGAAACATAAACTGTCCAGACTATGAAAACAGCAAGCATTATGATGCAGATACGGAAGAGACCTCCCTGAGCTGGAATTGGGGCTCTCCAGAAAAGCCCAACCCTAACAAGGAAAGTCTAAGAGTCAGCCATGGGCTGGCTTCTCCCATGGTTCCTGCAGATGTGCCTGAAAAACAGTTTTCGAGCAGCCCAGAGGCTTTTACAAAAACCAGTAGCGTTTATTCCCCTGTCCAGTCCCTAGATCAAGAGAACAAGCCCCAGAAATCTGAAAGCCCCTTCAAGTTGTCTTTCAGTAGTGAGGAAATTGGGCAGCTAAAACATCGGCTGATACAGAGCATCTTTACACGGACTACTGAGCCCGTGAATTCTTTGACAAATCAGACTTCAGAAAACCATTCTACCCCTGGCAGTCAAAGTAGCCCATTTCAGCTTGTGAAAGAGAAGCATCAGGAAACCCTGAAACAAGCACAGTAAGTTCAGATGTCCTTCTCCTTGCCTGCATTGTCTGGAACTCTCTAGTTCTACATCCTGACACTATGTCATTGGCTAGCTGGGTAGTAAATTAGAGAAGAGTGTCTCTACCCACCTTAGCTCAACTTCCCGGGGCTCAGTCCTCTTCTCTGTGCACATAATTCTCTGAAGTATCTCTTTCCCAAACTCCAGTCCTGCATCATCAACTGCCTCTTGGGCATCTCCAATCCAGCATGTCTAAAACAGAATCCCCAAAGGTCTCTTCTCTTCCCCACTAATGTTACTCTCAGTCACCCAAACTCACTCACACTCCTCATATCATACCTGTTGTCAAATCTTGTCATTTCTACATTCACAACATGTCTCACATGGCTTCCCTTCTCTCCACACACACACAGCCACCTCCTTCATGCAGACTCTCATCACTTCTCACCTGAACTACTGTAATAGCCTTTTAACTGTATCCCTGCCTTAAAGCGTCTCCCAAACCAGTCTATTCTCCACTCAGCTGCCAAAATGACTTTCCTAAAATGCAGATTTGGCCATGTCACCTACCTAATTCAGTCAACTGGAGTGGCTCCCTCTTTCATCTAGGATCAAATAGAAAGTCCTTTGGCATTTGAAGCCTTTCACAAATGCTCACTTTCCTCCATGTACTCTATGACCCAGCTCCACCTACCTCTCACACAATTTCCTGTTTCTGTGCTTTTGCACTAGCTGATTCTCACACGTAGAATGCTTTTTTCTCACCTTCCCTCTCTGTAGGAGGCCTTTCCCAGTCCCCATTGCTCTTAGTGTCTGTCCTCTAAGGTTACCTTCAGTTTTTCTCTACAGTATTTTATGTACATGGTAATTTTCATATTGTCTCCTCCATTAGAATATGAACTCCTTGAGGGCAGGGACCAGTTTTGCCTTTCTTTATAACTCCAGCACTTTTCAGAGTGCCTGTCACATAAGTAAAGTGCTTAATTAATGCCTGTTGAATGAAGAATATACTGTATAAGAAGGGTACATTGAAATGTGAAATTGTAGCCTTACGGAGGCTGAGATGAACAGAGAAGGAAAGTGGATATCTGCTCCTATAACCAAATCCATTCACTTATGTGACTTGAGAAGTATTGGATGTGGTGAAAAGAGGCTGATTCATTCACACAAACCATACTGCAGAATGTGTATTGTGTTACTCCGGAGTACAGGACATTGTCAGAGATGCTTGACAAAAGTTAAATTAGAGACATTTGCCCATCACGATGGGATTTTTACAATAGTACATGTTGAACCAGAGAAACAGAAGCCAAAGCAAAACCAACCAATGCAGTAACTTCATCTGACAATTCCCATGTGCACAATCCTTAGCTGTCTTGTAAGGAAGATATGTTTCCTTGTTAGTTGTCTAAGACTGAGATTGTTTATTTTTGAATAATTTTATTTTGCAAAAAATTAACAAGCATTCATTTTGTCTCCATTTTTTTTTAATCAACCCCTCTCAGCGGGAGAAAGAGGAAACCTAAACCCTTGTGATAAATATGCTCACTCAAGCAAAACAAATCCCCACAATGGCCATGTTGAAGAATGCAGATTTCATTCAATATCTTGGGTAAATTGCCTTTCTGTCAGGAGGTAGGCAGCGTGCTTCATCAAGGCACTTACACTCTAGTGGAGAGACAACATGCAATGAACTACGTACATACAGGTTACATAGAAAAGAGATGAAAGGCACTCGCAACATGCTGCAGCTAGGAAAGGAAAGGCCTCGCGCAGAAGGGAGAGAGAGAACACTACACTTCATACACATCCTCTAGATTTCTCTGATTTCCTCATTGGATGTTCCTATTGTGTCTAGCAGTACCATAATTTCCCATTATATCCATGTGCCAGCTTGTTCAGCCATTCCTTAAGCATTGGGTTCAACACAGGAATTTGCAATGCAAGCCTGAGGCAATAGCAAAAAGGAAGTTGACCATTCCCACTTGGGGGTGGGGCAGGGAGTGAGATAAGGAAGTTTGGGGGGTTGGCATTGGGGTTCTTTTTCTCTACAAGGCACCCTTCCAGGGAAAGAAAGGAATGAGATCAGTCAGTAGGGAAAAATGAAAAGCAGAAGATATGACTTGAGAATAGTGAAAAGGAAGAAAAAACATTTGCTAAGAGACTATTTCTATGTCCTGTCACAGCTGTAGTAGCTGTTGTCCATAGACTAGAAGGCTGAATAGCCCTTGGAGCCTGGAGCAGGAGGGTAGCTTTCTTCCAAACCAGTCAAGTCTAAGCCTGTTGGCTCCATAGGAATGTATGAGTCATTAGGGGTTCTGTCAGGCTCCCTCCCTGATGTAAGTGGAGAGACCCAAGAGCTACAGGAAATGTATGATCCAGTGGTTTAGGGTATAAGAATGAGATAATAAATATAAAATATTGTACATGCCTTAAAGTTCTGTGTATAAATTCAAGCTATTAATACTTAATAAAATCAGTTAAATGCCACATGAAATGGTAAGTTTGGGGCAGTAGGCAGCTGAGAGACTTGATAACTGGCCTGTAGACTATTTTTTCTTGCCCATTTCCTTTCTTTGTAAGCGTAGTCTCCAAAAGTAGGGCAGCACTGCTAGATAGCCAAGATTGTGATATATATGGCAGCATTTCCCATCAGCTTTGACAGTGGGAGTAAAGCCCTACTTCCCTAAATTTGATCTAGTTTGGGGACCAATTTATATTTTTCTCCTCTGGCAAAAGAGCAGAATATTGGTTTCCAGGCTGATGGCAACTCCGAAGAGTTAGTCTCAATCAGCAGGTTTTACCATAATTTGCACTAATAATCATTGAGCTCATCAAATGAAAAATTCTGATCTGCATGAGAAAATTCATTGTGCCTAAGTCTAATGCAAGAATTACCATGGCTGATTTTAGGGATGCCCTCAGGGAGCTTATGGTCTAGCTGGGAAAACAAACATATATATTAGCACTGCAATACAAGGCATTATGTGATTCAAGTACAAAATGAGGGGTCGAGGTGCTATCTTTCTGCTCCCCACACTTGGTCCCTCCAGAAATAGTCTGGCCCAAGAGATGCTGCCTAAGAAAACTGCCAGAGAAGCCTGGAGTGGGGGATTTTGGAGTAGAAACAAAGCTTCTTTCTCCTGAAAGGATTAAGGCAGGAGTCCTTGTGTTTCCCCAGGCTGATTGTCATTCAAGCCCACCAGGAACAGCTGGACAAAATGACAGAACTGGATGTCAAGGAAGAGAGTTTGATCGATCAGCTGTCAGCAGCTGTAAGTATACCACAGAAGGACTGCCGAAATTTGGATCCATTAGCTTCCAGATGAAATTAGCATGAAGTAGTCTCCCAATTAATCCTCAGTTCTCTGCAGGAGAATAATCATTGGAGGAATTCTCAGTACTGTACTGGCCTTATGTAGTCTTGACCTGAAGCTGGGACTTTTGACAAGTCTCTTAGCTGCTTCAGTCTCTTTAACCATTTGTCAAGCACAGGTACTTTATCATTAGACAGTGTTGGTATCAGGAGGGACTCTGTGTCTGGCCAGCCCCAGGCTCAGTCCCTGATAGGTCTGGATTAGTCTATGCAAGCTCAGAGCAGCCTCAGGTCTCCTACACCAGGCCAGAGGATGACTAATGGCAGCTTGGTGACACCAGGGATGAAGGTAGAGAACTGAGTTCAAATCCAGTCTCAGTATTTACTAGCTGTGTGACCCTGAGGACGTCACCAGGGCAACCTCTCTCTTCCCCAGTCTCCTCAACTGTAAAGTGGAGATGATGAGAGCCTCCCAGGGTGGTTGAGGATTAAATGAGATAGACTATAAAACACTCAGCACAGTCTCTATAAATGCTGCCTGTCATTATTAGCATTTCTAATTGTTCTTACTGTAGATCTGCTTCGTTCCAGGATTAACACAAGCTTATTTGCTTTAAGTGGAGCAGTCAAAGCAGATCCCCCGACTAGCTTCCCCCGGATGGTTTTACTCCATGAGGATACCCCAGTCTCTTCATTTTCCTTTGGGACCAAGCTGGAATTGGGGAGAAAGGAACAAAATGGCCTAAGGATTGTGGGGGGACCAGAGCCGGCTCCTTCACCGGCCTGAGCTGGCTTGGCAGCGCACACTGAGAGTTCTCAGTGATGTGTTCTGAGCCACACACGATAAATGACAGCTCTGTCTCCTTTCCCTGTAGGAATCCTCTAACAGAAGAAGCGTTGCACTTAGAATCAAGAGAATTTCAGCTCTGTCCCTTACTTGCTGTGTAATTTGAGCAGGTCACCTCACCTCTGTCAGCCTTTTTCCTTATCTGTAAAATGGGATTAATTGTGTGTGTATACATATGTCCGGGTGTGTGCTTGTTATTGTTATGAGCTCTTTGGCATAGAAATGTAAAGTGAATTCATCCTCTGTGTTTGTCAGTTCAAACATGTCCCTGAAACAAATTCTTGTTACATCCATTAAGAAATGATCACACCTCTCTAGCCATTTGTTTACCTCTTGAAGTGATTGAGAAGAAAGGTGGATTAGACTGTTCCTATGTGTTAGTCCTTCATTTTCAGAGAAGACCACGCCATCAGACAAATGATGACATGACTTGCCCTTGACTTTGTTTTGAGTGAGGGAGGGCTGTGCAGGTCACCAGCCTCACTTCTCCTCCAGAGCCATCTGAATCCAGTGACCAGATACTCATCAGGATGACTGGAGATGACCCAGGATGAGGCCATTGGGGTTAAGTGACTTGCCCAAGGTCACACAGCTAGTGAGTGCCAGGTGTCTGAGGTGAGATTTGAACTCAAGTCCTCCTGACTCCTGCACTGGTGCTCTATCCACTGCACCACCTAGCTGCCTCAAGTGCTGATACCAACCCCCCACTCACTAACTGCTGCAGTCTCTCCCTGTTAGTCTTCATTTTCCACAGTGGGCCCAGCAGTTCAGGGATGCTGGCCTTCCTTACCAGCGATTACAGAGGCTAAGCAAATATTGCCAGAGGTTGACTGCTGGAGAAGGAGAAGGAACGAGAATGGCTAAAAGTAGACGTGAACCCATGTTCTCTGATAAACAAGACATCATGTTTCCTTGTTGCTAAGATAAAGGATCTATATATTTCAACTCCTGTAGAACTAAATCTCGGCTGAGGCCACTGATCCACATTTAGATCAGTTCACTTCATTCCTGCATTTATGAACTTCTCCTCTGTGGCCAGGGCTGTGCTGGAATAGTATGGGAGAAAAATTTGTTTTCCCAGTCTGATTGGGGAAACACGGCACGTTTCATAGAAATAGCTAACTAACAATACAAGGCAGCATCTCATTAAACTTCACTAAATGTTACCACTATACACAACTGGGAATGAGATGAACTGGGGGCTGCAACAAATGAGAAACATGTCATGATTGTTATGGTAGGGAACTGGATCCTGAAGGATGAATAGAATTTGAATGTAGAGGAGGAGGGAAAGCTGGAGTTAAGTCCACTTTGCAAATGAGCTCTCCATGTTTGTATCACAATGAGGAGACTGCCCTGAATCGGGCAGGTTGAGGGTTAAATGTGGCTAATAATTGTAGTCACTTCTTAGCACTTTACAGTTTGCTGAGAACTAAATGTGTGTGTGTGTGTGTGTGTTACAAAAGCTCCTTTGATCTTCACAACAGCCCTTTCAAATGTCATCACCATTTTACAGATAAGGAAACCGGGGCTCACTGAAGATACAGTAGGACTGGAAATGGGAGAGTTGTTCTCCAGTTCAGGTCTTCCACATCTAGGGCTCTTTTCATGACATCGCAGTGTCTTTTAAGAGCTCGAATTCGGGAACACTTGTTTCCCACATTTTTCAGTGAACTGTCTTTATTTTCTCCCCTAGGATTTTCAAGACTTTGTGACCAAGTTAGATGAAATCATGGTCCTGAAATCCAAGTGTATCCAGAGTCTCCGACACCAACTGCAGCTCTACCTTGCCTGCTTCAGGCCTGAAGCTTCCCTAGACAGAACGTCATCCTCTTAGATGGGAGTGTCCTTTGGAGAGGTGGGGAGAGTTTTGGGGATGGGGAAGGAATACCCCTGCTTGCCCTGACTATGCCAAACAACTTCTTTTTATTCTGGTTCCTTTATGACTAGTACACAATTGAGTTAAGGGAAGGCAGGGTAGAAAATACCTGTGCGGCAAATGCATCAGCTATGTGGAGTAGCACTGTGCTTCTCTGGCAAATGAATCCTCTTGCCTAGTGCTCCTAACCTTCATGGGGACCATGCCATGTGGCAGTGAACTTTAAGATAATGCAGTGACATTTTTTGTAGGGCATGAAATGTCTGTTACTCAGTAAATAGTCCCCCCCAAGGATCAGGAAGATAGTTGGAGCTGCTGGAAGGTTGCTGTGTATGAGTAAGCAGGATGGCCAGCAGAGGTGGACACCAAGCATTTAGAAAAAGGAACTTTGTTATAAGGTCATTCATGGGATGGAACACTGCTAGAAGTTGCTTGGCCAGCTGCACAGCTCTTTTAGGTTCCAGTATCTCTGGTAATTATTAAAAGTTTAAGTGATGGGCAGGAATTGCCTAGAATTTTTCCTAACTTGGACTCTGAATGTCAGGGAGTGGAGGAGGGGTTACACCATTAGCTGACAGCCCCTTTCTTTACTCCTGGAGGTTTCGACAAAATTGAAGAGTTATAAGTTCAGGTCCAGACCCCTCCGACATATCAGGGATTGGAGATTAAGATTGGTTTGAGTTTTTAAATTGGCTGTTTTTTAAAAATAGTGAGATTGTTAAATTTGATATGTATTTAATTAATAAAAAAGGTCTGATTTCCACACTCTGTAGGCCAACCCAGCCTTTGTTCTTAAATGGACCCTGTGTGTTTCTAGCCAAGAGTATGCTTGAGATGTTTTGTGCTATGACTTGCCTTGACCATCCTCCTCTGGGGGAGTTATGTCTGATAAACAAAGTACTGGTACGTGGTGGTGCTCTTTTCAGTGTCTGGAGTTTGCTTTTTTTACAGCTCAAAGTGGTGATCTCTCTGTATGCAAGTGGGCTTGGTAACATCATTAATAGCATATTCACTTACCACTTTTTGATCCTTCCAAAAATCCTGTGAGTCAGGTAGGGCAAAGATTATTGTCCCCATTTTATAGGCTGGGAAACTGGTGTTTAGGTGAAGTGATTTGCCCGTGGTCATACAAAAACTTAGTGAGCTGAGACTAGAGGCCAGACCTCTTGCCTTCCGCACCCCACATTCCCTGGTCACGTTAGTCCTGTCTGGCAACAAAATGAGCAGTGAGCGCCACCACTCAGGACTACAATACTGTACTGTACCCCTCCTAACCTCAACTCATGGAAACTAGGGCAAGCTCTAAGTGGTCCTACCCCTGTGTAGATATAATGGAAATTCCTTTGCTAAATATAGGGGCTTATCTCTTTAAAGCTAACTTGGATCTGCACATGATGACCAGCATTGTTAAAAGGGAAACAGTTGACTAGCATAAGCACAGCTTCTTACTTGTCAGATTATTAGATGGTAGCAGCCATCAAAGGAATGAGCCATTGGATTAAATCGACATGGGTAGTTTTCTATGTGGCTATTACAGTGGATACTGTAACTGATGCCCATGATTATGGTCTCTCCTTGTGGTCCAAACAGCACACATACCTTCTGCAAGGTACTCCTTGGATTTGTGGCTAAAACTGCTGTTTCTATAGCTCTATAATTTTGCTGGGGACACAGTTCACTCCAGTATCTTGCTTGGTCAAGTGAGGAGAGCCAGATTTGGGTTCCTCTGTGTGTCATTGATGGACCCTGTAATGACCTTCCATAGCCCGCAGAGATAGCATCTCACCTGTCCTTCCTGTTCCATTTCAGTGCCCCTTCCCCATCCCCCTACTAGCGCATTTAGGGGGATGTGTCTTAACACTGTTGAAGGTAAAAAGGGTATTAGATACCATCTTGTCCAAATCTCTCATTTTATAGATAGGGAAGTGCCCCAGATGGTCACACAGCTAGTTAGTGGCAGAATCAGTTTAAACTCCAGTCTCCTGACTCCCAGCCTGGTATTCTTACCTTCGCTTACTTCCTTTGAGTAGCCAGAGTAAGTTACTCATCAAACTGGAAGGGCTTCAGCTTGATTCAGTTCAATAAACCTTTATTAAGTGCCTAGTATGTACAGAGCATCAGGGACACAAAGACAAAACTAGAACCACCTCTGCCCATGAGGAGCTTACAATCTGCATGGGGATGAGAGGATAAATACATCCTGTACACAAATAAATAGGAAGAATGTACAAGGTTATATAAAATGATTTCAAAAGGAAAGAATGTTACCAACTTTGGGATATCAGGAAAGTCCTGGTGCTAGAGGTGATACCTGAGCTGTGCTTTGAAAAAATCAGGGGTTCTAGGAGGCAGACAGGGAGGCTGAGAGAAGGTTTCTGGAATAGATCAATTCAACAAGGGCTATGGAGGCTGTCCAGAGAAAAGTGAGAGAGTAAGTGAGCCAGTTTGGAACACAGGCTGTAAATGGCACAACAGGATTAGAGAGGGCTCTAAATTTTTAGCCAGGCTGGACCAGAGGACCAGAGGCAGTAGAAAGTTCTATTCCAACCCCTCATTTTGCATGTAAGAAACCTGAGACCGGATATATTAATTTGCCCAATATTAGATGACAGATCCAGCAGTTAACCTCCACTTCAAAGACTCCAGTTACAGAGTGTTTGACCAACAGCCTCCCTGAGTTTGTATTTTTTCTTTTTTTTTTAAATGCTGCTACTCCCAATCTCACCCAGGCTGGACGTGCAGGAGCCACTTACAGACCCTGATCTCACTGCTGGTTGGCTAAGGAGCTTAGACCTCCTTTTCCTGCCTGGCCTGATTTACCCCTATATAGGCACCCTTTGATGACCCTTCCTGGTAGTCTCACCATCCTGATGTCAGACTTAGCCCATTGCAGCTCAGCTCCGACCTCTCAAGCTCAACGCCCCGACCAAGAGGGGTTGCACCATTAGACCCTTTCCTTGCCCAGATGAAGAGTCATCAGCTCAGGTGCAGACCCCTTGTGATCCTGAGGAGCTGGGATTACAAGTGTAGACCACCATATCCAGTAGAGGCAAGAGGGATCTATTCTTGATTTTTGAATAAAGAAGTTACACAGGTAGAAAGACGCACATACACATAGCTCCGAACTCACAAACCACAGAACGGCAGAGGGGACTAACCCAGGGCGAATTCTGCACCCAGAGACCACGGAATATTGGAGCGAGGGAGATTTCTGTTCTGGTGAGACCTGCAAACCTCTCATGGGGGGTCCTTCGCCCCGTGGACTGGGCGCCAGGGCAGGTAGCAGAGAGCAACCATACCGTGGCAGCGACACCGTGAGAAAAAGATCCGAGAGGGCTATGGGACGGGATCTCCAGTGGCCACGCGGGTCCCCCCACCCACAGAGGGACCAGCAAACCTCTCGCAAAAGGTCCGTCGCGCTGCAGACGCGGTGCCCAGCCCGGACCTGCGGCAGCGGCGGCGGCCACGGCTCCGAGAGGCACAGATCTGAAAGGGCTCCGGAGGCGGGATCTTCAGCGGCAGCACGGGCCCCCCCACCAACAGGTGACTGACGGGGGTAGGTGAGAGAGTCTCTTTGGCGGGTTGAGAGGGGAGTGAGGTGCCCCCAAGGCTCGGGCCCCCCCGGGAGGTGGGGGCTGAGAGGCAGCTGAGGACGGGGGCTCCCCAAGTGAGCGGGAGCCTGGATCCATTGTGGAAGGTCTGTGCATAAACCCCCTGAGGGAATTGAGCCAGAGAGGCGGCCCTGCCCCTGACCTCAGCACCTGAGCCTAATTTAACACTGAATAGCAGCCCTGCCCCCGCCAAAAATCCTAAGGCGGGAAGCAGCATTTGAATCTCAGTCCCCAAATGCTGGCTGGGAGGACCAGGAGGCGAGGTGGGTGTGAGGAGAACATTCAGAGGTCAGGCCACTAGGTGGAGAAAATGCCAAGAAAAGGGAAAAGAAATAAAACTATTGAAGGGTACTTTATCGGAGAAAAAACACCTCCTCCCTTCCTTTCTGATGGGGAGGAACAAGGCTTGCCATCAGGCAAAGACACAGAAATCGAGGACTCTGTGTCCCAGCCCACCCAATGGGCTCGGGCCATGGAAGAGCTCAAGAGGAATTTTGAAAATCAAGTTAGAGAGGTGGAGGAAAGACTGGGAAGGGAAATGAGAGGGATAAGGGAGAAGCATGAAAAACAGATCAGCTCCCTGCTAAAGGAGAACCAAAAAAATCTTGAAGAAATTGGCACCTTGAGAACTAGCCTAACTCAGCTTGCAAGGGAGGTGCAAGGGGCCAGTGAGGAGAAGAATGCTTTCAAAAGCAGAATTAACCAAATGGAAAAGGAGATTCAAAAGCTCACTGAAGAAAATAGATCTTTCAAATCTGGAATGGTACAGATGGAAGCTTTGGACTTTTCGAGAAAGACAGATATCTCAGAACATACCGCGCAGATTCGAAAAATGGAAGATAATGTGAAATATCTTATTGGAAAAACAACTGACCTGGAAAATAGAATCAGGAGAGACAATGTAAAAATTCTGGGACTACCTGAAAACCATGATCAAAAGAAGAGCCTAGACATCATCTTCCATGAAATTATCAAGGAAAACTGCCCTGAGATTCTAGAACCAGAAGGCAAAATAAATATTCAAGGAATCCGCAGAACACCGCATGAAAGAGATCCAAAAAGAGAAACTCCTAGGAGCATTGTGGCCAAATTCAAGAATTCCCAGGTGAAAGAGAAAATATTGCAAGCAGCTAGAAAGAAACAATTCAAGTATTGTGGAAATACAATCAGGATAGTACAAGACCTGGCACCTTCTACATTGAGGGATAGAAGGGAATGGAATAGGATATTCCAGAAGTCAAAGGAACTAGGACTGAAGCCAAGAATTACCTACCCAGCAAAACTGACTATAATACTTCAGGAGAAAAAATGGTCTTTCAATGAAATAGAAGACTTTCAAATTTTCCTGATGAAAAGACCAGAGCTGGAAAGAAAATTTGACTTTCTAACACAAGAATGAAGAGAACCATGAAAAGGTGAACAGCAAAGAGAAATCGTAAGGGACTTACTAAAGTTGAACTGTTTACATTCCTACATGGAAAGACAATATTTATAACTCTTGAAACATTTCAGTATCTGGGCACTGGGTGGGAGTACACACACACACACACACACACACATGCACACACGTACACATACATAGAGACAGAGTGCACAGAGTGAATTGAAGAGGATGGGATCATATACTTAAAAAAAAAAAACGAAATCAAGCAGTGAGAGAGAAATATTGGGAGGAGAAAGGGAGAAGTTATATGGGGCAAATTATCTCTCATAAAAGAGGCAAGCAAAAGACTTATTAGTGGTGGGATAAAGAGGGGAGGCAAGAGAAAAACACGAGGTCTACTCTCATCACATTCCACTAAAGGAAAGAATATAATGTACACTCATTTTGATAGGAAAACCTATCTCATAATACAGGAGAGTGGGGGACAGGGGCACAAGCAGGATGGGGGGGAGGATAGAGGGGAGGGCATGGGGAGGAGAATGCAATACAAGGTCGACACTTATGGGGAGGGAAAGGACCATAAGAAAATAGAAGTAATGGGGGACAGGACAGGACGGAGGGAAATATAGTTAGGCCTATACAACACAACTAGTATGGAAATCATTTGCAAAACTAAACAGATATGGCCTATATTGAACTGCCTGTCTTCCAAGGGGAAGGGGTAGAGAGGGAGGGAGCTAAAGAAGTTGGAACTCAAAGTGTTAGGACCAAATGTAATGTTCTTACCACTGGGTAACAAGAAATACAGGTTAAGGGGTCAAGAAAGCTATCCGGCCCTACAGGACAAAAGAGAAGATGGAGACAAGGGCAGGGAGGGAGGATAGAGGAGAGAGTAGATAGGTTACAGGGGCAATTAGAAAGCTTGGGTCTGGGGGGGGGGAGGGGAAAAAAGGGGAGAAAATTTGTAACCCAAAATTGTGTGAAAATAAATGTTAAAAGTTTAATAAAAAAAAAAAAGAAGTTACACAGTCATATGTTTTAGGAATGTTAGTTTGGCAGCTCTTCTTCAGGATAGACCGGAGAGGAAGAGAAAGTGAAGGCAGGAAGAGCAGTTAGGAGACACTGATAGTTCAGGCCAGACAGTGATGCCCAGTAAAGGCCGGAGAGGGTGTAGGAGGGGCTGTGGTGAGAGAACTGACAAGATATGAGGATATCTAGCCCTTATCTCTCCTGACTTCCTGTACCCTTATCTACTATCAGTTTGCTAAATATCTCCACCTGGATAGCCCACCAGTATCTAAAGCATTATACCCAAAATGCAATTCATTTTTCCCCCAAAACCCATACTTCCTCCAACTCGTACTGAGGACCAAAGTCCTTCTATTACACTCAACTTTGACTCTGCCCTCTCCCTCCAGTCAGTTGTCACGTCTCGTTGATCCTCCCACAGCATCCCTCAGGTTGTCTCTTTTCCACCACTTATGCTGTGTGGTAGGCTTTTACCTCTTGTCTGAGACAGTTTCTAGAGAAAGAAGGGCACATCTTTGGGGAGTGCCCACTCAGTCACTGGGGGGAAATGATGTGGGCAAGGAGACTTGAAAGGTCAAAAAGTTAAGAAAAGCAGTGTCAGGGAGCTTAAGGCAAGAGTGTGTCCCAGCAGATGAAGATGTGATCAACAGTGTCAAAAACTGCAGATGTCGAGTAGAATGAGAGCTGAGGCAGCCAAAGAATGAGAAAGAGGCAAATAAATTGAAGCAACTACTTTGTTGTAAGTGGCTTTTCCTAGGAGTTTGGCTTTGAAAGGAAGAATTCCAACATGATAGCTTGAGGGGTTGTTTTCTGAAAGGCTGAGGGAGACCTGAGCATGTTTGTATGAAGCAGAAGATGAAGAAGAGATGGTTATGGAGACGATGAGGAAATGAGGTGAAGGGCTGCACACTCAGCCTTGCAAGGCTACCTCCTCATCCGAGACTGGAGAAAAGGAGAATGAGAGTTGTGCAGTAGGATAAAAGAGGAAGCTGGTAAAGGCCTCTGTTCTCAGGAAAGCAGGGAAGCAAGAAAGGAGGCAGTGGAGCAGTGGAACGACAGGTTTTGAATAGCCCTTATAGAGAACAAAAAAGTATACAAGTCTGAGCAGAAGTTTAAAAAAATGTATAAAGTATAAATGCAAGTGAGCGTACATTTGAAATCTGTTAAAATAAGTTGGCAGTGAACCCCAGTCAGCATGGCCACATTGTTTGTAGGCTCATTCAGCAGGACAGAGAGGAAAAGGAGAGGCAGATGGTAGGAGTAACTCAGCTGGCGTTCAGCATGGGCTGGCTGGTGATAGGAAAGGAGAACAGATTCAAGGTGACTGTTCTTGTATAGCTGAACTGATCAGCAAGAGACAGGGGAAGGAAGTGAGACCAAAACCAGAGATGGGCCAGAACAACTCTAAACACAAAATGGGAGCTCCTTGAGAGGAAGGTCTGTTTTTTCCGTTTGGATCCCCAGCACTTAGCACAGTGTTTTGTACATAGCAGGCACTTTAAAAATGTTTCATTTGTTCATAGTATTTAATTAAATAATCAAGTGCCTATTATTTGTAAGGCACTGTTTTAGAGTCTGGGGAATACAGTCCCTGCTTTCAAGGAATTTACTGAGAGCAAATAATACATACACAGTTAAATACAGCACAAAAAAAACCTGAAAGAGCTTGAACAAGGGGGATGGGGAACTCCCTCCCCACCTCTCACCCCAAGGTGGGAACTGGGAACTTAAAGCCTGGGGAAAGTTATCAAGGGGTGGAGTTAGATGCCCTGCTCCAACCAGATCCAGGATTTAGCCAAGACTTGAGTGTGTATTAATATAGTACAAAAAAAAAATGAAAGAGCATGAATAACGAGGGGGTGGGAGTGGAGAACCCCCTTGCCCCAAGGGTAATCAAGGGTAGACAGCTTTGAAGGACAAGATTTCTGAAAAGTAGAGATAAGGGGGAAGAAACTACACAGAAAACAGCTTGTTACTTCATTAAGACAAGAGTTGGAATATGAAGTTTTCACAGAACAGCTAGTGATCCAATTTGGTTGGACCAGAGTTCATGGAGAGCATGAACGGTCATAACTGAATGTGAATGGGATAAACTCACCCATAAAACAGTATAGCAAAATGGATTTAGACACTTGAATCCAAAAATAAGTTGTTTACAGGAAACATATTTGCAACATACACATAGACAAAATAAGAGGATAGGAGAGAATCTATTATTATGCTTCAATCATGATCTCAGAACAAGCAACCACAAAAATAAGACCTAATTAAGGGATTAAAAATGGAAATTACATTTTGCTGAAAGTACCAAAGACAATGAAAGTATTATGAAATAAAGTTGAGAAAGTAAATAGAAGCCAAATTACAGGGAATGTGAAATGCAACGCTAAGGAGTTTGCCTTCTGTCCAGCCACCAATAGGTTTTTTGTGTGTTTCAGGAAGATCATTTTGTTGTGGGGACGGCATATTGGAAAGATGAACCTAGAGAATGGCAGTAGGGCAGTCCAGGTCAATATTTTCTTAAATGCCAAGTCTAAATGGTCTTTCCATCTCCTTCCTCTTGTTCATCTCCTATTTGTATGACTGCTCCTTCTCAGTCTCTGATAGTTCAGTCAATGCCCCTAGCAGTGGGTGTTCACAAAGTTCTGTCCCAGGACCTCACTCTTCTCCCTCCCTACTCTCTCTGCATGACCCCATCAACTCCCAAGTAACAACTCTATGCAGATGACTCCCAATTCAACATATCTAGCTCCCTCTCCTAAGTTTTGGTCCTAGATCAACAACTGCCTATTGGATATTTCAATCTCAGTATTCTAAAAAGAGAAACCCTAAAACTTAAGGTCATTACCTCTTGAAAGCATCACCATTCCAATGTCTCAGGCTTGTAATTTGTATTCTGTCACCTCACATATCCAATCAATTGCTAGCTGTCTCCCCCTCACCCCCCACCAGCTTCCACTTAAGTTCAGGACCTCATCACCTACCTCTCACTGAAATTGCAACAACCTCCTATCTCCCTGATTTCTCTCTCCCAACCCTGGTCCATCCTGCACACTGTTTCCCAAGTAGTTTTTTCTTAAATCTGACCAGGTGACTCTCCCTATTCAGCCAACTCCAGCGACTTCCTATTGCTCTTCTAGGATAAAACAGAAATTGATTTGTTTAGCTCTTAAAGTCCTTGACAGTCTTCGTTGTAGGTTAGTCATTTCGGTTACGTCTGACTCTGTGACCCCATTTGGGGTTTTCCTGGCAAAGATACTGGAGTGGTTTGCCATTTCCTTCTCCAGCTCATTTTACAGATGAAGGAACTGAAGCAAACAAAGGTTAAGTGCTCAGGGTCCACACTTAGGAAGTGTCCAAGGCTAGGTTTGAACTCGTCTTCCTGACGGCTGGCCCAGCACTCTATCCGCTGAACCACTAACTGACCTTCACAGCCTGGCCCCAACCTGTCTGCGTTCTCATTGGACATTACTCCGCCCTCACTTTGTGATGCAGCTAGCCTGGCTTTCTTTCTTTCTTACAACACCTGTCTTTGCACTGACTGTCCCTTATTCCTGGGTCACACTCTCTCCTTAACTTCTGCCAAAGAATCCTCTTCCTTTTAGATGAAACTCAGGCACAATCTTCAGCAGGAAACCTTTCCTGGATTCCCCAACTGCTAGTAAGCTACCCTTCAGACTGTTTTGTATTCCTCTACTTTGTGGATAATATTATCTTTAAAATGATGTATTTTATGTGTACTTGTCCCCTTCGTTAGGGTTTCAGTTCAGTGTGAGCAGGGTTGTTTCATTCTTGGTCTAGTGCAGTGTCTGCAACATAGCAGGCACTTAATACTTATTAAGGTATGAACTACAGTGTTGGGCTATGGGAGTGAAGGTGAATTTGTAAAGTCAAAGGTAGAAGTAACAAGATTTTGTAACTGACTGGATGTGGATGGGACAGTCCTGGAGACGAAGAGTAGAGGATGACAAGGAGTTTGGGGGAGGACGACTGGTTGTTTTAAAGCATCTGAGATGGCCAAAGGGAATTCAGGGAAGAATATATAGCAGGCAGATAATGAGTGAGGTTAGGGCTAACTATGTTGTACGGAGTCATCTGCATAGAGTACGCTGAATCTATGGAACCTCTAATGAAAGGGAACCCAAAATGCAAGTCAGATTCATAAAATGTTATAGTTGGAAAGACTCAGAGTCTTTGGACACGACCTAGAACAACCATTTGTAATCTGAGGCTTGTCATTTTCATTGCCCTAATAGCCCACCTTCCCCTCCCTGAAAAACAGTCCAGATGGCCTTCTAAAGATCTTGTAAGAGCTTATGTGGATAGATGGAAGAATGATTCAGTCAAGGAAATTGAGTGGACGAAGAGGAATCATAGAAAGCAAGGGAGAAGTATAAGTTAAGAGGATGATCAGTGAAGATCATTAAAGTTGCAGGGAGGTGAAGGCCTGATAAAAATTGGTTTTAAGTCATTGGTAACGTTGGGGAGAGAGAGAGAGAGACAGAGACAGAGAGAGAACCATTGGTTTCTTCCTAGCCCTTCTTGCCCCCAGTAGCTGAGATTTTCCCAATTAGAACGCTCCTAAAGGCCCTAGAAAGGTAGCATAGATGAGCTCCTTCTGTTAAAGATTAAATTCAGAGCTTTCTGAATTTAAAAATTTAAAAATGCTTTCTCCCTAAAGCAACAGTTCTTAACCTAGGGTCCATGAACTGTTTTTGTAAATAACTATTCATTATAATTATTTTCCTGAAGCTGTGTATTTTATTTTATGCACTTAAAAAGTTATTCTGAGAAGGGATCCATGGACTTCACCAGACTGCTAAAGGGCTCATGCCACAAGAAAGGTTAATTCCTTTCCTAAAGACTAGGTGAAGGACAGAATCCTTTCATTATTACTTCACTTTCAGGACACCAGCTGAAATTTTGCCTAATTTGCCTTGGAAATTTAGCCAATACTGCCTACCTCCATTCACTTGCACAGGAGGAAAAAGCCACCCTCACCTAGACTGAAGTAAAGCTTGGAGCTCTTTTTTTTGGGGGGTGGGGTGGGGTGTTAGGGGATGTTTTCCTTTATGCAGAGTTCTCAGGTCACTTGCGGCAAAACAGCCACTACTCCCAAGTAATGCCAGCCCCAGAGGGCGGCACCAGCTAGGCAGGTTGGCAGTTGCTTCGTTCTCTTCAATGCTGCCAAAATCACCCAAAAAAATGGCAGTGAGCTGGGCAAGACATCACACCTTCACCTCTACAGTCAAGAACGGACAACCAGAGGGATGCTGAACCCTGCAAGTTAGAGTAGAAGAACCCACATAAATACTGGGGCAGGGGAGCTGGGTGAACAGAATGAATGAACACAATCCTTCCCATCGGACCCATGGGGAAAAGCCCTCCCACCAGTCTAAGGAAATTCAATTCAACAGAAAGAAAACCTTTTAAACTTTTATTAGTAGTTGTTTCTGAAGAATCAAAATAGTTAGCAAATTACTTTAGATTCATTGACTGTATTCTTTTGTATTCAGAGCTTTAACAATGTACAACATAATACAAAACCAACCAAAGAGATGGGTTTCTATCACTGGATGTTACCGAATGTATCATTCTAAAGTAGTGAATCTATTCCCCAAGAATGATGTGGAAAGTAAAACTGAAACAAAACTGTGAGTTCAGGGCTGAGCTAACGGATTGTGGACTCATTCCCCCAACCTCATCTGAAAGTGCTTGCAAAGAAATTCCTGTTTCACACTGAATAAAGTGTCAACTGAACAATTTCCTAGAACTGGGAACTCGGGGAAGCCTGAGGAAGGCTGTCAAGGATGGAGTTAGATGCCCTGCTCCAACAAGATCCAGGATTTGAGTGTGGGCAAGCACAATGGCTGCCTGGCAAAAGGGGCAGAACAGAGCCCAAACTCAATGGCATTCTTCATGCCTTTACAAGTTTAGGAACCAGTGTTAAACTAAGTTAGAATCTAACGTGGAGTTCATTTTTAAAAGAAAAACAAAAGTAAAATCAAATAAACACCCTAAAAACCCTTTCCACTGCACTAGATATGGATTTCGGTTCAGCCAGTCTAACAGTGAGGGATGTTTTGGTCGAACACATGACATTCAAAGCAGCACTGACTGAGTCTCTCTCAGAGGGAACTCCAGAACACCCCTGTATCTCCTGCTCATGGCAAGGGTTTACACCAACAAAGTTTGGTCTTGAATATATGTACAGACCCCTAGAAAAACCAGGGCCAAGCTGGGAAGGGCACTTCTCAAAATACAAATAAAATTAATTGGAAAGGTGGATGGGGGCAGGGCTTAGAGGTCCCAACATTCCTCGTGCTTTACCTTCCTCCTCCCTGTTCCCACAGGGATCAGACACACAGATCCACGTGTGGTGATAAGTCTCCAGAAGGTACAGAAGTACGCTTCCTGTTTCTTCCCTTCCCACCCCCAACAACAAACCCAAAACAACATTCTCTCTTCTTCCTAAGGAGAGTGTGAAGCCACTGGAGGGCCTCCAGGGACTGGTGGGAATACTTGGGGCCTCCCAAAGGGAGAGATGCTTCTGGCAGGGTGGAGGTGGGCTGGGGCGTCTTCTCAGCTGGCTCCTGCCCGAGCCATGAGGTCTTCCAATGCATTGTCCTGGTCGTTGTTATGTAATAATAAAACTTCCTTAATGTCTTTCAGTTCAAAGCCCATTTCCTTAAATTTGCTCATTAACTGAAGAAATTCTGTTGTCTGAAAGAGAAGTGGGGGAGAGAAAGGTTAAAAGATCCCAACAACACAGATCCTAAAGGCAACATCAAAATAAAATTAGGAAGCACGTGGTTGTTTATGGGACAAGGTCAGAAAGGTCACCTAATACTTCCAGCATATTCTCTGGCTCCAGTTAAGTCCAGGCAGGAGAGGTGTCACTTGGGAGGATGGCCAATGCTAGAACTCATCTCCCTCCCCCACCAGTCCTTCACCGTCCTTCTGAAGCATGCATACGACCTCTGGGTCCAAGTTAGAAGATCTCACATAGATGAGACTCATGCCTATGAACACCATAAACTGCTACTATGAGGACACTTCTCAGAATACCTGGCATGAAGCAGCCTGGGATAAAGAAGGCTCTAAAGCGCTCCTCCCCACCCCAATCAACTACAGCTCTTCCTTTTTCATCTCGGCTCTAGCTAAGTCCATTGGCCAACATTATTCCTCATTTTTATTAACCCTCTTGGGAAGCCCAATAATCCTCAGTTCTGTCATGACAGAAAAACACACTTCTTGCTAGGAGGAAAGTACAGGAAGGGACTGAGGTCCCTTTTACTTGTACCCCTGGCCCTGAACCGCACCATCATTCCTTTGGCAAACCACAGATTCGGTCTCCAAATGCCACAAACTGGTTTAGAAAGGGAAGAAGTAGAGTAGAGAGTTCAAGACTTCAAGGAATTTTAGTATAGTGGTTGAGACTGTAGGAAATGAATTCCAGGAATTCCTAGTCCCTGGGCAGACATATCTAACATCTCTCTATTGGACTCTCTTGTCCCTGCCCCAAATCCCGTACACAAACCACCAATCTCACCTTTTCCTCTGAACACTGGTACATTTCCAAAGCTTCTTCTACCAGAATAGGATCAAAGCCCTTTTCACAGAGCTGTCCATGTGCAAACAAATAGTCAAGAACCTAAGAAAAGCAACAAAGAGTCAATTCTCTGCCTTGAGCATGTTCTGAGGTTCTGCAGTCATTTCAGTGTGGTCCTCATAGAAACAACTAAATCCAGTCTTATGAATTCCCCCACCCTCTTATTTCCCAAAATAAGTACAGGGAAGAAGGAGGGAGTATGGGGAGTCAATGAATACATATTCCATGTACCAACATGGAATCAACATGAATCCAAAGACTAGCCTTACTGGGAGAAACAGTTATGATCAGACTGAGAACTTACAATCTACCCCTGCTCAACCACAACTGGAAACCTGAACTAGTCTATCCTATCATCTGTCATTTTAACAGCTCCCTACAGGAATAACATTTTCCCCAGTCCAATGCAACTTGCTGGTGAGGATGGAAGTAGATAGAAGCTGCTGGTACCTATCTTCTGTCTTAAATAGTTTCCTCTCTTCGAGCCCTATCCCACCTATATTTTTCCAGCACTGGTTTCTGGAGTCAGGCTTCCTGTGAACCTCTAGGGATAAAGACCAGGTTCCCACAACCAAAGTCTTCTACCAGGAAGTAGCCTGCAGAAGACATTGCTAGTAAACTAATGTCTTTTCCCAGTACTGCTACTGCCAGTTAAAGATGTGGAAGTGGAGCAATGGCTGGAACAACAGATCTAACTCACAGGGAAAGTTGCATGGCCCCATGTCCTGCTACAAATATCCTCAGAATCTCACTTGGAAATGATGGTAGGTATTTTAAAAAAGAGAGAGAGAGAGAAACCACTTTCAAATAGCAGTGACTGAAGGGGAGGATGTCAGCTCAGTTAACAAGGACCCTGCACTCCAAATGCATGTCAAGTTTAAAATACAGTTTGTAAGTCTAGTCCTACCTAGTTTCCTTCTCTAGCCTCTCACCTGCTCTATATTTTCCCCTTTCTTCTTCATGGCTTTCAAGACACAATCATATGAGTAGCCCATGTTGACCACTGTCTCCACACATTGCCGCTCACTGGGGGACAGTGCTTGCAGGTCCAAATAGGTTGATGTACTTGAGCCCTGGGGACAGCTGGGGGTGTTGGGCACTTGCGATGTCCTGACATTGTGAGGCGTGACCTGGTGGTGGAGAAACATGCAGGGTTATGTGAGAGTGGGATCCTAGGTCATATAAACAACATTCTGGACAAAGAGAAAGACATAAGAGAGGAGACTGTGTAGGCATTCTGCTTCCTTCCTTACCCTTACCCCATAGTCCATAGACAAATATATAGTTACTGAAGTGTCTGCTTAGGGGAAAGGGCCAATCTGCACAGTGGAATCCAAACAAGAGAAGGAAGTTGAGAGAAAGATTTGAGACTGAAGTGGAAAAGTTCAGTTTCAGACTGAGCTATCTTGTCCTATCCTCCCAGAGCCTCTAAATAAACAGAAGAATTCATAGAATCATATAGTATTTACAGCTAAAAGGGACCCTAGGGGACTTTCCCAAAATGTAGATTTTTAAAAAAAATTCTATTAAGAGTCAACTGGTTTCTCTGTTCAAGCCAGTTAACACTATTTTCAGTGGGCACTGATTTTATGACTAGCACCGCTATCAAAATGCCTAAGTGTTTGCTTCCTGGCATCCCAATGTTTTACAAACTTCAGTCTGCTGAGGATCTACATGGAGGCTTCAGGGGAGGAAAAGTGTGAGGCCCCAAAGTGACTCAGAGCACACGGAGTAAGTCAATTGCAACAGGAACTATAATGACTGAGAACTGAAGAGGACTTAAGTGGCCATCTTGTCCAACTCAAACCAGACAGGAATTCCTACTTATGACAGACCCAACAAGTGGTTAATGGGTCTCTGCTTGAAGACCTCTAAGAAGAGGGAAGCTGGCACCTCTACACAACACATTCCACTTTTATACACCTCCTCTGCTAACAAGTTTTTATCATGTTTTTCCTGACATTGAGCTAAATTTGCCTCTTTGAAGCTTCCACCCACTGTTCCTGATTCGGGAGGCTAAAGGAAACAAATCTAGTCACGTTGCTACACTACAGCCCTTCAAATACTTGAGGGCAGCTGTCTTGTCCTTCCCCTTCCCAAGTCTTTTCTTTTCCGCAAGCTAAAACTCTCCAGTTCCTTCTCAAGGGCAAAAGAGATGCCAACATCTTGGCTAAATTCCCACTTGCTCTTAAAACATCCTCTGTCCCAATTTGTACAAGTGCAACTCCAGTCGAGGCTGAGAAAAATCTCTCTCAGGATCAAGATTCCCAGTTTTCAAAGGTGATCATCCTATTAACTTGATTACATACACGAAGACACAAAGGACTGTTAGCACAGAACCGATGCTCAACCCTAGAAAGACTGGCCTGAGCTGAGCGATGAGACTAGGCACAGAGGTATGGCCCTCCAGGTCCTCAAAGGCAGCCTTCTGACAAAGTCCAAACTTCACAGAATTAATCCCCTTAATAAAAGGATTTGTTCTGTAAAACTTGGATTCCCAAAAGGCCGCATTCAAGGACCTAGAAGGCCACATGTGGCCTTGAGGCTGCATATTCCCCACCCCTGGACTAGGGGAATGAACAGAGTTCAATCTGACAGGAGCTGGAATATGAATTCTTAAGGATTTGGTTCAGTCTACTGCCCCCTGGCAGGACCTAAAGGTCCTCCAAAACAACCAATATTCTCTACCCTACCATCATTTGGTCCATTCATGACTTTCACATACACAGTCACTGCCCACCTGCTCCTCCTTCTGCAGTTGGGATGGGAAATAATCGTTCCAGATCATATGGATACAGTGCTTTAAGGTGTGCAAAATGTGATCAGACAGGTCACTGAGACAACTTAAGATTTTAGGACCTAATTTGGCCTTATGATAGCTCAATAACCACTATTTGATAATGATTTAATATAATTTATTACTTCATATAACGTTGTTATAAGTACTTGTGTCAAAGAATTAAACTATGCAGAAGCAAGAGTGAAGTGCAGCCAATGCTACCAGTATGGGTACTTTTCACTACTATACTCCAACAAAATCCTGGCTATTGGTTGGTCTCTTGTACCTTGTTAAAAACCACATTCCTGAGACAATTTAATGTCTACCTTAAACATATAAACCCTTCTAGAAGAGTTTAAGAGCCCTGTAAGAATATCATCCTACACTAACCTACTTCCTACTTAAATGGTACCTTTTTTTGGCCACTCTAACAAAAACAAAAATAGAGAAACATACATGTGGTTTTGAATTTTCATTCACTTCTTCAGGCTAACTCAGTAAATGCCTTCAAGGGATCAAAACATCTTCCTTTCACCAATGTAACTACAGAAGTACCTCAAAATACTATAACGTTATTACCTGGCAGGAAAAAATATTCCAGCATCACCATCATAAGAATTCCTGCAAAGGTGATCACAGATTACAGATAGCAGGTAACACCGGAGCCACTACTACAAGGAAAATACAATTTCTCAAAAGATGTTGGAAAAGGAGAAAAGACGTCTCTTCGTAAACTCTTTTTTTTCCTAAGTCAAAGACTCAGTGCTAATTGAGACCATGAAACTACTCTTTAAGTCAACCTAAGTTTATCCTTTGGCAACTGAACCTATGAATCTATAACCACTGATGATCTCTTGTCTCATAGGCATCCTAAACTCATATTCAAAAGATAACTCATTATCTTTCTCCTCATATTCACCCTTCCTCCAAATTTCTCTGCTTCTTTCTAGGGTACTACCATCATCCCAAGTGCTCAAGTTCACAATGCTGGTGTTGATGCAACCCTCAAATTCTAATCAGTTACTAAATGTTGTCATTTTTACCTCCCCCATGTTTCTCATTTATTCCCTTCTCAAACACAGAGAGCTACTATCTCTAGCTCAAGCCTTCCTGACTGGAATACTTAAAGTTTCCCTGCTTCAAGTCTCTCACTGTTCTAATTCATCTTCTGCACAACTGCCAAAGAGATTTTCCTAAGGCACAATCAATCAACAGGCAGTTTATGAAGCACTTACTTCTTGCCAGGTATTGTGCTAAGCACCAGGAATATCTATACAAAAGTGAAAGTCCCTGCACACAAAAGTGCTTATATTCAGTTCTATCAAGAGAAAAAACATGTAAATATACAAAATAAACAAACGTAGGATAATTTTGGAAGAGTGTGCACTAGAAGGTGAATGTTTCAAAAAAGTCATGTTGGAAAAGATGGCACTTGGAAAAGATGGCACTTGAAATTTGAAGAAAAACAGGGATTCCCAGAGGAAGAGTGACAAAGGAAGTGTATTCTAGACGTGAGAAACATACAGTGCAAAGGCACAGAGCCAAGAATTGAATTATAACTGAAATACAACAAATGGAGGAGACGAGAGTAAAAGAAGCATAAAAAGGCAGAAAAGGGCCAGGCTGTTAAGACCTTTACATTCCAAACAGAAAAGTTGATTTTGATCCCAGAGGAGATAACAAGCCAATGGGGCTTATTGGTGGAGGTAACATGGTCAGACTAGCACTTCAGAAAAATCACTCTGGTGGTTGGGTAGACAGAGCAAAGAAAGGTTTGATATAGGAAAACCAATTAGGTGTCAATGAAATACTCCAAACTAGTGATGAGGGCCTGAAATATGACAGTGGTAGTGTAAACGGAGAAAAGGGAATGTAAAATGAGTCTATGCAAATAGGAATGAGAAGATGGAGCAAGTGAATGCATATGAAGTGAAAATGAGGAAACAAAAATGACACCAAGGTTGTCAACCTGGGTGATTTAAAGAATGGTGGTGTCCTGAAAGTAATAAGGAAATTCAGGAAAAGGGTGGGTTTGGGGAAAATCTAATGAGTTCTGTTATGAACATATGGAATTTAGGATGTTTCCAGGACATCTAGTTTGAAATGTCCACAGGCAACCTGTAGGATATAGGACTAGAGACTGAAATACTGATGTCTGATATGTTGTTATTGTGGTGGTGGTGGTGGTGGTAGTTCTGTCCTATCAGTCATGCCCAACTCTCCATGATCCCAGTTGGGGTTTTCCTGGCAGAGATACTGGAGTAGTTTGTTGTTTCCTTTTCCAGATCATTTTACAGCAGAGGGACATTGAGGCAAAGAGGATTAAGTGACTTGCCCAGGGGTACACAGCTAGTAGTAAGTGTCTGAGGCCAGATCTGAACTCAGGAAGAGTCTTCCTGACTCTAGGCCCAGCACTGTACCTCTCTGGTTTGATACACAGATCTGAAAATCGTAGACACATGATATCACCAAGTGAGAGAGTACAGAGAAAAGATGGCTCCTGGGATGGAGCCTTAGAGTACACCCAAAATTAGAGAGCATGACATGGATGAAGATCCAACAAGAAAGACTAAGAAGGGGCAGTCAGATAAGCAAGAGAAAAACCAAGAGATCACTGTCACAAAAATGTAGAAAGGAGAGTTTCCAGGTGATGGTCAATAGTATCAAATGTGGCAGAGAAGTCAAGAAGACTGAGAAGACAGTAGACTGGATAATTAGTATATGATTGGAAGCTATAGAGAGAGCAGTTTCAATTGATTGATGCCATCCTAAGCCAGATTACAGGGGGAGTCAGGAGAGCAAAGAAGTGAAGACAGAGTGTAGACACCTTTTTCCAAGGACTCTGGCTGAGAAAGGGGATATAAAATATAGGATAGCAAGTGGAGGCAATAGATCTACTAAGGTTGCTTAAGGATAGAGGAAACAACTGTGGCATGTTTACAGGCAGCAGCAAGTATCTAGCAGAAAGGGAAAGAAAATGATAGTTGAGAATCTGCTAAAGAAGACAGGATGGGATGAGAGATCAACTCTGGCAATGAGATTAGCCTCTTCCTCAGAAACTGAAGTGAAGGGCTGTAGAAGAAGCAAAAAGAGGGAACTTGGCAAATGACCAGCTTATTATCTCTAGGATCAAATATAAATTCCTCTGTGCTCCTTTAATGACCTTCACACACATTTCCAGTTCAAAACTGAGAACATCTACTTCTGCTGGATGTAAAGATTTCTGAAACTTAATGTTTTCCTTCTTGATAGTCCATGGTAAGGCAGCAGCACACGAAGATGCTCCTCAGAACAAACTCAACCTTGTCAAAGATCCACAACTGAAAAAAATCATGCCTGGGAACATTAAGACAGGAAATGAGAGAAAGAAATGTTGAAAGGTGATAGAAAAATTGGAAAGGAAATGTATGAAAAAGGCAAAAACATTAAAAAGCAAATTCTTGTCTCCACCAGAGTCATACAAAGGAATATACTGGATGTCAGAGGCGAGCATTTGCAAATAGCTTCAATCTAGGAAAGAAGCCTAGATTAGGCTGGTGGAAAAGGTTAGCACAAAATTGAGAATGAAAATAACCCCAAATGCTCTCATCCTCACAATCAATCCCAACAAAATCATGCCTCATCTTGATGTCATCGTCACACGCTCAAAACTAATTGCTACGATCCTTCCTTTCACAGGAAAGGTGACAGTGAGTCACATGTGTTCATTTGGTAACCTTCTGGAGGCCCTAGCTTAAAAGCAATCACAATATCTTACCGTCAGCACTGTATTTGGAAGTGATGACTCTTCTGTACACACTGACAAAACAGACAAGGAAGGCAGCTGGGATGAGGGGGATAGTGCTGGTGTTTCCTTGCCACTGTCCAAATTTAAAGCTGAAAGTCCCACCCCAAGGTATCCATTGAGTTCACTAGCATCGTTCTGGGAGCAGGGTTTTAAGGAATTCAAGAAAGTGCCATTACGGAGGCAGGTGGTGCTGTGAAAAGTGCTTGCAAGTTTTGCTGTCTTCTGCTCACTGTCATCTGAGTCGAGTTTGGGGAAGGAAAGAGACTTGATATTGCTCACAGCAGTAATAGGAGGGAGGGACACTTTGGAAGACAGTGACATCTTTTCACAATTACCTAATTGTGGTAAAGTGATAAAGCCATTGGGTTTGTGAAGGGGCTTGAAATCCAGTGCAGCCCTTTCCAGGGATGCCAAGACTTCCTGGTCCTGCAACACAGACCCAGACCCTCCTTTGGGTAAGTTATTGTCTAAGATCTGAGCCACAATAGGTCCAGTTGTACCAACAAGAATGTTTCTCAGTTCTTCTTTCTCATCAATAGTTTTTAATTCCATGTTATCAAATGGATCCTCTTCACATTCAAAGTCAGCGGGGTTGAAGTCTGCCTTTGTATGGGGAGGGCTGAGAACCTTCTGTTTTATGGCACTGCTGCTGACACGGGTTGGGGTGAGAATATTGTTGTGCTGTAAGCTGGCAAGGATGGGGTTAATGGGAGGTGGCATTGTGGTTGGGCAGTGTGTCTTTGAGAAACCCATTTTGCTGTCACCCTCTGGGCCACTCTTGGAATTTACTGTGGATTCGGTTTCTTCAGCCTTTCTCTCAGCTTCCCATTGCGCTTCCTGGATTTTCTTAATGTCTTCTGCCCACTCGATTGTTTTTTTTTCCAAGGAAAAGTCATACTGTAAAACATAATAAAAAAACAGAAAGACATTAAGCATCTGTATTATTGTTCTTTCATACTTCAGCTTGTTTTTTAAAGAGTTAAAAATTCAATGCAGTTTTATACTGTCCTTCACTTTTCTATATACATACAGCAGCTATAGAGGGGCAGTGGAAAGAGTGATGGGGACCAGTGTTTGAATCTTCACTCTCCTACTTCCTCCATGTTTTATCTCTGGGCAAGTCACTTAACCTCCTATAAAATGAAGGCCCTCTTAGGTCTCTTAGTTCTAAGTTCACAATTTATAAGTCTTGTCCCTCCTATTACTGCTAGATTTTAAAATCCACAAAAGCACAGACTTAAAATTTTTTTCTTTGTATCCTTAACATCTCATACAAATAATACATGCTCAACAAAATATTGTCTAGTGATGATGCTTACAGATCACCTTTCCAAAATAGGGATCTACCTTCACTTAAAAAAAACTCATGGATACAAATCAGAATTTGCAAAACAAACTTGAAGAGTAATTATTCACATAACAAATGGATTCATTTCAAGGTTCTTTTAAACATAAAGGTCCATTAGTACATTTTAAATTATTTGGATCACAAAGATTCAATTTACAAATGATTTTTCAGGAAAAGAACTATTATGTAAGAGGTTTCTCCTGAGTAATGTAAAATAAAAGTCAATAATCTCCTTGGTAAATCACCAAGACTATGCCAGTAACTGTGTATGCTACTGATTTGTCCAAGGTTAGAAATAAAGAGGAAAACAGAAAGAGGATAATATGGCCTAAGGAAAAGAAAAGAGATTATGGTTGGTCTATTGGAAGATTTAGAACAAAGGACTAAAATAACAGATAACTCCTAGGTTCCTATGCCTAGCATACAAAATATCATCTTGACTTTCCCAGATCTAAAGAATTCCTGGGTGTACACAGATGAAAACATATTTCTAACAGCAATGTCTTTTGTCTTTGGGAGGAACTCTAAAACTAGAAAGCTGAAGAAATATATTTGACCTTATGTGTGTACATAAACCATGTTACTGGCAGAATTAAAATTAGATCTTACCTCTCTACTCGCTGAAATGTGGAAGTCAAGTGGAATGTTTTAAACATAATGACCTATTCCAGAAACTACAGGCTATCCAGGAAAAAAAATTAATGTTAAAAATGACCCTTCTTGGAAGTAATTTCAAATTATACAAGTGTCTAAAATGTCCATCCCCTTTGACCCAGAAATTCCCCAAAGAGGACATGATAAAAGTTCCTATACACCAAAATGGGGCAGCTAAGTGATGCAGTGTAGAGAACCAGGCCCAGAATCAGAAAGACTCATCTTCCTGAGTTCAAATCTGACCTCAGATACTTCCTAGCTATGTAACTTTGGTCAAGTCACTTAACCCTATATGCCTCAGTTTCCTCATCTGTAAAATGATCTGGAGAAGAAAACAGCAAATCACTCCAGTATCTCTGGCAAGACAGAACAACAAGAAATACACCATGATATTTACAGCAGTATTCTGTGAGGTAGCAAAGAGGTAGAAACAAACTATATGCCCATTGAGTGGGTAATGGCTAAAGAAATTACAATACACGAATATAACGGAATATAAGAAATAAGTGATAAATAATAGAAATCATGGAAAAAGTGATCTCATGTACAGTGAAGTAAAAAAAAAAAGTCAAGAAACAATACAGAAATGACTACAACGAAGTAAACAGGAAGCTCGGCTTTGAAACAACCAAAACTGAACGCTGCCAAATTCACAAAGAAATAAAGAAAGCCGTAAGAAGATACAGCCGCTCCACTCACTTGCATAGGTGAGAATTCCATGGGTGCAGTGCATCTCATATCAATTTTCTGACTTTTTTGATGTATTAATGACTTTTTTTCTTTAAGAGTGATTTTTAACGTAGGAGTTAAAAGGGAAGGGTTGGGGAGGGAGGTTTGGGGTGATATAAGATCTCCTTTTTTAAAAACTGTCCCTTCATGCATTTTCTTGAGAAATGAATCTGCCAGCTCAGTTTCTTAAAGTGGGTATGCACAGGGAAATAACCTCAGAAAAATCTATGCCTAGGGAAAGACTCAGGTCAGAGAAAGATCTAAAAAGCATGAAATATCTTGTAGGAAAACAACTCAAAGTTTAAAACCTCACCATCCAACATGCCACAAACTTTAAACTATCGAGCAAATATGGCAGCCTCAAATTGTCAAAAGTCCAAAGGCAACGAATTCCTATTAGCAAGTTCACGGTGCCTCCCCAAAAATGTAAATCTCCAAAGTGTTTTGCTATGCATCAGAAGCACCATAAACTTTTCCTTTTAATGAAAGGAAGTAAAAATAGTCTTATCATACTACAATTCAATTGAGGAGGAAACTAAAGATGGTGATTTGATTTCTACTTCTCCATCTCCCACAAACCCCAAATAATAACAAAACTATTTATGTACATAAGATAGCAACCACTACTTTTCTCCTGAAAACAATGGAATATTAATACTAGGTCAAGGAGAAAATTAGAGTGGAAAACTAGGTAACCTTCAAGTTTCAGGCTGCAGCCCCCTGATGGAAGGCTCTATGTCTATTTTAATAGTTTATGTCTTTTCACATGGAAAGATAACATTGCTGGCCCACAATCATCAAGAGACATGGTTCCAAGGTGCTTCCCCTTTAGTAACGATAGGTTGCTCTGTTGTTTCCCTCTTGTTCCAGGCAGGTTAAGTTTACTGTCTGTAGCCAAAAAACAGAGTAAAGTTAACTGGTATAACTATGAATTGAATAGCCATGTCCTCATAAGTAGCATGGTTTAATCTCAAAAGCAAAAGCAACTATTCTTTTGGTAAAATGAAGAAAGCACCTAAGTATTTAACTAAGTACCTCAACTTCTACAAAAAGACTGAAAAACCTTTGGATCAGGCTTGTAATTTTCTTAAGTCAAATTAGTTAACAAAAATAACTGATTTTATGGTTGTGCCTAGCAACTAGTTAGCTAATAAACTAGCTAACTAGCTGCTAATAAACATAAACATGCTACTAATACAACTCTAAGGACAATTTACCTTGTGTATGTACAACACTTATTTATATATACGTTGTCTTCTCCAATAGAACATGAGCTCCTTGAGGGCACTGTTTTTTTGATTGTAACCTCTCCCAGCATAGTACCTGCTACACATAGTAGCTGAGTAACAAAGAATGTTGACTGACAAAAGGAATTTTCATTCTCATCTCTAATCTATAAAATATTGCACAAAGGAGATGTTAATGGACCATCACTGAGGAAATTTTTACAAGGTAAATCTACTTCACTTTCTGACTCCTAAAACCTGTTCCTCAAAGAAGAGGAACCAAAGGGAAATGAGAACTGCTATATAACAGTCACTACTGCTCAACTCTCCCAATGAGACCATTTACTATTTAGATTTTATTCGGGAATAATGAAATGAAATTTTCTACATAAAAGTGTCATGATACCCAGACTAATAAATGAGGTTCTTTTATAATCAAGTTGTTGCTTCCAAAACAAATTAATACTGCAGGTGCACAATCAGAAGCACACACTCTCTTTCATAAATGAGAGAAAGCATTCAAGATGGGTCAACACTGGTATTTAATCTCTTTAAGTAACAGTTTATAAACAGCCAAAAGACTGCTAGAACAGTTAATAGGAACATAGATTCAGGATTGGAAGGGACCTTGGAGGGCACTTATTTAAACCTCTATCTCTGTCTCATTTTTCACATAAGGAAATTTTGTTTCAGAGATAAGAAAGTGACTTGTTCAAGATCACATAGATGACTTGCAGCAAAGCCAGGATTTGATCCTAGAGTGTAAACCTAGATCTAGAAGAGATTTCAGAGGCTAACTCCCAAATTTTACAGAGAAGGAAAACCAAGATCTATGAAGTTGACGTCAAGTTGACTTGCCTAAAGCTACCCAGGAAGTAAACCTCAGATATGAGAGTCAAATGCAAGACCTTGGACTCCAGAGCCAGGACTCTTTCCTACAGAGTGCTGTGCTGCTCAGACTCAAGATCCAATACTCCTGCTTGTTATTTGAAATGAACATTTTCATATTTTTACACCATCCTGAGCTTCAACGGCCAGGGGGCTGAAAAATTTGTTTGCCATCTTCAACCAAAGAAGTACAGTTAAGTTTATCTCAGGCACCCTGTCTATATATACCACAACATCCTGACCGTGTAATATAAAAAGGTATGTGTGAAGTAAACGCCCCAGAATGTCATTACTGCTTTATGTTACTCAGTGGAAAAATAGTTTTTTTTTTTAACTTAACTGCCAAATTTTGTATTAAGATATGGCTAATTTGGAGCAGAACCAGGAGAACACTGTCCACAGAAATCACTGATTCTGATAAGACTTCTCAGCAATGCAAGGACCTAAAACAATTCCAAAACACTAATGATGAAAAATGCTATCCATATTCAGAGAAAAACTATGAAGTCAGAATGCAGAGTGAAGCAGACTATTTTCGTTTTGTTTTTTTCTCATAGTTTTTCCCATTCTTCTATGCAACATGACTACTGTGAAAAGGTGTTTAATAGGAATGTATGCGTAGAGCCCATATAAGATGGCATGCTGTCTTGGGAAGGAAAGGGGGAGGGAAGGGAAGAAAATTTAAAATTTATGGAAGTAAATGTTGAAAACTAAAAATAAATCAATTGAAAACTGTAAAAAAAAAAATTTAAAAAAGATATAGATAATTTGAACCCTCGTTCAAATACCTAGAATTACGTCCAGCTGCTTTTTGATCAACTTCCCCCCGTGCCACTGTCTGTTCCACCAAGGTCAGTCTATCTCCTCACTTTGGGCACAACCACAATTCTTTTTCTCACCTCTGTGCCTTTTTAAATGCTGCTCCTCCCTCCCTCCCCCCCTATCTAAATTCTCACCATCCCTCAAGACTGAGACTAGAACCTTGATCTCTGATTACAGATTCAGTTATTTATCCATTACATAATGGTGCCCTCTAGAGTATGATGTGCACATAAACAATGATAAAGGCACAAACATCAAAGCTTTAAAAAAAAAAACAGGAAAAGCTCTGGCCTACAAGTTATAGGATCTGGGTTCTAATCCTAATTCTGTTACTGATTACCCGTATGACCTTAGGTAAATAACTTAATGCACCAATGAATTTTTTTCATAAATATCTTCCCTATGGAATTTGAAACCTGAGACTAATCACAGACATGTATTTCTCCATGAAATGACTAGCTCAGAATTTTGAATCTAGGCTCTACTAAAGAATAAAAAATAAGTTACATTTAAAAAACACATAAAGATTACAAATACATTTTCATGTGTAAGGTTCATAACTACCCTCAGGAGAGAAGCTGCATAAGTATTACTATCAAAAAACTTACAAGTGAAAAATTAAATTATTTGCCTGAGTTCACAATAACTTATTCAGTGGTAAAGTTGAGAATATATCTATTTTATTATTATGCACACTTGGACAAAAACAGTGAAAACTCGAACTGAAAGAGGTGACAGGTATGTAACCTTCCACATGTAGGATCTAGTATATACTTTTTAAAATTTAGAGTAATTACAAAGAGTTTAACTGAAAGCCAGAAAGCCCTTAAATATGATAATTTGAGAATGACTGAGGTAGATCAAATTTTTCTCATTTTGCCATATAATGTTAAAAAGAAATACTTACTTGTATTTCTCTGACAGCTTGTAAACAATCAGGTAAGGAGAATCCAATAGGCAGACCAACTTTAGCTGGTGTTTTGAATTTGTCTCCTATCTTAAATGGGACATCATCAAGATAACTGAAAGTTCCTAAAATGAAGAAAGCACAAAAATTAATTCATTTCTTCTGCCATGGTCCTATATCTGTTCATTAAAAGCAAAGTAACTCATGCTATTCGAAGACTATTTGTTAGAAGAAGCTAAAGTTTAAAAGGCCATTAATCTCAATCTCTCTCCTTAACTGACTGCTCTTTCTAAAGTCTTAAGCAAAAGCAAAAGCTATTCTCAAAATCCAAAGTATATCCATATCTAAGCAGTGGGGGAGGGTAGTAGATGTGGGAGATTCTCACCTTAAACTGGTCCTGGACTCACAAAACAAAATTCCCTAAAGGATCATACCATTCTAGTTAACATCAAGGTTGTATAAAAGAAAAACACTAAATAAGAAAAGGCACCACATTTTATTTCTGGTACAAATGTAGATTTTTTTTTTTTTAATCCAAACTTAACAAATCCCCTTAAAAGGATTCTTGGACTCAGTCAAAAGGCCATATCCAAGGGCCTAGAAAGCCACAAGTGGCCTCAAGGCTGCAATTTCTCCAGCCCAGGTACAGACCCTTGGACTCATTAAAGATTATTTCTCAGGGTTTTATTTTTGTCCTTGGGATCTGTAAGTTAAATGATAGAATATTTTAAGTCCTTGTGCCTCTTGTACACAGTTCTACCTGACCTGCTACTTTCAAAGTCTTGTTAAACAACATCATTATTTTTCCTGAAAAATATTTTCATTATCTCCTAACAGAAAGAAGTGAGCTGCTGAACAGAAATGAACCAAAGGAATAACATAATCCCATCTTTCCTGCCTTCAAGGTCTAAACCATACCACAGCTAATTTTGTAATGGCCAGCTCATTGAAAGGTTTGCCTACTAATAAAAAGTTAATACAGTAGCTGAAAAAATTTTCATTATCTGCTGCCACTAAGAAATTATTCCAGTCAGTCACAGAGGAGGGAAGAGCTATATATTTTACGTTACTGTGGGACCATTTTACCTGACTACTTTCAAAGTCTAACTAAATCATAGTAGTTTTTTGTTGAAAAATATCTTAGTTATAGGCTGCAAAAAAAAAAAAAAAGCAAGTTCTTCCCTTTGGTTGTTGGGGGAGAAGGTGTCAAGAGAGGGAAGGAAAAAAGATACAGAATGTACTAAACAAGGAATAATGTAATCCTTTCTCCTCCTCAAAGTATTTCTTGAGGTATATCCAAGCCCACAAAAATCCTATCCTCTGAATTCCTACTTATTTGTGCCATACAACCTAACATTTTCTTAGATTACTTGATTTTATTTTTCTACTTACTGTATGCAAATTGTTTCCCTGATAAAACTATAAGCTTCTTTAAAACAGTCTATATACTATTTTCTATCTCCTACAAAGCACAGCATAGTACTACTCATATAAAGTAATTTCTTAAAAATTTGTTGGGCTGAATTATTTGTCACAATTCTATCGCCAAGTCAATTAATGTTGGGCTGAATTATTTGTCACAATTCTATCGCCAAGTCAATTAAGGTTTCCGCATCATTTAGCACTAGCATTGGTATTGTGGGCCAATGTCTCTCCAAAATGCAATGATTAGGGCATATTCTAAATCATCAATACACATTACATACAAAAGGAAGCACAGAGCTTCCACAGAGGAAGCACAAATTCACTTTGTACCACCCAAAAAAGAAGCAATCTAGTATCTCCTTCCCTAATCAATCTAACTACAACATAACTGGCAAAAATATAAAAATAAATCTTCCCCTCATTCTTCAATCACAGCAGAAGAGTTTTAACTGAAAGATGAAGATTCATCTGAAGTTTTGAGGATCTTTTCCCTTATCCCCAATACAGAATGAGAATGTTTTTAGTAGTACACTAATCAGAAACCGTGTGGTCCTTTAGAATTTTTTTTTAAGGCAGCAATGGAAACATATAATGACAAGCTAATGAGCATGAACTATGCTGGTAATATTTCTGAAATGTAACAAAATCACAGGGATTTACCTAACTAGTTTTGCCATGTCCCAGAGTGTCTATCTGAAAATGTCTTAAAACTGCCAATATCTTCTAATTAAGAGTTTAATTTTTTTAAATAAAAATTATAAAATTTCCATTAGCCAAAGTCTTGGCCAGATATACTTTTTTTTATTTCAAAACTTACTGAAAGTGTTTCTAAAATGTTTCTGAAGTGTTTTCTAAAACTTAATAAAAAATATTGAAGGTTTTATAGTGCCTCATGTGAATATTCACTATAGAGTAGTAGAAGAAACTGGGTATAAGACTAAGCTAGCAGTTTCTCCTTCTTAACTAAATCACTTCTATGAAGTTTTCTTAGGTTTTTTTCCTCCTTCCTGATAAAAGCAGACTGGGCAGAGGAAAAATTTTGGTTGAGATTTACATTTAGGTAGCTTATGTTTAAGTGAGGTCTTCTCTGTATCTACAGTATTTAGACAGGCTGGAGATGGATCAGACTTATTTGAAATGAAACTAGGTGCCACAAGGCAATTTTATTCTCCCACAATGTAAGATAACAAGATTTTCATTCTACTGTTTTCCAAGTCCCAAGTCTTCCCCTTAATAGTTGTGTGACTTTTAAGTAAATACTTGACGTCTCTCTGAAGCCTAGGCCCCATTACAAAATGGGAGTTAACCATGCTTACCTCACCTGCCTATTACATGTTTGTTATAAGGATCAAATAGATACTTACATGTAAAACTCTCTGTAAATATACAAGCTTAGAAGCTACTATCACCATTATTAGCCATACTTAAGTCAACAATGACAAAACTGTATTTGCTTACATTACAAACTAATATCCCTATAGAATTCTTCTTACATTTAGTTTGGCATTAATCTGATGTAATCACTTATTTGATTATTGATTTAATCATTATTAAATCCAATTTAATTATTTTATTAATTTATTAATTTTATATATTAAATAGAGCACTGAGTCTGGAATTAAGACCTGAGATACCTAATCATTAATCCAGCCTCAGATATTTATTAACTATATGACTCTGCGCAGTCACTTAATCTGCACGCCTGTTTCCTTATATGTAAAATGGGAATAAGAAGGGCGCCTAACTTGAAGGGTTTTTGTGAAGATCAAATAACATAATAATTGTAAAGTATTTAGCGCAGTGCCTGACACACAGTAAGCATTATATTAATGTTAGCCAGTAGGTTATTATTCATTTTACTTCCCATATCAGGGGCAATATAAGACTTAGGTGAAAATTCACAATAAGTACAAAGAATTACAGGTGTACAGTTTTTCTTAGGAAGTAGGGAATATTTTACAGAATTTACAGTATTTAAGAAGGAAAGCAGGGGAGCTAGCTGTAAATAAAACTAGCTCAATTTTTTAAAAAAGACTTATTGCTGAACTTTAAGGCATTTACTTTTAGCTCTGGGCTTAAATTTCATATACCAAATATCCAAAGTTAAATAGACATAATCTGAAGCATAAGAACAAAGACTATGGGATGGGGGGGGAGACTAGAACTATCTGCCCAACTTCTTTTATACTACTATGTAACTTCCAATTTTCCAAACTACCTGATTTAAAGAAAACAGAAAACTAAACTAAGCTATACCGAATGATTAACAAAATCTCTAACCAACTCACAATAGAAATATCCCACTTACCATGAAAATCTGAACTCGACTTCTTAGAAGCCATTTAGAATCTGAAAAACAATAATTAAGCATATTTTACACATATACTTACATATACACATATATGGAGACATAATCTGTAAGAGAACTTAAGACATCAAAAAGAAAGTAAATAGGAAAACATAGCTTCCAATTAATAACAATCCCTGTTGTCAAGGGAGATAAGATGGCATAATCTGTCCAACCAAAAAAAATACATCTTAGTAAATATCATGGAAAGAAGGGGGGTAGAAGGTGGTTAGATATAACAATCAAAGACTTGGAAGTAGGCTTGAGGATAAAAATCTGCATTTTTAAAATTTCAGATGCTTTGCTATAAAAAACAAAATATTTTATGTATTATCTCATTTGATTCTCTTAACAATCCTTTTAATGTAGGTGTTATTATCCCCATTTTAACAGATGAGAAAATCAAGACTGAGAGAAGTTAAATAACTTATTCAGTTATTTATAAGAGCTATTAAGTGTCCAAGTCAGGATTTTAAACACAGTCTATTCTGACTCCAAATTCAGCATCCTTATCAACCTCACCACCTAGTTACCTGTTAATAATTGAAAATTTGTACAGCATAAGTTATCAACACACAGACAAATGTCCTGTGGCCCTGAATATCTAAAAGGAAGTTCTCATTTAACATACAACTTTTTTTAAAGCTTGTTACAGTTATAGATTCAGTATTTTAAAATTTAATTGTTTTTTTGGAGGGGAGTATAAATGGAAGATCCTTAATTCTTATTTATTTAACTGGGTTTATTAAGAATGAAATGTTTACAGCAGTAAATTAACAAGAATGTAACACTATCAAAATACCTAGCTCAATAAGGATCTAAGAAAGTAAGCAGGTACAAAGTCCTTTCCTCTACAAATCAGTCCAGATTCTTTAAAGACTCCACCCACCCTCACCTCTACCACCCCCACCTTGCCCATCGTAGTATGGCTTTAACTTACCCTGAGTAAGAAAATTTAACCAGACCACCTGACCATTCCATAAACCTGCTGAGGACTCTCAGCTCTAAATCAGTGCTGTATACTTTAGCCTGAAACAATTCCATTTTTTTCAAGAAACATCATTTATGTTACTATGTTAACAAATTGGAGATATAAAATTTATTAAGAAACTTCTGGTTGATACTTTCTTTCCTACTCACCCCACCCCCAAATTACTTCACTCAACATCTTTCAGTAACATATTAAAATGCATTATCAACTCAGAGGTGTAAAAACTGTCTGACAACTTTTTACTGTTAGCCATAGCTATCCCTCAGGTTCAGAACAGGCTTCTGCCACTTCTTTTCAGAACCTGAGCTACAGGATTTAGAGTTGGAATAAACCTTAAACATCATACAGTCCATTTCTACCATTTTAGAGAAGAAAGTAAATACAAAGGAATTAATCCAAAGTGATAGAGGTAAAAGTAGCAGACTTGGGATATGAATCCAGATTCTCCGACCATAAATTCAACATTCTTAGGCATAGCTGTTCAACAAATACTGTAGAATGAATTGAAGGTTAACAAAGTGAGGTGGTATACAATTTTTCCTAGGCACAAAATAATGAAAATCAAACAGTCTCTGTCCTTGAGCATACATTCTCCCAAAGAGCTACAGCATGTGTACAGATAAGGAAACTGATTTTTTTTTTCAGTTTAGACTTGTGATTTCATCAGTGTAGCAGGTTCCTGGTGAAGAAATCTCTTGACCAACATAGATCTGCAACTCTTTTGTAACTTAGTCTTAGAAAACTGCCTATGTCACTGACAAGTAGTAACTTGCCATGGGTCACAAAGCTGCCATGAAGCGGGGCCCATACTTGAACCCACGTTGTTGTGACCCAGAGGCCAACTTTCTCTCCACTATGCCATGCTTACTCTCACCCAACAAATGCAATCAGTGCAATACTGTGGACGTGAGGGACTTAGAGGTAGGATAATATAGGTGCAAATCCTGGCTCTAACTAGTTGTGTGGCTCTGTATGTCTCATGCAAGGCCCTAGAACTTACCTGAGTCATAGGTGGGTTCTGATGTGCTTAGGTGGTAGGAAAACATAAATTTTTTGAGGGCATGTGTCATCTTTACCTTTGCATCCTCTGAACCTAGCACAGCAGTTGACACAGAAGAGATACTTCATAAATGTTTGTTGATAATGTTTGGATGTTGCCATACTAGGAATCCCTTATTTTGATCTAGAATGTTTCAAATATTTCCTATCTTATGTATATTAACAATTTGAGGGTTAAGAAAAGGACACTTGAGATTAGCCTTGAAAGAAACTAGATTCAAGAGTCACTGATGAGGAGGATGGCAATTCCAGAAAGGGAAATACTCTGTACAACAGAAATCAGACTTGAGCTTGAAGAGACATTAAAGGTCATCGTGCCAACCCTCTAACTTTACAGAAGAAGGCAATGAGACCCAAAGGGAGATTTGCCCTATGTCACACAGAGAGTAAGAACCAAAGGCATAGAAAAACTTAGAAGAAATAAAATAAAACAAAAAAACACTAATATACACAATGCCTACAATGTAAATAGAAGGAATAGAGTGGGATAGACTTAGTGAAGACTCCTCAGATTGTAATTTTTCTCCCAGGGGTGAGGTAAGGCCTAAAGGCTCAAGGTTACAATATTTTTAGAATAGAATAGTTCCATATAAGGATATAAAACTGTGTAGTGTATTAGGGTCTCAATGATTGGACAAAACTTACATAATTCCTCGATGTCTTCATTTCAAAAGGGATTGGTTAGATTTCGTGTCTAGAATGTAAGACCATATTCTCAGCTAATGAGGATAATGGTCAGTGGGGGGAGGAGGGACTTGCGTTAGGGTCTATATAAATCACTGTCCTGTTCTTTGTCTTCGGCTTTCCTACTCGTACAGGTGAGCCCCGCTTCTCGAGAATCGAATAAATCACTTTTCTGTCATCACTTTGAGAGGCCTCTGAGTAATTGATTTATGTAGGGACCTGAGCCATCCCACACAATAGTAACAACAAAAATCTCTTTATTTAATTAAATGACCTAGCTTGGTACCAAAGAATGCCTCTCCCTCCCTTCTTTGCAGAGGTGGTGAGATCATCATGGAGGTGAAACACAATATATACCACTGGGCCTGATTGACGCTGGTTGTTTAAGTAACTGTCTTTTCCTCACACTCTTTCTTTTTTATTCCTGGAAATGAAGGGCATGTATTGGGAAACAAAGGTGATATAAAACAAATGACATCAATTTTAAAAAATGTTTTTCACAAAACAAAACAAAAAAAAAAAGAAAAAATGCTCTAAATCACTATTGATTAGAGATGCAAATCAAAACAACTCTGAGGTACCACATCACACCTATAAAATTGGCAAACATGACAGAACAAGAAAATGATAAATGCTGGAGAGGATGTGGGAGAGTTGGAACACTATTTCATTGTTGGTGGAGCTGCGAGCGCATCCAACCATTCTGGAGAGCAATTTGGAACTATGCCCACAGGGCTACAAAAATGTGCATACCCTTTGACCCAGCAATATCGCTACTAGGACTGTATCCCCAAGAGGTCATAAAAATGGGAAAGGGTCCCACATGTACAAAAATATTTATAGCAGCACTCTTTGTAGTTGCCAAAAACTGGAAGTCAAGGGGATGTCCATCAATTGGAGAATGGCTGAATAAATTATGGTATATGAATGTAATGGAGTACTATTGTGCCATAAGAAATGATGAACAAGAAGACTTCAGAGAGGCCTGGAAGGACTTATATGACCTGATGCTGAGTGAAAGGAGCAGAACAAGGAGAACTTTGTGCACAGCAACGACCACAGTGTGCGAGAGTTTTTTCTGGTAGACTTGGAATTTCGTAATAACGCAAGAACTTCTTAAAAAAAAAATCCCAATGGTGGTTCTCAAGGCAAAATGCCTTCCACACTCAGAGAAAGAAATATGGAAGTCATTCGCAAAATGTAGCAGATCATGTTTGTGTATGTGTATGTTTTTGTGTATCATGTTTTGATCTGTTATATGATTTCTTTCATTTATTTAAGTCTGACTACATAGCATGACTATAGTGAAAATATACTCAATAGGAAAGTATATGTAGAACCTATACAGAATTATATGCAGTCGTGGGGAGGGAGGGGGGTAGTGGGGGGTAGGTGTGGGGGGGATAAAATCTCAATTGTATGGCAGTGATTATTAAACATTAAAAACAAAATAAATTTAAAAAAATGTTTTTTAAGAGCAAGAATGAATTGAAGTGGTAAACATCTGTAGGAGACAAAAAGAGAAGGATGAGATTTAAGAACAAAAATAGTATCAATATCCATGTAATCAATCAATAACCATTTATTAAGCATTTACTATTTATGCCAGGAACTGCACTAAGCGAGGGGGATACAAAGAAAGGCAAAAGACGGTTCCTGCTCTCAAGGACTATTAGTGATTTCTAATGTTCAAACAACTTGTGTATGAACAAGCTATGTGTAAGATAATTTGAAGCAATCAACAGAGGGAAGGCACTAGAATTAAAGGGGATTAGGAAGGATTTCTGTAGAAGGTTAGGGATTATAGCTGAGATTGAAGACAATTAGGGAAGTAGGATGAGGAAGAGCATTCCAGGTATGGGAGAGGAGGGGAAGTTAGTGAAAATGCCTGTAGATGAAAGCTAGTCAAGAGTGTCTTGTTCAACCTTTTCAATGGAAGGAAAAAGGGGGGAGCTGAGAGGGAAAATGTGAAGCTTACTTTCATCTCATTTGGCTCAAGGAAGGAATAACATGCACACTCAATTTGGTATGAAAACCTATCTTACAGGAAAGTGGGGGAGAAGGGGATAAGCAGGGTGGGGGGGATGATGGAAAGGAGGGCAAATGGGAGGAGGGAGCAATTAGAAGTAAACACTCTTGGGGAAGGACAAGGCCAAAAGCGAGAATAGAGGAAATGAGGGGCAGCATAGGATGGAGGGAAATATAGTTAGTCTTACACAACATGACTGTTATGGAAGTCATTTGCAAAACTACACATATATAGCCTATATTGAATTGCTTGCCTTCTCAGTGGGGATGGGTGGGGAGGAAGGGAGGGAGAGAAGTCGGATCTGAAAGTTTTAGTAACAGATGTTGAGTATTGTTCTTGCATACAACTGAGAAATAAGAAATACAGGTAATGGGGTATTGAAATTTATCTTGCCCTACAGGACAAGAGAGAAGATGGGGGTAAGGTAAAGGAGGGATATTAGAAGAGAGAGCAGATTGGTGGTAGGGGTACTCAGAATGCTCAGCGTTTTGGGGTGGGGGAAGGGAGAGATGGGGAGAAAATTTGGAACTCAGAATTTTGTGGAAATGAATGCTGAAAACTTAAAATAAATAAATAGTTGAAAAAGAAGTAAAGAGTGTCTTGTTCAAAGAACAGCTAGGAACCAGTGTCGCTGTATTGAAAAGAATTTGGGGGTGAGGGGTGGGTGTTAAAATATAAGAAAACTAAAAAAGTAGGGGGGGCCAAATTATAAAGGGCTTTGAACTACAGCAGATTTTATATTTGATCCTGGAAGCTATAGGAAGTCATTATAGTTTACTAAGTTGAAGGGTGACATGGTCAGACCTGCATTTTAGTGAGGTAACTGATAGCTGAGTGGAGTTATGGCCTGAAATGGGGAGATTTGTGTCAGTGAGTTCAAGGTGTTAATTTCTTAAAAACTAGAAATAAACTGACAATTTTTTAATTGATAGTTTTTATTTTTACATTGTTACATTACATTTGATCTCCAAATATGGCCTCCTCCCCAAGCCCTCCCTTGTAATAAAGAATAAAAAGGATAAAAAAATAGTCACAATTTATCAGCGAAGTCTGCCATTATAGGCCTCCATATTCATAGACTCCCATCTCTGCAAGGACATTCATGTAACCCTAGATAAGCCTTTGACTTCTGACCTTCTTTCCTTTGCTGGCTCATCATCCACAGCCCCCCTCCAACTTAGCTTCTATTCTAGGCTCATTTTCATCCTCTCCCTATACTCTCTATCTTGGCAACCTCATTAGCTCCAAAAGGGTTTATCATCTCTATGTCAGTGGCTTCACAGATCTATATATCCAGCCCTGGTCTCTTCCCCAAGCTTCAGTCTAAGATCAACAATTGCCTACTGGTCATTTGAAACTGGATATTCCAGTAACATCTTAAACTCAACACATCTAAAAGTTGTCATTATCTTTCCCCTTTTGTAACGAAAAATACTGAGAAAAGCGTCAGATTCGTCCATTAATAATTACGGTCAACTTTGGAGATAGCAATTTTCAATTGAATGATGAGGTCAGATGACATTAGAAACTAAACTTCAAAAAAGTCAACGAGTAAATGAGAGAGGAGATTGAGGAAGCAATGAGGGTAGGTTTTTTTCTAGAATTCTACTTATGAACAAGAAGAAAATCACAGTTTGAAGGGATAATAGGTTCTAATATAGGTTATATGGGGATGGTAAAGATTTAAGAATATTTATAGGGAATAAGGTCAGTAGAGAGGAAGGGAACGAATCAATAAAAAAGCACTGTGCTAAGCACAATGTGAAGAACACAATGGAAAAGCCAAGGAAGGAATCACAGACAAAGGGAAGCCTACACAGCTCTGTCACTCTGGCCCAGCAGAGCTGAGTTTTCAAATGGCTGATAATAGGCTGAGCCCAGCAGCAATCTACTGTTGCTCAGTCCCAAACCCAAGTTAGGAACTTCGTACAGCTCAGAGCAAGGAAGTGATCAGACTTGGCTACAGATCAAACCACTCTGTGAATACTGAATATTTCAAGTCCCTGTCCCTGAGAGTCTGGAACAACAAAACATTCAATAACCCCCAAAAGGAACAGGACCAGCACTGGCATTCCAGAAGTATACACAGCTCAGCCCTAACATAAAATCCAAAATCAGAAAGTAGGCTGAAGAATGAGCAATAATAATAGGATACCACATCACACCTACCTGATTGGTTAACATAACAAAACAGGAAAATGACACATGAAGGAAAAGATGTGAGAAAACTGCAACATTAATGCATTGTTGGTGGAATTGTGACCTGAACTAACCATTCTGGAGAGCTATTTGGAACTATGCCCAAAGGGCTATAAAACTGTACATGCCCTTTGACTCAGCAATACTACTTCTGGAGCTGTAAACCAAAGAGATCATAAAAATGGGAAAAGGACCCACATATACAAAAATATTTATAGCAGCTCTTTTTGTGGTAGTCAAGAATTGGAAATTGAGGGATGCCCATCAGTTGGGAAATGGCTGAAAGTTTTGTGTGGTATATGAATGTAATGGAATACTATTGTGCCATAAGAAATGATGAGCAGGCAGACTTCAGAAAAACCTGGAAAGAGTTATATGAACTTATGTGAGTGAAGTGAGCAGGTAACAGAAGCCACTACAGTTGTTTTAGTAGGAAGATGACATGGTCAGAGACCTGTGCTTTAGGAAGATCAATCTGACAGCTAAATGGAAGATGAGTTACAGAGGGGAGAGATTCTAGGCAAGGAAAGCAACCTAAGGAAATCTGTCTAAACAGAAAGAACCACCATAAAAAAATCAGAAGCAAAACTTGTAAAATTATGAATGGATTATCTCCAATTTGTCACACATATATCTTGTTTTTACATAGTTGTTTGCATGCATTCTCACACTTTATACTGTAAAAACTTGACAGAAAGGTATGTTTTTTGCTTTACTCTGTATCCTCAGTGCTTAGCAAAGTTCCTGGCACATAATACTGTTAAAGACTTAATATCTGTTGAATAACTGGTTTAAAGATGCTCCTCTCAGCATTCCTCATTGTCTATGGCTGCCCTTGCCAAAATAAACTATCTTATCACTAGATATTGCAAATCAGCATATTTGGCTTATGATGTTTCCCTTTATAAGGTCAAAAGTACACTGATTCAGAGAAGCAGCATTTCAAATATCACCTGTGCAAGCAACACCTTCTGCTTATTTTATGTATTGCTATTTCTTTCAACTTAGAAGCAAGATAGCATTGTCAATGTTTTGTGGAATGCCTACTGGTATAAAAGCTCTAAAAAAAATTAAGTCTCTTCAGAGCAGGGACCAAAGAAGCAACAGAAAAAGAAAAGGAGAAAGGAAGGAAGGAAGGAAAGGAGGAAGGAAAAGAGAATCTCTAACATGAATAGAAAAAATGAAACTATACAACCAAAAAGGAGATGAACTAAGTAACCTGTAACAAAGCTAAGCCACTAGAAATAAACAAAATCACAAATTTTTATCTAGAAGGAACCTCAGGTCATCTAATGTAAATCCATCATTTTATAGGTGAAGCCCAAGAAGTGAAGTAGCTTGTACAAGGTCACAGAGCCAATAAACACTGGGTCAATAAACATTAAGCACCTACTACATGCCAAGTCCTGTGCTAAGCAATGGAACAAACAATAAGGCCTCAAACCCAGGTCCTCGGACCTTACATCTTGCCCTCTCTTTACATCATGCCACATGTGACATCTTATTTGTAAATAATTCAAGTGTCCAACTCAACCGGTTATTTTCAGAAAAGGTGCAAAAAGTATACCCAATGTGTATATATGTGTAAATACACGAATACAGATTCACATTCAGAAAAGACGTTAAAAGAACAGTGAAAGCAGAGAGCATGAAATTCAAGAGTGAAGAGTTTGTATGAAGATGAAATCACAGTACTCCACAAAGAATGCTGAAAAAAATGAGTAGTCAATCCTTCCTCCTCATTGTGGGTCTTGAATCACAGTTTAAGAAACACTAACAGGTCAAGAGTGGGAAAAGTTTAAGAAGCCCTGCCTAGGGAACCAAGAGATTTCCCTTCCTCCTAAGTTAAAGAATGAGAGGAGAGTCCTCCAGGAAAAATGGTATATGAAAAGAGTGGGTGTAGAGGAAGGGTATCTAAATTTTTCAACAGGGAATCCTGGGGCAGCTAGGTGCTGCAGTAGGGCACCCTCCCTGGAGTCAGGAGGACCTGAGTTCAAATCCAGCCTCAGATACCTATTACCTGTGTGATGCCACATGACCTGAAATCCTGATGTAAAAGGGCCACAGGAAATTTGACTTCAGCAGATGTATTAAGGAAAATGTAGTTACAAAGAGGCAAGCAGTCCTAAACATTGTCTAAAGAGTCTTTCCATATAGACAGAAATTTTAGGTGATTGGTAACCAACTAATCAGGAGGGCTACACCCTAAGGTCAAATGAAGTCACATTTGCCCCAAAGACCACATGAAGGAAACAAAAAACACAGGCACTGAAATTTGTCCATAAAAGCTAGATGGACAGACACAGATATGCATGCATACATATATGTAACAGAATATATGCTGCAATGCCAATAACATGTCAACATAAACATATCACCAAATAAGGAAACGATCTAGAGGAATTAAGACACAAAGGCAGGTCCCCTGAAGTTCAAAGTATGTTCTTTGTTCTGTAACCATGCTGCTCTAATGCTCACAACTACTGGAGGTCAACAGTTCATTAAAAACAGGTACCACAGAAGCCTGTGGAATGTTTTACAGTTTTCAAATCCTCTCTGAAACGTGATGTCCAAAGCCAACCACAATGACCTTAATACGAAATGACTAGGGCAGGATGCAATATGATTGCCAACTCTCTTTCTGGACTCATCTTTTTAAACATAGACTTGAGTGTATGCATTCAAAGCAGTGACAATATAAAAATATTTAATAAGGTGAAGTTAACTGAAAGGAAAAAATAGGTTACAATGTAAAAATTCACGACACAATTTTCTTCATGAATCCTGTTAATAGAATGGAATCTGGAAGTATACTCAGTGTTCCTAATTCTGACTAAAGGTAAACATTTATTACTAGGAACAAAAAATGGTATCAGCTGCTACACATGGAAGAGCTTGTTTGCTTTAAGTTCTTTTTGTCTCCTAAACCAAATAAAAATACAAATCCCTAAGTCAATCTGATAACCTTGAAATACTTTATACTAATATGGTACTGTATAAAACCAGTTCTTTATTTGTATTAAAATATGGCAAGTATTTTTGTGTGAACAAAGTTAGAACCTGAAGAACTAGAAGGGAAAGAATGGTGCTTTGGCAATCTATGGGGAAACTCTTCAGGGAGGTTATCTTTATTTTAGCCACGTTTACTTTTCAGCCAAATGACGTTCAGATGACAAGAATTATAGAACTGTAGGTCAAGGCTAGATAACTATTCTAAACAGTAACATGGAATTCCTGCACTTAAAATTTCTGACAAATCTTTCCCTGAAGACCTTCTTCACTACTTCATGATGTAGAGGTGAGCCTGAGTTCTCAAAGATGAAACACAAACTCTGAGTCTACCAAGCTTGAAAGGCTCAGAAGGACTAATCTAACTTCAGAAAGAATAATCACTAAGTTGGTAAAAAGGTGGTAAATTTTCAGCCCAGCAGCTCATGAATACATTCCATTACGGCAAAGAAGGTATGGTAGTAGTAAAAGGAAAACAATGATGTGGACCCCCCCCCCCCCCCCCCCCGCCCCAAGCACTAAAGGGTACTTCTACTGCTTGCTAAAATAATAAAAATATATCCTATTAATGCATTCCACATTCATTCAATATGAATGTCTACTATGTGCCAAATTTTTACTTCATAAAAAAAAATTACAAAATAATGTGTTCTGTTTTGATTTTTTGGGGGGGGAGAGGGGATGAGGAGGAAGTGCCTGACACTAAGAACAATGAGGCTTCGTGTACAAGATGGCACTTAGTTTCCTTTAACTCAGCCTAAGTACTCACATATAATCAATCACTCAAGAAAATTACATGTGTACTTACTATGTACCAGGCATTAGTGCTAGTTGTTGAGGATACAAAGACACAAATGAGACTGTCCCTGCCTTCAAGGCAAATACAATTCTATAAGGGGAGATAAAGCACCAGGATTTGGGAGGAATCAGAAATATCCTCAGGTCCTACAAGACAGGTAACGATAGAGTTGAGCTTTGAAGGAAACTAGGCAATGGCAATGAGAGACAACGAAGAGACATAGGCACCTACCTAGCACACGGCAGTGCCTGGCAGTAGTAGGCACTTATCAAATGCTTGGTGAGTAACTGATTATATGAAAATTCCAATAATGATTTGCAAGTACAAGGGAAATTTTGCCAGTAAAATCTCCACATTCAAAACAAATAATAGTTTCCATTCATTTGAATTTATAAGAACCGCAACAACTATATCCAAGCAAATGCCAATATCCAGACAATCATTCCTGATTTCTGAAAATAATTTCATATTCATTTCCCTTCCCCCTTAGCCATTAAGGTCAAAAGGTTAACAAAAAATATAGCAAAATATCTGTTAACTGGTAATGCAGCAACATAAAATAATGTAATTAAGACAAGAAAATTGTGTTCGTCCTTCGTTGCCAAAGATGACCGTGCCATCAGAGAAATGATGACATGACTTGCACTTGACTTTGTTTTGAGGGAGGGAGGGCTGTGCAGGTCACCAGCTTCACTTCTCCTCCACAGCCATCTGAATCCAGTGCCCAGGTATTCATCAGGATGACTGGAGATGACCCAGGATGCACTGGGAGACCTTGGGCCCTTCAGGCCAAGGTCTTTGTAGGTACTCACTTAGGGTGAGGCAAGGCCCATTTACTGAACAGGCCTGTTTAAGAAGTAGCCAAGGCATGGCCTCTTTAATAAGGTCAAGAAAAAGACATCAGGCTGGGTGGGAAACAGCAACAGTTACTATTAATAATCCCTCTAAAGCTAGGAGGGGCCAGAGGAGCCCTTCGGCAGGGGCCCATTGGCATCCCAGTTTCAGACTGCAGTAAGTTCAAGGTTTTAGGACAGGACAGGACAGGAGAAGGGGAAAAGGAAGGGAAGAACTGGCTACTTCTTACACAGGCCTATTTAATGAATGGGTCATACCGCCCTAGAAAGGCTATTTAAGAACTGGTCCAGCAGAAGTCTGATTATCTGTCATTTGAACGTCAGCCTTACAAAGGCTCAACGCCACACCTACTGAAATGATGAAATTTTCTGCCAGAACAACTCAAAACAAAAATCAAAGTGCAGAGGAGTTGCAACGTATTCTGGGGGAAGGACTATTTTCACCAACAAAATCAAATTCTTTTAAGTACTGAAGTAAATGGATTTTATTTTAAAATATCAGAAGATGAAGGAATCATTCAGAATTTTCTGAGTAGATTCTGAAAGTGTCTTGAAGCTTTTCAGCAGACTTTGGACTATTCAAAATATTTTGGCTAGTTTTTTTAAAACCTGCTAAATACATAAAATATACTTTTAAAATACATATCATAAAATCATAGAAGCAAAGATTTAAAGGTAGAAAGGATCTGAATGGCCTCTCTTCCAGTGCCTTTATTTTACAGAAGAAATTAAGGGACGGAAAAAGATTAAGTGACTTGCTCAAGGTCATACATTTACTTAACCACACAGTGGGATTATTACACAAAGGAGGTGGGATTCAAACTCAATCCTATGACTCCCAAGTCAGTAGTACTCTTTTCCACAGCCTAATGTTGCCCCAATTTTAAGCATAAAAAAGCCACAAAACGGAAATGAACAAAGGATCATTTCATGATGCTATTTAGAGGAAAAATAAAATCACACAGGACACGAAGATCTGCAGTGCTCTAATCATAATAAAGAAAACATAATTTTAGAGGTAGAAAGAACCCCCATCTAGCCCAACTCATAACATGAAAAAACAAACAGCCATTCAAACTCCACTAAAGAACTCACACCCCGAGGCAACCTGTTTCACTTCTGGATAGTTTTAGATAGTTCTAACTTGGAGGTAAGTTTTTCAATATCAATCTTCAGTTTGCCTTTTGGTAACTTCTATCTAATTCTCCTAGTTCTGCAGAATAGGATAAAACTCAAGATAAGTGATATGGAAATTGATTGTTTCTTTGACCAAGATTTGAGTGACCTAAGTCATGTACCCCAAGACTTTCATTTTAATATACCCCATATGTGTCTTATTGTTAACCAATCTGAGGTGACTGTCACCCCTCAGGAATACCTTCTCTTCAAAGGGCATATAAACTGTGACTCCAACTGCCATTAAGAGTCTTTTGTCTAAGAGAGATGGCCAAGTGACTATCCTTTTATTAATAACCTGTTGGCCTTATTAAATGATTAAATTACCCAGAAAAAAAGAACAGGATAGAATAAAGCTAATCTCTCTTCACAAGTTTTCAAATGCTTGAAGACAAACTTTCATGTGATCCTAAATCTTCCCTTCTCCAAGAAATTCCTTCAAATAATCTTCAAATGACACGGACTAAAAGCACTTTCCTATCCTGTTTTTCCTCCTGTAAATGCTCTCCAATTTACCAATATCCTTCTTAAACTGTGGGTCTCAGAACTGAATATTATACTCCAGAAATGATCTGACTATGGCAGAGCATGGAAGGACTATCACCTCCCAATTCCTTTAAACTAAAGCTTCTTATTGCTATCCAAGTTCAAATTTCAAAAGATTTAATGTAGATGTGTAATAAGCTGATGCTTGTTCCTCAGGTAAAATTCAGAGAGAAATCATTTTTATTGTAAAATTCAAAACTTAAAGACAACACAGCTGCCAAGTTTTCCCTTTATTTTTTGTCTAGACCTGTAATGTCACTATGTAGTTCTTATAATTTTAGAAAGTTCCTTGGAACGCTAAGTGATTAAGTTAACACAGCCAATATCCATCAAAACGTAACCTGAATTCACGTAGAGGCTGGCTCTCCACACTACCATTATTTTCATTTAACTGGCTAATATTTCCTTTTAAATTATTTCTTGAATTAGGTCACTAATTAAAATAACACAGTCCTATGTACATGGTTATGCATATCTTGTCTATAATTCCTGATTATTAAATTCTGCAAATTGTATTAATGTCAAAAAAAAAAGGTTGACACTAGTTATTAGACAATTTTACCATTTTCATGTTCATTTTTACCATTATCAGGCTAAATACCCCAAAACATCCCTTAAAACTAGTCAGCCTGGAAGTAGACTGAACCCTTTCTTCTTTCCCAAATGATTTTAACTTCTAACGTCTCAGGGCCATAGTGGCCATTAGCATAATAGTGTGGGAACTTATCTAAGAAAAATGGAAAAGTAATGGTTAAAGAAACAAAAAAGCACTTAATACACAACTGTTATGCTTCCCATTTCTTTCTATGAAGAACGGACTTTCTTCTCAACCAATGCTCCTATGTCACAATGCTGAGGATACCATCAGGTCAAAAATCTTGGCAATCAATAACAATAAATCTCAAAACCTGGTTGTGACTACAATCTTAAAATCTTACAATGTTTCCCTCATCTAGATCCTGCTCTTTGTGCTTTTAACCCTTCCTCCTCAAACTGGGCTCAAACTATCCACAGGTTCACCTACAGGGTGCCCTTTTTTTTTTTTTTTATACAGAGCAGACTCAGCCAACTACACTTTTACTCCTTCAAACTTCTATCTTACAAAAAAAAAAAAAACCAAAGTGAAATACAAAAAATTAAAGACAACACATATGGAAGGTGTCGGCTCTGAATCAGACAAAAAGGTGCTTATGGGGCAATATCAAAGTAAATGTCCATGCCCTTTCTTTAATGTCATTTCCACTGAAAAAAAATCACATCAGTTTCAGATGTTGAACCATATGGACTGTGCCAAAGACTTTGGAGGCAAGAAATTTCTTTTCTGAATCTTTAAACAGCTATGGCTTATAGCATGTGAAGAAGCAGTTGCCAGGCTGCTCTCCATAAGGATTGCTTCCCAGGATGATGTCTGAGAGCATCGGACTGGAATCACTGCCACTGCCAAGGCTCTCAGGTTCCTGATCTGGACTGTTTCCCTCAGGGTCTAAGGGGAAATGGTGGTCAAGCTAGTAGTGGTTTGACTTGCTGCTTCCTGTCTCTCTCTCAAGGTGCCTTGCTGCTTCAGCTAGGCTGCTTTGCCTGCCCTTTATGTGACTGTTGGAAGGCAGTTGGTTAGTAATTGGTGGGAATGGCTGGCTCTGCCCCACAGGAGTCATTTCTTCAGATGATGGCCGTGAGGACTGGGCTAAAAGCAGGCCTCCAACAACTTTTAACTACTTTAATAGGAAGACTTTCTTCATCAGGAGTTGGCTATACCAATGAAACCACAGGTCTATTGTCTGTTTTCAAGTACAGAAGGAATGGGTTTTGTAGAAAGCTGAATTAGGATCATATGAATGATTCCTAAGAAGAATGGAGGATATTTATCACACAGAGTATCAGAACTTGAAGGAACCTTAGAGTTCATTTATTTCAATCTCATTTTACAAAGGAAGATAATAAGACCCAAAGCAGGATGCTTCCTCAAAATCACATATCTAGGGAGTGACAAAACTAAGACCAGACCAGAACTTCAGTCTTTCTGTTTCTAGTTTATGGTCTAAGTATCATACTATTGGCACATTGATCAAAAATGACCTTGATCATCAAAAAAAAAAAAAAAAAAAAAGGTTTAATTATGTTGAGTATAATCTGTTTCAGAAACTAAAGTACTGTGAATACGTTGTGCTCCTATATTAGCGTTCATATCACTGTCACATCCCAGTGTACCACCTAGAACCCTCATTTGTTAAGCAAACTGGCACACCAGCTATTTCTAATGGCTTATGTAATATTCTTTACCTTCCTCCCTGTCTTCCCCTTCTTCCCCCTTACAAAGGGGGGTAGAAGTACTTTATCTAATCTCTGGAATCAAGGTTGATCATTAATTTAATCCAAATTCTTTTACAGTCATTGCTCTCTCAGTTCTACTTTCTTAACTCTGCATCACTTCACTTAGGTGTTGGTCTTCTGAGTTGGTGGTCGTCAGCCTTTTGCAAAGTTGTTTTTATTTACAATGCTGTTGTTTAAATATCTCTAATTCTGTTCACTGCATCAGTTCATTCATACAAATATTCCCAGTTTTCTCTGAAACTGTCACTTATTATTATTCAGTAAGATTCCATTCAATTTGTTAAGCCATTGACCAACTAACTGTCATTCTCTGAAGAGCTGCTGTATTTATGGTACACTTTGGTCATTTTCCTCTTTTCTTTGATCTCTTTGGATATAAGCATCATTGTTTCTTATTGTATCACAATTAAGTTCAACAATCAGTATTCCACTACATTCATACCTTGTATTTTGTACAGTCATCCATCTGTTCCCCACTTGATAGGCATCTACTGTCTCTAGTTTTGTGACTACACAAAGTGTGGTTAGGAATCATTTCAGAACATAGGGAATATTTCTGTCATTTGACTGTCTTGAGATAAATGCACAGTTAATAGGATCTCTGAAACAAAGTACATAAACAGTTAAGCAACTTATATAATTACAAGTTTTATTTTTGAATCACTGATTTAGTTCACAGCACCACCAAAAGTGAATTTGTTTGTACATCTTCCTGTAGGTGCTCCAATGACTTCAATCTTTTATTGTTTTTCTGCCAATTTAGTGCTTATTGCGTGAAACTTCTGGGGTTATTCTTGTAATGGTTGAAAGTTTCCATTCTTCTTTGTAGAATCTTCATATTCTTTACGGAGGAATAGTTATTGGTCTTATTGTTAGGGTCAACTTCCTATGTATCTTAGACAGTAGACTTTAAAAATTTTTCAGATAGCAGATTTTTATCAAATGTGATACAAAGATATTTTTCCCAAGTGAGTTTTGCATAATACATTTTGTATTTTTTATTTTTATTTCTTTTAAAAATGTTTATTTTCTTTTTATATAACTTTCATTTCCCAATGTATTCTTCCCTCCTCAACCTGCTGAGCCCATGCAACAAATATCTGATTTTACCTTTCAAAGAATGCTTTTGTTAAAAATAAAGTTTTAGTCCTTAGTCTCGGTTTTAAAATTTTATTTCCCTGATATGTGTATACATATACGTATACATACAATATATTTATATATGTGACATATATATATTTTAAAATATGGCCAATTTGGTAATTTGTTTTGCCTGACTATACATATTTGTTACAAGGGTTTCGTTTTGCCTTTTTCAATATGAGAGAGGAGGGGACAAGAGAAACTAGATTTTCATTCGTTAAAAAATTGTTTTTTTGTACAGCACATTCCTGAAGGAAAATAAAATTTGCTGCTGGAGTATCTTGTTCTTCCTGATAAGTAATAAAAGAGATGTTACTGGAACTCATATTCTTTACTTCAAAATGAGTGAGATATTTCATGATATCATTTAACACAATTACAACCTTAAAGAGGTTGCTAAACCAGAATGGAAAATATGAGATAAGATATAGCAGATGTGAAAAAAAGAGTTAGAGGTACCAAACCAATAATAAGCATTTGCTTTAAAGCTGATAAACCTATGGTTTAAATTTAAGATGAGGTAATTGGAGTCATCATAAAAGAAAAATTATGTGGTAGAGAGATTTGTAAGAATAAATCTTACTACTATGTATAGAATAAGGATAGAGGCAAAAGATAGAATGACAAATTGGCCATGTGAATACTCAAGTTGCAAGGTAGGGTCTGGACTAGGGCATATTCTACCTTTTGCATCTCTCACCAAGAGGAACTTTGTGATGGCTTAGATTGAATATGAGAGATGGGAGATAGGTATAGGATGTGACTGGTATAGGATGGTGAAGAATATCAAAGACGACTTCAGATTTTTGAGCAGGTAAAGGATGCTAAATCAGAGCAGTCAGGAAAAGATGCTAAGTGGTAGGTGAAGAGAAGTCATTTTTTAATTTCTTTCTTTATATAATCACTTACTAGGTCAGATGTTGTGCTAGAACACAAAGGAAAAACAGCCCCTGGCCTCAAAGGAGCTTACATCCTCATCAGGGAGACATGCACAAGATGGAAGCTAATTGTCTGACAGAAAAACTTCATATTCAGGCTTGTATGAACTTTGGTGGGGGAAAAATAAGATCTTTATTTTCACTAATCTTCTAACTGAAATTAGAAATGTTAGTGCATTTCCTTCGATTATAATTTTTTTTAAATTCTGAGAAAGGGCCCATAGATGACTTTGCTAACTTCTAAAGGGGTCTATCATACACAGAAGTTCAGAACTTGAAGGAAAGACTCTTAACAGCAGAATGGTAAAGGTCTCTCCTTTAGAAGGTCTTCAGGTAAGCTGTCTCACAGGAATTTAGGTAGTTTGAATCAGAGATGAGAAATGACAGCATTCTAGGCATACGGGGGCTGATCAGGAATGCAAAGATGCAGAGACAGAGAAGTATGTGAGAAACAAGTTAGCTGGTTCAGTTTCATATTAAATTGTAGGTCACAGACGTGAGACAGGTACTATAATTATCATCCCCATTTTCCATTATCACCCTCCTTGCACAAGTTGAGAAAACTGAGGCTGAGACAGGTTAAAAATGACTTATGCAGGGTCATGTAGCGTCTGGGCAAGATTCAATGTTGTTACAAAATAGAAATAAGATGGTACGTTATTGGCAACTGGTTACTTCCTTGTGTTGACAGTACTGAATTCATTTTATAATGACTCATTCAGCCTAAGTTGTTAGCAATTCTTAAATATAAGAACAATTTTTGATGTTCTTAAACTTTTCAGTTTGTTTTTTAATCAAGTAATAAATGTGAGATGAGAAATCACCGATGTTTTCTTAGAAGAGTTTAATTTCATTCTAACTTTACTATCTAAATCTCTGGACAGCTACAGTTTTTGTCATTAAACTATTTTCTAGAATAGAGCTTCAGGATGTGGTCCTTAGGTTTATCATATGGCTTCATGCTGCCCTACTGAATAATAATTGTTATTACATAACAATGTTATAATAACACACTGCACATTCCCCTGAACGTCCATACTACACTTAAATTTTCTTTTTTGTGTACTGAGCATAGATTCACTTTTTCTCTTTAATTAAGAGAACTTCCAAGGCATAGGGGATAGAATGTTGAACTTGGAGACAGGAAACTTATGCTGCCCACCTTTGCCAGTTACTAACTATATAGGACCTTGGGCAAATTGTTCAGTTTCCTCATTGGGAGGCAACTTAATAAAGCGAAAAAAACCCTGGATTTAGAGCCAGAGGACTTGGGTTATTTAATCACTGAGCCCTGGTTTCCTTATCCTTATCCCTTAAGGGCGGTTGGACAAGAGTAGGGATTTCTTAACTTTTTGTGTGACATGGGCCCCGTTGGAGGTCTGGAAAGGATCCCCCCTCAGAATGTTTTTAAAGATATATTAATACATAGGATTACAAAGCGAACAATTAATGAAACATAATTATCAAACTATATGAAAAAAATTCCCTAAGTATAAAACCTTTGTACCCACAAGGTCCTACTGAGCTCTAATCCTTGGCATATACTGCTCCTTAAAAGAGATTGCGTTTGCATCATTTTATGGTAGCACCATGAATAATGGGACCCTGGCTTAAGCTTTTTATTTGATATAACAGGAATCTCATAATCACTTTAAAAAAGCCTTAAGTGGTAACTGAGGCACAGATGGGTTCACCATAAAATAATGAGATGGATTTCATAATCCATTATTTGGGGAAACACATGGCATTTTTCTGTTTACAACTGGAAGCACTTTTGTTCTCTACAGAAAATATTCTTTATCCATATACTCTTTTTTTTTCCTACCAAGCAAATGATCTGTTACATTGGAGGGAAACCAGTAGAGATCTAAACCCATGGATTAGTTAGCTGTCATGGCCTTTCTGAAGTTCACTGAGAAGAAAATGGCCTGCTGTGGAACATTCCGGTTGGTAACGACTAGTCTCTCTTTCCCTCTATTCCAAGACTTCAGGGAAATGACAAATAACTCCTCCCCACAAAAAAGGGTGGGAGCCCTAATGGGCTAATATGTGAAAGATTAACTTTAGATAATACGTAGAAAGTGAGGTAAAATGGAGTAGAATTAGAAGCAAGACTATTAATAAGTCATTATTCTCCAATTCTCATCCATTGAGTTCTTAATCTTTTTAAAAAATTTAATGCTTGCCATTAAAGTTAATAGAAGAGTAAAAACTTTAATAGTATTCTTCCAGTATACCCTCTGTTACAGAGTTATAAAATTTAGAATTTGAAGGAAGCCTACCAAACCCCTCATTTGCTAGATAAGGAAACAGGGGCTCAGGGAAGGTTTAAGTCGCAGAGCTAGGACTGAAATCAATTCATTGCTCTTTACATCATTTTGCCCCAGAATAGTAGAATTCACCAAATCAAAATGTTCATTTTAAAAAGATTTCATGAGATAATTCTTGCTCATGTTTATTATTTAGAAGACAATTGATGTTTCACTCTTAGAGTTGACAATGTTTCCACTAGTTTTTCCAGATTTTAATGCAAAGGTTTGACTATTAAAGATGCAGGGTCCGTATTTTTGCTTAAATGTTTTTGTCATAAGGGAGGATTTTCTCTGCAGGGAGAGAAGGTTGAAATAAGCAATACAAAGAAAGAAGGCATCAATAACTGTATTTGGTTCATTATGAACAGTAGAACATTATGAACAAATTATGAAATTTGGTTAAAAATTTGCCAGCCTGCAAGATGGCGGAGTAGAAAGACGCACATACACATAGCTCCGAACCCACAACCCATAGAACAATTACAAAGAAGTAACTCACGGCGAATTCTGCACCCAGAGGCCACGGAACATTGGAGCGAGGGAGATTTCTGTTCCAGAGGGACCTGCAAACCTCTCGCAAAAGGTCCGTCGCCGCTGCAGACGCGGAGCCCAGCCCAGCCCAGATCTGCCGCGGCCGCGGCACCGAGAGGAACAGATCCAAGCAGGCTTCAGGGACAGGATCTCCAGCGGCGGCACAAGTCCCTCCACCCACAGGTGACGGGGGTCGGTGAGAGAGTCTCTTTGGCAGGTTGAGAGGGGAGTGGGGTGCCCCCATAACTCAGGCCCCCCCGGGAGGTGGAGGCTGGGGGGCGGCTGCAGACGGGGGCTTCCGGTCCGGCGGGGGCCTGGATCCATTGTTGAAGGTCTCTGCATAAACCCCCTGAGGGAACTGAGCCTGAGAGGCGGCCCTGCCCCAACCTGACCACCTGAACTTAATCTCACACTGAATAGCAGCCCTGCCCCCGCCAAAAGCCCTGAGGCTGGAAGCAGCATTTGAATCTCAGACCCCAAACGCTGGCTGGGAGGATCAGGAGGCAAGGTGGGTGTGAGGAGAATATTCAGAGGTCAAGTCACTGACTGGGAAAATGCCCAGAAAAGGGAAAAGAAATAAGACTATAGAAGGTTACTTTCTTGGTGAGCAGGCATTTCCTCCCTTCCTTTCTGATGAGGAAGAGCAATGCTTACCATCAGGCAAAGACACAGAAATCAAGGCTTCTGTGTCCCAGCCCACCCAATGGGCTCAGGCCATGGAAGAGCTCAAAAAGAATTTTGAAAATCAAGTTAGAGAGGTAGAGGAAAAGCTGGGAAGAGAAATGAGAGACATGAAGTCAAAGCATGAACAGCATATCAGCTCCCTGCTAAAGGAAACCCAAAAACACGTTGAAGAAATTAACACCTTGAAAACTAGCCTAACTCAATTGGCAAAAGAGGTTCAAGAAGCCAATGAGGAGAAGAATGCTTTAAAAAGCAGAATTAGCCAAATGGAAAAGGAGATTCAAAAGCTCACTGAAGAAAATAGTTCTTTCAAAATTAGAATGGCACAGATGGAGGCTAAGGACTTTATGAGAAAGCAAGAAATCACAGAACAAAGCCAGAAGAATGGAAAAATGGAAGATAATGTGAAATATCTCATTGGAAAAACAACTGACCTGGAAAATAGATCCAGCACAGACAATTTAAAAATTATGGGACTACCTGAAAGCCATGATCAAAAGAAGAGCCTAGACATCATCTTTCATGAAATTATCAAGGAAAACTGCCCTGAGATTCTAGAACCAGAGGGCAAAATAAATATTCAGGGAATCCACAGAACACCGCCTGAAAGAGATCCAAAAAGAGAAACTCCTAGGAACATTGTGGCCAAATTCCAGAGTTCCCAGGTCAAGGAGAAAATATTGCAAGCAGCTAGAAAGAAACAATTCAAGTATTGTGGAAATACAATCAGGATAACACAAGATCTAGCAGCCTCTACATTAAGGGATGGAAGGGCATGGAATAGGATATTCCAGAAGTCAAAGGAACTAGGACTAAAACCAAGAATCACCTACCCAGCAAAACTGAGTATAATACTTCAGGGGAAAAATTGGTCTTTCAATGAAATAGAGGATTTTCAAGCATTCTTGATGAAAAGACCAGAGCTGAAAAGAAAATTTGACTTTCAAACACAAGAATGAAGAGAAGCATGAAAAGGTGAACAGCAAAGAGAAGTCATAAAGGACTTACTAAAGTTGAACTGTTTACATTCCTACATGGAAAGACAATATTTGTAACTCTTGAAACATTTCAGTATCTGGGTACTGGGTGGGATTACACACACACACATGCACACACACACACATACATAGAGACAGAGTGCACAGAGTGAATTGAAGAGGAAGGGATCATATCTTAAAAAAAAAAATGAAATCAAGCAGTGAGAGAGAAATATATTGGGAGGAGAAAGGGAGAAATTGAATGGGGCAAATTATCTCTCATAAAAGAGGCAAGCAAAACACTCATTAGTGGAGGGATAAAGAGGGGAGGTGAGAGAAAAACATGAAGTCTACTCTCATCACATTCCACTAAAGGAAAGAATAAAATGCACACTCATTTTGGTATGAAAACCTATCTCACAATACAGGAAAGTGGGGGATAAGGGGACAAGCAGGGTGGGGGGGATGATAGAAGGGAGGGAAGGGGAGGAGGGTACAATTCGAGGTCGACACTCATGGGGAGGGATAGGATCAAAAGAGAATAGAAGTAATGGGGGACAGGATAGGATGGAGGGAAATATAGTAAGTCCTATACAACACAACTATTATGGAAGTCATTTGCAAAACTACACAGATTTGGCCTATATTGAATTGCTTGCCATCCAAAGGGAAGGGGTGGGGAGGGAGGGAGGTAAAGAAGTTGGAACTCAAAGTGTTAGGAACAACTGTCGAGCAATGTTCTTGCCACTAGGAAATAAGAAATACAGGTAAAGGGGTATAGAAAACTATCTGGCCCTACAGGACAAAAGAGAAGATGGAGACAAGGGTAGAGAGGGATGATAGAAGAGACAGCAGATTGGTCATAGGGGCAATTAGAATGCTTGGTGGTTGGGGGGGGGGAGGGGATAAAAGGGGAGAAAATTTGTAACCCAAAATTTTGTGAAAATGAATGTTAAAAGTTAAATAAATAAATTAAAAAAAAAAAGAAAAGTCAAAAAACAAACAAAAAAAAAAAAATTTGCCAGCCTTATCAAGCTATTCTGTTTTGTTTTGCTGAAATTATGCACAGCCCTTAGACTTCAGGTAAGATACCAACTGGCTTGTGATGTCATGGCCAACACTGAGTGGAAAAATCATTCTGGAGATAGGACCCACCTTCCACTACCAGCAACAAGTCTTGACCAACTGCCACTAAGAAGAAATTAGGCTCAGGAACCCTGGAAGCGTCAGCACTTCAGATCATTCCTGCTTCCAGCCCAGTCTTCAGAGCCATCATCTGAAGAAGTAACTTCTACTAAGAAGGGGCCAGACATTCCCACCGAACTACCAACCAACTGCCTTCCAACAGTCACATAAAGGGCAGGCAAAGCAGCCTAGCTGAAGCAGCAAGGCACCTTGAGAGAGAGACAGGAAGCAGCATGTGATAAGCAAGTCAAACCACTACTAGCTTGACCACCATTTCCCCTTAGACCCTGAGGGAAACAGTCTAGGACCAGGAACCTGAGAGCCTTGGCAATGGCAATGATTCCAGTCCAATGCTCCCAGACATCATCCTGGGAAGCAATCCTTATGGAGAGCAGCCTGGCAACTGCTTCTTCACATGCTATAAGCCCATAGCTGTTTAAAGATTCAGAAAAGAAATTTCTTGCCTCCAAAGTCTTTGGCACAGTCCATATGGTTCAACATCTGAAACTGATGTGATTTTTTTATCAGTGGAAATGACATTAAAGAAAAGGCATGGACATTTACTTTGATGCTGCCCCATAAGCAACTTTTTGTCTTATTCAGAGCTGAAACCTTCCACATGAGTTGTCTTGACCATTATAATGTAAGCTCCTTGAGAGCAGGGTCTTTGTTTCCTGTTTGTGTCTCCAGCACTTAGCACATATTAAGTGCTTGATTGATTCATTCATTAATTCACTAAAAGGTTAAGTTATTTGCCCAAGGTCACATAGCCAGTATGTCAGAAACAGGATTTGAATCCAGGTCTTCCCATCAATTACTTATGCTTAACACAACTATGCTAACCTCAGCTTGAAATTACTGTTCAAGAATAAATGCATTCATAGTGCCTTTCTAAATTAAATGGCAACTTTATCCCTTCATCTCATGACCTTCTGACTCCTCTAGGAGCTTGCCTCTTCAATCATCATCTTCCCTCTCACCTTCAATCTTTTCACTGTCTTCTGTTCTGCTTATAAACATTCCCAAATGTCCCTTAGCCATTAAAAAAAAAAACAAAAACAAAAAAACCTTTCACCTGACCATGACAACCAGGTAAGTCAATGTCCCCTCTCTCCCACAATCATTCATTTCCCACCTGGCTACACTACTTTGGGACTTCTCTGACTTCTCTACCATGCCCTGGGAAAAATCTCATCATCCTACACAGCCCTAATACTCACACTTCATCACCTGAGAGCTCTCCTTGATATTCACTTGTTTCTTGGGGAAAACCATTCTCTCCCGGTTCTCTTCCTACCTGATTGCTTCTTCTCTATCTCCTTTGCTGGATCCTTCTCCAGATCTTCTCTTCTCCCTCTCTGCTAGCTACTTCACTTGGTGAGATCATCAGCTCCCATGGATTTAATTATTATCTCCATACTGAAGATTCTTAAACCTATCTGTCCAACCCCAATCTCTCTGATTACCTCCAATCTCGCATCTCCAACTACCTTTCAGATGTCCAGAAGACATCTTAAACTCAATATATCCAAAATATTACTCGTTATTTCTCCCCCTAAATTCTCTCCTCCTCCCCTCCCTATTAGTATAGAGGGCAATAATATCCTCCTAGTCTCTCAAGCTTGCAATCTAGGAGTCATCTTGGACTCCTCACTCTCTCACACCCCACATCCAATCTATTGCCAAAGACTCTAGATTTAGCCTTTGCAACCCCTCTTCTTTGACACTGCCACCATTCTGGTGCAAGCCTTCATAACCTCATGCCTGGGCTATTGTATCTGAATCCCTAAAAATCTCCCCATTCCAATCCATCCTCCATTCGGCCACTAATTTCCCTAAAAAGCAGATCATGTCACCCCCTTTGCTCAATAAACTCTAGTGGCTCCCTACTGCCTTCAGGAACAAATACAAAATGCTCTGGCATTCAAAGCCCTCATAACCTAACTCCCTCCTACCTTTCCAGTCTTACACCTTTCTCTCTACCACTTATTCTTAAATCCTGTGGCACTGACCTCCTGCCTCTCCACAAACAAAACAATCCATCTCTGGGTTCCAGGGATTTTCTGACTGTCCCCCATCCCCTTCCTCTGCAATGATTACTGACCTCCCTGGCTTCTTTCAAGTCCTAAATAAAATTCCATCTTTTATTGGAAGCCTTCCCCAACCCCCCTCAACTTAAGTGCCTTCCTTCTGTTAATTAGCTCCTATTTATCCTGTAGATAACTTGCTTTGCATAAATTTGTTTGCTTGTTGTCTTCCTCATTAGACAGTAAGCTACAGGGATTGTCGGTATCCTCAGTGCCTGGCATATGGGATCCAGAGTGAGTTGGGTTTAAGTCTCGGTCTTTGAGAAAGAAATCTACCCAGTAAAACCCCAGTTAACAACAAAAGGCACTAACAAGCACCACTTAATGATTATTTTTGGGCCCTCAGGTCTCCAAGCAAATGTAAGTAGTAATTGCTTCCTCTTTTGGTTAGCAACCCTGAGGCTTCTCCTTACAATTTGATTTTTTTAAATTAAATTATTTTATTTGTTTTAGTGTTCTACAATCACTTTCATATATCTTAGATTTCTTTCCCCTCTCTCCCCCTCCTTCCCCACCCCTTCCCTGAGAGGGCATACAATATTATATAGGTTCTACACATACATTCCTATTAAATACAGTTTCACTTTAGTCATGTTGCATAGAAGAATTAAAATGAATGGGAGAAATCATAAAACAAAACATAATACAAAAGAAAATGGTCTACTTCATTCTGTGATCAAATTTCATAGTTCTTTCTCAGGATGTGGAAAGCATTTTGCCTCAAGAGTCCATTGGGAATTTAAGTCCTTGCATTGCAATGAAGTACCGTCTACCAGAAAAATCCCTCGCATACTGTGGTTGTTGCTGTGTACAAAGTTCTCCTGGTTCTGCTCCTTTTTCAGGCCTCTCTGAAGTCTTCCTTTTCATCATTTCTTATAGCACAATAGTATTCCATTACATTCACATACCACAATTTATTCAGCCATTCCCCAATGGATGGGCATCCCCTCGATTTCCAGTTTTTGACCGCCACAAAGAGAGGTGCTATAAACATTTTTGTACATGTGGGACCCTTTCCCATTTTTATGAACTCTTTGGGATACAGCCCTAGAAGTAGAATTGCTGGGTCAAAGGATATGCACATTTTTGTAGCCCTTTGGGCATAATTCTAAATTGCTGTCCAGAATGGTTGGATCAGCTCACAGCTCCACTAACAATGAATTAGCGTTCCAACTCTCCAGCATCTTCTCCAACATTTATCATCTTCCTGTTTTGTCATGTTAGTCAATCTGATAGGTGTGACATGGAATCTCAGAGTTGTTTTGATTTGCATCTCTCTAATCAATAGCGATTTAAAGCATTTTTTCATAAGACTATAGATAGCTTTAATTTCTTCCTCTGAAAACTGCCTGTTCATATACTTTGACCATTTATCAACTGGGGAATGAGATTTTTTTTTTTTATTAAAGAGGCCATCCCTTGACTCACTTCTTAAAGAGTTCTATTCATTGTACGGGCATTGCCTCACTCAAAGTGAGAACCTGAAAAGGCCCTAGCTTAAAAGGACCATCCTTTTTGCATCCTGAGCCATGTTCAGTAGTCCTGACAGATATCTGGCCACTGGACCCAGATAGTTCTGAAGGAGAAAATGAGGCTGGTGACTTTGCACAGCCCTTCCTCACTCAAATGGAAGTCAACTGCAAATCATGTCATCATCTCCCTGATGTCATGGTCCTCTTTGAGAACGAAGAACAAACCACAATATAAGAACAGCCTGGTACATAGTAGGTGCGTAATAAATGTTTATTGATTGTTCCCTGCTTTCTGCCCCTTTGATTGGAAGGTAGAGACATAAACTCCAAAACTTCATTTAAAGATCACTCAGCACAAACATCTAATTTTTCAGCTGACTACACTACGTGGGAACTTTTCTGACTTCTCCACCATCCCCCAGGCACCTTCCCCTTTCCTTATTTTACAGATTCCTTTTGCGCATCTTCTCTTACCAGACTAAGTTTCTTGAGAACAGACAAGAAATTTTTCTTCCCATTTGTATCCCCAGCATTTAGCAGAGTACCAGGCACGTTGTAGGCTCTTAAGAAATATGTATTGATTACTGACTTACAGTCAAACTCTTAGAAAAAGCTATCTAAAAGTTACTTCAACTTTCCTAGCTCCCACTCATTTCTCAACCTTACTATTTGAATTACTTTATCCAAAAGTGGGCAACTAGATGGGGCCTGGAGTCAGAAAGACTCATCTTCCTAAACTATGTAACCCTAGAGAAGCTACTGAATCCTATTTGCCTCAGCTCCTCATCTGTAAAACGAGCTGTAAAAGGAGATGGAAAACCACTCCAGTATCTCTGTCAAGAGAACCCCAAATGGAATCACAAAGTGTCTGACACGACTGAAACAAAACAACAATCCAAAAGTACTGTAGAACTCTTAAAATTTTATAGATGCCATTTAAAAAATGAGTTATTTTTAAATATACTCCCCAACCTCATCCAGCAATTCAGTGATATCTTAAATGCTAACTCCAAAGATCCTTTTTCAGTAACACTTCTACTTGACCTCACTACATACCCTGACTGTTAACCAACCCCCTCCTAAACAGCATCTTCTCCTGCTACAATTTTCTTAACTAAATGTGGATGCTCTCTATAGGTCTTTCCTGAATCCTCTTCTCTTCCCACAAGAAGATCATTAGCTTTGATCAGTTCAGTTATCACATATATGTATATAACCCCATAATCTAAATATCTAGCACTCAAATCTCTGAGCTCCACTACCACGGCACCAAATGCCTGCTAGATATTTCCACAGGCTTGCCAAATTCAACACCAAGGATACCATCATTTTTTCAAGGTGCACAACCCCAGAATCATCAGTGACTCATTCCTCTCCTTTTCTATATCCATAAGCCTTGTCAGTTTTATCACCCTAACATCTAGCTATCATCTCCATCTCTGCACTCATGTAGCCACCAACACAAGTTCAGGCCCTCATCAGCCTCCATCATCTTGTCCAACTATATTAAAAGCCTCCCAATTACCCTCTCCTCCCTAATCCATCCTTCAGAGTTACCACAATAATATTTCTACAGCACAGGTCTGATCATGTCACAACATCCCTGCTAAAGAAGCTCAAGTAGTTCTCTATTAACTCAAGGGTAAAATACAAACTCCTGTGTTGCCTACTTAAAGACACTAGCTCTTTAGATGCTAGCTGCAGTATACTTTTCTAGATTTATTTATATTATACCCCTTTACATGCTCCTCATTCCAGTCAAACTAGCTTATTTGTTTTTTCCTCTACCTCCCATCTACTCTTACTCTCTCTGCCTGCCTCCCTCCATCCCTTCTCCATGCCTGGGATGCTCTCCTTCCTTACCTCTGCCTTTTAATTCCTGGCTTCCTCTAGCGCTCAGCACAGATATAAACTCCTATAAAAGGCCTTCCCTGACTACACCTCCCCAAAATGTACTTTGTATATACTTTATATCTGCTTATTTGCCAACACAATGAATCCTCCCAGTAGAGCGTAAGTTCTCTAAGGACAGAAAGTTGTTATTTTTGTCATCATAGCCCCAGGACCAAGAACCTAGGTACAGTACTTGGTAGGTGTTTAATAAATGCTTATTGATTCAAATTGAATTTTTTAATAAAAAGCAGATATGAATGAAGAAAAAGAAAACAAAGCACTGGTAGAGAAGTCCTGCAGTGTACACTGCTGTCTTGTGCAAATCACTTGTCCTCCCCAAGTCTCATTTTCAACTACATAAAAATGGGGGTAAGTTCTTGTCTATCTTGTCATGGTCAAAGAAGATCAGGTGAAAATGCTTTGCAAACTATGAAGCTCTATACAAATGTAATGTATTACCATTGGGCACTAACCTTATACTAGGCCTTTGTTTTTTGAAGAAGTTTCATGGTCACTGTATCACCTGTACCACGCCTTAAACACTAGGAAATGTTTAGCAAATTACAAGTAGCAATACTCATTTTCTTGGAACATAACCTAATTAGGAACCAAGTGTTTACAATGAACTTTTAGTCACCACTAACGTGGGCTAAATTTAATTCTGCAATATAGATGTGAAAAATTCTAGTCACTATGAAAACTTTCCAAATCACTCATGCTCGCTGTTCTAGTCAAACAGCTTTAAGTGCTGAATAGACACACACATATACACATACTTCATTTTCTTCTAAAATACTCATATTATGGGAGTGATTCAAACTCTGAATTCTTTGCTCTTTGGTTAAACTACCACTTAAATAAAAATCTACTGCTACCAGACAAGTAGCGGCAATTGATGATTTTAAAATTTCTCATATCTGGCTTAAAGTCCCACTTCTGACACATACTGCCTATGTGACTGACCCTGGGCAAGTCAAAATTTCTCAGTGCTCCAGTGAAGTCAAACTCAAATAGAATCAGATCCCTGTGAGCGCAATGATTTAGAAAATCACAAACTTAACAATATCTTTGTTGTACTATACTTTTATTTTGTTAAGTATTTCCCAATTACATTTTAATCTGGTTCAGGCAGCAAGCAGCACTTGGAAACCAGTGTGACACCTCTGCTCTGAGCAACTCTCTTAAGACCTTAGCAGGTCATTTAACCTTTTTCAGCCTCAGTTTTCTTACCTATAAAAATGGGGATAATAATAGCACCTACCTAACAGGGCTGTGGTAAGGATCAAATGAGAAGAAGGTATGTAAAACGTTGTAAACTTTAAAGTATCGTGTAAATGCTAGCAATCATTGCATTTTATTGACTAGTTACAGAAACTGAATGGATAGAAGTTACCTAATCTGGAATTCTCTATACCAATGACATCACAGGTCTAGTCCTAATTCCTAGAATGGTTTTGTGATAGTCATTTTAGAAGCACAGCATTTCCAGCACACATTTATTCTCCAGTATATTCAAAGTTGTGTCATGTAAAGGCCCTGTATTCCCTATACTATTGAAAGCTGTTTGAAAAGAAACTTCAACATAGCAACTTTTTTCCCTCTAAAATATTAAACATACAATCATGCATGTATCAGATATGAATCACACAAAGCACTTTTTGGATGTGAAAGTAGGTTTCATTTCTTCCAAAATGCTGTCAAGCAATAAGTATACCCCTTGATCTATACTTAGGTGTTCCATCAATATATCTCAAGTCCAAAAATTTTCTATGGAAAAATTAATTTGTTCTTAAGACCAGTGGTCTAAAATGGAAGTTCAGGTCCCCTATGAGATTGTGGCTTTAATTCAAGGAGTCAGTGGACCATCTGTAGAGTGGGAAGGTGGGCAGTACAACTTTTCAAGCTTCTTCAAATTGCACTGAATTGTCTCAGTAAAGGAGATAGTCCTACTACTCAGGAACCATTGGGGAAATTCCCTCCAATCCTATACCCAATTCCTGTCCTCCAGATGTCCTCCTAGTTGTGACAAGCACCCCTCTGAGGGCTAGCTAACTGGCTCTTGACACATGAGCAAGAGAAGATGGGTCTTCCCTCTTTTCATTTCCCTTCGAACAAATGAGTTGCACAGGATGCACAGGCACATGGATGGGTTGCAACTTGCAATAAAAATTCTTTCACCTTATCTTTCCCCCTTAACTCACCCCTCTTGCCAACTTTCCTATTTCTGTCAAGAAGCACTGACGTCCTTCCAATCCAGGTTGTCATCATCTTCAGTATATTCTCAGTGTCCTCTTCAAATTCTTAGTCTTCCTTACTCCATATACCCAATCAGTGGAAAAATGTATCTCACTACTCACATGATCAGCATCCTAGGTTAGGTTCTCATTACCTCTCAACATTTAGTCTCTCTATTTAGGCTTCCTGCCATTTTCCACATAGCTGCCAAAGTGATTTTCTTAAAGAAAAGGTCTGATCATGTCATTACTCTATTTAATAAATTCTAGCAGCTCCCTACTGAATCCAGGAAAAAATATTATTTCAATGTAGCTTATCCTTCTTTAATTTCTATTTTTGTATTAACTTTAGAATGTACATAATTATTAGTACAATAGTATACATAATTTGGTGTTTTTTAAAAGTAAAAGCACACATTGTGAGTGCATGTTTAAATATTTTTTACTATTAGGAAGGCAATAAAAATAGTTTAGAGACCACTATTCTAGACTAATCCCAAAACAGGTCGAAATACATCTGAATTTTCGGTAAATTTCAATGAATTTCACTCATTCAAAGCTATTACAGCAGCAGCATACCACAAGTATCTTTATAAGTCTGTATTTATAAATTACATTAGTATAATTTATTGCCATACTATAAATTTTCATTAAATTATACGTCAACGAAAGGCTGATTTCTTACCTGGAATAAGAATTCAAGTAATTGTGCCCATGAAAATTTCTTTATAATTAGTATCTTCACTAATATTAAAACGTTAAATTCCAAAACCTTAGACACTTCAACAATACGATTTAGTGGTAGCACCTGCGACTTCTTCGTCTTTACTTATTTTGACCATTTAGTCATTACAGATTAACTGTCACAAATAAGAGAGGTGCAAGAAACTAACATACAGAGATAAAGCACTCAGTATGAAATGTTAATACAAAAGTATACAAAAGAAAGACACATAAACAATCATTTTTAAGACGATGACCCTAAGGATCCTATTATAGGGGATAGCCTACATTTGGTAAAGATACACACCCCTAACCAACTGTAAGACTTCAGTTACACCACAATTTTGTTGGACCTTAGTTTCCTCACCTTTAAAATTAGAGGGGACTAACTAGGTGGTTTATAAGGTTAATTAAATTCTATCATTAAAATTGTAGGCCTAAATGTCCTAAGCCTCTCTTAACCTCTACCTTCTATATTCAAAGAAGTTGTTAAGTAGGAAACTACCTTTACAGATATTCTATGTACTTCTGATTCAATAAGCCAGTGTCTGTATAAACTCCACTCTACAAACCAGGCTAATAAAGTGTGCCCCAGTCTGTTATGGATATTATCATCAAATAAAGATGTGCCAAATGTTACAAATACCTACATACAAAAGCTTGTTAAAACAAATTTCTATCACTCTCAAAAAGTGTTAGCTTCTATGAATTGAAATTCCTCATATTCATAATCTTACAGCCAAATTTTTCCCTCCTGTGAAAGTACTATTTAGAATGGAGTATAAAACATTTTCTGTGGCTAACTCTAAATTATTGTTTAGGTGACAAAAAGTTCATATTCAAAATGATTTCTCAATGTTGCTCATAAATAATTACTAGAAGTTATCCTGATACATGTAACAGGAAAATAAAAACTTCTAATGATCTACAATCAGGTCTGGTGAGTAGAATATCACTTTTTCTCACTGTAATGAAAATATAACATTAAGCTAGCACCGAACCACTGAATGGAAATCTCCAAAGATCTTCATTAACACTTTGCCTCAGAAATGAAAAGGATAAAACAAAACAAAAAAAATCTCAAAACAAAATTTAAAAAGCACAAAAATAGCGAGCAAAAGTCAGGTGAAGGACAAGCTGAAGATAGTAATTCTTAAAAATAACAATAATTCCGTTCAAGATAATCTGCTCACGAATCTAACACTAGGCATGTTGTTATTACCTCCTTCAAAATAAGGGTTAAAATCAGGGGAAAAGATTCCTGGCAAATAAAAGGGTGTCATGCTAAGGTAACAAGTTTTGGACTAAACATAACTGATATTCAGAAACACTTGAATTCTTTTGACGTATTTAAATCTCTGTGCCCCAGCTCCTCCATTCCTAAAAATGACACTGCACATTTCCAAATCCCATCGAATAATATCAGATTATTTGCAAATCTACTACACAGCCTTTTCCAAAAGTCTTGGCACAGTTTTAAGCTGCTAGAGTCCAAAACTGCACCAAGTCATCCCATAAGTCAAGAGAAATGCTAAATCAACAAGAAGTTAAAAACTTCGAAAACACTGCTATCTTTTTATGAGTAGGGGCTCTCACTAATCATATGACTAGCTTTTAGTATCACTTCATGGAGTTTCCTTCAATGAAAAGTGAGCAGTAGTAGCTAATGAGTTAACGAGCACTCTTTAAAATTCGGTGGGACGTTTCATCCTCTTGAACTCCAAATAACATATCATAAATTTTCCAGTCAATGAGGCTGGGATTGAACAATTTCAATTTACATAACTCAAAAAGTAGTGGCTACTAGAGACTCGAACCTCAATTTTAACAAACTTATAAAGAGATACATTTGACTTTTCCTTTATGACCAAATCTGAAGAGATAATAATGGACAGAAATACCACTTGGGGGAGAGATGGGGGACGAGGGGGGAAGCAAAGCTTATAAATGAGGGACAGACCGATAATCAAATAAATTTAGAAATCTAACCAACGATCTCCAGTTTCGGAAGTATCCCCAATTATTCTGTTGTTTCCAAAATAAATTTTCAAAACCCGAAGGCTTTCTAACGTTTTAAATCGATTTCTAAGCCTGAGCTAATTTTTAAACGTCCTCCGAACAAGTGTGTGGCAACACCGGAAAGTTTAGGGATCTGACCCTCCGTACCCACAGCAGGGGTTCTAAATGCCTCTTCTGTCGCGTTAGGGGGGAGTGTTCTCAGGCACAAGAGACAGGCCGGCGGGTCGGACCGGGACCGAGAGACGCGGGTACAAGGGAGGGGAGGGCGGGTGACCCCGAGTCCTGGCCTCCTGCCCTCCCGCCCTCCGCCTCCCTCCTCCGCAGCGCCTGCCCCAGCTCTCCTTCAGCCTTCCCCGGGGCCAGTGTCCCCGACTTCGCCCCAGCCCCCCTTCCTTCTCCCCACGGTCCGACCCCGAGCTGCGCCTCCTCCCTCCCCAGGGCACCTCTATCCCTTCCTCCTGCCCCCCGCCCCGGCCTCTCTGCCCTCCCGCACCCCTTAGACCTCACCGGTCTAGCCGGCTGCCAGGAGGGCCCGGAGCCCCTCACCCCGCCCCTCCGCTCCAGCCGCAGGGTCTCTCGCCGCTCCCCGCTCCCCCCTCCCCCGCCCCTCCGCCCGCGCCCCTCACCCCGCCCCTCAGCCCACGTCCCTCCGCCCTCCCCTCCCCCCACCCCTCCCCCCCTCCCCAGCCCAGGTCGCTCTCCCCGGCAGAGGGGAGGCCCCGGAGCCCGAAGGCCACTCACCCGAGCGCCGCCGCCGCCGCCGAGGCCTGGAAGGGATCGCCGCCGGCCGGCCGGCCGAACGTTCCGGCTCGGTCCCCGCAGCCCTTACGGCCGCCCCTAGGGAGAGAGAGAGGCGCCGCCTCCGGCTCTGCCCTCCCCGGGCCCAGCCGCCACCGCCGCCGCCATATTGTGCGCTTCCTTCCCTCCTCCTCCTCCTCCGTTCGTTCTCCTCCCCTCCGGCGTCCTTCGTCATCACGTCGCGCTCCAGGACCTCCCCCAACCAATGGGAGGAGCCGACGATGACATAATCTCTCCCCTCCCTAGCCTGGGGCGTTGTGGGTAAACAGTGGGATCTGTTGGAGCTCTCCACTTCCCCTCTGTCACTGCGCTAATCCGCGTCCCTGCCGCGCTTGGTGCGCGCTGAGCGCGGAAGGAGGCCAGTGAAATAAGGCACGCCCTGCCCTCCGGAAGCGTGTAGTCTGATGGCCCAGGACCTCCCGGGCCTGTGAGGGCGCCATCTTGTGGGGGGTGCGGGGGTTCTCCTAGATCCTCCCCCCCCCAGCCCTCCTCAGCGCCGTGTCTCACCTCCCTCTGGATCTCCAAAGCCGGGTTCAAAGACCGCCTCTGTCATAGCCGTGGGACCAGGGGCAGGCGATTAAGTACTTGTTGTTACGTACCGTGAGCCTCAGTTTCCTCATTTGTAAAGTGAAGAGGAAGGACTTGATTGGCATGGTATTTAAGAACCCAGAACATCGCCGGATGTCCGACATGGATGGATCTATGTGGGTGGGAATCCAGCTCAGGTACGTCAGCCTCGGCAGCTCGTCCCGGTACAAGAATATGTCCAAGACAGGGCAGAGTGTGGACTGAAGGGAGAGGGCCTGCGTTCAAGTCCTGCCTCTAACTTCCCAAGGAACCCTGGCCAAGTCACTTTGTCCCCCTGGGCCTCAGGGACTTCGTATGGACAATGATTTGGAGGAACTCAAGTCTCCTCCTTTAATCTTAGTAGTAGGGGCAGCTAGGTGGTGCAGTGGAGAGAGCACCAGGGCAGGAGGACCTGAGTTCAAATCTCACCTCAGACACTTGACACTAGCTGTGTGACCTTGGGCAAGTCACTTAACCCCAATGGCCTCCTCCTGGGCCATCTCCAGTCATCCTGATCAATATCTGGTCACTGGACCCAGGTGGCTCAGGAGAAGAAAGTGAGGCTGGTGACCTGCACAGCCCTCCCTCAGTCAAATCAAAGTCAACTGCAAGTCATGTCATCTGGATGTCATGGTCCTCTTGGAGATTGAAAGGCAAACCCAACAGCAGTGATTATACTATGTTGGGGAAATAGTCTTGGTTTTTTTAACATCTTTCTTTTTCCTAAAAAAAGAAAAAAAAGTTGTACTGATGCTTTATTTTTCTTTCTACGTCACTTCTCCATGACCCCACTCCCATAGAACCCTCCCATGTTACAAAGACGCATATTTAAGCAAAACAAAGTAAGACTTTAATCACATCTGATAATATATGACTCTATATAGCCACACCTACAATTCACATTTCTCTACTGAGAAAAATAAGTAGATCACCTTTGGTCTTCTGGACTCAAGGTCTCTAATCCATTCTTTTTTTTTCTTGACTAGGCAGTCAGGGTTAAGTGACTTGACCTGGGTCTCTCCATCTTAAGCATCAGGCCAAATTTGAACTCAGGTTTTCCTGCCTCCAGGGCTGGTGCTCTGTCCACTATACTACCTAGCTGCCCCTCCAATCCGCTTTGCTGGCTGAGTAATCTTCCTGGCTATTTCTCTGATCATGTCACTTCTTGAAAAATCTTTAGTAGAACCCTACTGGCAACATGATAGTGTTTAACTCCCTACCCTGGCATTCAAGGCTTTCTATAATCTGACTCCAATTTTCCTCTCCAGCCTTACCTACCTCATAGTCCTTGTTATACTATGGTTGCCCCTGTCTCATCCTGCCCCCTTCAGTGTCAATGTTTTTGCTCATGATATCCCCCACACTTGGAAGAGACACCTCCTTTTACTCTATTTCTACTTCAGTTCCTCCTTTGTCTCAAGGCCCAGCTCAGAAACCAGCTCCTCCATGAAACTTTCCCTGATTTTCTACACACACACACACCCCTGCTCACCATAGATTTACTGGCCACTAGTGTGCCACTAGTATAACCTACCTTGTATCATACTTACTTGTGTTCATGTAATTTTCTTCTTTTTTTTTTTTCATATAATTTTCTTCATCCCATTTGACTTCAAGTTCATTCATGGAAAGTTCTCTATCTTTTTCCATCTTTTCATCTCAGGCATCTAGCACAGTGTCTTGCATACTAAATGGGGTAGGATTTTTTTTTTTATTTTCTTACTCAGAAGGTTCTAAGGTAATGAATTAGGTGAGGGTAGAAACAGGAGTAGGTGTCAGCAAAGTAGAGAGTTGCCTAAGTTAATATACAGAGAAATGGGAAACATCTGTCAGAAAATTTCACCCTTTGTAGCATATTATTAAATTGTGATTGTGCCCGTACATAAGTAATTCTAGTTTTGTTGTGCTTTATTGCTACATCCAAATGGAAAGAAACTACTCTTTTAGGGCATAGAATTTTATCATACTTTCAGGGAGGAGATGGAGGGAAGCTACAATTTCTAAATCTTAGTTAGAGAGCTCCTTGTTCCAAACTATAGATAAGAGGTTGTAAACTCTCCAAGTTAAAAATTGAAGGATAGGTAATCAAATGCAGTTACAAGCATACCAGTTATGCATGGCCAGAAGTCCAACCCTTGCTGGAAATGAGAGATTATTACATTCTTCATGTGTACAACTTCCTGCTCCTATTAACAAATCAAGCAATAATTATAACTCACATGATCCACAGGCATCCAACAAATGTCAACAGGCCTAGAAGAAAGAGCCTAAAATGGTAAGTAGAGCTCTTGTGGAGAATTTCTATGAGAACGTGAATGTTGGAGTGAGTGCCTATATATATATGTCATATTACGGAGTTATCAAAGTGTGTGTGGGCTTGATCATTACAAGTTGCCTGATCAAACCCGCCTACAAAGTCTTAACTCATTTTATGCTTTCAGGTTTAGAAAACTACTTCCCTCATGTAACCCAGGGAGGTTAAGCAGTTAAGTTTGTTTATATTTGTTCTAGACCTCTGATTTCTTGGTTTTAAAGATAGGAACCATTCACTGGTGAGGAAATTCCTCTCTGTATGGAGATTGGAGACTTTTCTACTTTGGGGGCGCTAAGAGGTACCAGACCACTTTTGGACTGCTTCTTATCTCAGATGCTTGTTCAAGATCTAGAATTGCTATGATGCACAAACATTCAGCTCAACCAAAAACAGGACCAATGAACACATTAACTGTGTTGAACTGCGTAGTCCACCTCTGCAAAGAAGGGAGGGAAGTACATGTTCACCACTTTTCTTTTGGCCAAGCTTAGTCATTATAATAACACTGTGTTCAGTTTCTCTTTTCTTATTCTTTCCATTTGCAATTTACATCGTGCATGAGGCAATACTTTGAGCTCAATCTCCCGGAGTGAGACAAACATCCCCCCTCCCCCACAGAATTCTAGGTACAATTTACAGGTTGAGGATGATTTTTCTCTAATGGTAATAGCTCAAGCCCCCACCAATGTGTTCTCTCTCCAGATGTTAGCTGCCAGTGATTAGCTCCTCAGCTCCATTTAACCAATTAGCATAAATTATCTTTTACAAAGACATAGCAAGAATAAACACTCTCTCTCCCAGTACCTAGAAGGTACATCATATCACCTCAGTCTCTGTGGGAAATGTACCTAAAGGAGGTTCAACATATTATTGACCCCTCCAAGTTCACTTCCAAATGAGGTACAGCATGTGTATGGATCAGGCCACATCGCTGTGACTGGTTGACTGATTCGAGAAAGTTGCTTACGTCATCCCTTCTTCCCATCTGTCTTCTGACAAATCCTGACATGGACTCCAACTCCCAGATATCTCACAACGTCATAGACATCTCCAGTCTCCCTCACCTACATGCAGTAAAGAAAAGACACAAGAGAGACAAAAGCAACAACAGGGCTCTATGCCCAGGGATCAGATGGCAAAGACCTGAGACCCTCCTCACCAGCTGGGTTACTCAGGGTTTAAAGCACTGGCTTTGGAGCCAAGAAGAACAAAGTTCAAATCTGGCCTCAGAGAGCAGCAGTGTGATGCTGGGCAAGTTATTTAACCTCTGTCTATCTCATCAGTTTCCTCAATTGCAAAATGGGGACTAGAAAAGCACCCACCTCCCAGGGTGGTTGTGAGGATCCAATGAGATACTACTCTAAAGTGAGGCACAGAACCTGGTGCAATAGTAGGTGCTTAATAAATGCTTGTTCCCTTCCCCACTGAAAGCTTACTGCTTGCCTTCTCACAGCTGGGTAGGAATAAGGACCAGCCTCCAAGCGACTTATTTTTTCTGGTTAGTGTCTTTCAACGATACCCTAATTCCAGATTCACAGCCAATGAAAAGGGCTCCTTTCTACCATGAGGTTAATGAACCAATTCCAGAATGGAATATGCTGTAAATCAGGGAGCAAGGGTCTACCATTACATATCACCATGCCTATCCAGAATCAAGTTCCATAGTCTTTTCCACATGGGGACTGCCCCTGCTGAGTATACTGAGCCTGCTCAGCAGACCCACCATGACATATAGATCACTTTTCTGGTTCACTTTACTGGCTCTACTTACTTCACTCACGATCTGTTGAGATAAGTCTTCCAATACTCATCTTCATTCTTCTTATACATCCTTTCTTAGGGTGCAGTAATCCAATCCTGACTCCAAGACTTATGGAGGCTGTGAAGTTTACATAAATAAAAACCTCTCAGACACTCTCTTGTTAAGCTTCTGTAATAAACAGGAGCCTAGGGGCGGAGCCAAGATGGCGGAGTAGAAAGACGCACATACACATAGCTCCAAACCCACAACCCATAGAACATCTGTAAAAAGGAACTCAAGGCAAATTCTGGAGCAACAGAGGCCACAGAACAGTGGAACGAAGGAGATTTCTGTTCCAGAGGGACCTGCAAACCTCTCGCAAAAGGTCCGTCGCGCTGCAGACGCGGAGCCCAGCCCAGCCCAGACCTGCCGTGGCCGCGGCACCAAGAGGAACAGATCCGAGCAGGCTTCAGGGATGGGATCTCCAGCGGCCGCACAAGTCCCTCCACCCACAGGTGACAGGGTCGGTGAGAGGGTCTCTTTGGCGGGTCGAGAGGGGAGTGGGGTGCCCCCGTAACTCAGGCCCCCTCGGGAGGCAGAAGCTGAGGCAGCGGCAGACCAGGGCTCCCCAAGCAGGCAGGAGCCTGGATCCATTGTTGAAGGTCTCTGCATAAACCCCCTGAGGGAACTGAGCCTGAGAGGCGGCCCTGCCCCGACCTGACCACCTGAACTTAATCTCACACTGAATAGCAGCCCTGCCCCTGCCGAAGCCCCGAGGCTGGGGATCAGCATTTGAATCTCAGACCCCAAGCGCTGGCTGGGAGGATCAGGAGGCAGGTGGGTGTGAGGAGAATATTCAGAGGTCAAGTCACTGGCTGGGAAAATACCCAGAAAAGGGAAAAGAAATAAGACTATAGAAGGTTACTTTCTTGGTGAATAAACAGGAGCCTACTACTCTGTGGGTTCACAGATGATTAGAGTTGGACATGGCCTCAGAAATTTCTATTCAACCCCATCACATTTTCATGTGGAGAAACTGAAGCCAAGAGAAAGGATATGATTTGTCAGGTACCTAAAGGAGATGGAATAAGAATATGACTCCAAATCCAGCCCATTTGTCTCTTTTCTGCTTGTAGGTGAAGGGGATTCGAACTAGAAATACAGTTCTCCTTTTGCTACATCCAAACTAAATTCTTAGAAGGAAAGTTTTATGTATATGGAGCATTACACTTACCTCAGAATTTCCCCTGACCCTTGAGTTTATATCTGAATTCATTTCCTTGGGTTTATCATTTGAGGTCAGTATTTTGGTAGGTAATCTGAGACTATATCAAATGAATATGAGTATGTGTTTACATCATTTTCTCCATCAAACAAGTGTCTCCTTTAGTGTAGTGGTTGTATCTCCTCCTATCAGATATGGGTCTCCATGGAGCTCTCCATTGTACCTAAGAGAAAACGCTTTGTGGCCGAAAGTGACTTTCTTTCATCTGATTTCATTATTTTCTATCTTATCCTTTGGAATTTAAATTATATTTATCAGTAATATAAGTCCTCCACTTCCTTCATCCCTGAATTCCCAGATTGTAAACTCTTTGAGGACTAGAACTAGATGATATATTTCATATCTTGCACAGTGTTTTCTACACATTAGTAAATTAAGAAATGTTTACTGAAGTATTAAATTGAGTGCTGACCCTTGTAAGAAGGACCTGTCTCTTCATCCCAGTTTCCTACCCATTGGTCCAAATGATTGCTCCGTCTGAAAGCCATTTCTGCAAGGGAACTGGGGAAAAGGCTCTAGAAATGCAGCAGCCAAGAAACTTCTTCATCCTCTAACAAGTGACATACCCTTCTGAAGAATGAATCCCAGGAGAGTGACTCATGATGGGCCTGGCAGGATGAGGTCACTCACTGTTCCTGACTAACTCCTTTTCCCACATTACCAGAATATCCTTCATTCCAAGAAGAGTAGTTTTCAATCATGTGGTAACTCTCCTGTTAAGGGAGCACCATAATGCAATAGAGGGTAGCTAGGTGGTGCATTGGATAGAGCACCAGTGCAGGAGTCAGGAGGACCTGAGTTCAAATCTCACCTCAGACACTTGATACTCACTAGCTGTGTAACCTTGGACAAGTCACTTAACCCCAGTTGCCTCATCCTATGTCATCTTCACTCATCCTGATGAAATATCTGGTCACTAGATTCAGGATGGCTCTGGAAGAGAAGTGAGGCTGGTGACCTGCACAGCCCTCCCTCGTTCAAAAAAACAAAGTCAAGTGCAAGTCATGTTATCATTTCTCTGATGGCATGGCCTTTTTCGGCAGTGAAGGATGAACACACACATAATGCAGTGTATCTCCCCTCCCATAGCAGCAGCCATGGGTAGTCCTTTGGGTATTCAATGGAAAAGACCACTATTGACAGTGGGAAAACCAGGTGACAATCACACTTTATTTAAACAAAGAATGTTTGGGGACAAAAGGCACAGAAAGGCAGAGATAAATTGCAAAAAGTGATACAGAAGCAGACAGTGGCCATGGGAACAGGGGATGGAGTGATGAAGGAAGGAAACCTGGGGTAGAGGACAGAGATGGGGAGTGGCAGAGTGTATCACTCACTTAACCATGGATTAGAGCTGGGAGCACTAGGCAACATGGACTTGCGGAGATAGAAGAATGTTAGGGTAGGATGAATGATTGAACAAGAGTTTGAGGGTTTGGGGGGGGGGGAAACTCCTATATGTACCACCTTGGGGTTAGTTCATTAACATACCCAAATCATCTCAAAATTATTGGTAAAACTTTGAAGTTATACCTTAAAGTTGCTAGAATCTTTCTAATGTTCTGCTGCTTTAGAACTGTGGAGGTCTGGATTTTGTCTGGAATTTACATACCATGGGACCAGAAACCTTGATAAGAAGCACTGAGATGACTTCCCAGCTTCAGCAAATATTACCAATATGTGAACTCTGGTTGAAATATGATACAATTGGTAAATTATGTTCCTTTGGTCTTTGGGACAGTTTGTAGATGACTTCCAGGTTCTCCTTTGAAGTCTTATTTCCTGCTATTGCTTCTTTACACTAGCTACTTATAAACTTGCTTACTATACTGACTAGACATGAGGGGCTGTGGGGAAGGAGAGTGATCAGGGGGACCAGAACAAGATACAATTTTAATACAGAGTTTCTGCCTATACTTGCATCTACTCATTCAAATATTTGTAGACTTTTTACTATGTAGAAAGAATGGGTCTTCACTGTTTAAGACACAGAGATGTATCTTAGTTCCTGCTGTCAAGAATCTTGGTAGAAGGGTTTGGGAAAGCAATGTGTGAAAAGATCTGCTCAAATAACAGCCTAGAATGCAAAGATGATTCTGATAAGTGACACAGGGTAGAAGCGAAGTTGTTGTTTATTCTTCATTCTCAAAGAGGACCATGACATCAGGAAGATAATACCAGGACTTGCAAGTGAATTGGATTTAAGTTGGGGGGAGGGACGGAGACGACTGTACAAAGTCACCAGCCTCATTCTTCCTCCAGAGCCATCTGGGTCCAATAATAAAATAGAAATTAGGACAACTGGGGATGACCCCAGATGTAGTGTGCTATGGAAAAAAATGAGAGATTTCTGTGGAGAGGAACCAGGTATGATTTTGTGAATGAGGTGGGATTCAAATTGGGCCTTTAAGGTTGAGTAGGACGTGGGTAGAGATGGGCTATGGTGTTCCAAGTAGCAGAAATAATTTGGACAAAGGAAAGTAAGCCTGTCCAATTTGAATGTAACCTTCTTAAGAGCAGAGGACTGTTTCTTTTTCAGTTTTATAAGTCTTGGCACTGAACTGACCTCTAACTGTTGAGGTTTAGGGGTGCTGGGGACCCCGAAATACCCACACACCAAGTCCTGCTCAAATGAATTCGACTCAAGCCATCTTAAAGCCAAAAAAACCCCAAAGTTTATTAAAGATGAATATTGGGTTGACTCTGAAGGAGTCAGTTGTACAATGCTTGCATTCCCAAGTGGGCCAGATAGAATCTCAGGTAGACAGTCTGAGCTCTGTTGAATCTGAGCACGTTCATGGAGGCGAGATGGAACTTGTATGTACAGAAAGTCTGTGGGAAAGATCTGGAGATGGTCTAGTGGTCTAGGAGGAGAGTCTAAGGAGGATCATGATGGAGTAACTAGTGATGTAACCCAGGGTGAGAAACAGCTGGAAGCAATTGGGAAGTATCAGACAATGAAGGGCTTGGGTGGGAAGTAGGTGGGGCGATCAAGAGGTAAGAGACCATGGAAGGCCAGGCTAGGCCAAGATTAACAGATCTGAGTACGAGTGGCCAGATTAAGTGGGAAGATTCAAGGAGGTTCCCAGAATCTGCACCCCATCATAACCAGTGGATGACTGGAGCTGAACAGAGTAGATTAGAGACACAGAAGATTCAGGAATCAAACAGAAGTTTAATTTCAAGTGAGGCAAACAGCTTTCAAGCAAGAAGGTAGATTAGACACACAAGCCAGAACCCTGCCCATAGTAGAGAGATATTCCTTAGTGTGGCTGAACCTTGATTTATATACTTGTGGCGACAAAGAGTCAGACAGTATGATGTAGCAATGGTAATGAGACACAATAGTAATAACGAAGCACAAATGCAACAGGAAGGCAAGGCTGTCTAGTGACAAAAAGTCCATTCATAGCAGGACTTGACTGAGCTCAGGGTCCGTCAGTTCTAGAAGGTGAGTGCAAAGGATTGTTGTTATGCCAAGCTCAGGGCACAGCTTGCTTGAGGTTCCTTAGCTCTGGAAAAAGAGTGTCTTCTACCATGGTGCTTAATACACATAGTTGCTTAGTACAGTTTTGTTGAATTGAGTTCATTTTTTTGTATTAGAGAAACGATGAGTCATTTCCTTCTGCCGGGCTTAGGGCACTATGATTACTATGATTTCTGGAAAACTACTTTCCTCATGATATAGTACAGTGGAATCCATAGTACTAGATTTGGAGTCAGAAAACCTGAGCTCTAATTTCAGCTTCTTCGAGTCTCTGAAAAGTCACTTCTGACAAATCTCTTGAATTACAGTTTCCTTATCTCTAAAATGAGGGAGTTGGGCTAAGTTATCTCTGAAGTTCCTTCCAGCCCTAATTCTTTTATTTTATTCTCTCCCTGCTCATCTCTCCTCCTTGACCCCCTGCCACAATACCATCTTCATCTCCTACTTGGACAAATTCCAACCAAAAGTGGCTCCTTTGGCTTAAGGTATTATCTGCAGAAAAGCCCTCCCATGTCAACACATTAACAAGTAGCACCTTTTCATAGTAGCTCATTGTCATTTGGTAGTGCCAAAAGTAGATTCTTGAGAGGAAGGAATATTGGGCAGGTATGTGTAAGTGGACAATTATGAATGCAGGAAAGTTCTGGAGAAGGTATATTACTGGGAAAAGGTTGTCCTAAGTGTAGGGTCTCCTTAGGGGTGCTACACATCTGGTTATTGCATGAGGTCCTTAGGCATCTTAGAGAATGTGAAGAATGCTTCCTTATTTTGTGGTAGTGTAGCCCTGCTATAAACATTTACTCTGTGCAGAATACTGGATTAGGCCCCAAGAGAAATACAAAGAAAAGGAGAATATAGTCCACACCCTCAACCAATAATCAAATAAGAGGGATAGATACTTAAATATTTGTAATCAAAAATATAACATGCTAGTTAAGGCAGCATGGCAGTTCTCAAAGAGTACTGGATTTCAGATATGGAACTAATTAAATTCTGCTTCTGCCCCTTGTTAGGTATGTGACCTTACACAAGAAATTTAATCACTCTGTGCCTCAATCTTCACATCTTTAAAATGTAACTGATACCTCTTGTACTTAACTCACTTGATTGTTGTAAGACTTAGATAGCACAATGTATATAAAGCACTTGGCAAAACTTTATATATGTATTTAAATGTTAGCTATCATGACAGTAAATAGGCCTGGTAGTTGCCTCCTTGTTGCTCTGGTATCTATAGTAGTAGCTTTGTATATATAGCCCTATCCACTAAAAGACAAGTCCATCACTGCTTCATACATGTGGTCTCTCCTGTTTGGATAAGAGACTTCTGAGAGGGGAGGAGAGGAAAAAAAGAGATATGGGTCAAAAGGAGAAGTCGTGAACTTTGAATGGTAAGCAGAAGACCTCTATAACCACAGGCATGTGGGGGAAAACTGGCATCCCAACATCTACTTTGATTCTCAGGACATCCATCCTCAAAGAATGCTAACATTGGATTCACCAGATGAGATAATTCCCTCCCTGAGGAGGAGAAAGTGAGGCTGGTGACCTTGCACAGCCCTCCCTCCCTCCCTCCCTCAAAACAAAGTCAAGTGCAAGTCATGTCATCATTTCTCTGCTGTCATGGTCTTCTTCAAAAACAAAGGACGAACACAGCAACAACTCTGACTACTTCTTAAACAGGCCTCTTCACTGAATGGGCATTATTTCAACCTAAGTGAGTACCTGAATAGACCTTAGAATAAAGGGGTCAAGGTCTCCCATTGCATCTTGGGAAGTCTCCAGTCATCTGGATAAATATCAGGTCACTGGATCCAGATGGCTCAGGAGGAGAAAGTGAGGATGGTACCTTGCCCAGCCCTCCCTCACTCAAAACAAAGTCAAATGCAAGTCATGTCATTATTTCTCTGATGTCATGGTCTTCTTCAAGAATGATGGAGGAACACAACTTGTGAATAGACCCTGCTACCTGAATGGGGACTCATCTCCCTGTCGTGTATCAAAACCTCCCTAACTCTTGTGTATTCTACATTCCTTCCCCATGACTGTTCTAATAGCTTGTTTTGATAAATACGTTCGTTCAATATCCATAATGACCATTTTTGCAATTATTATTTGATAGGAGATGGAAATAAACTTGAAGAAATTAAACCAGCTGTTGTTCTTCAGTTCTAAAATGGAACTACTCCTCTTAACCCACTAGAATAACTAGGGAAAGTGACTTTTATTGTGAAATAACAACAAAAAAAGAATCATTTCCCTAGACTTCAAAAAGTTGTTGTGGAAATCATGGAATCCCAAGCCCAACATACCCCCCAAAGACAAAAGAATGGGAGAATAGTCACTGACCATCTTCCTTCTCCCCTCAAAAGTAGAATTCCAGTTTCCTTAAAGACATGGAGGACATTCCAGATTTGTCTATCTATGTCACTGTTACACAACGGCCACCCAGCTCTTTGTCACATGGTCCACTTGAAACTGGAAGTAGTCTCCCTAGATACCTGAAGTTCCTGATCATTTGGATCTGGGCAGCTTAACATTTGCAATAAAGGAAGAAAGTGGGAAAAGAGAGCAATAACAGGTTTTGAGATTATGTACAAGCCCTATCCTATGCCATAAATGACTCAGAACCCAGCAGCAAGAAGACAAGTTGTATCAAGAATACTGAGGGGAAGTTTAAAAAAAAGGTACTACAACCTTAAGAATCACCTTAACCTATGTCTGACCCCAGGAGTAGGCTTGGAAGATAGGACAGTATAATCTCTTTCCCCAGATGTATTTCATTACTTGTCGAGACAAAGGTTGGGGAGGGTACCCTTCTTAGACAATAGCCTAAATTAGCCTACTCCAATGATCAGGTTTTAGTTTTAGCCACTACCCCCAAACAACCTGAGCAGTTCAAGTCATTTCTTTCCCTTTCTACAAACTTTTTCTGGCCATCCATAATTTGACAGAGACCAACAGGGCTTCCTTTCCTCTTACCTCTTTCTTGTTCTTCCCACCCAGCCTGCTTTTCCAGGAACACAGAAACACAACACATTTCCTTTATGCCTGTGCCTAAGTCTATGACTAAGAGGAATCAAAAGATCAGATGAAGAAACCCTACCTAGAGAACCAGTTTCCGTTTTGGAAACTGCTCTTTGCAGTGGATTATGAGGAGAGGAGGATTCAGTGGCAACCAGTGTAATTTGCAGTATATAAACGTATGTGTCAACTCATTCTTGGAGCAAGTAGTGGCTAATAGACAGCACAGTTCCAGCTGTTCTGTGTCAACAAGTTAACAGTCATTAAGTACCTTCTATGAGCCAGGAACTATGTGAAGGTCTGGGGATACAAAGAAAGGCAAAAATTCACAATTTAATCAGGGAGACCACATGTAAACAATTATTTACAAACAAAATCCATACAGAATGAATTGGTGTTTATCTTGGAGGGAAGGCAGTAACATTAAAGGTGACTGGGAAAGGATTCTTACAGAAGATAAGATTTTATCTGAGGTTTGAAGGAAACCAGGGAGGTCAGGAGGCAGAGACCAGGAGAGAGCATTCCAGGAATGGAATACATTCAGTGAAAATGCACATACTTGAGACATGGAGTGTTTTATGTGGACAACAGCAAGGAGGGAAGTGTTACTGAATCATGTAATACTAGTAGAGAGGACTAAAGTGAAAGTAAAATTAAGACTGGAAAATTAGGAAGGGGGCAGTTTATAAAGAGCTTTAAAAGTCAAGCAAAGACATTTTTATTTGATCTAGAGTAACCAGGATGGGGAACCTACAGCCTTGAGGCCACATGTGGCCCTCTAGGTCCTCAAGTGTAGCTCTTTGACTGAATCCAAACTTTACAAAACAAATCCCCTTAATAAAAGGATTTGTTCTATAAAATTTGCACTCAGTCAGAAAGCCATACCCGAGGACCTAAAAGGCTACATGTGGTCTCAAGGCTGCAGGTTCCCCATTCTTGATAGACTGTAATGGGAGCCACTAGTATTTATTGAATTTGGAAGTGATAAGATTAGCTATGCCTTTAGGAGAATCACTTTGAAAGCTGAGTGGAAGATGAATTAGAGTGGGGAGAAATTTGAGGCAGGGAGAGCATCCAGCAATAATCCAGGCATTAGGTGATAATGGCCTATACCACGGTGGTGGCAATGTCAGAGGAGAGAAAGATTGATGTTGTGAATGAGCATGGTGGGGAAGAGGTATAAGAAAATGTAATGAGTCCAGTATGACATCTAGGGTTGCGTTAGTACAAAGAGGATGGTGGTGACCTCAATAGTAACAAGGACAGAGGAATGGAATTGCTATTTAATTCCATAATGTTAACCCAAATTATATTTTTATGTATTTCATGATCTTTTCCTCATTCAAGATTCCTATCAATGTTACCTAAAACTGTCTTGGAACAAAAGATAATCATGTTGGAGGACATGGGTTATTATACCAGTTTGTACATCTCTCTTGGAGAAGGAAATGGCAAACCAGTCCAGGATCTCTGCCAAGAAAACTTCAAATGGGGTCACAAAGAGTCAGGCAAGACTGAAAAATGACTGAGCAAAAAAGAGATTCAGAGAAACCTGGGAAGAAATATATGAACTTATTTTTTTTTAAGATTTAAAATTATTTATTTACTTTTACTTTTCAACATTTATTTCCACAAGATTTTGAGTTCCAGATTTTCTCCCCATCTCTCCAACTCCCCCCATCCCAAGATGGCATGCATTCGGATTAACCCTTCCCCCAGTGTGCCCTCCCTTGTATCATCCCCCCTCTTATCCCCTTCCCCTTTACTTTCTTGAAGGGCAAGATAGATTTCTATACCACATTGCCTGTGTGTCTTTATTTCCCAGTGGCATGTAAAAACAATTTTCTTAACATTTGTTTTTAAAACTTTGAGATCCAAATTCTCTCCCTTCCTCCTTCCCACCCACCTCTTGAGAAGGCAAGCAATCCAATATAGGTTATACAGGTGTAGTTATATAAAACACCTTCATAGTAGTCATGTTGTGAAAGACTAACTATATTTCCCTCCATCCTATCCCAACCCCCAATTATTCTATTTTCTCCTTTGACCTTGTCCCTTTTCTAAAGTGTTTGCTTCTGACTACATCCATCCCCTGTCATCTTCCCCACTACTTTCCTGTAGGGTAAGAAACTCAATTGAGTGTGTATGTTATTCCCTCCTTAAGCCAAATCTGATGAAAGTAAGGTTCACTCATTTCTTCTCACCTCCTCCTTCTTCCCCTCCATTGTGAAACCTTTTTCTTGCCTCTTTTATGTGACATAATTTACCCCATCCTATCTCTCCCTTTCTCCTCCCAATATATTCCTCTCTCATCCCTTAATTTTATTTTTTAGATATCATCCTTTCATATTCAATTCACTCTGTGCCATCTATCTATCCATCTATCCATCTATCTATCTATCTATCTATCTATCTATCTATCTATCTATCTTCTCCAACTACTTGAATACTGAGAAAGGTCTCGTGAGTTACAAATATCATCTTTCCATGTAGGAATGTAAACAGTTCAATTTTAATAAGTCTCTTATGATTTCTCTTTTCCTGTTTAACTTTTCATGCTTCTCTTGATTGTTGTATTTGAAAGTCAAATTTTCTATTCAGCTTCAGTCTTTTCATTGAGAATGCTTAAAATTCTTCTGTTTCATTGAATATCTATTTTTTTCCTGAAGGATTATACTCAGTTTTGCTGGTAGGTGATTCTTAGTTTTAATCCTAGCTCCTCTGACCTCTGGAATATCATATTCCAAGCCTTTTGATCCTTTAATGAAAAAGGTACTAGATCTTGTGTTATCCTGATTGTATTTCCACAGTACTCAAATAGTTTCTTTCTGGCTACTTGCAATATTTTTTCCTTGACCTGGGAACTCTGGAATTTGGGTATAATATTCCTAGGAGTTTTGCTTTTTTTTTCTCTTTTCAGAGGCAATCAGTGGATTTTCTCTTTTTCTTCTGATTCTAGAATATCAGGGCAGTTTTCTTTGATAATTTCTTGAAAGATGATGAATATGCTCTTTTTTTGATCATGGCTTTTGATCAGGTAGTTCAGTAATTTTTAAATTATCTCTCCTGGATCTATTTTCTAGGTCAGTGAGACCTAGAGATATTTCACATTGTCTTCTACTTTTTCATTCTTTTGGTTCTGTTTTATAATTGCTTGATTTCTCATAAAGTCATTAGCTTCCATTTGCCCTATTCTAATTTTGAAGGAATTAATTTTCTTCAGTGAGCTTTTGGACCTCCTTTTCCATTTAGCCCATTCTGCTTTTTAAGGCATTCTTCTCGTTGGCTTTTTGGACCTCTTTTGCCATTTGGTTAGTTTATTTTTAAGGTGTTATTTTCTTCAGTATTTTTTTTTTGAGTCTCCTTTAGCAAGCTGTTGACTCGTTTTTCATGATTTTCTTGCATCACTCACATTTTTCTTCTTTATTTTTCCTCTACTTCTCTTATTGGATTTTCAAAATCCTTTTTGAGCTCCTCCATGACCTGTGACCAACTGATATTCCTCTTGGAGGCTTTGATGTAGGAGCTTTGACTCTGCTGTCCTCCTCTGGTTGTATGCCCTGATCTTCCTTGTCACTGAAGAAAGATTCTATATCTGAGTTCTTTTACAATGTTTACTCATCTTCCCAGCCATACACTTGACTTTCTAACTCTTTATGGGACTGGGTATACTGTCCTAGGTTTCAGAGATTTTGTATCAGTCAGATGCTTGATCCTCCACCATCTGTGGGCCTAGAGCTCCAGAAGCAGCAGCAGCTTCTCTTCTTCTTCTCCTTCTTCTTCTTCTTCTTCTGCTTCTGCTTCTGCTTCTTCTGCTTCTTCTTCTACTTCTTCTTTTTCTTCTTCCCTCCTCCTCCTTCTCCCGCTGCTGCCACCACCATCCACTGCCCTGGGGCCAAGGCTGGATCTGGCCAGATATGGAGCTTCTCTTTCACCCAGGTCCCACAGAGTTCCCCCACTGACCTTCCTGGTGTTTGTGGGTTGAAAAGTCTGAAAAGTGCCACAGTTACCAACAATTCAGTCCCTGGAGGCCTGTTCAGGCCTGTCTGCATTGGTGCTGCTCCACTCCCTAAGTGTACAACAGACCCTTCCAGTCGACCTTCCAGGTTGTCTTGGACTGGGGATTTGTTTCATTCTGTCTTTTTGTGAGTTCTGTAGCTCTAGAATTTGTTTAGAGGTATTTGAAGGGCTTTGGTGGAGAGCTCAGGGAAGTCCCTGCTTTTACTCTGCCATCTTGGCTCCAACCCCCATATATGAACTTATACAGAGTCAAATGAATAGGAAGAGGAGAACAATTTACACAGTGATTACAATATTGTAAAGGAAAACACCTCTTTAAAGATCCAAGAGTTCTGATCTGTGCCGTGGCCAGCCAAGACTCCAGAGGACTGAGGATTAAGTGTGCTTCCCTCCTCTTGATAGAGGATGTGGTGAAGGAGAGTTGAAGACTGGGCCTTGATGTACATTTTTGGACATGATCCATATGTGAATTTATTTTGTGTGACTATGTTTATTTGTTGTAAGGGAAGAGGAAGGGAAAAATGAATGGGGCAAGAGCAGAGCTGAAATAAAACAAAAGGAAGTTCAAAGGTAAACACAGAGAAGCAGACAGTTTTGGAATTAACATGTCAAATCTTACATATGTATATGTATATATATGTACATATGTATTTAAATAACACCAAACTATATATAATAGAGATTCATGGTCTCACATGCAAGTCTCTTTGTAACTGGTAATGTTTGTGTTTATTGATGTTCACCAAGTTTAGAATAACACAAAATTAAAATCCTGAAAAAATAAATGAATTGACCAAAGATTTAATTTTTAAAATGTGTCTATATCACAATTTAAGTAAGGTGAGGCCCTCCTTTTAGCGTTTGTAATGTGAAGCATGAAACTGACTATCAAAACTAGGGCAGATAAGCTACAGTGTCAGAGACCCCAGGGCCTAGGACAAAATAAAAAACCTGCAATGGTTGTGGGTCTAGTCAGAAAGGCAAGTGAAAGGAAGCTTCAAGAAAGACAGGGAATAGGTTTCTTCAAAAGGTAGAAGAGTGTAGTCTGGAAAGATCAATGACATTTCCAAAATGCCGAAGAGAGTGAAATGCAGTTGAGTGAAGTTTTCTGGTTGTGATTCCACAGGTTTGGTCTGTAAATCAATCTGAAGTAAGCAGAAATCAGGAACTGGTTCCCTCCAACACACACACACACACACACACACACACACACACACACACACACACACACACACACACACACACACACACACACTCCATCAACATTTATTATGTACCTACAATTAGCCAGGCACTATGCTAAGTGTTGAGATGCCAAAAGAGAGAAAAGATAATCCCTGCCCTTATGGAGCTCATTATCTAATGAAGACAACAGACAAAAAAGTATATACAAAACAAGGTATATACAGGATTAATTTGTTGTTGTTCAGGTGTGTCTTATTCTTTGTGACTCCCTTTGGGGTTTTTTTGGGCAAAGATACTGGATGAAGACAAAGAACTGAGGCAAACAGGGTTAAGTGATTTGCCCAAGGTCACATAGTAAGTATCTGAGGCTAGATTTTGAATTTAGGAAGATGAGTCTTCCTGATTCCAGGACCTGTGTTCTACCTACTTGCCATCTAGCTGCCCTTATATAGGATGGAAACAGGAAATAATTAAGAGGGAAGGAGCTAGAATTAAGAGGGACAGGGAAAAGCTCCTAATAAAAGATGGGATTTGAGTTAGAACTTAAAAGAAGCCAGGGAAGTCAGTGGGTGAAGTTGAGGAGGGAGAGCATTCCAACCATTGGGAACCACCAGAGAAAATGCCTGGAGTCAAAGAACCTTGAAGCTTAAAGGCTAGCTGGTTCAATCTGGTTTTCATAATGCACTGATTTTTGTAACCTTTTGGTGGGATGTAACCCTTTGCTATGAATCCCAGTTCAGAATCCCTTTTTCCTCACAGTAGAATCCTTCCATATCTTTCCTTTATAGTCAATAGCCTACATTATGGCACTGTGATAAGGACTTCAGTTTAAATCCCTCAACTGACATATACTATCTATTATGTAATCCTGGGTAAATTGCTTAACTTCCCTGGGCTTGTTTCTTCATCACTAAGATGGCCTCCAAAGTTCCTTCTAGCTCTAGATCAATGATCCAAATGTCACTTAGGTAAAATTGAAACATAGATTTTAATATCTGGCCAATATGGGGATTTGTTTTCACTTGTCTTTGTTTATTTGTTAGAATGGAGGGCTTTCTTGGGGGTGGAGAAAGGAGAGTGGAGCTACTGATAATGATGCTCTCACCTATAAAAAAAGAGCAAAAGTAAGAAAAGAGAATCAAGAAAATTTTGTTGAAAGCACAGAAGAAAACAGAAGTTCAGAGGGAGACCCTACAATCCAAAAACTTTGGAACTAACATGGTGAATTTATGCCTTAAAAGCTATTCGCAACAGAGATTCACCTTTTCATCTACAATCTTTTTTTTAAATCTATTTTCATTTGTACATGGAATTGATCAGGTTTGTTGAAGTTTGTCAAGTTCAGAATAACAAAAACTATAATTAAAATCCTGACCCCCAAAATGGCCCCAGAGTGGTTAAATAGATTGTCCAAGGTCATATGACAAGTAAAGGGCAAAGCTGGTTCTCAAACCCAAGTCTTCTGCTTCTAAATCCAATGCTCTTTCCAATATACCATACAAGTTAGGCACTTCCACCCTCCAAGCCTCAGTTTCCTCATCTTTAAAATAGCTAGGTGGAGGAAATGAATTAGGAGTTAGCAACAATCCATAAAACTACTTAGAGAGACAGGACAAAGTTGTGATGGGAGTATCAGTTATTAGAATGTTTGCTAGAGTACTCTTTCTGATAAAAGTAGAAAATTTAATGCATTTCTGTTTTACTGATAATTTCATCTTTCAGAAACCATATCAGGAACTGCTATTCTGAACCTGATATGACAAGGAGAATCAGATAGGTGAAGTAGAAATTATAAAAATCTTGATAGACAGTGACCATATAATCTTTGAGTTCATGACATATGAGAGGAAGACTGGGCATAATCTGATGTGTATCCTAGACTTTAGGAGTGAGGATTTTAACAAGATATTTTTAAAAATAGGTATATATCCCTGGAACTGAAAAAAATTAAATGGAAAAATAAGATTTTTTAAAAGAAAAAAGATAAAGATGATTCTATAATTTGATTTTCCGTCAAAAGACCTGGATTCAAATGCCATCTATTATTTATTACCTATATGATCTTGATCAAGTGGCTTCACTTCTTTGGATGTTTTCACATTTGTAAACATGAGAAAGTTGGATAAAATGAACTCTGAGGATCCTCTTAGCTTTAAGTCTATGCTTATATGATCAATGACATAACACTGTAAAAAGGAAATTGTCTAAAAATTCAAGGGAAGCTACTAATACTAAAATTACAAAAATATAGTTGCTAATGATTTTGATAAAGAAGAAAAGATGAGGAGTTCCAGAGACTGCTGTGGTTTCTGGGCAAGCAAACAGATGAGCTCAGATTCTAAAAGTCTAAGAACAAAAGAGGAAATTAAGGTCCTTTCTCCCCTTTTCCTCCCATTTCCTTATTGAGTAAAATGTATTTCTACACCCAGTTTGGTACGTGGGGGTATTCTTCCGAGACAAGTTCAGCTGACAGTAAGGCTCAAGTGTCTGCAACTCCCCCTACTCCTTCCTCCTTGTTTGTATAGACTTCTACTTATATACCCTGAATTAGGGAGATAATTTCCCTTCTCCCTTCTTCCTCTCCTTCCCCCCTTAGTGTTTTCCTCTTCCCCTCCTATTTCCAGTCTTCTTTTAAGATCATCAAATCATAATAGAACCACTCTGTTTAGTTAGATTCCCTTTCCAACACCATGATGATAGGATTCTGAGGGAGACACATATATCAACTCCCCATGTTAGAATGTAAACAGTTTATCCTTGTGTATCATAAAGAGAGAAAAATTAAGAATCTTTGGACTACCTCAGAGACATGACCAAAGGAAAAAAAAGGAATCATAGTTCAAGAAATCATAAAACAAAACTGCCCAAATCTCTTAGAACCAGAGGGCGAAGTGGAAATCAAAGAAATTCACTGGTTACCTCCTAAAAGAACACTGAAAATGAAAATTATGTAGTCCCTTGTGATTGTTCATATTTACCTTTCTGTGTATCTCTTTAACTTCTGTGTTGTGCTTCAAAGTTTCTATACAGCTATGGTCTTTTCATAAGGAAATATTGGAATTTCTCTATTTCAATAAGTTCTATTTTCCACAGTAGGATTATATTTAGTTTTGCTGGTAAATTCTTCTTGGTTGTAAAGCTTTTCCCTTTTATTCTCTTGCCTTCCAAGCTCTCCATTCCTTTATACTTGTAGCTTCTAAATCATATGTGAACCTGTGGCTCCATTGGACTTGAATTCTTTCTGGTTGCTGGTGATCTTTTTCTTTTACTTGAAAAATCTGAATTTTTGCTATCATATTCCTAGGAACTTTCATTTTCAGGATTCTTTCAAGAGATGACCAGTGGGTTCTTTCCATTTCTACTTTGCCCTCTGGTTCTAAGAGATCTGGGAAGTTTTCTTTCAAGAATTCTTGAACTATGATATTTGGGGGTTTGGAGGTTTTATGGTAATAGCTTTCAAGTAGTCCAGTGATTCTTTATTTGTTTCTCTTCAGCCTGTTTTCAGATCAGTAATTTTTGTAATGAGATACTTTAGATTTTATTCTCTTATGACTTAAAATATTATGTACATCTATGTACATATATGTATACATGTATATATTTTTTCTTATTTTCTGATGAAGTCTTTAGTCTCTATTTGGCCCATTCTAATTTTCAAGGAGTTTGTTATTTGAATAAGTTTTTGAACCTTTTGTTCTAAAATGTTATTTTTGTTTCTACTTCTTCCTTCATAGCTCTCTTTTTTTTTCCAATTTTCTCCTCTAATCTTCTCACTACAAAAACATTTTTTGCCTCTTAAAAAAACCAAAAACTCTTCCTTCATCCCTTCCAAGAATTCTAGTTGAATTTTTGCCCAAGCTGTGTTTTCCTTTGAGGCTTTGTCTGCAAATGTTTTGAAGTCATTGTTTTCTTCTGGATTTATAGACTCTTATGCTGGGATTCTTTTGTTTGTTTGTTCGTTCTTCAAGCCTACGTCTTGACTTTGGACTTTATGTTAAGGCTAAGCTTTTTCACACTTCTGGAGAGAATGTTTGGGCTTATTTTATTTCTTCTTTTGGGGACTGAGTGTAATATTCTTCCAGAATCTCAATGACAGCTCAGAATGGGGACTTACAACCTTTCTGTGCTTTCAAAGTGTTCTGGTTCAAGGCAAAAGTCTTATTTCTTCCCTAGTCCAAGCTCTTCAGTTTCCTGACCTGGGTGTGGGTCTGAGCAACATGTCTATGTGTGCCTTCACTGTTTAGAGTTCTAGAAGATTGTTGTTAGACTCAATTACCATCAGTCATTTGGAAAGCTCTTTTGGTTCAGAATGATAGAACAGCAGCTTTCCTTTGGTCTGAGGTTCTTGCCCTGCTTATTCCACTGAAGGATTCAAACTGGGAGGGAATCTGGAACTGAGATTCGGCCCTGCTGATAGAATCTGAGTCACTCAGCTGCTGCTTATTTCTAAACTTGCTCCTTGGTAAGGACACAGTAGAACCTACAACTACTCTTTACCCTGGGATGCTTCCTGTAAGCACAGGCCTCCTCCTTCTCAGTCAGCCAGGATCTGGGACCTGAACTAGGTAATGAACAGCACTTTGCATCTTTTTCTACATCATGTTCCTATACCCTGGACCTGAGCCCTTGCCTTGACTTAGTGAACAGCCTTTCCCTGTACTGGAATGTGCTGCACCACTCCTAGATCTATCTCCAGTGACCTCAGACTTCTCTAACTGTCTTTGTATGCTGAACTGGACTGAAAAAAACCCGCAACCCCACCTCACTGTGAATTTTTTCCCTTTGGATTTCTTGATCACAATTCCACGTTGTACATTTTCAAGATCTATGTAGAAGATCTTTGGTGGGGAGCTTTTCCTGCTACTCTGACATCTTGACTACTCCAATCAATAGGTCACATTAATACAGCACTTTTGCAATTGTTAAGTCTATTTTGTTTTGCCTTTTTATTTAAATTTTTAGAGGAATTGGAACTGATCACTGTAAACACCAAGGCAGGCATGAACTTGGAGGAAAATTGAAAAACTGTTTATTTGTTAAATTTGTACATTTAAGTATTTGAGGGATGTTGGGGGTGTGAACATGTGCTCTTGTCCAGGGGTGGGGAACCTGAGGACCGTGAGCCCTTTGACTGAATTCAAACTTCATATAAGGATCTAGAAGGCCACATGTGACCTTGAGGCTTAGCCCCACCCAGAAATTAGAGTGAGGTGAATCCTTACATAAGATTGTCAGTTTTAGGAACATCTAAGAACTATACCTCATAGAAAGTATTAGAACAGCTCAAATAATGGGTAAGGCAATTAAAAAGACAGCAATCTCTAGAGCCATCCCAGGTCCCTGTAGAACTATTATTCAGAATTAGACATGTGGATTAATGTACCAAAAGGCATTCTGGTCTGATTTGCTGGGACAGTAAATATTTAAAGTGGGAAAGTTTATGGAGAGTTGATCACGAGAATTCCCCCATCAATCTGATCGTACATCTCTAGATATAGAATGCCATCGCGCCCATTGACAGTTTTTTTAAAATTAATTTTATTTATTTGCAGTGTTCTACAATCACTACCATATAACTTAGATATTTTTCCCCCTTCTTCCCCCCCTCTTTTCCCACTTCCTCCCTGAGACGGCATACAATGTTACCACTGACACTTTGTTAAGAGGGCAAAGACAACTGCCGATAGGTATCCAATACTTGGAGCTATCCACTAGATGATTAGTTGTCTTAAAGGAAGGACGAACTCTGGTCAGAGGAGCAACTAGTAAGCATCAGTAACCAAGTATGTGTCTGACTCTAATTCTAACACTCTTTCCAATGTACCATGCTGCCTTCCGTCTCCCTAAGAGGCTGGGTCCAGGAACTCAGACTTTAGGGGGCCTCAATTCTCATTCTTTCTTCAGGGAACTGCATTCAGAAGTTCTTGATTTTCTTTTTCTGCTTCTGGGTACTATCGTTCTATGGCTCAATGGCTCCTTGAAGAGAGGCAGCTAACTGACTCAGCAGATAGAGTCTGAATCTGGAGTCAGGAAGCCATGAGTTCAAAGCTGACCTCAGACACTTCCTAGTGGAGTGAGCCTGGACGCGTCATTGAACTTTGGTCTGCCTTAACTTCGTCATCTGTAAAGTGGAGATAATAATAACACCTACCTCCTAGGGTTGTTGTTAGGATAAAATGAGATAATTAATATGTGTAATGTGCTTTGTAAACCTTTGAGTATTCTATACATGCTTTTATTATTACTTGCATTACTTTTCCACGGGAAAGTTCACTTTCTAGACTTTCTAGACATCATAGCTCTTCCTCAGGGAGGTTCTGTCTCCGTTCTCATGTTAGCTTCAGGTCTCTGGCCTTTCTTCTTTTTATAAGCCAGGAGTGTGGCTCAGCTCTGTAACAGTCATGACTCAATTAAGGACCAAATAAGATAATATCTGTAAAACTCGTAACATAATGCTTGCCACATAGTAGGTGATGTATCAATGTTAGCTGCTATTTCTATTATTATCTCAGTCAATTATCCTTAGTGAAGTATCTGTAGTCTCCAAAGCTACAGCTGGCTAAGTATTCCTGAGTACATCAAGAAGATGTCAATCAGTCATCTCAAAGTGGCTTCAGTAAGCATGTCAAGAGTTAATAATAGTCAATAGACACTTATTAAGCGCCTACTGTATGTCAGGCACTGTGCTAAGCACATGTCCACACTTTGTAAGAGAGATGCTAGAACAAAGGTATATATATCCTTTAAGTTTTTTAAGCTACTCCAGGTCATGCTCTCTGCAGATAATCCTGAAGCTCAGAAAACATTTGTCAGTCTTGGAATGGACAATATAGAGAGGAATAGATGGAATGGCGGTTATGTGATTTGGAACTGGTTGAAAGACATACAAAAAAAGTGTTAAAATGTCAGTGTCATCTTGTGGGAATTTGTATTTGTCTCTGTTTTCTTTGTTATTTTTGCTAATTACTTCTATATAGACATAAATTTGGTATTTCTGTTCAATTTAACAAACATTTTCTAGACTCTTTGCATTTGTTCAACATGCTCACCAAATTAGATCATGATTTTTAGGTGGTTCTATGATATTAGATTGCCTTTCCTTTTTTTTCCAGACACATTTTTTTTTATAGCAGATATAGTTTCTTCTAATTTTTGAATCATTTGATTTTGGCCTAATCTTTTTTGTCTCACAATCATTGATTTCTATTTGGTCTATCCCAATTTTGAGGGAGGTTTTCTTGGGTGAGGTTCACTACCTTTTTTCTAAGTTATTGATTCTTTCAAGCCTTTCCTCAATATATTTCACTTCATTTATAATCTTTTCACTTCTAGTTACTTTCACAGTCCTTGTAGCCAAACCATTTTTCCTTCAGAGACTCTGTAAGTGTTGGGTGTTATTCTTGTCTTCTGGGTTTTCTTCTGGAGCTGTTCTAGACCCATAATATTTCGTTATAATGTTAGTTATCATCTGTTTAGTCTTATCTCTAGCCTCGATTTATTGTTTGAGATTTAGTGCCGGAGTCAGCTCCACTACTTCCCACCCTCTTAGGTAGGGTGGTCAGGTCCTATTTGGTTCTAACTTTGATGTCCTAGGTTCCTGGCTACCACTTCCCTTGGCTGAATCTGTGCTCAGAGCACTGGCAGGTTTCAGTGTTCCTGATCAAAATTCTATGGTGAGCTGGGTTGGTGAGCTAAGCAAGGCACTGGGTTATCTTTTTATCAGTCCTTCTTTTAGTGCTGCCCCTATGTCCCCTGCAATCCTTCTGGCTCAGGTGTTGCTGTGGTCTACTCCCTGAAACCCCTAGGGAATCCCCAGGCAGGGAGACTACCTCTTCTGTGTCCTTCAGGGCCCTGTCTCACAGAAATGGTGCTTACCAATTTTTCAGATGGCATAAAGCTCAGAATGATGTTAATGGAATGACAGATAATATGTTAAATAAGCATCTATAATTTCCTCTCCCTATCCCCTTCCTCCCCCCACTAGAAGACAATCTCTTGTAGGGCACTTTTATCTTTGTATCCCCAGGACTTTGAACACAGTGGGTTCCTATATCAGATTGCCTGTCATCTCAGGGAGAGGGAAAGGGAGGGAGGCACAGAGGGATAGAATTTCCAACTCAAAGCATTTTTTAAATAATGTTTGAAATTGTTTCAACATGTAATTGGGGGAAAGTCTTATTAAAAATAAATATTTGATCTTTTTGTTAAATTGCTAAATTTTTTGGTTAAATTTTGTTAAAATTGATATCCAGAAAGATCGTAATGACCTAGAACAAATCTATTATGATAACATGGAATAGGGAGAAATGAAAAATCCTAGCTAGCATGACGTGGCAGCCCGAAAAAATCAATGGCAGACTACATTTTGAGTTTTTTGTTTAATTTTGGGTGTGGCATTTTAAAAAAGGGTCATTGTCAAGCTGGAGCATAACCAGAAAAGGGCAACCAGACTGGTGTGGGGATTCAAAACTTGGTGGTAGGGAAATGAATTGAAGAAAATGGGAATGTTTATAACAGGGAAGAGATTTGTGGTAGAGGAAAGATCCCTTCTCAGAATAATGGTTTTGTCACTTACATTCATAATTGAAGGAAATATTTAATTTCAGTCAAAGGTTAGTGAAAATAAACATGCAACTTTTTTTTTCTCATGCAAGTTCACAGATATATCCATGTTCATCCAAGTTCGCAGATCTATCCATGTGTCCCTTAGGGTCTAAGACTATATTGGTGGATGGAGTTTCACAGCCAGCATTTCCATGCAACGATAACAGCCAATGAAAATTAGGTGTAAACTTCTTGACTCGAGAGGGTAGAAGTGTCCCTGATGGCTGGAAGTGGTAGGGCGAACTTCCAGTTCAATATAAGGAGCAACATGTACAGCTGTTCCAAGAATGGATCGGGCTACCTTAGTAGATGGTGATTTTGCTACCCCTTGTGATGCTCAAGCAAACATTGGACAATTACTGAAATGGCACAGAGAGAATTCATGCTGTATTTGCTGGTTGTACTAGGTGGCCTATAAGATTGTAACAAAAGGGGGTGATTTGGGATTTTGAAGGGAAAGATTATTCTATTCTAGGTGACTGAATCATTTCTGTATACTGAGAGGAGAGAATACCAGACTTTTCAGGAAGACCTGGGTTCAAATCTGGTCTTAGACACTTACTAGTTATATAGCTCTGGGCAAGGCACCTAGCCTCTGTTTGCCTCAGTTTCCTCATCTGTAAAATGAGGATAGAACAACCTTACAGTGTTGTTGTAAAGGAGATATTTGTAAAGCACTTGGTGCCTGGCACACACATAGTAGGTGAATATAAATGTAAGCTATCATTGTTATTATCTGTTGTTTTATATATTTAATGATTATGAATAATAATACTAATAGCTAATTTTATACAGTATTTAGAATCTGTGAAGCACTTAACATGTCAAGTAAATTGGTAATAGTCCCTAATCTGCCTATTTCGTAGGTTGTTGTGCTTTATGTACTGTAAGGCATTTTGCAAACCTGAATGAAAATGGCAATTAGGCTTGTTGATGGGAAGCAGAGCTAAAAGTCGCCATCTCTAGCCTTTTCCTTTCGGTTTTGCTCCAAGGTTCTTTTGCATATTTGTAGATTTTTCCAAAGTAAATTCCAGTTAGGAACATAAAGAATTAAAAGAGAGCTATTGGACAGTTTGGGTCAGCTCCCAAGATCAGAGCCAGTCTCTATGAGCATGGTAGGCAACGGGTCACCATTTACATTTGAGGTGCTCATCAAGGCTGCTTGAATTTCCACTAGAGAGTGAGAGGCTGACTCCCAATTGGTCCCAAGTACCCAGTCCTTTTGGAAGAGCCCTATGCATGTTAGAAATTCATCTGGAGCTTGTTTTAAAGGTATATTTATTTTATTTATGTTTATTTTGGGGCAGCCAGGTGACAAAATGGATAGAGCACCAACCCTGGAGTCAGGAGGTCCTGAGTTCAAATTCAGCCTCTGACACTTATTAGCTAGATGATCCTGGACAAGTCTTTTAAACTCATTTGCCTTAGTTTCCTTCCCTATAAAATGAGCTGGGAAGAAAATGGTAAAACATGTCAGTATCTTTGCCAAGAAAATTTCAAATGTGGTCCTGAAGAATAAGATACAACTGAAAAAAATAACAACAAGAAATGTTTACTTTAAGTGATGCAGTTCTGTGGTTCACCCAGTAGAATTAGCAGAAATTGTGTATCAGAATGGAGTGGAATCACTATTTCTAAAGGGAGAAAAAAATCCTGAATATGAGAGGTGAAAGAAACTTTAGGGACATATGGTTCAACCCCCTATTTCTACAGATGAGAAAACTGAGGTTCAGAGAGAAAAGAAATGCTTTGGTAAGTTCACACACCTAATAATTGACAGAAATGTAACTTGAAGTCGGTTCTTAACTGGCTTCAATTCCATTGTTATTTGTAATATACTGCACAGCCTCAGGAGGTTAATAATGATAACTTAATCCAGGACTGATGTTGAGAAGTTGGGTAGATTGGTGAGAAGATTGTCCAACGTTAGCAGCTAACTAAATTAATAATAGTGAAAGTGTTGAGGTTTGAGGGGTGCTAGGAGATCCCAAAATACCAACGCTGGGTCCTGCTCGAATGAATTCAACACAAGCCTTCTTAAAGTCAAAGAAAAACAAAGTTTATTAAAGATTTGCCGTACTGGGTTGACTCTTAAGGAGCCTAAGCATTTGTAACGCTTATATTCACAAGTGGCCCAGATAGAATCTCAGCTAGACAGAGTCTAAGCTGTATTGAATCTGAGTGTCTTCGTGAAGGTGAGATGGAACTTAAATACAGAAAAAGACTGAGGGAAGCATCCAAGTGTCACCAAGTAGTCTGGGGTCCCAGGGATGGTCTGGATAGATCAAACCCAGGGAGGATCCTAATGGGAGTGGCTGGTAATAGGATCAAAGGGAGGAATATCAAAAGAATGCTAAATAGAAGATAGGGAGTATCAGGTCTGGGAGAAATGGAAGGGGAGTCCAAGGAGGTTCCCCCCACCCCCCCAGGGCCAGACTTTCCAGGGGGCCCTTCAAACAAATGGGACAAAAGCCCTCCTGATCAAAGGGAAAAAGGACTTGGCTTGGGCTTATACCTCATCAAAAGGACTTTGGCCTAACAGGGAAATGACTTTAGCTCATCAGGAGTAAAGTATATAAAAATCTACGTGATAGGGGCAGCTAGGTGGTACAGTGAGTTGACAGAGCACTGGCCCTAGGGTCAGGAGGACCTGAGTTCAAATCAGACCTAAGATACTTACTAGTTGTGTGACCCTGGGCAAGTCACTTAACCCTGATTGCCTCAAAAACAAAATCTATGTGATAACAGAGGTGAGAGCAATTAGATGAATGCCTTAAATCTCTGTTAAGATGTCTGAATAGAATTCATATATGTGTAACCCTTGTGTCAAAGACTTTTAGGATCTGAAGGGTTCCATGGTAATGTGGAAGTTTTCACTTCCTTAGCTCCTCAACTTTATCTCCTGATGCACTGAAAATCACTTCCTCACATCACTTGTTAAACAACTCTAATTTCCCTTGTGAGAATTCAGCGTACAACTGTAGGCAACAGAGGCCCTGGAAACAAAATAGAATCCTTGCACAGCCAACAGAACCCTCCCCAAATGAACTATTCTATGCCAAAGTTCTGTGTAAAATCCAGTCATTTCCAGTCTCCACAAAAGCAGGTGCCATAGTTCCCCTGTAGAGGATTTTTTAGAAGGCTGCTGTCCATGGATTACTCACTGCCCTTTGCCCCTGATGTGGTAACTCCGGTGGTATAGTTCCCTCTTCAGTTCCCAAGTGCTTCCAGAAATTGTTAGAGGGCTTTGCTTTCCTTCGTGGCTCTTCTGCAGTTGCTCCCAACAAGGAAACCCAGGTTTGTCTCTCTCCTCCTTAATTCCACAGTTGTCTTTTGGCTACTGAAGGTCAAAAACTACTCTCTGTTAGAACAAAAATTTTATTTGTCATTGGACACAAGTCTATTTAAAGCACTGGTTACTGAAATTACTCTTTCAAAAGAATTACCTAATCACTAATTCCAATTGTTTTTTTTTAAAAGCCTAGATAGCTATCATTTAATTCAGTTCTTTAGTATTTAGGAAACAACTTTATATATAGTTTCATATCAGAATCTCACAAGCACCAGGTGAAGACATGCTATTTATTAATATAAAAACAGGTGTAAATTCAGGAATGTAGGACAAAAGTCTCCAGCTAACCCCTGTCCCTTCAGTATGGTAACATAAATCTTCATGATCCTGGTACTAGCTCCAGGGACATGATTGGAGTTGAAAGGAGTTTACTCAACCCAAACCAAATGTAAAGATGATCTGTGGAGCTCCTTTTAGGAAGGAATCAAGGTAAAAAACAACAACAAAAAAAGATAGACTTGATTTGAAGGACTCTTGCTATGCCGATGGAATGCAGGTGTTACCCTGACTCAGAAAAGAGACAAAATAACTGTGTGGCTATGGGATGGCTCAAAAGAGAGAACCCCAGATAAATATTCCCTGCGGTAAAGAATCTGTCCATCAGCTATAATTCAGTGGAAAAGGAACAGATAGTGATAGCAACCCAGCAGAGAACTAGTCAAACAACGATTCATTAAAGGAGGAGCAGACTGAATTAGCAGTTCAGTGGAAATGCAACCTCAAAACGATTCATTAGAGAAGCAGCAAAGAGAGTAGTAGTTCAGTGGAAAGGCAGCATTAACAGAGTTGGGAGTTCCAGCTGCCTTACAGCATTAGTAGCATGAGCTGTCCAGGCTGCAGTGTTCCCTCTACTTCTAGCATTGTGAGAATCTGAGGGAGAGTGTGTCACTGTGTGTAGGGGAGAGATGAAGCAGGGTGGGGATGATGTAGCTTGGCTTATTTCCCATGCCATTCTTTTTTATTAAATGCCTTTAACTGATGATTTTATGTGTCAAATCTGGTTAAGTATGCAAGAAAGTACACTGGAGGGAGAGTTCAATATGGGGAATTTTAAATAGATATTGATCCAGATAGTACTTTGAAACTTAGTGTACTAAGACTTGTTGAAGCAGATTTACCCCCAACCCCACAACAAGATAACTGAAGTCAAGTGTTTGAGACAGGATTCATGCCTAGGTCTGTCTTGACTACACATCTAATGCACTTTTTTTTTATCCAGAAAGATCAGATTTATTTATTATTCCACTTCGTTACTTGACGAAAGGCCTTTTAGATTTGGCTACTTTGGATCTATGATTTTATTAGAAAGGTATTTTCTTTCCACTGAAAGGGCTGAACATAGTTCTTTCATACCTTCTCATTCTTTTTTTTTTTTTTGAATTCCAAATTCTTTCCCTTTCTCCCTGTTTCCCTCTCCACCCCTCTGCTTGAGACAGTAAGCAATCAGATATAGGTTATACATGTGTAATTATGTATAACATTTCCATAATAGTTATTTTGTACAAAAAAGACTTGAATAAAAGAAAGAAATGAAAGAATGAAAAACAGCATGTTTCAGTCTGTATTCAGACATTATTAGTTCTTTCTCTGGAGGCAGATAGCATGCTTCATCACTAGTCCTTTGGGATTGTCTTGGATCACGGTATTGCTGAGAATAGTTAAGTCATACACAATTCTTCATCGTATTCCTATTACTGTGCACAATGTTCTCCTGGTTCTATACACTTTCACTATGCATCAGTTCATCTAAGTCTCTTCAGGTTTTTCTGAAATCATCCTGCTTGTCATTTCTTATATCATAATAATATTCCACTATAATCATATACCACAGCTTATTTAGCTATTCCCCAATTGATGGGCATGTCTTCAATTTCCAATTCTTAGCCACCACAAAAAGAGTTGCTATAAATATTTTTGTACAAATGGGTGCTTTTCCCTGTTTTTGGATATCTTTGGGATATAGATCTAGCAATGGTATTGCTGAATCAAAGGATATGCAAACAAAACCAATGCATCCAAAATTATAAGTAAAGCAGACAACTGGGAAGATAATTTTACAAGAAGTATCTCTGATAAAGGCCTCATTTCTCAAATATATAGAGAACTGAGTCAAATTTGTAAGAATACAAGTCATTCCTCAATTGACACATGGTCAAAGGATATGAACAGGCAGTTTTCAGAAAAAGAAATCAAAGCTATCTGTAGTCACATGAAAAAAATGCTCTAAATCACTATTTATCAGAGAAATGCAAATTAAAACAACTGAGGTTCTACTTCACACCTGTCAGATTGGCTAATATGACAAAAAAAGAAAATGCTGAATATTGGAGGGGATGTGGGAAAATTGGAACACTAATGCACTCTTGTTGGAGTTGTGAACTGATCTAACCATTCTAGAGAACAATTTGGAACTGTGCCCAAAAGGCTATAAAACTCTACATACCCTTTGATCAGCCATACCACTGCTAAGTCTGTATCCCAAAGAGATTTTTTTAATTTTTTATTTATTTATTTATTTTAATGTTCTGCAATCACTACCAAAAAGCTTATATTTTTACCCCCCCGCCTATCCCTACCACCCCCTCCCTCCCCAAGATGCCATACAATTCTGTATATGATCTACATATATTTTCCTATTGAATATGTTTTTCACTATAGTAATGTTGTATAGGTGAACTTAAATAAATGGAAGAAATCATATAACAAATCAAAACATAATACACACACACATATACAAACAAGATCTGCTACATGCTGCAAATGAATTCCATAGTTCTTTCTCTGAGTGTGGAAGGTGTTTTATCTTAGAAAACCATTGGGAATTATTTTTTTTTTAAGTTCTTGGGTTATTACGAAGTTCCAAGTCTACCAGAAGAAACTCTCGCACACTATGGTCGTTGCTGTGCACAGATTTCTCCTGGTTCTGCTCCTTTCTCTCAGCATCAGATCATATAAGTCCTTCCAGGCCTCTCTGAAGTCTTCTTGTTCATCATTTCTTATGGCGCAATAGTACTCCATTACATTCATATACCACAACTTATTCAGCCCTTCCCCAACTGATGGGCATCCCCTTGATTTCCAGTTTTTGGCAGCTACAAAAAGTGCTGCTATAAATATTTTTGTGCATGTGGAACCCTTTCCCATTTTTATAATCTCTTGGGAATATAGTCCTAGTAGCGATATTGCTGGGTCAAGGGGTATGCACATTTTTGTAGCCCAGGAGATTTTTTTTTAAAGGGAAAAGGACCTACTTATACAAAAATATTTATAGCAATTCTTTTTGTGGTGGCCAAGAATTGGAAATTGAAGGATGCCCATCAATTGGGGAACATCTGAACAAGTAGCGGTATGTGATTGTGATGGAATATTATTGTGTTATAAGAAATGATGACAAGCAGTATGGTTTTAGAAAAAACCTGGAGAGACTTCCACGAACTGATGCAGAGTGAAGTGTACAGAACCAGGAGAACAGTGTGCACAATAGCAACAGTATTATAAGATGAAGAACTATGAACGACTTAGCTCTTCTCAGCAATACGGTGATCCAAGACAGTCCCAAAGGACTCATGATGAAAAATTCTACCTGCCTCCAGAGAAAGAAATGATGGTGTCTGAACACAGACTGAAGCATGCTATTTTTTTACTTTCCTTCTTATATTGTTTTGGGTTCAAATTTTCTTCCACAAAATGACAAATATGGAAATACGTATTACATGATCGCACATATATACCTATGCTTGCTTACCATCTCAGGAATAAGGTAAGGGAGAGAAGGAAGGATAGAATTTGGAACTCAAAATTTATTTACTTTTTTCTCCAAAGTTTAAAAAGATAAGCTTTATTCTTTTATTTTCAATATATTTCTTTTTTTCAATTACATGTCAAAACAATTTTAAACATTTTTAAAAGTTTTGAAGAACTCAAAAGCAAAACAACAAATATTAAAAATTGTTTTTGCATGTACTTGGAGAAAATATTTTATTATCTTAAAAAAAGAATGAATGGGGAATACAGAATAGAAACTTTAGAAAACAAATAGAAACCCTTCAATAAATATCTCTCAAATATCCAGATTTAAAAAAAAATTAATAATTCTTTCCCAGCCATAGTTGTCAAAGGTGCTTTGTTAAGAGGAATGGGGACTTTTTCTTGACTTGGTTACTTTTCATCTGATTCACTCCATTGAGGAAGTGATGATGATTTTCTTGGCCCAAACCATTGCGGACTAGAGCCAATCCTTTAAACTGGGCTTATAAAAGGGAATTGGGAATTTTGAGTTAGACATTTGGCCAATCAGAGAAAGAAGCACAGTAGAATTGAGTCAACCTGGATCCCAGGGGAGGGAAAAGCCTACTCATTCATCCAACCCCTCCTCTATCCAACTTTGGACAGGCAGAGAAACATTATAACTACAAAAGCTCTCATTCATTTGGCCCTAGAGGTGGCAAAGAGGCAGTTTCAGAGCTCTCAACCATAAAGCTGTAGGACTGTACTTGTCCCAGTCTCCTAGACAGAGTAGGGGAGGTTTCTTGGACAATACTAAATTCTTTGACCTAGCCTTTTGAGGAGAGGATAGGGGAATTCCTATGTAATTCTAAGTTCCCAGAGTGGGTAAGGATTAGTTCTAAAGTGCAGGGTGGGGGATTTCTGGACAGCTCCAGTCTTTTGGAGAAAAGATGATTAAGCAACTTCAAAATTATTTTCTTTTGAAGGGGAATTCAGAATCCTTAGGGTAATTCTGTAAGGTTGGAGACCAGTGTAGGACCCTGAGATGAAGGAGGAACTCATTAGGAATAGGAGGAAGAGTGTATTGATTGTTTATCATTGGTTCATAGAGCAAGAGTGGAACATCTCAGGGCATTTTAATCAATCTCCTCATTTTACACATGAGGAAAATGAGGTCCAGAGAGTTGAAGTAACTTGCCCAAGGTCACTTAAGTAGTTAAGTATCAGAGATGGAATCAAATCCAGGCCCTCTGATTCTTTCAACGGGGCCACACTAATCTTCTGTAAATCCTTTGTGTTGTTTTTCATTTTCTGTGGGGTGAAATAAAGGCTCTTCTATATCCAATATTCATTATTACCATTAGTGCTTACATGGGAACTAGGGACTGTTCTGGTGGAAAACAGTGCATGTAGTGTATAGTGCAGTAGAAAGAACCCTGGATTTGGGGTCAGAGAACCTGAGTGCAGATCCTACTACTGTCACGTTTACTTATGAGATGTTGGTCGAGTCACTTGACATCTGGAGGCTTTAGTCTTTCCCATTTATAAATGGAGGTGCTGGACAAGATGGATGATCTTTAAAGTTTCTTCTAGTTCTAAATTTACCTGTAGTCTTGAGGTTTCCAGAGAAAACTCTGGTTGGGGGCAAAAATGAGCCAAAGAGATGGTTTTCAGGGATATCTCCAAGAATTGTACTTAGTCCATATAAACTCAGTGCAAGTATGAACATGTCACTCCTCTATTCAATAAACTTCAATGGCTCCCCATCACCTCCATAATCAAATATAAAATTCTCTATTTGGCATTCAAAGCCCTTTATAATTTGGCCCCTTCCTACCTTTCCAGTCTTCTTATACTTTAGAAAAAATTCTATGATACAGTGTCACTGGCCTCATTGTTATTCCTTGCATAAAACACTCCATCTCCAGACTTTTTCATGGTTTGTTCATCATGCCTGGAATTCTCTCCCTCCTGGATTTCCTGATTTCCTCAAGTCCCAACTAAGACCCCAACTTTATAAGAAGTCTTTCCTGATCTTCCCTAAATGCTGATGCCTTCTTTCTGAGGATTATCTTCATCTTATCCTGTATATACCTTGTTAGCACACAGTTGCTTTCATGTCATCTCCCCCATTAGAGTGTGAACTCCATGTTGTTGTTTGGTTTTTCAATCATGTCCAACTCTTTGTAATCCTGTGGACTATTCTGTTCAAGAATTTTAATTTGTAAAGATACTGGAATAGTATGTCATTTCCTTCTCCAGTGGACTAAGGTGAACAGAGGTTAAATGATTTGCCCAGAGTCATGCAGCTAGTAAGTAGTGATGCCAGATTTGAATTCAGGTCTTCTTGACTTCAAGTCCAGTGCTCTATCCACTGAACCACCTAACTGCCTCAATGAGCACCTTAAGAGAAGTGAATTTTTTTTGGGGGGGGGGGTGAATATTTTACATCCTCAGCACTTAGCATAGTGTCTGGCACATAGTAGGCTCTTAAAAACACCTGTTGACTAAGTGACTGATTGAAGTGACCTAAAGGTCATTGATTGCAGATAGAATCAACCAATCTTGGCAACTGATTGAATTTGGTGGGTGAGGGAAGAGGAGGAGTCAAGAATTACTCTAACATTGTAAACTTATGTGAAACAATGATGCTCTCAGTAGAAGTGGGGAAGTTTGGGGGAAAAATAAATATGGAGAGCAAGATAGCTCTGTTTTGGATATATTAAAGTTGATATGCCTACAGGTCATATGACATAGAGAGGATCATTTATTGGACAATGTCACATAAGTTTGTCACATAAGTTTGCTTCTATTTCTTATTGATTCTGGGCATCAGAATTTTAGCAAAAATGTTTGTTGTGAATACTTTTTAAAAAATTATATGGTTTATGCCCTTAAATATCCTCATGTAGCAATAGTTTAGATGGACACCAAAGTTGTCTTGTCTGTGCTAGACAAGAAAAGACAAGGTGGGAAAAGGGGGTATCACAATAGAAATCAGAAATAATAGGTGAAAGGCTCAGTGCCAGGAGATGGAACTTTCACTGGAAGAAATCTCACTTCCTTTTTATACTTAGGTGATATCAGAGAAGGAAAAGAAAATCTAAGATTTTCTGTTGACCTCAAAGGGTGTTAGATGACCTCTGTTTGCCACAGCAGGATGGAATTTTCAACCTTGATAGAAGTGTTACCTGTAACTTGGGGAAAGAAGGTTGGATAGAGGCTTTTTCTCACACCCTCTTTCTCATTGATGCTTTTCCAGAATAGAACTTGTAGAGAAAATCTCTTATACAAAGATCAGATATGGTTCCTGTCTAGGAGTCCACATCACCAACAGTAGTGAATAGGGTTTCTTCTTAAAAAGTACTTAATGTACAAAGTGGCAGATATTAAGTATAAGATAGCAATTTATTTCCTTTATCACAGAAGAAATGCTTAAAACACAAGCATTATATAGGTATACATTAACAAATACTAAAAACATGAGACAACAGCAACACCTCTAACCCTTTTTTCTGGAAGATAAAGATTCCCAGAGGACGAGTTGGACTATTAAAGAGATATTTCAGATTCTGTCTGTACAAGAATTTTGTACCGTCCAAGCAAGTCCCAAAATCTCAATATTCTGACCAAGCAGAAAATGACTCGGAATTTCTTGACCCTTTCAGTTGTAGCTTTCTGGTGGTGATCATTTTCTTCTCTGACCTGTGTGAACTTAAGCAAATCACTCAGCCCACTTGGGCTCCAATTATTTGTAAAAATGAAGGATTTTGACTGGATGACCTTTGATGATCTATTGTGATACTATGTACTTATGGAAGAGTTGTAATCTCAATAAACACATTTCTGCTTGTGCATACATGCACATTGGTGTTCCTCAGTGAAAGGGAGATCTCCATCTGCCAGAAACAGTTTCATATCCCTTTTACAGTAACACATTTAACACAGAGTAGAGCCTGGTGCTTTCCAGCAAAACCACAACTCTTTTTAGTAGCACAAGTAATCTCTACTGAAATGAAAAAGAAAAAATGTAGCTCGTGGCACTGACAACGGGGGCAACCATTCTCATGGCTCCAACTACATGGTTGAGGGAAATGGAAAGGCAGACTAATTTCTATACTTCTGCTCTGCCAGCTGATAATGAAAGCTTCTGGCTTATACTATCTCACCCAGAATTTCAGAGATCATCTAATCCAACTCCCTCATACCTGAACAGGGATCTTGTCTACAACTTAATTCAAAGACCTAAAGGAGATCTTTGTGAGAGAGAACTCACTATCCCTTTAAGAAGCAAATTCCACCTGGAGATAACTCAAATTATTAGGAAGTTTTTCCTGATATCAGGATTAAATTTGCTTCTTTGCAATCATATCATGGGGGATCTTTTGATTTGCTGAACTAGGGTACTTCCCATAGAGCTGAACCTGTTCTCTGGCCTCTCCAAGTGGCTTACATTCTCTGAGCCTCCTTTCCTTTTTGTTTAGTTTTGTGTTTTTTAAAATATTTTATTTTTTCCCAATTACATGTAAAAGCAATTTCTAACGTCTATTTTGTAAAATTTTGAGTTTCAAATTCTCTCCACTTCCTCTCCCCTCCCTGAGACAATAAGCGGTTAGGTTATGCATGTGCAATCATGCAGAATATATTTCCGTATTAGACAGGTTGTGAAAGAAGACACGTACCAAAAAAAAAAAAATCCATGAAAAAATAAAGAAATCAAAAAATAGTATGCTTTAATCAGCATTTGGACTCTTGTCAGTTCTTTCTCTGGAGGTAAATAGCATTTTTCATCATGAGTCCTTTGGAATTATCTTGGACCATTGTATTGCTGAGAAGAGCTAAGTCATTCACAGTTGATCATCTTATAACTTTGCTGTCACTGTGCTCAGTGTTGTCCCGGTTCTTCTCACTTCATTTTGCATAAGTTCATGTAACTCTTTCTAGGTTTTCCTGAAATCATGGTGCTCATCATTTGTTATAGTACAATAGTATTCCATCACAATCATATACCACAACTTGTTTAGCCATTTCCTAATTTATGGACATCCCTTCAATTTCCAATTCTTGGCCACTACAAAAAGAGCTGCTATAAATATTTTCCTACAAATAGATCTTTTTTCCTTTTTTTTTTTTTTTAAAATCTCTTTGGGATACAGACATAGTAGTGATATTGCTGGATCAAAGAATACACACAATTTTATAGCACTTTGGGCATAATACTCTCAGCCTTTTCTAAAGACTATAGGTGAACAGTGGTTCCTGATTGGCCCCTGTGACTATTGCATATTAAAGAGGTTTGTTAAAGAAGATCCAGGAAGAGTCTCCTGCTGAATAGGCTATAAAAGGAGAAAAGATGAATTCCACCTATTTCTTCTTCTCTTTCAAGTGCATCATCATGTGCGACTTTGCTCGCTCTCCCTTGGATTTCCAACAAGAAGAGAGGAGACTTCTTTCCCTTCTCCCTCATCCCTTGAGGCCAGTTTGGCTGTAAGTCCATATCACTGAGAACTCACACTTTATATATGAGCCCAAGACTGAGCCTCAAGTCCTTGGCTACCTTTTCTGCTTTGTATTTCCTTCCCTGAATCCAGGTCACAAGCTATGATTCTGAACAATGGACATTTCCATGTACCTTCAGCTAAGTGCTAATTGGTCTAAAATGCAGCCCAGGATCTGAAGAGATTGAATCAATGGGATGGATAATTTTTTTTTAATCACTATTTTACTAAATGCAAATGCTTAGGATATACAAATACAGCATTCCAGGTCCACTTTCATGAGGATGTACTCAGATTAATAACAATAGCTGTATGAATAAACAGTTTCTCAATCTGAAGAACTATCCTCTTTGTCTTGTGCCAGTTTATATAAACTTTCACTCAAAATAGATCTTAGTGAATTTAGTTTATCCCCTTTCGGAATCTCTATGACTAGTGACTACACTTATGCTTTAAATCACGAATGCCACATAGTTTAATCATCCCCTAATCAGGCCTGAGGTATTTCCTCTAACTACCTCTTTCTTAGAGAAGAAGCTATACATCACCAGCTGAAGGGACTAGGAAAGACAAAGCCACATCCTGGCTTGCCAGAAGATGCTTTGGCTGTGGAGACAGTGAAGAGAGGCCAGGCTAGTAGGTATGGGGATGCTAACCAGAAGCTCAAGTTATCCACAAGTGTCAGATTCTATTAATCAGTGGCCAAACTCACATAGGATCATCTAGGAAAATGAAAGAAGTGCTGACCTATGAAGGCAGATAGTGCCAGTCATCGTAGGGCACATAATAATGTGTATATTTGTAATATATGTTATTATGTGTTGCATTTGACTTATGTTTGCTATGTATTGCAGTGTTAAGCATCATTGCTACATGTCTCTTTTTGCATAAGATCTACGTACTTGGTTAACAAATATAACCCTGTCATGTGATGCTATTGCATTGAGATTTGCATCTTAGCTATTGATTTTATGCTATGTATTATATTCATTACATGCCGTAATGCCAGAGTCATGCAGTTTTAATACAAATGTCATGCCTGTTTGGCATTTAACCTTCCCTTTCACCCTGACCTTTCTAGTCTTTCTACATTTTATATCTCTTCCCCTTACTCTTTAATCTGGTGACACTGACCTGCTTGTCATTTTTCAAATAAGACACTCCACCTTCCAACTCTGAACATTTTCACTGGCTATTCCCCACACGTGGAATGTTCTTCCTCCTCATCTCTACCTCCTGGCTTCCCTGACTCCCCTCCAGTTAAAAATCTCACCTTCTATAAGAAACCTTTTCCAATCCTTCTTAAGTCTAGTAACTTCCTTTTGTTGATTATTTCCAGTTTCTCTTGTAATTAGCTTGTTTGTACAGTTGTTTGCATAATTTATCTCCCATAAAAATCCCAAAGGTGGTTCTCAAGGCAAGATGCCTTCCACACTCAGAGAAAGAAATATGGAAGTCACTCACAAAATGTAGCAGATCATGTTTGTGTATGTGTATGTGTTTGTATATCATGTTCTGATTTGTTATATGATTTCTTTCATTTATTTTAGTCTGACTACATAGCATGACTATAGTGAAAATATACTCAATAGGAAAGTATATGTAGAATCTATACAGAATTGTATGCAGTCGCGGGGAGGGAGGGGGGTAGTGGGGGGTAGGTGGGGGGGGATAAAATCTCAATTGTATGGCAGTGATTGTTAAACATTAAAAAATAAAAATAAAATTAAAAAAAAATAATTTATCTCCCATTAGATTGTGAGCACCTTGAAAGCAGAAACTGACTCTTATCTTTGAATCCCCAGCACTTAACACAGTACATATAGAGTGTGTGTGTGTGTATTTGTCCTTCATTACCAAAGAAGATCATGCCATCAGAGAAATGACGACACGACTTGCACTTGACTTTGTTTTGAGGGAGGGAGGGCTGTGCAGGTCACCAGCCTCACTTCTCCTCTAGAGCCATCTGAATCCAGTGACCAGACATTCATCAGGATGACTGGAGATGACCCAGGATGAGGCAATTTAGGTGAAGTGACTTGCCCAAGGTCACACAGCTAGTGAGTGTCAAGTGTCTGAGGTGAGATTTGAACTCAGGTCCTCCTGACTCCTGCACTGGTGCTCTATTCACTACACCACCTGGCTGCCCCAGTACATATAATAAGTGCTTATTAAATGTATATTGATTGTGTTACTAATTGTACATTGCAAATGCATTGTATGATGTAGTTGAATGTTAATTTATGTTGAGAAGGATATTTATTTGCATGTATCCAGGTAATTGGTAATTTCTTAGAAGAATGTTGGAAGACTGAGGCATTGGGTGAGGGGGGAAGAAAAAGAGAGGTGGGGAAGGAGGAAGTAAGGAGGAAGAGGAGAGAGAGATAGAGCCTTTGCATCTTTTCTTATATAGCTGTTAGAGACAAACTTGACACACACACACACAAAAAGGTATCAAGAAGAATTTATTAAAAATGGAGTTCAGAGAAGGGATGGCCTATGTTCCTTCCCCCTGAAGGAACAGGTAGCTTCCAGCATGGCCACTGGAAGGACTTCGACCAGGTCAGGATGAGGCAGGACCCTTATGGAATTCTGAACTTTGGATTTCCTGTGATACTGTTCCCTGGCCATGTGACTTCATGTTCTCCTCTCTGATAGGCCCTTCCTCACACAGCTCCCTGGGCCTGCGCATTAGTTTCTGACCTCTAACCTGTCCATGCTAGGTCACAGCCCTTATCACCTAGGAATGTGGACAATAGAACTTTCTTACTTCCCACATAGCGATAGATAGATAAGATAGATATGATAGATATGATTGATAGATATGATATAGATAGATAGATGGATAGATAGATAGATAGAAAGATAGATAGATAGATAGATAGCTGCTAAACAAGTATCTCTTGTGACTTCTTGGTTCCCTGCTCAGTCACCAGTCCTCTCTGATGTACTTTATTAGCCAAGGGGACAATAGAACCTACATACTAATCATGGAGCTTTATTTATTTTATATTAATTCACTTATTTACTTGTTTAAGTCAGAAAGTTTTATTGTCTTAGAGTTATTTCATATATGTATGCATAAAATATACTACACACAAACCCCTGGATGCTTTAACTTTCATGAGGTGCCTAATAATCCTATCCAGTTAGACTTCCGGTTATTCACAGAATTTCATAGCTGGAAAGAAACTTAGAGATCATTTAGTCTAACTTTCTTATTTGACCCATGAGAAAATCTGAGCTCCAGAGGTGAAGGGTCTTTCCTAAAGTCACACAGTTAGTGTGGCAGAGATCAACCTCGAATCCCAGGCAGTATCCCAGAATCCCCAAATCCTAGAATCCCAGGTTCAGTATGTTCCTCCAATGTACCATTCTAACCACTGCAGAGGAGAAGAAAGTTTGTTGAGAGAGTAGCTCCTCTGTGGATAATGGCTAGCTATAGTTTAACGATTAGAGATTAAAACAGAGAAATACAAGGATTGCCTACCCTACCCTAAACTCTGATAAAGAGACCAAAAAGTTTAGTTTAAATAATAAATCTAAGCCTAAAGGCGCTAGCTGTTTTGTTCCTTTGAGCTTTAAAGATTTTGATGCCTCGGGCAAAGAATCCCCATGTTCTAGCTAAGACTCTGAAAGGAACAGGCAAGCCATTCAATCCTTTTAAAAAATGTTTCTTTTTTATTCTGTACTTAATGAACTCCAAACAAGATAAGCCTTTTCATATACAAAACAGAACAGAAAAAAAATTGCACATGCAGCTGTGAATTTACAGCTGGCAAAACTTGCTTCTGCTTTTTCCAGTGTGTAACAAATTCAAGATGTTCTGTTTATCTGTGTTTCCTACTGATGAGCCTTCTGTTCTCCTTTGTGTATTTTCTTTTCTTTTTTTTGAGAACTAAAAGGATTTTTTTAAATAAGTGTGTCCAAATAGCAACACATTGATGGGATAATGGCAATGATTTTTTTTTTAGATGTTTCAATGACCATCTTTTCTTAATTTTTTTTTCCTTTTCATCATGGCAATCTTATTGCTAGCTGTTTCCCTCTCTCCCATTGAAAGGAATACAAAATCCTTGTTGAAAACCAAACATATGCTTATATGCCTGGTTAAGCAAGACAAATCCTAATATTATCCATGTATGAAAACACACGCGTCATTCTGCATCTTGTGTCCATCACCTCTCTGTCAAGAAGTGGGTAGCATTGTTCATCACTGATCCTTTGAAGTCCTGATTGATCATTGTGTTGATCAGACATTTCAAGTATTTCAGAATTGTTTTTCTTCACACTATTTTTTGTTACTGTGTAATTTATTTTCCAGGTTCTTCTCTCTTTACTCTTATCACTTTCCTCAAATCTTTCCAGGTTTCTTTGACACCTTCCCTTTTGCCATTTCTTATGGCAAAATAATATTCTATCATATTTTTATATCACAATTTGTTCATTTATCCCCCAATTAATGAGCATCTCATTGTTTTCATTTCTTTGCTACTGCAGAAAAATATATATAAATATTTTTGTACCAGACTACTCCTTAAAGGAAAAAGGCAGGGAGATTTTATTTTTAACCAAGGCATAACTTTTGTTTCTCCACAGTTAAGAACTGATCCTGTTTCTGTAAGAGCTTAAAAAAAAGTCTTGGGTTTTAAATGGAAAGAGTTCACTCTTTTCATATGGAAGAGAGAACTTTGTGTGATAGTCAAAGACTTTAGCTAAAACCAGAAGCTGGAAGCAAGAACCTCTACCACCAGTATCCAGTGATTTCTTTCCTAATAGTGATCTGGAAACACTGTGTTTCCCTTGGAGTTGTGACTGGCAGAGAATAAGTGTTGGGAAAAACCAGTAGGTGTGGCAAGGGTAGTGTGATGACATGAGTGGTCCAACAGTACTGGAGGTGTGAATTATGTCTTCACAAGTATGTCCCTCCATGTATGCCCCCAACCACTTGTGTTCTTTGTGTGTATAACTTTCAGCCATGTTCCCTATGAGACTATGCTCCCTCATGAATGCATCCTGGCTACTTGGGTTTCATATGTGCATACCTTTCCATGGCATTCTGTATAGGTGTTCCACTTATATTTCTGCATATTCTCTGTATTATGGTTCACATTTATAGAACACTAAGATTTCCTAAGTGCTTTCATCATAATAACCCTGTGAGATGAGTAGTGTAACAATTTTATCAGAATTTTATAAATGGAGGAACTGTATCTCAGAGAAGTTCCTTAATTATGTCCCTTCAGTGAGGATTCAAACAGCAACCATGTTGGAAAGGTATACATACATGTGACCAAAGTACATGCATAGAGAGGCATATATGTCTACTTTTCCTACTGATAGTGTGCCTATTTAGGGGAGAGTGTGACCCAGATCTATAGAGAAAATTTTTATTGCTACTTATTATGGTATTTTCTTAAATAGCTTTCCTTTTTCACTAAATATGTTCTCTGTCTGACTAATAAAGGAACACACTTTGGTGGGAGCTTGTAAGTTATGGACTTGAGAGGCTCCAGATGCACACAGTAATTTCAACCCAGAGTAGCCCCATCTGGGAAACCCACTCTACTAACTTATTAATGGTGTCTGTAGATGCTATATGAATTTTATCAGTGCCTTGGATTTTTGTTGTTATTCAATCATTTTCAGCCATATCTGACTCTTCATGACCCCATTTGGGATTTTCTTGGCAGAGATACTGGAATGGTTTGCCATTTCCCTCTCTGGCTTATTTTATAGGTGAGAAAACTGAGGCAAAGACGGTTAAGTGACTTGCCCAGGATCACACCACTAGTAAGTGTCAGAAGCCAGATTTGTACTCAGGAAGATGTTTTCTTGACTTTGGGTCCAGCATTCTATCCACTAAGCCACTTAGCTGCCTTTTTTTTTTCCTACAAAGGATCAAATATTTAAAACTGAGAAGGATTTTTGAGGCCACCTAGTCCAGATAGATTAAGTAATCTTCCCAAGGCCATTGAGGTAAAAACAGCACATAATATCTAGATATATGCCTTCCCTTTCCCACCCCTCTTTTCTTTGAGTCCTTCCTTGGGACAAGAGAAAGGTTAAGCAAAATCAACTAGCAAAGTAGCCTAGCCTAACAGTATGTACTACATTTTTGCATCTGTAGTCCTCAATTCTCAAACAGAAGAGGGGTGGTTCATTGCTTACTTTTTCTTTATTAGTGAGGCAATCAGAATTAAGTGACTTGCCTAGGGTCACACAGCTAGTAAGTGTCAAGTGTCTGAGGTCAAATTTGAACTCAGGTCCTCTTGAACTCCAGGATTGGTGCTCTATCTACTGTGCCACATAGCCATCCCTTTTCTCTTAGTTTTTTCAAGATTTAGGCAGTTGCAGGCATTTAGTCAAAAATCTGGATGATCAGCCAAATGAGACAACTCACGATTCAGTTTTCCTGTACTCTGCTTTTACTCATACCTTTACTGATTCCTATCTATAAAACTTTCCTCCTCTTTCTCCCTGTCATTCTATCTCCTCCTCTCCACCGTTATTCCTGTCTACTGAAATATTATTCAAAAACCCAGATCTAGTGACATTTTCTTCACGGAGATTTCCTTGATCCCCACAGCCAGAATGGTCTTTTCTTCCTCTGCAGGTCCACAGTACTTTGTTCCCCCTCCTCTACATCACTTATCACGTGTGGTCTTGTATTCTAATTCTGTGTATACGTGTTTTATCGTCTCTGCTGGACGGTAAGCTCCACAGTCTTTATCTTTGGGTGTTCCTGCAAGAGCTAGCACAGTGCCTTGGCTATAATAACAGTAATCGTTAACTTTCATTTCTTTAGTGTCTTTATGATTTTCAGTGGTTTGCCAAGTAGTTTACTTACAAAAGCCCTGGGAGGTAGGTGTAACAGATGTTTTTCTCCCCTCCCTTACAGATGAGGAAATTTAAGCTTGCCCATTGCCATGCAGCTGCTAAGTGTTTGAATTGGCTTTAAATCCCTATCCATCTGACACAAAGTCTGGTGTTATGGTGTGTTTCAGTGGAAAGACTGATGACTGTGGAGTCAGGAAGATCAGGGTTTAAATTCGATCCATGACAATTAATAGTTGTGTGACCATCAGGAAGTCAATTTACCTTTCTCACACTCAGTTTACAATATCTATTATATCTAATCCACAGAGTTGCCATGAGGGTCAAATGAAAGAATGCATGTAAAAAGCATTTTGCAAACTTTAAAGCAATACGTAGAGTCCATCTATTAATTACTACTGAATGTAAAAATGAGTACCTGAAATCCCATTCAAAGCATATATATTTTTCCCCCAAGGGGAAGCAATATTAATACATGCATACCCAATTTATCTAAGATTATTTTTGCATAATAGAGAATTAATTCCTAAGGTAGTTACTATCCTTTCACATAGGAAATGTAGTATAATAGAAAGATTACTAGATGTAGCAGAAGTGTGGTGGTAAATATTTAATAATTAGCTCTCGGGGGAAACCTTCTGTACTCATGATGCACTCTTAAGTTTAATCCACATTATTAGCATTTTCTCCATCACTTAAATCTAGCCCATCAATGAAATAATCAGCCAGGTCCTGATTTGTAGCTTCTGTTGATTTCTGAGGTGCAAATGTTCACATGAAAATTTAACAATCCGTTTTCTTACGGTCAGTTCAAGTTGGCTCCAGCACAGACAGGAGGCCTGATTAGAATCCTCTCTGTGTGGAAACCACCAAGTTATTTTTCACATTTCTGATCTACAGTCTTGGCATCTATAAAGACTTGGATGAAACTGCTACTTCTCCAGCAGGGCTGTTATGAAGGAAAGCAACTTGGAAATCTTAAAGTACTTTGTAAATGTGCTCTGTTATTACACAAAGCACTGAGGTGCAGGTCTGTAAGTGGCTAGAATTCTCACCTCTAATAAAAATTCGATTCCCAATAGAGGGAACAAGACAGGTATAGCTGTATGGGAGAAGGAATGGCCTGTTCCCCAGAGTTTGGCTCATGGCCCCACAACGGATGAAGAAAAGAAGGCAGGTCCCCTTGCCAGAGATCTTTAAATAAAGACTAGAGGGCCGTCTGTCATTTGACCTCAGACATTAGCTTTGTGACCCTGGGCAAGTCACTCAATCTCAGTTCCCTCAACTATAAATTAGGGATAATAATGGCACCTATCTCTCACAGTTGTTGTGAGGATCAAATGAAATGAGCATTGTAAAATGTAGCACAGCGTCTGGCATGAGTAAGCGCTATATACGTATTAACTCTTATTATTATTAGCTAAAAGAATGAGGATGGAAGACTCACTGAAATAGAAACTTATGATATAACAAAGGTGAAATTTCTGGAATTACTGTATATTTCATGAGGAGGTTCACTGATATCTAGCCTTAGGAGTGTTATAGGAGAGTAAGGCATGGGCTGGGCACCACTTGCGTAGGATAAAAACACCCCAGATTTATTTTCTGGTAGTTTGGGACCCCTAAAGACTGCACAAAATTTGATCTGGAGATTTGTTTAAATCTAACATCTTGGTGGTATCACTCACTGTCAGCAAAGGTAATCCTCTGAGACCTCATAGATCTGAATCAGCTCAGAAAAGTACCTATTTGTTCTAGAAATCTGCCTTCTACTACCCATTTCCCTTTTATCTGGGAGTTGCTGGCTGCCAACCTAATCCATAGATGGCCATTACTCAGACTCACACACAACCCTCTGAGGCTTGTGTTGGTAATGTAGAGAATTTAGAGAGTGTATGTATATATGTGTAGATATATATATGTATATTAGGTTTTCAGAACACTTTTAATATATAATCTCATTAAATTATTATAAAAATCCTTTTTTTCAAGTAACAAGTGTATCTATTAGTTTCTTCCCCAGTCCGCATTAAGCAAAATTTTAAAAAAATCTCTCAATATGTATCTACATAGTCTAGCAAAGTAAATTCCCCCATTAGTCATGTCTAAAATCATATGTCTTTTTTGGCTTTTTTAGTTTACCACCTCTCTCTCAGGAGGTGAAGGGTGTGTTTCATCTTTATTCTTTTGGACTGGTGGTTTATCATTGTGGTACAGTGCCCAGGCTAGAATCAGGAAGACCTGAGTTCAAATGGCCTCAGACACTTACTAACTATCTGACCGTGGGCAAGTCACTTAACCCTGTTTGCCTCAATTTCCTCATCTGTAAAATAACATGGAGAAGGAAATGGTAAGCCACTCCAATATCTTTGCCAAGAAAATCCCTGAATGGGTCACAGTCAGATATGACTGAAAACAACTAAACAATAACCAAAATCTTAAAATATTTCAAAATTGTTTTTCCCTATATTGTTATTGTTGTGTAAATTGTCTGGTTCAGCTCACTTCCTTCTGCATCAATTCATTCTGTCACCTCTCAGTTTTTGCATTTCCTCATTTTTTTACTTCAAAATAATGGTTCAAAATGGGTTTGTTGTTGTTCAGTCATTTCAGTTGTGTCCAACTCTTTGTGATCACATTTGAGGTTTTCTTGGCAAAGATGCTGGAGTGGTTTGCCATTTCCTTCTCTAGCTCATTTTACAGATGAGGAAAGTGAGGCAAACAGGGTTAAATGACTTGCCCAGGGACACACAGCTAGTATGTATCTGAGGCTAGATTTGAATTCAAGAAGGACTTCAGGCCCAGAATCCTATCCACTGCCACCACCTGCCTGCCCTACAAAACAGGTTCTCCACATATTTTTGTCCCCATTTTACAGAGGAGGAAACAAAACTCAGTAATGTGAAGTAAATGCTTGTTGATTGATTAAAGTGACTTAATAGAAGGCTGTGTGGTACAGTAGAAAGAACCCTGGCTCTGTAGTCAGATGGCTTGGGTTCAAATCCTACCTCTGACCCATACTGTGTATGGGACCTTAGACATGTCTCTTAACCTTCTTGGCTTCAGTTTCCTCATCTGTAAAATGAGAGCGTTGGACTAGATGGTCTTTGAGGTCCCTCCCAGTTTTAGAATTTTGATCTTAAGACTTTCAGATGGTTATACAACTAGTAAATATCAGAGAAAGGAGTTGAACCCAAACTCCTTAAAGAATCTCCAGTTCGATTATCTGGTTCTAAAGAAGAAAAAACCAGGGCCCAGAGAAAGGAAGTCATTTGTCTAAGGTCACATAGCCGGTATTCTGGTTGGAAGCAGGATTTAAAACCAAGTCTCTCCTGACTCCAAATTCAGCATTATACCATGCTATCCTAAGATCTATGATGATCAGAGAGGGTGGTGACTTGTATCAAATCACAAAATCTGGTTGGTAGTGGAGTCCAAATCATAAAATCATAGATTTCAGAGCTAGAAGGCACTTTTGTGTTTGAACACACCCAAGTCTCTCTCATTCTTAAAAATCCTCCTGTACGCTCTACCACTCCTTTCTGCTGTCATGCTATATCTCTCCTCCTCTCAACCAAATTCCTAGAAAAAGCTGTCTACACTCCCTACTCCACGTTCTCACCTTTCACGCCTCAACTCTTCGTAATCTGGTTTCAAACCTCATCACTCAACTAAAACAGTGTCTCCAAATTTACCAATGATTTCTTAGTTGCCAGATCTTTTGGTGTTTTTTTCTCTGTGCTCATTCTTCTAGAACTTTCTGCTTCACTTGACACCATTGCCCAGTCCTCTCCTCCTGGATCCCCTTTTCTCTCTGAATTTTTGTGACACTGTCATTCCTGGTTTCCTCCCACCTGCCTTCCTGGTTTTTAGGCTCTTGTGCTGACTCAACATTCATACCGCACTTCCTAACTATGAGTTCCTGAAGCCCTCCTGGGCATTGTCTTAGACTCCTCATTCTTATTCACCCACGTATGCTGTCAATTGCCTACTCTTGCCATTTCCATTTTTACAGCATCTCTTGCACCTGACCCCTTCTTTACAGTCACAGAGCTACTACCTCAGTTGGCCTCCCTGCCTCCTGTCTCTCTCCATTCCAGTTAATTCTACACACTGTTGTCAAAGGGAGTTTCTGTAAACTCAAATCTGACTGTGTGATCCCTAGTCAGTCAACTCCAGTGGAGCCCTATTGGTTCTAGGATTAAATATAAACTTTCCTATTTAGCTTTTATTACCTTTCACAATCTGGTCATAACTTATATTTAAAGCCTCATTGGAAATGTCTAAAACTCCCCCCTCCTACAAACTGTAATCCAGCCAAACTGACCTTTCTGTCCTTCCAACTTGTCATCTCTTGTCTCCACGTCTTACAATGGCCCTCCCACATTTCTTGGAATGCCTTCTCTCTTTACTTCTGTGCCTCCTTGAAGATACAGCTCACGTACCATCTTCTGCATGAAGTCTTTCCTAATCTCACCTACCTATTAATGCCCTCTTTCACAAATCACCTTGTATTTAGTCACTTTGCATATATTTGATTTTATTCATTTGATATTTAAGCTGTGCATACATGTGTATACACTCATACGTTATATATATATATATATATATATATATATATATATATATATATATATATATATATATATATATATATATTTCCTCCATTATAATGCAAGCTCCTTGTGAGTAAGGGTTGTTTCATTCTTTGCATTTATATTCCCTGTATGTCTGGCATATAATAAATGGCTTGTAAAATGCCTGTTGATTAATCGCCAGGTCATAGGATCATAGATTTTGTATCATTCAGGAACATAGAGATAATCTGATCTGATTCTTTATCCTGTTTTACAGATAAAAATACTGAGATAAAGAGACATTAAGGGACTTGTCCAAGGTCACACAGGTATTAAGTAGCAGATGGGGTATTCCAACCCAGGGCTTCTGACTTCCAATCCAACATTCTGTACATTCCATCACATTGCATTCTAATCTCCTAATTTTATAGAGGAGGGAACAAAGATCCAAAGAGAAGCAATTTGTCCAAAGTTGTACAAGTGTTAAATGTAAACTTAGAACTTGAACTCAGGTCTTCTGACTCTAAATGTAATGCTTTTTCCACTATGATTCTGTGAATACCATAGAAATTCTCAAATACTCAAGTGGAGCTGTGATCTCTCCTCAATTCAGATGTTCCTTCCAACAAAATCAGCCTGTATTAAGCCACAGAAATTAATCTGTAATGTTCAAAGATAAACATTTTGAAAAATTAATTCAATAAATTTACATATTCCAAAGGAATATACAGTGCAGAAATACTTTAGGAACAATACATTTTCATTTTATTAAGTGAGTAGCTAAAAGGTTGTAGACTAATGGGAATTTTCCCACAATGGAAAGAAAATAAATGAGATGGAAATCGTATTGATTGGGCATTAAAATACAGGGAACCAGGGGCAGAGCCAAGATGGCAGAGTAGAAAGACACACATACGCTAGCTCTGAACCCACAGCCCATAAAATATCTGTAAAAAAGAACTCCCAACAAATTCTGGAGCAGCAGAAGCCACAGAACAACAGAGCAGAGGAGATTTCTATTCCAAAGAGACCAGAAAACCTGACGCGAAAGGTCCATCACCTGGACCCAGAGCCGAGCCCAGCCTTGCCTTGGTCATGTGGCACTGAGAGAAGCAGATCCGAGTGGGCTCCAGGGACAAAATCTCCAGCGGTCATGCAGGTCCCTCCACCCACGAGCCCCAAAGATTGGTGAGAGGGTCTTCTCGGCTTGCTGAGAGGGGAGTGGGGTGCCCCCATAACTCAGGCCCCCTCAGGAGTCAGCAGCAGAGGCGGGAGCAGACCAGGGCTCCCCAAGCAGGCAGGAGCCCAGATCCATTGTTGAAGGTCTCTGCATAAACCCCCTGAGGGAACTGAGTGCGTGAGGTGGCCCTGCTCCCACCTGAGCACCTGAACTTAATCTCATACTGAATAGCAGCCCCGCCCCCACCCAAAGCCCTGAGGCTGGGAAGCAGCATTTGAATCTCAGACCCCAAGCGCTGGCTGGGAGGATCTGGAGACAAAGTGAGTGTGAAAAGAATACTCAGAAGTCAAGTCACTGGCCGGGAAAATGCCCAGAAAAGGGAAAAAAAATAAGACTATAGAAGGTTACTTTCTTGGTGAACAGGTATTTCCTCCCTTCCTTTCTGATGAGGAAGAACAAATGCTTACCATCAGGGAAAGACACAGAAGTCAAGACTTCTGTATCCCAGCCCACCCAATGGGCTCAGGCCATGGAAGAGCTCAAAAAGGATTTTGAAAATCAAGTTAGAGAGGTGGAGGAAAAACTGGGAAGAGAAATGGGAGAGATGCTAATAAAGCAGCCTGCTAAAGGAGACCCAAAAAAATGCTGAAGAAAATAACACCTTGAAAAATAGGCTAACTCAACTGGCAAAAGAGGTTCAAAAAGCCAATGAGGAGAAGAATGCTTTCAAAAGCAGAATTAGCCAAATGGAAAAGGAGATTCAAAAGCTCACTGAAGAAAATAGTTCTTTCAAAATCAGAATGGAACAGATGGAGGCCAATGACTTTATGAGAAACCAAGAAATCACAAAACAAAACCAAAAGAATGAAAAAATGGAAGATAATGTGAAATATCTCATGGGAAAAACAACTGACCTGGAAAATAGATCCAGGAGAGACAATTTAAAAATTATGGGCCTACCTGAAAGCCATGATCAAAAAAAGAGCCTAGACATCATCTTTCATGAAATTATCAAGGAAAACTGCCCTGAGATTTTAGAACCAGAGGGCAAAATAAGTATTCAAGGAATCCACAGATCACCACCTGAAAGAGATCCAAAAAGAGAAACTCCTAGGAACACTGTGGCCAAATTCCAGAGTTCCCTGGTCAAGGAGAAAATATTACAAGCAGCTAGAAAGAAACAATTCAAGTATTGTGGAAATACAATCAGGATAACACAAGATCTAGCAGCTTCTACATTAAGAGATCGAAGGGCATGGAATATGATATTCCAGAAGTCAAAGGAACTAGGACTAAAACCAAGAATCACCTACCCAGCAAAACTGAGTATAATACTTCAGGGGAAAAAATGGTCTTACAATGAAATTGGGGACTTTTCAAGCGTTCTTGATGAAAAGACCAGAGCTGAAAAGAAAATTTGCCTTTCAAACACATGAAGAGAAGCATGAAAAGGTAAACAGCAAAGAGAAGTCATAAGGGACTTACTAAAGTTGAACTGTTTACATTCCTACATGGAAAGACAATATTTGTAACTCTTGAAACTTTTCAGTATCTGGGTACTGGGTGGGATTACACACACACACATAGAGACAGAGTGCACAGAGTGAATTGAAGAGGATAGGATCATATCTTAAAAAAATGAAATACAGGGGACCAAAGAAAGCTTGGGAGAAGGGACTGTGGCATATTTATTGTAGCTAAAAAGCTCCCCTTTCTAAAAGGAGACAGTAAATCTCAGGCTACCAAATAGCACCATCTTGTGGCCAAAAAAGTGAACTCTGTCCCTCTGGTCTAGAAGGCACCAAATAGATTAGGTCTAATTTTTTTTTTGTTATGACAGTATGATGAACAGAATGGCATTGATACTTCACAGTTTAAAAGTATGATTGAAGGAAGGTGGTCTGGTCTAAATATTCCTCCTGAGTAAACAGTGGTAGTGTGGTGTTAGTACTCTCATTAATCTCTTTGGTGTATAAATCCTGTAGTGATATTGTTCAGTTGATGTTATACCTTGCTATGTACTAGTACTTTTTAGCAGGATAAGCACTGTTGTCACAATTATAATGGCAAATACATATTGTCCACCTATTAAGATACTTAGAGGCTTCTCCAGGATCAATTCTGAATACTTCTGCTTTCTATAGGAAAATATGTTGTTAGTAGAATAAGGCATCAGCTCAAGATTCCATGGACAGCTTTTAAAGAAACTTGGGCTATGTAAATCCTCCTTTCTTTATTCCAAGGCAATAACATTATTATACTAATATAACATACTTTTTTGATAACATATTTAATTAACATTTATTATAACTAGTATGTTTATTTTAGGTCAAACTTATTGTATAGTAGAATAGTACATTTTTCATATTTATATACAATTTATAATACATTGTAGTCCCTTGTGTAACTAACATTTACAGCCATTTTATAGAGTTTTAACATAATTTTACTATAAATTATTATAAAGGTTTATAGTTATGTATTTGCTTCCATATCGGTAGTGCTAATTAAAGTTAATTTAATGTCATATACCTGTGAGCAACATAAATTCCTCACACTCCCTCAGACCTGATCTTCTACCCATTCCATTTCTCTTTCTCATTCCCCCCTCCTCCATGTTTCCCTCCATAGAAATGTTTCTAGGAATAAATATCTTTTTTTTTTTAAGTCAGCACCCTGGCCAGGGACAATAGAGTGGCTGAGAATTGTGAGTTGAGTCAGCACTGCTATAAAGGACAGAGATGAGTAGCTCACAGCTGAGTTTAATTATGAGACCATAATGGGCAAAGGGGGGTGTAGGGAGAAGGAAGAGTGTTCTTAACAGCTGGTAACTACCGGCTGTTAGGCTGCTATTGCTGAGGCTTGTAACAGCTGCAGTTCCTGAGTTCTAGGTGGGTCTCCAGGGTGAAGGAAGGGCATGGCTGCATAGCTGGAATACTTGGGAATACTTGAAATACTTGTTTCCTGGTTATTTAACCTTGCTTCTTCAAGGATGTTGACTTTGGGGAATGCAGCCAGGAGAACTGAGTATGTATCTGTCTTTTCCTTTCCTTCTTGATTTGTCCTACAGCTGTTGTATGGTATTTAGGGCCCTGGATTTCTAGTCAGGAAGACTTGAGTTCAAATCCTACCATAGACACGCTGTGTAGGCTTGGGAAAATTCACTTAACCTCACTGTGCCTCAGTTTCCTCAACAATAAAATGAGAGATTGGACTCCAGGGTCCCTTCTTGCTCTAAGTTTATGATCCTATGACCTCCCTGTTGGCTGGGCTTCAGTGTTTTGTATTAAGTAATTCCGGGAAATCAGAAAGGCCTAGGTTAGGGTGGGGAACCTATGGCCTCAAAGCCACATGTGGCCTTCTAAGTCTTTGGGTGAAGCCTTTTGACTGTCCAAATTTTACAGAACAAATTGTTTTATTAAGGGAATTTGTTCTGCGAAGTGTGGATTCAGTCAAAGGGCTGCTCTTGAGGACCTACCTTGAGGACACAGGTTCCCCATCCCTGGCCTAGGTTAAAGTCCTGCCTCTATTGCATATTGCCTGTGTAACTCTGGGCAAGTCACTTAACATCTAAGTACTCTAAGCAACTCTCTATGACTAATTTTGCAGGGGAGGTGCTGACCTGCATTGATAAAGTACGATTTCTCATCCAGGAGTCCTTTATACCAGTTATATCACAGGTTCAGTTCCTATCTCAGTGATTATATGACCTTTCTGAGACAGTTTAAGGCTTCATCCTTGGTATAGCATCTCTCTGAGACTTTACCCCCATGAACCTCAGGAGAGTTAGTTTAAGAATGCTAGCCTTAACATTCAAGTCATCAACTTAGTGATGCAGTTTACAGGAATGCATTAAAACAAAAAGTAGAGGCTACATTCTCCTATATTATAATTTTCAATAGTATTTTTCCAATTGTATATAAAGACAATTTTTAATGTTCATTTTTACAAAATTTTGAGTTCCAGGTTTTTCTCCTTGCCCTCTTCCTAAAAAACAGTAAGCAATTTGGTATAGGTTATATATGTGTAATCATGTAAAACATATTTCCATATTAGTCATGTTGTGGAAGAAAAACAGACCAGGGGAGGGGAGAAGGATGATAATAGAAAGGACAGCAAATTGGGGAAAGGGGTTATCAGAAGCAAACAAAAGGAGGATAGGTCAAGGGAGAGAATGGGATAAATGAAGGGCAGGATAGGGCAGAGGGAAATGTGGTTAGTCTTTTACAACATACATGTTATGGAAGTGCTTTGCATTGTTACACATGTATGATCTATATTGAATTGTTTGTTTTCTCAATGCGGGTGGGTGGGGAGGGAGAGAATATGAAACTCAAAGCTTTAAGAATGAATGTTAAAAATTGTTTTAGCATGCAACTGGAAATTAAACTATACGGGCAATGGAGTATAGAAATCTATTTTGCCCTGCAGAAAAATAGAGGGGAAGGAGGATGGAAGAAGAAGGGTGGGTAATAGAAGGGAGGACAGACTGGAGGAAGGGGTGGATGAGGTGCATGCTGTCCTGGGGTGGGGGTGGAGACAGATGGGGAGAAAATATTGAATTCAAATTCTTGTGGACATGAATTAAGAAATGAAAAATAAATAAATTGTATATTAAAAAAAAGAAACAAACCGCACAAAAAACTGAAGAAAAAATAAAGTGAAAATTGTATGCTTTGATCTGCATTCAAAGTCCATCAATTCTTTCTCTGAGTGTGGGTAGTATTTTCTATCAGGAGTCCTTTGTGATTGTCTTAAATCAGACATGCACAACTTGGCAATAGATAGGGGCCAGAATTAAAATAGGCTTAACTTCTTCAGGCTGCAGATAGGTTTTTAGTGGCTCACTTTCCAAGTAAAGGTATAATTAATGATTAAACTATTTTGCAAATAAACTATATTTTAAAAGGGAAATTTTGATTAACATTCATTAATTGTACTTGTTACTTAAGATTTTTGTCATGAAATCACCTTAATATTAAAAAAATTATTTTGCTAAGCAGTATAACTTTTAATACATTTTTCGGGTTTTCTTACTGTTCATGTTGAGTTAGTGGGACATGTTACACTTATTGTTAGCGGTTTATCATTCTCCAGAATCATGTTTGAAATGAATGTTTTCAAAATATCTTCCAAGTGTTGATTGGAGTTGATCGTCACTTGTTTTGACGCATAATGGAGAAGGTACTCACATATGTAGGTACTCCCACATATGCTGAAGACCTGTAAAGCACTATCGCACAGATTTTTCAACTTTCCCTTATCCAAACTCTCATAGACTTCTTGAAGGCTGATTTCTCTGTGTTTATTTCAATAAACTGTTGACCATTGAAGTTCAGTAACCTGTAGCTGTAAATGTGTAGGGAGTTCCTATGGATCCACAGAGAAAGGATTTTCAATTAACTTAAAATTTGATGTCATCTCTGGATGGTGTTAGTCTTCTGTCAAACTGCTGGATCAAAAAGTTCAATGTCATTTGAATACTTCTCTCAGCATAGTTACACGACTGAATACGTTTCATATACATAGTAAAGTAGCACATTTCTCCTTTTGACAGTTGGCTTTTGAATAACCTTGCTTTCATTTTGAAAGCTTTTACTATAGCATTAATTTGAAAAATAAGTTGACTTTTCCCTTGAAGCTGTAAATTCAGTTCATTTAGATGACCTGTGATGTCACGTGAAAAATATAGGCCATCATTTCAAACTTCATTATGCAGCACTAGGAAATTTTTCCAATCATTCTCTAAGAGTTCAACAATTTCTTCCTTGAGAGAGTAAAAAGACATTGCAATACTCTTCCATGGTTCAACCAACAAACTTCTGGGTGATAAGAGTACATCGTTGCAAGTGGCACCATCCTCTTCAAGAAATACTTAAAATGACCTGTTTCAATCCCCTTGAACAAATATAGTTTATAATCGAAAGTTTCACTGACATTATATGGTCGAAATTCAAAACTTTCCTGCATAACATTTGCCAATGTACAATGAAATGATATTTAATTTTTTGCCAGCAAACTCTTCAACCAAAGTTACTGCACCAAGGTTTTTGCAGCATATAGATGGAGTGCCATCAGTGCAAATGGCCATTGTTTTCAAACATTATGCTTTTTCAGTTACACACTTGTTCACTTGATATGCAATGTCTTTTCTAGTAGTTTGACCTCACATGGAGTACAAACCAACCAATCCCTCGATTACTTCAAAGGCTGTCATCAACACTTTGGACAAAAATTAGAAGTTGAGCAGTATCAGTTAAATGAATACTCTCAATCATCACTAAAGAATAATAGCTGAATTAATTTGTCTTTTTATTTAACCAATAATTAAGGTTATTGGATATATCAGCTGCTCTTTACTGAAAAGTTATATTTTCAAAAACACTTTTTTTAAATAAGGACATAATCCAGCAACTGCAATCAGTAAATATTTCTTTATGAAGTTGCCTTCAGTAAAAGACTTCCCAGCAGCACCAATTTCTTTAGAAATCTTAAAACTAACCTTAGTAGCCACCTCATTTTCTGAGTTTACTTTCTTGAAAAACCTTTGCTCCCCACTGAGATTTTTCAACAATTTGGATGCTTTAATGTGTTTTTCATTGGTGTTCAATTTGCTTAAGTCAAGATGCTTTGCTTCAAAATGGCAACAAAGATTATATTCCTTTGGAACAGCTACTAGTTCTTGTCAAACAAGGTATAATATTTTGTCTCTCATGTAAGTGAACAAATATCTATTTATCCACTCCGGATTAAAAGCTCTCTGTTCTGATTTGATCTTTCATTTCTTTTTATCATCTTGTTTGCAAAGTCACCCCAAAAACTTTAATGTTCGAACCAACAAATCTCCAAAGCAACTGCTCGTTTACATAGAAATACTAAACTGAGTGTGTGACCTTGGAGAGAGCACCAGACACTCATGTCACTTGGAGGGCAGCTGCACAGCGAGAGAGGGGAAGAAGCCCTGGAGGTGCTGCCACTAATCTTGTAGTGGCATCAGCTACATTGGCGTGTGGCTCCACTAACTTTGTGCAGGGAGATGAGGAAGAAAGTGGCATTGACATGGTTCCTAGTGAGAGTGACTGTGAAAATTATGCTTCATTGACAGAAACAAGAAAGTCAGGATAAGGATCTGGTTTGGGGGCTAAATGATTGGGGTATGTTATCTCTCAAGAAAACATTATCAATCAGGCTGGAGGACTGGAGCTCAGGAGAGTGGTCAAGTAGAGAGATACAGATTTGGGATTTAACCATGTACAGATAATAATTGAAGCCATTAGAGTGGGCTAGATTGTAATTCTTTCATCATGAAGTGTGGGACTAGGGATGGAGCAGGAATGAAGGGAAGCTAGGCAATTGTAGTACATGCCCTGATTTGGGAATAAGTGACTAAGAACCAAGTGCTCTTCAGTTTATGATAAAACAGAAGGTGTAGGAAAGGTACAAAGAAAAGCTTGCAAGCATCTTAAACAAACCACCACAGGAGAAGGAAGTCTTAGACGTACTATTCCATAAAGAACAGCCTTGAAAGTGTTGTCAAAGACATGCTGTCAGCTGTTACTTCCATGGAGTTAGGATGTCATAGCTTTACCTAAATTTTGTATTTTTCCCAGTGCCCAGCAGAATGCTCTGCTTAAAGAATCTTTGTTGAGTGAATGAATTCCTGACCCTATGACATAGATTGATCACCATCATATCCTCCATAGTTCTCTGTACCCCAGACTCCAAGTACTTCAGCAGTGCACAGTCTTTCCCTAGGAACACATATAATATACCAGCAACAAAGTGAAACCAGCCATAAGAACTTTTCAGTTGGACTGTTCTACCTCAAAGAAGTCTTATCTACCTCATTATCTTTCTTGTCTTTCATGGCAAATAGGTCTATAACACCAATTTTTATTGTTCAGTCGTTTCGGTTGTGTCAAACTCCTCGTGACCCCATTTGGGACTTTCTTGGCAAAGATACTAGAGTGGTTTGCCATTTCATTCTCTAGCTCATTTGACAAATGAGGAAACTGAGACAAACAGGGTTAAGTGACTTGCTCAGGGTCACACAGCTAGGTAGTGTCTGAGGCTGGATTTGAATTCAGGAAGATGAATCTTCCTAACTCTAGACCTGGCACTCTATCCATCTGCACTACCTCATTGCCCATAATGACAATAGCACAATCTAACAATCATGAACCCAGGAGTTCTACTTCTTCTTGTGTGTGCCCTTGGCAACTATTTCTTGTTTACAGACAGTCTCAGAGTGGGAGTAAGACTAGACTCTAGAGGAGCCATCCTCAAAGCTTTTTGGTCTTAAGACCCTTTTATACTCCTAGAAATTATGGAGGAAGACTCCAGCATCTGGGATAAGATCTCAATATTTGACAAAAACTGTTGGAAAACTGGAAAATAGTATGGCAGAAACTAGGCATAGACCAATATCTTACCAAGATAAGGTCAAAATGGGTACATGATTTAGACATAACAGGTGATACTATCAGAAAATTAGGAGAGCAAGGAATAGTTTACTTGTCAGATCTATGGAGAACAGAAGAATTTATGATGAAGCAAGTGATACAGAACATTATGAAATGGAAAAGGGATAATTTTGATTACATTAAATTATGAAGGTTTTGTACAAACAAAGCCAATGCAACCAAGATTAGAAGGGAAACAGAAAGCTGGGAAGAAATTTTTATAGCCAATATCTCTAATAAAGGCCTCATTTCTAAGTTTTATAGAGAACTGAGTCAAATTTGTAAGAATACAAGTAATTTCCCAATTGAGAAATGGTCAAAGGATATGAATACAGTTTTCAGATGAAGAAATTAAACCTATCTCTAGTCATATGAAAAAATGCTCTAAGTCGCTATTGCTTTAGAAAAATGCAATATGAAACAACTCTGAGGTACCACATCACACCTACCAGATTGGCTAACATGACAAAACAGGAAAATGATAAATGTTGCAGAAGATGTGGGAGAACTGGAACCTAATGCATTGTTGGTGGAGTTGTAGATTAATCCAACCATTCTGGAGAGCAGTTTGGGACTATGCCCAAGGGGGCAACCAAACCTTGCATACCCTTTAATCCAGCAATATCACTACTAGATCTGTATCCCAAAGAGAATATAAAAATGGGTAAAGGACACACATTTACAAAAATATTTATAGTAACTTTTTGTGGTGCCCAAGAATTAGAAATTGAGGGAATGCCCATCGTTTGGGGAATGACTGAACAAGTTGTTATATATGAATATAATGGAATACTATTGCTCCATAAAAAATGATGAGCAGGTGGATTTCAGGAAAACCTGGAAAGACTTACATGAACTGATGCTGAATGAAGTGATTAGAGCCAGGATAGTATTATTCATAGTAATAGCAACATTGTGTGATGACCAACTTTGCTAAGTCACTGCATTGCTGAGAAGAGCTAAGTCTAAGTTCCAGGGGACTCAAGAGGGAAAATGCCATTCACATCCAGAGAAAGAACTATGGGGTCTGAATGCAGGCTGAAGCATACTATTTTCTCTTTCCTTTTCTTTCTCATGGCTTTTCCCTTTAGTTCTAATTCTTCTTTCACAACATGACGAATGTGGGAATATGTTTAACAAGATTGTACATATATAACCTATATCAGATTGCATGCCATCTTGGGGAGGGAAGACGGAAGGGGAGGGAAAAATTTAGAACTCAAAATCTTATAAAAGTGAATGTTGAAAACTAAAAAGAAATTAATTAAAATTTAAAAAAAATTAAAACATAAGATTTTTTAAAAAATATATTCATTTAAAAAATAATAAACTCATTACATATTTTTTACTGAAGATAAATATATTTTCCAAAACAAACAAAAAGGTGAGAAGAGTGGCATTGTTTTGTATATTTTTGCAAATCTCTTCAATGCTTGACTTAAGAAAAGACAGCTGGACTCACATCTGTTTCTGCACTCAGTCTGTTATATGTTGTTTTAGTTTCACTCTATGAAGAAAATTCAGTCTTAAGTAGACATGTAGCTAGAAAAGGTAATATTTTAATAGGCAAATAATGTCTTATGATATTATGAAAATAGTTATGACTTCACAGACCTGAAAAGGTCTTGAGTTACCTCAGAGGTTCCCAGACCGCATCCTGAGAACTGAGACCTGCATTGTTATTCAAGAACATCCCCAACAACAACTGCTTCCTGGCCCCATTGTTCCGTTGTCTGGAGACTTTCTTAGTCTGTCAAAAGCGGGAAAGATGTAGGGTTTGGAACACTGCCAAGAAGAAAGCTGAATTGTCCCACAGTCTTACCCATTGTGTTATTTTTTTTATTATTCTAGGGGACAAGACCACCACCCACACTGACTCCTTGCTTCATACAATATGACTCTTTGCTCTTTTGTAGCTATAGAGTCTTGGAATATGTCTATAGAGAAAGAATGAGTGGAATTCTCTCTCTCTCTCTCTCTCTCTCTCACACACACACACACACACACACACACATACACACACAGCTACATACACACTATATACATATATAGAATGTATAACTATATTGTATATGGCATTCATTTTCTCTTTTTATATTCACACACATACATATATGCATGTATATACACACATATATATCACATTCTCTTTCTCTCTCTCTGTATATATGTATGTATGTATATATATATGTATGTATAGGAAGCTAGGTGGCACAGTGGATAGAGTACCAGGCTTGGAGTCAGGAAGACCTGAGTTCATATCTGGCCTCAGACACTTACTAGCTACATGGTCCTGAGCAAGTCACTTAACCCTGTTTGCCTCAGTTTCCTCACCTATAAAATTAACTGAAGAAAGAATGGCAAACCACTCCAATATCTTTACAAAAAAAAAAACCAAAACCCAAATGAGAGTCAGACACAACTGAAATGACTGAATAACCACAAAAATGTACGTGTGTATGTGTATATGCATGTATATGTATATGACAAGATTTGCTTGATTTTGACAAGAATTGCTAGGAAAACTGAAAAGCAGTCTGGCAGTTTGGCCTAACATCTTTTACCATATACCACAATAAACTCAAAATAAGTATATGATAAATTAATTAAAGGTCATATCATTAAAAAAATTGAGAGAGAATCAGATCAGGTAACTTTCAGGTTACTTTCGTAACTATGGATGGGGGTGAATTCTTAGCCAAACAAAGGTTAGAGGTGGTTACAAATTGTAAAAAGATCATTTAGATTACATAAAATTGAATTTATGCATTTATGATGATAAGTGAAAAAATTTAGAAAGAAATTTATTAAGTTATTCTGCAGGGAGAAGAACTGAAAAAGGGATGACTCACTCCCCTGAAGTCTCTGTACATTTTATGTTTAATATAGAGTTCAAAAAAAGGAACCAGGAAACGGTAATTGACTGGCTAGCGTGGAGGCACTTTCCAGATAAGATACATAGGTTGCTTGAGATTTATAACAGGAGGAAACTCCTTACATTCCTTGCATCAATCTTCAGATTCCCTGAGAGATTTTTGGTCAGTATAACCTGGAGTCCTGAGTTAAGCATTAAATAAATTTAGTTTCTAAGCAACAGCTCTGGTCTCTCAGTCATGCAGGGCTAAGTTCAAACAATGCAATGACATTTTCTCACAGAAGGAAAGAAGTCAACTGGGGGGAAAATTCTTTGTATTAAATATTCATGTTAAGGGCCCTATATCCAAGTTACATGAGCAACTAATAAATATACACAAAAGACCTAAAAAATAATATGAATAAATAATTCTCCACAAAAAGCTACAAATTCTTAACAACCACTTGAAAACATGCCATAAGTCACTAATAATGGAAATGTATATCAAAATAGCTCTGAAGTTTTATCTCACACCCAGCAAATAGGCAAAGATAATAAAAGATAAAAATATTAACTATTAAAGGAGCTTTGGAAATATGAACACATAAATGTATTATTGGTGGGGCTATGAATTGGAGAAGGTTGTTAAAGGGTTTTGAAAGTCAAACAGAGGAGTTTATATTTACCCTAAAGGCAATGGGAAACCTTGGAATGTATTGAGTAGGGAAGCCAGAGCTCATAATGGCCAAGATACTGTGACAGAGATTATTTTTTCCTCAACTATTCTCTCCCAACACAGGTTACACTAGGAAAAGACAGATAAAACAACATCTTATTCTCTCTCTCTTTTTAAAAAAAGTTATTTAGTATTTTATTTTACCCCAAATACATGTAAAAATAATTTTTAAGATTTGTTTAAAACTTTGAGTTCCAAATTCTCTCCCTTCTTCCCTCCCATCCCTCCCATTGAGAAGGCAAGTAATTCAATACAGGTTATACATGTGTAGTCATGCAAAACATATTTCCATGCTATTCATGTTGTGAAAGAAAACAGACCCCCCCCCCAAAAAAAACCCCTCAAGAAAAATAGAGTAAAAAAATACATGCTTCAATCTGCATTCAGACACCATCAGTTCTTTGTCTGAGGCTGGATAGCATTTTTCATCATAAGTCCTTCCGAGTTGTCTTGGATCATCGCATTGCTGAGAATAGCTAAGTCATTCACAACTGGTCATCTTACAATATTGCTGTTACTTTGTTCACTGTACATTTCACTTTGCACTAGTTCATGTAATTCTTTCCGGGTTTTTCTGAGAGCATCTTCTTCATCATTTTTTATAGCACAATAATATTCTGTCACAGCTACACAGCACAATTTGTTCAGCCATTTCCAAATTGATGGGCATCCCCTCAATTTCCAACTCCCTACCACCAGAAAAGAACTGCTATAAATATTTATGTAACTGTAAATATGTATAAATATATACACATTTTCCCCTTTTGTTTTTTGTCTTTTTTAAAAATACAGACCTAGTAATAGTCCCTCTAGGTCAAAGGGTATAGCTCTTGGGCATAATTTGGAATCGCTCTAAACAATGCTTGAATCAATTCACAACAGCACCAACCATTAGTATCTCATTTTTCCCACAATCCCTGCAACATTTGTCATCCTGCTTTTCTGTGCTATTAGCCAATCTAATAGGTATGAGGGAGTACCTCAGAATTGTTTCAGTTTGCATTCCTCCAATCAATAGCTATTTAGAGCACCTTCTCATATGACTGTAGATAGCTTTGATTACTTCACCTGAAAACTGTTCAAATCTCTTGATCATTTATAAATTGGGGAATGGTGTCTATTTTTTATAAGTTTGATTCAATTCTCTATATATTTGAGAAATGAGGCTTTTATCAGAGAAAGCTTGCTTCACAATTTTTTTTTATGGCTATGATTGTTAAATATGTTTCCCTCCATTCTATTCCCTACCCCTGTTTATTCTGTTATCTCTCTCCTTTCACCCTGTCCCTCCCCAAAAGTTTTTTACTTCTGACTACTGCCTCTCCCAATCTGCCTTCCCTTCTATAACAGCCCCCCTTCTTTTATCCCCTTCCCTCCCTTCTTTCCAGTAGGGTAAGACAGATTTCTAAACCTGATTAATCATGTGTGTTATTCTCCTCTTTGAGCCAATCCTGATGAGAGTAAGGTTCACTCACTCCCTCCTCTCCCACCTCCCTCATTTTTCCCTCCACTGTCAAAGCTTTTTCTCACTTCTTTTATGTGAGATAATTTACCCCATTCTACCCCTCCCTTTCCCTTTCTACCAATACATTCACTGCTTAATTTTATATTTTAGATATCATCCCTTCATACTCAACTCATACCTGTGCCCTCTGTCTACATATATTCCTTCTAACTGCCATAATAATGAGAAATTTCTTGTGAGTTACAAGTATCATCTCCCCATGCAGGAATGTAAACAGTTTAATCTTATTAAGTCCTTTATGATTTCCCTTTCCTATTTACCCTTTTATGCTTCTCTTTGAAAGTCATATTTTCTATTCAGTTCTGGTCTTTTCATCAAGAGTGCTTGAAAGTTCTCTATTTCATTGAATATCCATTTTTCCCCCTGAAGGATTAAACATAGTTCTGGCGGGTAGATGATTCTTGAAGGTAATCCTAGCATCAAGGGTGGGTAACCTGTGGCCTGAAGGCTACATGTAGCCCTCTAGATCCTCAAGTGTGACCATTTGATTGAATCCAAATCAGTGACTTTGCCCTCTGAAATATTATATTCCAAGCCCTCTGATTCTTTAATGTAGAAGCTGCTAAATCTTGTGTTATCTTGATTGTGGTTCCACAACACTTCGATTGTTTCTTTTTTGGCAGCTTGCAATATTCTTTCCTTGACCTGGGAGCTCTGGAATTTGGCTATAATATTACTGGGAGTTTTCATTTTGGGATCTCTTTCAGGAGGTGATTGGTGGATTCTTTCAATTTCTATTTTACCCTCTGGTTCCAGAATATCCAAGCAGTTTTCCTGGTTGATAATTTATTGAAAGATGATGTCAAGGCTCTTTTTCTTTATCATGACTTTCAGGGAGTCCAATAATTTTTAAATTATCTCATCTAGATCTGTTTTCCAGGTCAGTTGTTTTTTCAATGAGATATTTCACATTATCTTCTATTTTTTCCTTCTTTTGGTTTTTGTTGTTTCTTGCTTTCTCATAAAGTCATTAGCTTCCACTTTCTCCATCCTAATTTTTAAGTAATTATTTTATTCAGTGAGCTCTTATACCTCCTTTTCCACTTGGCAAATTCTGCTTTTCAAGGTGTTCTCCTTCTCATTGGCCGTTTGTACCTCTTTTATCATTTGGTCTAGTCTGTTTTTTAAGGTATTATTTTCTTCAGTGCTGGGGTGTGTGTGTGTGTGTGTGTGTGTGTGTGTGTGTGTGTGTGTGTGTGTGTGTGTGTGTGTGTGTGTCTCCTTTACCAAGCTGTTGACTCTTTTTCATGATTTTCTTGCATCACTCTCATTTCTCTTCCCAATTTTTCTTCTATCTTTCTTACTTGATTATCAAAATCCTTTTTGAGCTCCTCCATGGCCTGAGACCAATTCATATTTTTCTTGGAGGCTTTGGATGTAGGAGCTTTGACTTCATTATCTCCTTCTGAGTGTATGTTTGATCTTTCTTGTCACCACAGTAGCTTTCTTTGGTTAGAATGTTTTTTCTGTTGTTTGCTCATTTTTTTTTCAGTTTATTTCTTGACTTTTTACTCTTTGTTAAAGTAGGGCTCTGCTTCCCAGGTGGAAGATACACTGTCCCAAGGTTCATGGGTTTTATGCAGCTGTTTTCAGAGATATCTATAGGGACCTGTAAGTTTTCAGTTCTTCCAAGGTGATAGGATCTATGATCTGTGAGTGACCCCAAGCACTCTTCTCTTCCCTGGAACTGTGAGGAACTGGCTCCACTGGTGTGCTAGTCTTCCTACTCACTCTGGGACTGCCCCCCAGGACTGTGACTCACATCTGAGTATGGGCAAAGCAACAGAATCCTGCTCCCAGGGCCAGCAAAGAGACCCCTATAATCTCCTCCTGATCAGTTTGTTCAAGCCCCTCATTATCTGTGGGTTGAAAGCACTGACACTGCTGATTCAGTGGCTCCCTCGGCCTCCTCCTGGTTTACTGCAGCTGGAACTGTGCTGGTTCAGACTGCACTGGACTATACTGCACTCTTACCCCATCCTTTTGTGGGTTGTACTGCTTTAGAAATTGTTTGATGGCATTATTAAAAGGTGTTTGGAGGGGTTTTAGGGAGAGCTAAGGATAGTTGCTGCCTTTTCTCTGCCATTTTATCTCCATTTGAATCAATATTTTATACTCTTGTGGGAAATCAGCACTTTCCTTTGAACAAAGAGACACATAATCATTTCTAAGGCCCTGACTGAAGACTGATTACTTGGGTAAGATAAAAGGACAAGATATAATTCTAGAAAATTCTTTGAAGCTGTGATCAATGTCTACAGAATAACCACCTTAAAGAATTTGAAACTATTGGTTGAGATACCACAAAGTGACCAGGAATCATGAGATTATAAATAATAGAATGTAATAATATAAATAAATAAAAGGAAAATCTGGTACAAAATCCAAAAGAATGTCCCAATCCCAAAGTTTAGAAGACTGAATTAATCATCCAGAAGCCTCTTGAATCTTTGATTTTTTTTCTCATTTCATTTTTCTTTATTTCCTGTGAATGAGTCCATAAGAGTAACTTTGATTTATTTCTTTTCCCCTAGGAAGTAGAATGTCATCTCCCAGCACAATGAACATCATTGACAAAGAAAACTCATCTGATCTTAGAGAAATAGATGACACAGCAGAGATAACAGAATCAGTAAAGATCAACGATATTGCTGATGCCACACAGAGAGTGGTGGATGCCAAGAAGGATTCATTTTTTTGCCCGGTATGCATTTAAAACTCTGTCTTGTGTCAAAAAGTCATTCTATTATTGAGTACTCCCAGCTTCCATGATAGTATCTACAAAAAAGGTGATGGATTAGATCTGTGTGGCATTCAGGAAGCCTCTAGAAAACACCCAGAGTATAGGTGAATGATTCCTACTATACTTCAATCAATTAACAATCATTAATTAAGTAATAACTATGTGCCAGGCATTGTGCTACATAGTGAAGATATAAAGGCAAAATGAAACCATGCCTACCCTGTAGGAACTTACTATGTGGTCTGGGGAAACAACATATACATACACAAGTTTATGAAAATATATAAAATCAGTACAAGATAATTGATGGGATGAATGGGGGAGGAAAGACATCAAGAGCTGGGGAGATCAGGAAAAGCTGAGGGTTCCATTAATGTAAAGGATGCCACTAATGATGAAGCTTGAACAAAACTAGGTGGAACTGAAGGAGAGGGCATAGCAAATATGAGAGAGTCAATGCAAAGACATAAATGGTTTGGCCATAGTGTATGTGACATCGAGTAGGAAAGGTAGTTTCCCAGTATCCATTTGCAAAGCAATTGCCTAGAATTAAGCATGCAGCTTCTGTGAACTATTATGATGATATGAAACAAAGGGGCCTGAAGTAGTTATCAAACCTGGGACTTTGGCCTGATCTACCAGCATTATTCAATCATTTTCTCTTCCTCTTAAATCCTTGTCATATTCTAATTTGCGTTATATCATATAGTCTGTTCATATGTTCATATATCTGTTCATTCACCCTTCAGTTGTAAACCCCTTAGAGGCAGGGACAAGGCACTGCTCATCTTCATATCTTTCTCATCCTCTCCCCTACTCCTAGCACCACGTCTAGCTCGTATTAGATGCTTCATAAATGTTTATTGCTGAATGAACAGATGAATGAATGAGCTGAACTAGCTGGCTCATAATTGCTTTTAGAGATAATGGCATTTGCTGCAAAAATGTGTTTACTTTTTCAAGGTTAATTTTCCCATCAATATAAAATTGTGGAAAGGCAGGGATTTTTCAAGGTTAATTTTCCCATCAGTATAACACTGTGGAAAGGCAGGGATGTTGAGAAGTCACTTAGGCTCTCTCCTTGATTCCCACTAGCATTCAAGCTTCCTTACAGAGACAGTTTTGCAGAAAGACATGAATTCATGCCCTGTCTTTGATACGAACCAGGCTGCTCTTTGGCACATTCTGATTGTTGAGTGCCTGGTAAGTCACTTAATTTCTAAGTACATCAGAAAACTCTCTAAGACTCCCAGCTGCAGAGAAGGAACCAACCTACACTGGTAGAGGAAACTTTCTTATCCTAGCAATAAAATAAAAGATCCAGTCCCTATTTAGTCTATGCCATTTTTTCCCCTTACTCATCCTTGAAGCCTTGGGGTAAAACACAAACAATAGGTGATAATTTTCTCTACTGTTGACAAAGATATGCCTCTTGATATAAATGCAGTCAACTAGCATTTATTCAGTACCAACTGTATGCAAGGCATTGTGCTAAATGCTGGGGATCCCCCCAAAAAAGGCCTCAGTTGAGGCAAGGCAGGTTATGATTGTGTGAAACCCTAATGGGTTTTGCAGTTGGCATATTATTGGGGCATGTGGCCAAGGGAATCCCTTGTCTGACAGCATTGAGACTCCATTCCCTATTATATATCTCTATGAGTTAGTAGGTCTCTCTTACAACTCATCTGTGTGCATCTGGATTTGGATTTTTCTTATCTGGGTACTCCTGATAACTATAAAAGGATAATAGGATGTTTAGAGTTGAAGGGGACTTTAGGGTTGTCTGTCTAGCTCAACTGAAGTATAGCATCCTGTGCTTCATCTAATTCAACCTTTCAATTTTACATGAGAGCAAAATTATGCCCAGAATAATGAAATGATTTGTTCAAGCGGATTAGTACTATTTGGGGTTCAGAGGGACAAATGAAGAGATGGCCAGTCTCTTCTACCCATTTTATTCTTTCTAGTTAGCATGAAGTGCTTATCTTAATGAGTAATTTTTACATAAAGTCAGCATCTACCATAAGAAAGGAACAGCCCAAGCATGAAATTTAAGTACCCTAATGAGATTTATTAAGGGATATATTTTACATGTAGCTGACTGAGACGTCAGAAGCGTTGAAGACCTGAGAGGATCAAATTTTTGCCTTGAAATGACTTTCTTTCATCTATTTTGAAAACCACCAGTAGTGTCAGATTAGTTAATGAGGATGCAGCAACACAGGTGAATTCTTTATTTTCCTTTTTATGCAGGAAAGGTCCCATCTCCAATGTGAGTGTCAGTTTTCCCAGGGTTCTAGGGCAGCATTGGGTGAGGAAGGTGTTATCTGCTACCTTCCTTCCAGGATCCTATACTTCAAGGTCTTTGAGCACTGTGATTTTGGTTGAAGGGATGAGGAAGGGAGAAAGATAGAAGGGAGAGGGTCTAACTCTCCCCCAAGCTGATGTTGTAGATTTACTGGACTTGTTCACAAAGAAATATGAGAGAGTTGCTACTTTTGTGGTTTTAGCTGGACTCTGAGAAACATTAACCAATAAATTTCCCAGAGCCTTAAAGGCTTATCCCCCTACATAAATAACCATTAGCCTCTAAGAGGCATCATGGTAAAACAAAGAATAAAGGTGTCATCCCATTATTGATGGCCTGAATTTCTGACTCTAAAGTCAACCTTCAGATTCTAAAGCATAGGTACATTAAGTAGGTTAACATTCATTTAGGGGTTTTTGTTCAATTTTTCGCATAATGATGGGTCTTATATGGATGAAGCAAACCAATGAGCAATCAATGCAATCTAGAAATAGGTCCTATGAATCCCAAGGTTACACCGCTGGCTGGTAGTAAAGCAAGCATCGAAACCCAGTTCTACTAAGCCTTTGTTCAAGATTTATTTCACTCCACCATTCTACTTTGCTTTGGTTTGCTTTAGTTTTATAAATACAATGCCCTTCCTCCCACACACACTCAAAGAAGAACCCTTCTATTTTCTTGGTCATTTGATATTTCATTTGCCTTAGGTACTAGTACTTGCCCATCTATTTTATTTCCAGTACAGTTTTTCCAAGAGTCTCATGTATTCTTGTTAAATCATTTCATTTTACCTGCTGGATTTCTTCTTTGTGTGCTACTCTAATGATGTAAATGTTCTTTCTTTTTTTTTTTTTTACAGCTCTCAAAATTGTTTCTATCTGCTGACACTTTGATAAAGGAAAATGAAAAATTCCATAACTTAAGAAAACATGATATTTCCATTACAGAAGCAAAGAACTATCTTCTTCGAGTCTTAAACATCATATCACTAGAAACACTGGGTCATAAAGTGCCAGCAGAGCATGCTCAGCCTATTGTCTTGAAAGGCAGCAGTGATATTTTTGACCCAAAAGGAATGATTAAAATCCTACACCGCACCTTATTAGCAGTTAGTGGATCACGAACATTACCTGAAAAGAGCCCCACGCCTTGCAGAAAAATTGCCCTCCTGAACAAATTTCCCCGGCCAATGCACATTTTTCCTTATGAGATGCTTGTTCACCATTGTCTCCCTTTCTTGTTACCCTTCATAATAAGAGATGACATTTTGAATGAGAAGATTTTCTGTAAACTAGTCCTTTTCAACATCGTCCCTCCCAAAGGGAAAATCTTTAGGCCACAAGCAAAGAGACAAAAACATTCTGAAAAACTGCTCCATCCAGGTGAGTAAATCACTATTATCATTATCATGAATACAACATAATGGATAGCGCTAGACTGGGGTCAAGAAGTCTTGGGTTTGAATCCTGCCTCATTCACTAACTAACTGTGTGACTATGGTTGTCGAGTCACTTGACCTTTCTATGCCTCAACTTCCTGATATATAAAATGCAAGATTTTAAAATAACAGTGTTTGAAAAATGTTAACGAAAGCAAAAGGACAGGCTTGCTTAACTAATTTTTGCTTATAGCCATTCTGAGTAAGAAAGACTTCATTATTTGGCATCACATAGACTTTAATAAGCCAGTCTTAGTGTAGCTATTTGCTCCCTTTGAAACACCCTGATAAAGGCATCAATTCCCACACTTTAACCATACTAGTTAAGAAGGCATCTTCTAGTCTCTCTCTTTCTGCCTGCTTAAAAAGGTGTGATATTCAAAGTCCTATACATCAACTCTATTAAGATTGCAAGTTCTACATTGGTGTTGCCTCTAAACCTCCAGGTATTTTAAAATGTTTTCTATTTAATTTCCTCGTTCTCTTCCCCACTAGGCTAATTCAAAGTTCTTCTGCAAATGCATATTCCTAAAATAACAAAAAAGAGAATAAAAATAAGAGCCAAAACGTGTTAAGCTTCACTAAGGTTTTCATGGGATTTCCTTTTGTTTGTTTTTCCAATTTCTTTTAGGCCTTATTTAGCATGAAGTCACCCTTTCACCCACTGGCTATGCTCTTTGGTGAGGGGGAGGGATTTAGGTTATGCCTTCCTAGGCAGAACAAAAGAATATCTTCTCTAGTCTCTTTTTTTCTTACTAGTGATTTAGAACTGAGAGGAAATCCTAAAACACAAAAGCACTATACCAAAGGTCAGCCTCTTATGATTTGTTTTAACCTCCATTAAGATTAATAGTTTATCTTGGTAACCACAGTGACCAGGGTGTCAATCACTCATTCTTCTAACTTTGAAGTTCTGGGAAATCCACAATAAGATTTCTACTTACTGCCAGATCTGACCCAACTTAAAATGTCCTAACTGCTGAATTCAAGCAGAAAAAACAGGATTGCTCTTCTTCAAAAACGGAAAAGATGTTTCCAAGAGGACTAAAAGATTTCCAAAAGATTCCCTGATAAAATTGGATATAAACACAAATTACCTGAGCATAGATAAAGGAGGAGGGGGAAGAAAAGTGTAACTCTTAATCCTAAGAGTGAGAATCAAGTATTACAGGGATTTATTTGTGAAACGTGCATCTTGAAGTTATTACCAGCTGCCAATTTGGAATCAACAAATATAATTCTCCCACATTCTGATTATTTTCAGAAAAACAATTCATGGACCTGAAAGACCTCCAGCGGAAGTATTATAAGGGGATTCTGAAGTGGAAACGAAAATCCCCATTACTATTCAAAGAAATACCTCTTGTTTTTGAAAGGACATACATACCAGAAATGATCTCAACTGATTATAATCCTAATATCATTTTTAAGCCGACCAGAAGTACTGATTTTAATGGACCATAAAGAGTAGGCTGTTTGTATTAAGTAGAACCTTCCATTAAGTAAAACTGTGTGCATCTATGAGTATGATTTTGAGATAATTTAAGTTAAATAGATAATGAAGCAAATCTTTCTCTGTGCCTTGGAAAACACATAATCTCTGACGTGAGAATAGTTACTCTTTCATTCTCTTTCCCACATTCTTCTCTGAATCTGAGTTCAAGATATCAATCAGTTAATGAAGTATTTGTTGAGTTCCCTCCATATTTATCATTTCCAACATTTCTAAGTTCTGAGGGAAATACACAAAGTGTCAGCCACTCATATTCTTCAAGCAGAGGCAGGTGGTGTGAAAGAATTACTCATTTTCTCCAATGTATACTTCCTAGAGTAGAGAGGAGGGATCTGGGGTGAGTGAACCTCATAAATGATGCCCTGACACATGAACAAATAGGCAGAGGAAGGTGGCTCAGTTTCCTTTGGTCAGACCCTGGATTCTTATCTTCTTCAGCTGCATCTAGAGGTGGCTAGGTGACACCATGGAGAGAGCTCTGGACCTGAAGTCAGAAAGACCTAAGTTAAAATCTGGGCTCAGACACTATGTGTCACTTTACCCCATTTGCCCAAGTTTCCTCAGCTGTAGTATACACATCGTAATAGCACCTATCTCCCAGGGTGGTTGTGAGGATCAAATGAGATAATTATGTAACATTTAGCAGTGTCTGGCACACGACAAGTGCAATAGATAGACAGATATAGATACGTACATATTAGCTATTATTATTAGCTTCATATACACACACATACACATTCTCTCACATTTCAATAACTTGTCTTGGCACAGATCCCCAGTGGAGAATTTCCTTTTCCACTAGTTTTTATGTCCTGCCTGATAATTGGTTACATAAGAGATTGTAAGTGACACCATCTATAGGTAGTATTTATAATCTAATGTGTCATCAGAATCAGCTTTTATCTTCTCCCTAGTGCCAATCAATCAATAAACATTAAGTGCCTGCTGCGTGCCAGTCACTGTGCTAAGTTGTGGGAATATACATAAAGGCAAAAAATAGTTCCTGCCCTGAAGGAGCTCACAATCTAATGGATAATAAAAGTGCTAGGAACTGTACTTCAAATCTCTGATCATGTGATAAGTGTGAGGTTAACATCTTTTTCCTGTCTCCTAAGTGCTTATTTCTGTGGCAGTACTAGGTGGCACTGTAGACCACTATAGAGTCAGGAGTTCGAATCTGAACTCATAAACTTACTAGCTGTATGACTGGTCAAATCACTTAACCCTGTTTGCCTCAGTGAAGGAAAATGACAAACCATTCCAGTATAAAAAGCCCAAATGGAGTCATGAAGAGTAAGACATAACTGAAACAACAAAACTCAACAACATAACTCAACAACAAAATAAAAACCACCCTGGATACTGGCAGGTTAAGAATAATTTGTACTTGTGACATCACTAGCTTTCACCCTTATAGAAAAGCGTTGAACTATATTTGCCAACATCAGGGAAGGTTATGAAACTGGTAATCTCATTAGTTCCCCCTTCCTCTCATCATATATGTGGCATTCAATATGAACAAATTCTTCATCCACCATAATTCAGTTCCTCCTCTTTTCTTGCCTGAAGTATTGTAAAAGCCAAGCTAACTGATCTTTCTGCCTTTTTTCACTCTATTACCTTCCATCCTTCACATCCATCCTTCTTTTCATCCATCCTTCACACTACATTTATTCCTTCCTGTAATGTTAGTAGAACAGGAAGATCTTCCCTGCCCATTAATAGACCTAACACATGGAGCCTGTGGTCAAATGGAGCCTAGACTGGGAGGAGCTTGCCCAAGGAGGGGAGAAAGAGAGAGAGAGAGAGAAAACATGAGCAGACAGAGCAGACAGAGCAGAGAGAGAGAAGCAAGCTGTGAGTGAGTGGAGGGAGGAATTTGTCGAGAGGAACTTGTTTTTGTGGGGAGGGCTGACAGAAAGAGGGTTTAAGACATCAGCACTCCCTGAATTCATAAGTACCCTGTTAAATCTTATCTCCTGGCATTCTAATGATGTCCCAAATAAATATTTTGGTTTTGCCTTTGAGGAGGAGAGTTTATTATATTTTGGATTTACCCTGGAATTACCCTGTAAATATGCATGCATATTCGTAGCGGCTGCTATGGGTGTTGCATTGGTGTTACACTTCCACATGGCTAGGTTAGAGGTGTGATGGCTCCCCTCTTCATCTAGGAAATTCACATATAACTTTTTGGCGCTCCCTTTGTACCAGAGAAGTCTAATTTTTTTCTTTTTCTTTTATCGGGTGTTCACATAATGCCTTATTGTAAAATTTGGGTTAAGCATTCAGTCATAGGTTCTATGTCATCTGCTGGCCTTCATGTGTCATCTGTGGCTTCCACAAAACTCCCTCCAAAATTTCTATTATGCCAACCCATGACAGAACAAAACTGTGATGGGGAAAGTCATGATGTGGAAAGGATGACTATGTTGCCCCGATAATCTTCCTAATGCTCTGCTCTAATTATTTCACTTTCCTTTTTCTTTTCTTTTATTTCATTTCTATTATAAAACCTTTAGTGGTTCCTCATTGCCTACTGAATCAAGTATAAACTCCTAATTCTGGTATCTAATGCCTTCCACAATGGACTCCAACACATCTACTTATTTTATGTAATGCCTCCTTTATGTACAACACAATCTGGCTACAGTAGCTTGATCTACCTTTCCTATTCTTGTCCTGTTCTCCTGTACCTTCCTCATACTGTTGCCCTATGCCAGACCTGCACAATATAGGGCTGACAGGCTGCTTACAGCCTGGCAAAAGATTTCAGGTGGTCCGTGAAAAATGTAGAGGATGTAAGAGAAAGTAAAGGTGTAATGAATCCTTTGTTCTTACCCGCCCTTAACCCTCCTTTCATTAATTATTATGCCCATCCTGTAATTTGGCAGGTGGGTTGCCAATAGGCTCACTTTCCTGTTTGTCACATGCCCCTCAGCAACCAACCATCCTGAGTCTGTGTCTAATCTGAGAGGAGTGAGAGTTGTATCTTTTTGCTGTGTTTTCAGTCATTACTGGTGTTGAACAGGGACAGAGTGAGTGTAGCAAAGTAATTTTTAAAATATTAATGTGATTTCATGATATATAAAAATCTTAGGAAGTGTGATTAATTGATATTAATTGAAATTTCCCTTTTAAAAATATAGCTTATTTGAAAAATCATTTAATCATTAATTATACCTTTATTGGAAAGTGAACCACTAAAAACCCTATCCATGGCCCAAAGAAGTTTAGCCTATTTTAATTTTGGCCCCTACCTACTGCTAAGTTGTGCAGGTCTGCCCTATGCTTTTTGAATGGACTTTCCTTCTGTCCAATGAAGTCTTCTTTCTCATAGTCCCATCGTAAATGTCACGTCCTCCAAAAAGCTTTCCCTGAATCCTTTAGGGGTGAGTGATTTCTCCATCCTCAAATTTCCTGGACTCCTCCTCTGCACTTGTCATCAAATTTGATGTCTTACCTACATGTTTCCAGGATCTAGCACAACATGGGTTTACTTTGGCCATCCCTGCTCTGGTCATGCATCGAAACATTGTTACACTAGCAAGAGGCCTTGAAAAATGAAAGCATTTAAAAATTGGGTTGAATTGAGGTGAGACTTGAAGGACTGATAAGATTTAAATGGGGAGAGAAGGGAAGGGCATTGCATGAAGGGGAGCAAATACCTGGAGGTGAGAATAACAGTGGGATGTATTAGTGAGAAGGAGAATGACTTGGGGATAAGTATTTGTGAGAGTTCAGATTGGAAAGCCATCAAGGGTTCAGATTAAAAAATACCCTGAAATCTAGGCAAGAGAGCTTCAAATTTATGAGACAGAGTGTAGAGGGGGTGGGAAGTGATCAGGGGACTTAGGATCAATTTAGTCACCTAAGGAAATTGTAGGGCGTAGCAATCACCATTTTCCTTTCTTATCATCTTTGCCAGTCTGATGGCTGTCAGGTTTTACTTCGGGGTTGTTTTAATTTACATTTCTCTTATTATTAGTGATTTGGTGCATTTTTCCATATGGTTACGGATAACTTTCTTTGCTTCTGAGAATTGTTTGCCTTGACCATTCATTTATTGTGGAATAGCTTTTGTTCTTATATATTTGAACGAGTTACCTTTATATCCTGTGTTTCAGACCTTTATTGGAGAAATCTGCTGCAAAGATTTTTTTCAAGGTACCTATTTCTCTTCTAACTGCATTCATTTTATTTGTGCAAAACCTTTTCAATTTTATGTAATCAAAATGATCCATTTTATCTCCTGTGATCCTCTCTATTCCTTTGCCTTTTTGTTAACACCTTTTAACCCCAATCAATCAATAATCATTAAATGTTGCTATTGTTGTGGAGTCTCTAATTTCTCTCTGACCAAGAAAGGAGAACCATGAAGCAACTTGTCTAAACCAAACTCTACTTATCTATTCAGGTCCTCATCATCAATAGCCTCTCTTTTGGGACAGGCCTAACTCAAGCTAAACTACTGGTTCCAGCTTGGGCTTAGAGCATAATGAAATACTTATATAACCATACAACACCTAGCAAAGAAGTTTACTTAATAATAAAATGGAAAGGATATTCAATAATTATGGAACTATTGATTCAGTTTGGAGCAATTACCCTCCCCTCCACATTTATTATTATGATCACTAAAACTATAGTTATTATATTAATTATATTAGATATAATTATATTAATTAATTGCATAGTTGTATATCAATTGTATATAATTTCATACAGTGTTATATTATTATACAGTGATATATTAATTATGTAATAGTTATGTTAATAAATAATAATAGTTAACATTTATGTAGTACCTATCGTATCAGGGACTATCCTAATCATTTTACAAATATTATCTCACTTGATCCTCACAACAACCCTGAGAAGTAGTTGCTATTACTATCCATATTATAGTCAAGGAAACTGAGTCGAACAGCATTTAAGTGGCTGTACAAGGTCACAAGCCAATAAATGTCTCAGTCTGGATTTGAACATTTGCCATGGGAAGGTGTGTTGACTTTCATGGTGGTGCACCTTCTGCCAACCTGAGGAGTCTTGAAGATTTACACTCTAGGCTTTTGTACCTTTAATTGACTGGGAGTTTTCTCAACAGTTGTAGCCTTGTTTTCCTGAATCAATTGAATCTCAAGGATGATTTCATGGTCTTTTAAGGAAAATCTAGCCTATGTGGCAGGGACCTTCTCAAGTCTTAGTAGATGATCCCACTATCCCAGACTCATAATTGGTCTCTGTGGCTCAGGTTTCTCCCCACTCTAATCCCTTTTCCACACACATCATTTCACTTCCACTCAATGATAAACTCCAGAAGCTTTGTATTATTTCTAGGATCAAATATAAGCTTCTGTTGGCATGTAAACCTCTTCACAGTCTGGCGCCTCCTCATCTTTTCAGTCTTCTCACTCCTCTCCATTCACTATCTGGCAGTAGGGGTCTATTTCCTGTTCCTCACACACTAGGAACTAGCATCAGAATTTCTAGACTTTAAGACTTGTTCCAAGAGCTACCATATATAAGAGGTCTTTCCCTACACCCCAGCTACAAGGACCTTTCCTTCTAAGTTCACATTGTGTCTACTTTGTATATATCTTGTATAATGATAATTAGCAAGCATTTATATAATAAAGTTTGCAAAGTGCTTTTCAAGTATCTCATACAATCTTCACAACAACCATAGGAAGTAGGTGCTATTATGACCCCCATTTTACAGTTGAGGAAACTGAGGCTTCCAGAGGTGAAGTGACTCACCCAGCGTCACACAGCTAGTAAGTGTCTATGGACATATTATGAATTCAGGTCTTCTTGATTCCAAGTCCAGTATTCTATTTACTGCACCATTTAGCTGCCCAGTGTGTATGCACAAGTTGTTTTCTCCCGCAGCAATGCCCTCCCACCTTCAACTCCATTAGAAATGTAAGCTTCTTAAGGGCAGAAACTGTCATAGTTCTTTCTTTATTTCCCCAGTACCTAGTACAAAACTTATCACACAATAGACCTTTTAATAACTGAACGATTAGCCAATGTTCAAGACTTAAGTGGTGGCTATAGGTCCCGAGACTTAAGTGAAGTCGTTCCTTGGTAAAGTCACCTTTCCGGGTCCCTAGCCAGTTCCAGTAATGTACAGGGAAGCCACCATGTTTCAGGGGAAAAATAGGTATGTCAGGAATGGAGGGAGGTGTGTGCTCTGGAGTGAGTCACTCGGCCAAGATAACTTTTCCATTTTATATCCTGTGATAAACAACCTTCATACAAGGTCACAAACCAGGAAAACCTGTTAGTTGTCAGTCTCACAAAACTTTTTCTTCCAATACCTTCATCACCATAGATCATTCCAGAACAAACAGTCGTATTATGTGGATATGACAGGCATAAATGACTTCTGGTTAAACAGCACTGTGTAACATACAAAATGGCCAGGAAGTTTTAACCATTCTACCACAAAAGAGAAATCACACTATACAATTTAGAAACGCTTGCCTTATGTCTCTAGCGTCTTTGGGGATGATGAGAAGATATTGACAATGGAGATGGAGACATATAAAGAAGAGTGAAAATGCCCCAGCATCCTTCCCCTCAACCCTCAGGGAGTCAGCATTGCCCTGTACTGACTTGGTCAGACTTTTACTGATAAGCTAGCTCTCCTACAAAAGCCACAGAGAATGTGCACAGAGACATCCCCACTGGCAGCTGGGCTGGCAGAGGCTGGAGTGCTTTCTATAGCACAGGGACTTTGTGACTGAGTCTTGCACCAGAGCCATGGGCAGATCTTGGGTTGCTGAAATTGTTCAGACTACAGAGACCATGGCTGGGAATTCATCTTCTTCCTTTATCTCCTTTCCCTTCTCACCCTTTGTGGGAGAGATGAGTCTACTCCCTCAATGTTCATTGCTTAAAAGTTTCTTTGCTTTCTGCTTCTTTTTTGTTTTAAAGTAATTTTTTCTAAGATAAATGAGGTTAACTATTATACTGCTAATCTATTAATTTCATTACTCAAATACAGTAGAGAAAAGGGGAAGGTGGGTGAGGAATGACTGGAAGAGAAACAAAGAAAGGCATAGACAGAGAAAGAGAGACAGAGAGACAGATGGGGGATGGGGAGAGAGGGATAGAGAGAGAGGGAGAAAGAAAGAGAGGGAGAGAGAGAGAAAAAGAGGGAGAGAGAGAAAGAGAGGGAGAGAGAGAGAGGGAGAGACAGAGGGAGAAAGAAAGAGGGAGAGACAGAGAGAGAAAGAGAGAAAGAGAGAGAGGGGGGGGGGGAAGGGGAGAGAGAGAGAGATATTACATAATGTTATTGTTTATTCATTAGTAAAATTTTGTTGGCTGGAGGTCCAAGTTTATAACGAGTATAGATAGAAGCCAGAAGTTTAGCTAGCTTTATAAGTCTACTAAACCAGATAGAAATTAAGTTGTTTGTTTTCAGGGTTCCTGGTGAGTCTGCTTATTCTTCTTTAATTCCAAGGTGAAAGAAATTCATTTCTAAAGCTGCCAGATTGAGGTCCTTATCCTCCTGACTCCTTTAAAAACTATTTATATTCTAACACTTGTGATTGAGTTCAAATAAGGGTGACAAAATTACATTGTCATTTAACATCTTAGGAAATTCATCTCCAATCCACACTCAGACACACGTAAATTCTTTTTGTTGCTTCCTTTAAAAATTGTTAAATGAGTAAACATCAACAACTGAATATTTCAATATACAAAAACCAGAAAAGTAGGATTATACGTGAAACTTTGAACTTCTTTTCCATACATTTTTATGGATATCCATTTGTATTAAATTTAACACAATTCAACCAAATCTATTCTGTCTGTATCTCCTGAATTTTTCCTCTCTCCTACGCTTCATTGACATTCATTTTTCTTCTTTTCTTTGCATCACTATTACTACACACTTGCACTCCACATATTTTTCTCATCTTCAAATAAAAACTCTCCCTTATAAAAATTAAACACACACACACACACACACACACACACACACACACACACACACACACACACACACACACACACACACACACACACACACACACACACACACACACACACACACACCTAGCACAGTAGCTCTCCAGGCACCATTTGGCTGAAATGCCTGAGAATGATGACCCGAGTCCATCCTTGTCCTTTCAGATTTGCTCAGGTTTGGCCCAAAGGAACCTGACTTCTCAATAGGGGAAGTAGGATTCTAATTTCACAGTTCACATCCTTGCCCTGGCTACTCTGGGGACTTTCAGTTCTACTCTGTGTCCTCACACATGGATTATATGAGGGAATGATAAAGGGATTGCTAAATAATGATGAATCATAGGATACTTAGAACAAGATCCATCTCACTGCTACTAGGACAATAAGCTAATACTCAAACCTAGTTGGTGCATTTGCAAATATTTTTTTGCTATGATTCCTAATTTGCCATTCTACACTGCAGTTAGTTTAATCAAGAATAAGTAAGCTCTTTCTTTCCAGTGATGTCTTTCTTCCAGTGAACTCCTTTTGGTTTATTTGTTTTTGCTGCCGTTGGCACTGAAACTGCTCCAATACCTATTATCCTCAGCTCAAGTGTTCATGGGAAGATGCCAGCTGCCTTTCCAAATTTCACAAGGCTATGTGTCAAAGGAAAGGACACATTTGTAAATGGGAAGCAGTCTCATCCCAGGTACAGGCTTGACTAGGAGGCAATGAGCTCATGGATTTGGGCCAGGTGGTGTGGGGGGAGAATGCATACCCCACCAACCCTCATTGTTGTACTTCAAAGCTGGCAGATTAACTGAGAGACAAAGATCTCCCCCTTTAATATTTCCACTGAGATCTGGCTCATTAACCAATAAAAAAGATTTATTCACCATACAGTAGAAAGCCCTGAGTCAACATGGTTGACAAAAAGCAATCAGAGAATATCTGTGCCTGCTCTAAAGTGGAAATAGGGAGGCATCTCCTATGCCTTAAGGGGAATCCCTAAGAAGATGTCTCATAAGCATAATCAAGCAAAAGAAATTCAAATATTAGCCACTGAATCTACATAATTTTGGGCAGCTAGGTGACTCAGTGGATAGAGTGCCAGACCTGGAGCCTGAAGACCTGAGTTCAAATATGACCTCAGATACTTACTAGCTGTGTGACTCTGGGCAAGTCACTTAACTCTGTTTGCCTCAGTTTCCTCATCTACAAAATAAGAGAAGGAAATGACAAATCACTTCAGTCTCTTTGTGAAGAAAACACCAAATGGGGTCACAAAGGGTTGGACACTATAGACATAGCTGAACAACAATAACAATTTCATATGAGTTCTGATTCTCATCTGTGTTGTTTGATCTTTTTCTATGTACTGGCACTTTATCAGGGATGTTTGTGCATAGTAATTGACTGGTAGATTGCAATAACACTAGTGTAGAAAATTGGAGTTTAAGTTTGGATATTAATAACTTCCAGAGAGCTCTCCAACCCAAATTTCCCAGAACCACAGTATTTAAGAGTTGGAAGGGAACTCAAGAGGCCATGTAGTCTAACACATGTCTGAAAAGAGTTTCTACTACAACATACCCCACAGATCATCATCTAGGCTCTACTGGAAGAGGGGAACCACCATTCTTTGAGGCATTACTAATTGTTAGGGATAAACATTTTATATACATACATTTATATATATATGTATATGTATATATAAATGTGTATACATATATGTAAGTATATGTATGTGTATATATACACAGAAATAGAAATAAATACATATTTAATGTCTATATAAATATGTATTACAAAATATATTTATACATCATTATATAATATATATTTATTTCTATTTATGTGTATATATACATATACATAGAAAAATATATAAATATATATATATATTTATATGTAATTATGTATATGAAGACTAAATTTGCCTCTGCATCTTCTGCCATGGCTTTTGGTTCTGTTTTGTAGAGCCAAAAGGAACGTGTCATATCTGTCCTCTTCATGACAACTCTTCAGATACTTGGAGACAGCTATCATGTCCCTTCTCTCCCCACTCTTCTTTTCTCCAGGCTAAGCATCTCCAGTTCATTCAAACAAGCCTCATATGATATGGACTCCAGGCCCTTCTCAGTCCTAGTTGCCTGCCTCTAGACGAGTGAAGTCAAGTTACCAAACATTTATTAAGTGCTGAGTACTATATTCAGTAGGCAATTGGGTGCCATTCAAGGTTTTGTAATAGAGAGCGACACAATCAGAACAATGGGAAGGTTACTTAGGCTGTGGAGTAAAGCAAAGGTGTCAAACCCAGTTCAGGTTTCATTCCAGAAGCTCCTTAGTGAAGCCTAAACCAGATTAAAATGTATTTGGAAAATATTTAACTAAATAAAAATATAATAAAACAGAGATAATATGAATTTGTGGTTTATCTAAGTAAGTATGAGACCTGTAAGAATCCTTCTGTTTGGTTAGTTGCCCCATTTCTTTTTTTGTTTTAGCTTTTATTTTTAAATCTTGACTTGTAGCCTTTTCTTTTTTAAAAAATTGTTTTATTTGTTTTCAGTGTTCTACGATCACTTTCATATATCTTAGATTTTTTTTCCCCTCCGTCCCCCTCGTTCTCCACTACCTCCCTACTCTATCCCCGATACAGCATGCCACCTTACATAGGTTCTACACATACCTTCCTATTAAATACATTTTCACCTTAGTCATGTTGCACAGAAGAATTAAAATGAATGAGAGAAATCATAAAACAAAACATAATACAAAAGTAAATGGTCTGCTTCATTCTGCAATCCAATTCCATAGTTCTTTCTCTGGATGTGGAAAGCATTTTGCCTCAAAAGTCCATTGGGAATTTTTTAGGTCCTTGCTTTGCTATGAAGGACGAAGTCTACCAGAAAAATTCCTTGCACATTGTGGTTGTTGCTGTGTACAAAGTTCTCCTGGTTCTCCTCCTTTCACTCAGCATCAGTTCATTTAAATCTTTCCAGGCCTCTCTGAAGTCTTCCTGTTCATCATTCTTATAGCACAATAGTATTCCATTACAAGTGGCCCCATTTCTATCTGAGTTTGCTATTGTGTAAAGTATGGATTGGAAAGGTGATGTAGTGGAGGTAGAAAGTCAAGTCAAAAAGAATTTATTAAGTGCCTCCTATGTGCCAAGCACTGTGCTAAACACTGGGGATACAAAGAAAGTTAAAAGACCATATCTGGCCTCAGGGGACTCACAATCTAATGGGGGAGACAACATACAAAGAACTATGTACAAATAAGATATTAAAGGTAAAATTAAAGATAATTAACAGAGAGAAGGAACTAGTATTAACGGGGAATGGGAAAGGCTTTTTTCAGAAGGTAGGATTTTAGCAAGTAGTTGAAGGAAGCCAGAGAAGCTAGGAAGCAGAGATGGGAGGGAGAAAATTCCAGGCATAAGTGAAAATGCAGAGCCTGGGGGTAGTGTCTTGTTAAGGGTACATCAATGATGCCAATATAAAGTGTGAGAAAACTGCATATTAACTGACAGGGAGGTCATTGGCTCTCAAAATAGTATGTTCCATTTTTGATAGCTCTAGGAAATTCTTTTAGGTAATTCTTCCCTACATAGAGCAGAGAGACTTTCTGCTCTGGTCTTAATCTTCCCCAATCAAGTTGAATAAATGTAATCCTTTGGGCAGTTAGGTAGCACAATGGATAGAATGCTGACCCTGGAGTCAGGATAACTCCATTTCAAATCCCGTCTCAGACACTTACTGGTTGTGTGACCCTAAGCAAGTCACTTAACTTATTTGCCTCAGTTTCTTCACCTGTAATATGAGCTGGAGAAGGAAATGGAGAACCTCTTCAATATCTTCCAAGAAAACCTCAAATGGGGTCACGAAGAGTTGACTTGATCCAATAACAACAACAAAGCATTTATTAGGTGATTCTTTTTATGTGTGTGCTAGGGACTGGGGATATAAAGACAATGATAAAACTAATCATTGCCCTCAAGGAGCTTATATTCTACTTCATAATTAGGACCCTGACATCAATCAACAGTCCTATATTTCCAATATATCTTCTATAACTTTCAGTCTCATATCAATGAAAAATTTAAAAACCATTCCATCTGTGCCTTCAGAACCGGCTTAATGACAACTAATACTTATAGTTTAAGAAGAAATAAAAGTGCAATACCTTTGTACAAAAATTTCCATCAAGTGTGATTGCATTTTTAAAAAATTCATCTAATTTTCTGAAAAAGAGGTCCACACAAAATACTGGAAATATTGGAAATTGAAGGGCTGCCTGTCAATTGGGGAATGACTGAACAAGTTGTGGTATATGAATGTAATGGAATGCTATTGTGCAATAAGAAATGATGAACAGACAGAATTCAGAAAGACCTGTACTAACTGATGCAAAGTGAAATGAGCAGAACCAGGAAAACATTATACACAGTATCAGCAACGTTGTATCAGCTATGAATGACTCAACTCTTCTCAGCAACACAATGATTCAAGACAAGTACAAAGGACTCAGGAAGGAAAGTGCTATCCACATCCAGATAAAGAACTGAAAGACACAATACAGATCAAAGCATATTTTTTTTCCCTATTTACTTTATTCTTTCTTGTATTTTTTAAAAATCTGTTTCTTCTTTCACAACTGTGACTAATATGAAATTTTTTTTACATGATAGCACAAGTGTAAACTATGTCAAACTGCCTATTTTCAGAAGATGGGAGGGGAGGGAGAGAGAAAATTGCAAAACATTTTCTTGACATATAACTGGGAAAAAAACAAAATGTTATTAAACTTTTTAAAAACAAACCAAAAAATAAGGTCCACATAAACTCAGATACAAGAAAGTGGCTCAAAGCTCTGATTCCCCTCACTGGTTCTCTTCTCAACTCCACTCTGGACTTCCCCTCACTTCTACAGTAGCCTTCTCCCCTGGAAGATCCTTCTATGCCTGTAAAAACACCATTTCCCAGAAGTGCTTAGGCCAGTCCCCGTGCTCACTCCTTCCCTCCTCTTTCTGGTTCCATTCATGATTCTTTAGACTTCTTCATTCCCTTTTTCTCTCTCCAACCCCACCTCCCTTTCAGCTCTTTTTTTTTAAAATTTATTTATTTAACATTCATTTTAACAAAATTTTGGGTTCCAAATTTTCTCCCCTTTTCTCCCCTCCCCCCCACAAACACCAAGCATTCTAATTGCCCCTATCACCAATCTGCCCTCTCTTCTATCATCCCTCTCTGCCCTTGTCTCCATCTTCTCTTTTGTCCTGTAGGGCCAGATAACTTTCTGTACCCCTTCACCTGTATTTCTTATTTCCTAGTGGCAAGAACATTGCTCGACAGTTGTTCCTAACACTTTGAGTTCCAACTTCTTTACCTCCCTCCCTCCCCACCCCTTCCCTTTGGAAGGCAAGCAATTCAATATAGGCCAAATCTGTGTAGTTTTGCAAATGACTTCCATAATAGTTGTGTTGTATAGGACTAACTATATTTCACTCCATCCTATCCTGTCCCCCATTACTTCTATTCTCTTTTGATCCTGTCCCTCCCCATGAATGTCGACCTCAAATTGCTCCCTCCTCCCCATGCCCTCTCTTCCATCATCCCCCCCACCCTGCTTATCCTCTTATCCCCCACTTTCCTGTATTGTAAGATAGGTTTTCATACCAAAATGAGTGTGCATTTTATTCCTTCCTTTTGTGGAATGTGATGAGAGTAAACTTCATGCTTTTCTCTCACCTCCCCTCTTTATCCCTCCACTAATAAGTCTTTTGCTTGCCTCTTTTATGAGAGATAATTTGCCCCATTCCATTTCTCCCTTTCTCCTCCCTTCTCTCTCACTGCTTGATTTCATTTTTTTAAGATATGAGCTCATCCTCTTCAATTCACTCTGTGCACTCTGTCTCTATGTGTGTGTGCGTGTGTGCATGTGTGTGTGTGTAATCCCACCCAGTACCCAGATACTGAAATGTTTCAAGAGTTACAAATATTGTCTTTCCATGTAGGAATGTAAACAGTTCAACTTTAGTAAGTCCCTTATGACTTCTCTTTGCTGTTCACCTTTTCATGCTTCTCTTCATTCTTGTGTTTGAAAGTCAAATTTTCTTTTCAGCTCTGGTCTTTTCATCAAGAATGCTTGAAAGTCCTCAATTTCATTGAAAGACCAATTTTTCCCCTGAAGTATTATACTCAGTTTTGCTGGGTAGGTGATTCTTGGTTTTAGTCCTAGTTCCTTTGACTTCTGGAATATCCTATTCCATGCCCTTCGATTCCTTAATGTAGAAGCTGCTAGATCTTGTGTTATCCTGATTGTATTTCCACAATACTTGAATTGTTTCTTTCTAGCTGCTTGCAATATTTTCTCCTTGACCTGGGAACTCTGGAATTTGGCCACAATGTTCCTAGGAGTTTCTCTTTTTGGATCTCTTTCAGGCGGTGTTCTGTGGATTCCCTGAATATTTATTTTGCCCTCTGGTTCTAGAATCTCAGGGCAATTTTCCTTGATAATTTCATGAAAGATGATGTCTAGGCTCTTCTTTTGATCGTGGCTTTCAGGTAGTCCCATAATTTTTAAATTGTCTCTCCTGGATCTATTTTCCAGGTCAGTTGTTTTTCCAATAAGATATTTCACATTATCTTCCATTTTTCCATTCTTCTCACTTTGTTCTGTGATTTCTTGCTTTCTCATAAAGTCCTTAGCCTCCACCTGTGCCATTCTAATTTTGAAAGAACTATTTTCTTCAGTGAGCTTTTGAATCTCCTTTTCCATTTGGCTAATTCTGCTTTTGAAAGCATTCTTCTGCTCATTGGCTTTTTGAACCTCTTTTGCCAATTGAGTTAGGCTAGTTTTCAAGGTGTTATTTTCTTCAGCATTTTTTTGGGTCTCCTTTAGCAGGGAGCTGATCTGCTGTTCATGCTTTGACTGCATGTCTCTCATTTCTCTTCCCAGCTTTTCCTCCACCTCTCTAACTTGATTTTCAAAATTCTTTTTGAGCTCTTCCATGGCCTGAGTCCACTGGGTGGGCTGGGATACAGAAGCCTTGACTTCTATGTCTTTGCCTGATGGTAAGCATTGTTCTTCCTCATCAGAAAGGAAGGGAGGAAATGCCTGTTCACCAAGAAAGTAACCTTCTATAGTCTTATTTCTTTTCCCTTTTCTGGGCATTTTCACAGCCAGTGACTTGACCTCTGAATATTCTCCTCACACCCACCTCGCCTCCTGATCCTCCCAGCCAGCGTTTGGGGTCTGAGATTCAAATGCTGCTTCCCAGCCTCAGGGCTTTGGGTGGGGGTGGGGCTGCTATTCAGTGTGAGATTAAGTTCAGGTGCTCAGGTGGGGGCAGGGCTGACACACACACACACACACACACACACACACACACACACACACACACACACGGACTCAGTTCCCTCAGGGGGTTTATGCAGATATCTTCAACAATGGATCCAAGCTCTTGCCTGCTTGGGGAGCCCTGGTCTGCCGCTGCCTCAGCTGCTGCCTCCAAGGGGGCCTGAGTTATGGGGGCACCCCACTCCCCTCTCGACCCGCCAAAGAGACCCTCTCACTGACCCCCGTCACCTGTGGGTGGAGGGACCCGTGCGGCTGCTGGAGATTCCGTCTCTGAAGCCCGCTCGGATCTGCTCTCAGTGCCGCGGGCGCGGCAGGGCTGCGCTGGGCTCCCAGTCCGCGCCGCCCAGTCTGCAGCGCAAAGGACCTTTTGTGAGAGGTTTGCAGGTCCCTCTGGAACAGAAATCTCCTTCGCTCCACTGTTCTATGGCCTCTGTTGCTCCAGAATTTGCCTTGAGTTCCTTTTTACAGATGTTCTATGGGTTGTGGGTTTGGAGCTATGTGTATGTGCATCTTTCTACTCCGCCATCTTGGCTCTGCCCCCTCAGCTCTTTTTTAAAAAAATTATCTTCCCCTACTTTCTTTTTGCTTGCATTTCTTTTCCTGGTGCTTAGCATTAGTGCCTGGCACATAGTGAGCATCTAATGAACGCTTGCTGACTTGTCAAGTTGTTTTAGTCTGGGTTCAAAGATGAAATGGCACCCTTCTATTTTCCTTTACATGACTCCTCTCATTTGCTACTCAAGGTTACTCAGTGGAGTGAAGTTACACTCAGTTGCATTGAAAACATCACCACATTTGAAAAGTTACCAATGTGCTAATTTTTATTCAAATTTTCTAGAATCTTTATCTCTCTCTGAAAAGTTTTATTAAAAATTAAAACAATCATATAATAAGAGAAAGATTAGGGACTAAGGACACAAATGGAAATTTGTTAATAGAGAATCTTATAAAACCAGACCTAATGCAAACTTGTCCTCAAATAAAGGCCCAAAAAAAAAAAAAACCCAAAAAAAACCAAACTAAGCCAAACCACCCTCTGAGACAATTAAAAAGTCATCATCTGAAAAATTACCGTAGAAAAAAAGCATGCTTGAATTGATACAGTCTCATGATGAAAGGGGGCACATTAACTGAATTAGAGTTGTTTCTTAGGAAGATATGAATTAGAGGAAAAATAGTAATTAAAAAGAAACTATTAATGTCAAGTACTAGCCCAAGGAAAAAACAAATAATCTAATTACAGTCATTTCAATTTGGAGACTCAAATTAAAAGTTGAGTTCTGAATCTGAGATGTATTTTTTATGGCATTAAAAGGATAATAATATTGAACCAGAACTTTGCGATGATAGTTAAATTAAATCTTTCAAAATGGTCATCAATTAAAGGTAGAAAGAGAGGCAATATAGAAATTTCTTTATTTTAGAACCAAAGAATATTAGTTCAAATCTTGCCTCTGACACTCGTTGAGTAAATGGGCAGCTTGGGTTAGTTTACTTTTAAACCCACTTCCAGCTCTAAACTCATGATTCTATAAAATAAAAATATTACATGTAAAAGCTAAACCTTTTTGTTTTTTCAGTCCAGTCCTGTGGTTTCATCTTTGTGGGTAACTTGTAGTGTGGAAGCAACTAGTCTGCAACTTGTAATCTTAGAGAGTTGCCTGGGTACACTGAGAAGTCAACTGGTTGCCCAGCTAGTATTGTCAGAGGTAAGACTCAAACCCAGGTCTTCCTGGCTCTCAGACTGACCTGTTTTTTACACCTCTCCATGCAATGTTGTACTGTCTTCTTTTTTTTTTTGAGGGGGACTTGCCCAAGGTCACACAGCTACTAAGTGTCAAGTGTCTCATGGTGTTGTGCTCTATTAAGAAACTTGTAAAATGTTGTATGATGAATTTGTCAACATTGGGTTTTTTTTTTTTTTAAACAATGATATAAATCCCTCAGATCTTGAAGTTTGACTTGAAGGATTTTTGAGAACTTAGGAATATTTAATTAACCCCTTCCAATCTGCTCAATGAATGTAAATTTATTCCAAAAAGTAGTTACTGAGCCCATGCTACACATAAAGCAGTGTGCTGGGTACGTCATGGGATGGAAAGACGTAGAAGACGTGGTCCTTGTCCAAAAAGAACTTAGAATCTAACGTCAAAGAAAAGAGAAATATATAAATTACTCTCATCTACAACAGCATATATGAGAAGAATTCAAAGGTTGGGTAATATTCTCACAGCAGAGATGAGTGATGGGGTCATATTCCAAATATAGGAGATAATAACAGCAAAGGCACAGAAGAATTGGGTCACCTATTCCTTTGTTGGGTATTTTATTATTGGTATTCCTTTGGTGCATGAGTTAGACTAAATGGATGCTGACGTTGCTTAAATTCTCAAATTTGATGACTGTAATATTCAGGGATTATCAAGAAACCTAATTAATTTGAAGTGTAGGCTACATGTAAGGGAAAAGGGAGTGACCATAGAGCACAATAAACATGATGTGTATAGTGGCATCTAGGTGGTACAGTGGATAGAGTGCTGGTCCTGCAGTCAGGAAGAACTGAGTTCAAATCTGACCTCAGATATCTAATAGCTATGTGACCCTGGGCAAGCCATTGAACCCTATTTTGCCTCTTTCCTTAGCTGTAGAAGGAAATGGCATACCACTTCCGTATCTTTGCCAAGGAAACCCCAAGTGTTGGACATTACTGAAATGACTCAACAACAAGCTGTATAATATTCTAGGAGAAAATTAAGTTTAAACAATTGAACTGATCAACTTGACAAATACTTATTAAGTGCCTACTATGAGCCAGGCATCGTGCTAGGTGATGGGGATACAAAAATAAAATCAGTCCTTGCCAACCTGAAGCTTTAATTCAGTAGAGGGACTAGACACCAACCCAGATAACTATAAAAATAATTATAATAGACAATATTACACAGTAGGTACATTAGGAAGTTGCAAAATCAATATGTTCCATGAAGCCCAGAGAGGAAAAATTGTTATCAATAGGGAGATTCAGATAAAGCTAGAAAATAAGTCAAAACTAGAGAGCAGAAGGCACTGAAGGCCAGGATAAGGAGTTTGGATTTCATTTTCTTGGCAATGGGAAGGCACCCGAAAGCTTTTGAACAGATCCATGTGTAAGGAATATTATTCAGCTAGTGATTAGGGTTTTTTGTAACAATTTATTATTTTTTTCAATGAACAAATTTTAATTTTCTCCCCTTCCCATGCTAAACTACCACACCACACCACTACCATTAAAAGTGGAGAAAACCCTTATAACAAATAAACATATTTAAAAGAAACAAATTCTTCCATTGGCCATGTACAGAAATCTTCATATGGAGTCCATCACCTCTCCGTCAGGAGGTAGGTAATAGTCATCGCTGGTACTCTGGAATCATGGTTAATCATTTGATTGGTCAGAGAGCTTCAGTCTTTTAAAATTGCTTCCTTTTACAATATCATTACTATAGTATAAACTGTTCGGTGGGTTGCCATTTCATTCTGCAATAGCTCATATACGTTTTAATGGGTTGTTCTGAAACCATACCACTTGTCGTTTCTTTCAGCACAACAGCATTCCATTAAACACACATACAATAAATTGTTCAGTGATTCTTCCATTGATGTTCATTCCCTTAGTTTCTGGTTCTTTGCCATCTGGTAATGATTTCTAACAGATGGAATTGGAGGCGACTGGAGGCAAGGATGCCTATTAGGAAACTATTTCCATGGTTGAGGTGAGAGCTGATGAGGCCTGAAATAAGGTGGTAGCAGTGTGTATGTGGAAGGCGAGGAATTCAAAGATTTCAAGGATAGTAGGACTTGCCAACCTATCGAAAGGACAGCTCAGAAGAAGGAGGAAGCAAAGATGACTCTCAGATTTTGAGGCTATGTGATTGGAAAAATGTGGTACCATCAAGAGAAATACAGACATCATGAGTTGCAGCTGTTTTTTTAAGGGAAAGATGAAGAATTTGATTTGGGGAGCTATTGAGATTGAGAGTTTGGTAGGACATCTAGGTGGTAATGTTGAGGTAGCAGGTGGAGATACTGGACTAGAGATTAAGGAGGGAGCCAGGGTTGAAATCTTCCACACGGAGCTGAGAATCAGAGTCACAGAACTAAATAAAATATATTCAAGGAAGAGAGTGCAGAGGAAGAGAAGCAGGTTCTTGGAAGCTTGTGTGGTGTCAGGAAAAGAGTAATAAATTTGGAATTAGAGTAACTACAGGCTTAAATTCCAGCCTGACCACTTGCTACATGTATAACCTTGGGCAAGTCACTATATTTCCCTGGGTTTCAATATGGACCACTCAATACTAGAGGGTTCTTAGGAATAACCATCAAATTCTCCACGTCTGAGAACTAACAGCCTCTTTCTCCATAACTCCACTCCTTTTGTGGGAGTCACCTCTAGTCGTCCTGTTCTCTATCTGGCCACTGGACACAGAGGACTCCAGAGGAGAAAGTGAGGCTGTTGACTTTGCATAGCCCTCCCTCATTTAAATCCAATTCACTTGCAAGTCATGGCACCACCTCTGTGATGTAATGGTCCTCTTTGAGAACCAAGGACAAACAACAGCTCCCCTTTTGTAGGTGACAATGTTCATCTCCGTAGGCTGGGGGTTGGGTGTGGATGGAGTGAATCGGATCACATAGGAAAACTCAGAAAAATCCCATCCCTGATTCATTTTAATTGAAGTCACTTATTAAAGCATGACTATATATAGCTCTTTATTCATATTATCCATTAGGAATAAATACAAATACATCATTGCACTAATGCAAGCATCTTCTTACAAGCTGTGAATCCCCACCAGATAATTTCCTTTTTTGTAACCAGGTCAAAACTCAAGGGCACTTTTTTCCTCCCAGCACTTCCCATAGGGAGTTAGGAGGCATCTATCCCAGGATTGTCTATTCACAACAAAATCTCCCAGAAGGTCAATATTCAGTCAGTTGAGGGTCATACAGGAACTCAGGGGGCTTTAGCTGGTCTTTCTTTGGTATCCTTTGAATTCCCTAGAACCTGAGAGTTGTCATTCCCACCCCACTACCAACCCATTGGTACAAATTGGAGGGGAATAACTCCAGAAGGGAATGCTGCTCCTAACTGGAGACATCTTTTATTTCACTGGTAGAGGGAACTCTTGTTGATGGAACATCAACTAGTGGGGTTTTATTCTGCTGTCCTTTTCAGTTGTAGGTTCAGGTGGTGGAGTTCCAGACCCAGGAGCAGAGCCTTGGGAATCTTGGAGTCAGGATTGCAGGTCAGATGTTGCTGTCAAACCAGCAGGGAAATCTTGAGAAGTCAGGGTGCTGGAACACAAGCTAGGGGGACTTTGGGCTTGGAACTTAGTGGGACTACAATATGTAAGACTTGAGCTAAACTCTGAACTCAATCCTATTTATCTCCCCAGAGATTACAGGGGGATTATGCATACACACACACACACACACACACACTCAGACCAATTGGGGGAGGGGAATGTTTATTCGTGCTATATGTTTAAAGTAGACATTTCTCTCAAAATTTAAAAAAAGAATGTTAAAAATTGTCTTTACAAGTAATTGGGAAAAATAAAATATTATTTTAAAATAAAGTAAATATTCCTTTGTAGAAGCTAATCTACTATTAAATGAAAATGGAATGCAAGGGAACACCTAAAATGGAGGAAATATGATCAATGGAGGCTTGAGTCAATGGCAGGGATACAGAGGTAAATCAGCCCCTTCAGGGTATGAAGAACCCTGGGTAAGGAGTAAAATGGAATACAGTCGAGTTTCAAGCATCAGGGAACCAGAGTAGTCACTGTAACAGCAAGATCAGGAAAAAATAAACACAGTAAGACAGAGGCAGCCATGTGCTCCCACACTCTGTGGCCAAGTGGGAGACAAGGCTTATTATGCCCCCCTCCTGTAATCCTGCCTTACTCACAGCCACAAAGGAAAAAAGAGAGACAAGGCAAGCTGCCCTGCCACTCAGTTGTAGTCCAGCAACCCAAGTCACCAGTTATTTCATTTCCACAGCCAATTCTTGTTATCATACAGACCAACCTGTGAGGCATAAGGACCAGAATTCATTCCCGGCTAGTTTCTCCAAGATTATTTGACCTGAAACTAGGCAGGGAATATCTGCATACACTTCAAAGACTGTCCCTTTATAGACCAGTCCACTCTTGTTATATCTACATATCTGTTCTGAATTCTAATTTAGTGTCATATTTGCCTTCATAGAATCAGAGATTCAGAGCTGGGAGAGCCTTCAAAAGTCAAGTTCAATTCTCCTTATTTTACAGATAAAGAAATGAGGCATACAGAGAGATTAGATTACTTGCCCAGGGCCACAGAACTAGTTAATGTCTAAGATGCGATTTGAACCAAAGTTTTTCCTACTCTAAGTCCGGTACCCTACCCATTGCACTAGGCCACTTCTTGAAGTCCCTGCCTTTGAACCTGGCCAGGGGTTCTGTCTATCCCAGTCCCCCACTCTGACTTTCTGATTTCTTTATTTCCCTAATCCGCCTCATTAACAGTGAACTTTAAAGATGGGTAAGCCCTGTCTTTTCCCTAGCAAGTAACAGCAGCTGCACTGAACTTGTCTAGTCATTCAGTTGTGCTTAATTCTTCATGACCCCATTTAGGGTTTTCTTGGCAAAGATACTGGAGATTTGTCATTTCCTTCTCCAGTGGATTAAGGCAAACAGGATTAAGTGACTACTCCAAGGTCATACAGCTAGTAACCTATGAGGCCCAATTTGAACTCAGATTTTCCTGACTCCACATCCACTAAGCCATCTAGCTGCCTCATTGGACTGCCCTGATGGTGGAATACGGTGATTGCTACCTCTTTCTTTTCCTTTCTTTTTTCTTCTTTAGTCTTTCCATCACTGCCTTTCTAACTGTACATTTTCCCCCTGTGTTTTGTTGAGTGCATTGACTACCCTGTCATAAACTTGAACAAATCAACAAAAATCCAACCTACATGGGTTATTGTTGAGCATCCAAAGAGAGAGATCAGCACCATGCCACACAATTGTTCACAGGTCTGTATTCGTAAAACTTTGCACAGAACTTTTAGGCAGGCTAATTGCATTTATTTCAAAACAAGAAAACAGTCACTGAGTTAGGGGCATCACTTGGTGAATCATCAGATCTTGGGCGGTCTCTTGAACAAAGCAATTGTGTTTGAAAGATTTTTTTTTGGCTACAAAAAGGCAAAAATTTAACCCTGTCCTATTTAGCCAAGAAATAAATGGTCTACTTCAGTTTTTCAACAGTTAGAGCCCAACAGAGAAAGAGAAGATTGTCCCTGACTGTTCTGCAGAAAATAATAGCTTTAAAAAGGTTAATGGAATTGTTCAAATCATCCTGTACAATTTTTAAATATGGAGAAACCAGTGAACAACAGTTTCAGCTATGACACTATTCCACGGATAGAATATTTCTTTTAGAGAGATAGAGAAAAATCGTGCTGTGTATGTCTGAAAGCAAAGTCTTTGACTATGAAGAGGTCTTAGGGTTAGAAAGTTTCATGTTGTTAGTAGTTCATTTCAGTTTGGTGAGTAAAGTGCTGGTTCACATTTACAAGGTACTTTAAGGTTTACATAGTTTCACTGGATTCCCATGGCAATCATGTGACATGGGTGTTATTATCTTCATTTTACAGAAGGGGAAACTGAGGCTCAAAGAGGTTGATTTGCCTAGTTTCATATTACACTAGAAAGAGTCCCTGATCTCAAGATGTTGGCATCCATTTGGGATTCAGATAAATGAAATCAGAGCCAAGTGAAAGGTACTTTTGACTTATGATTAAGTGTAGTACAACATGATTGTATAACAAATTTTCCTTTCCACATCTTGGGGAGGTTAGAATTCCACTGCTGTAGGGAGTGGAAAGGTCCATGACTGGGTAGTCACTCTCTCAGTCTCCTATCTTCAAGAGGAATATTGACTTTTGAACTAAATATCTTATAATCAGATACTTGAAATCTAGGAGTTTGTTAATTTGGGATATACACCATTTTGTCTGGTTTCTGGAGGTAGAGTGAATAACAGTTCATTTTAGACCTGGAGGGATAATAATTCACTTAATCTTAGCTGGTTTAGCTTTCCTTCCCATGGAATGCTTATTACACAACAGATAATCATAGATAATCTTATTTATTTGGTGAAGAATGTCAGTAAAGACTGTAATCAGAAAAACCATACAAATTAGTTTAAGGAATGGAACACAAAAGAGTTAGAGGACTCTCTGACCTAGGAGTGAAATTAAATCTCAGTTCAACTAGCGAGTCACCCGATGAGTGTTAAATTATAGGCACTGAAACTCAAGATATATGTTTGGATATTGGCTTTACCCCCGCATGTTTGTAGCTACTGTTCCCAGTTCAAAGCCTGTATCTTATGTCTTCTTTCCACATCTCTCCTTCCTATCTGTTTCTCTCTCTCAGAAGAGCAAATCAGGAGTCACTTCCTCTGTACAAATCAGCTTCAGTGCCTTTTTTCCATTTATATCCCCAGAGGTCACCAGAGTACTTTATATATTTAAGTACTTAATAATTTTTTTCATTCATTCTTTCACAGAATTGTCCTTCAGGGGACCACTAAGCCTTCCTAAGGGTGAGACTACAGTAGAGATGCATTATATGGGTGGACCGGGATAGTTTAAGGATATGAAAAGATAGATATCTGAAATGTGAAACTAACCTTATTCACATCTACTAAATTCAATCCAATTCAACAAGAATTTAATAAGCATTCACTATGCATAATGGTAGGTACTGGACAAAGACAAAAACTGAATAGTCCCTACTCTCAAAGAGTGTTTTCTGCCTGGGACACACAACATGTCCACAGATAAGTAAGTACAAATATACATATAATACAAAATAATGTTGAGAGGGAGAATAATATTAAAGTCAGATACAGTGGGGATGAAAGCCAATCAGCTTCATCAGGATCACCAGGACTGTATTGAAGAGACCTATGACCACTATGCTTACCTAGCATTATGCACTGCTCATGATGAAGTACTCCCTTCTCCCCTCCCCTCCCCCATTTCACTTTTTATTTACATCATCACCATAGAAGGTTTAGCAAGAAAGACGGTGGTAGTGAAAACTCTGGATTTGACAATGACTTCAAAGGAAATTCAGAAACCCTGGAGTTTCTGGACAGCACGTGAATTGAAAGGGGACATAATAACCCATATTCCAAGATAATTTTCATGACTAAATCAATGATCCTATGATCTAAAGCTAATTAATTTTATAAGCATTTATTTATTTTCTTGTCTCCCTAAATGAACAATTGGAAAATAAAATAAAAAATAAAAAACAAGAATATATCGTCTAGCAAAATGAATTCCCATGTTGGTTATATCAAAGAAAGTTTGTGTCTTTTCACATTTTAAATCTGTCACCTCTCTGGAAGGAGAGTTGTACTCACTGCTGGTTCTATGAAATCCAGGTTTGTCATTGAGCTGAGCAGTTTTAAAATCTTTTAAAGTTGTTTTTCTTTGTAGTGTTACTGTCATTGTATAAATTATTTTTCTTCTAGTTCTTTTCACTTCACATTATATCAGTTCATACAGATCTTCCCAGTTTCTTCTGAAATCATCCATTTCACCATTTCTTATGACAATAATATTTCATTACATTTATATGCCCTAGTTTGTTTAGCTACCCCCCAATAGGTGGGCACCCAATTGGTCTTCTGTTTTTGCCAACTATAGGAAGAGTTACTATTCTTCTTTGATTTCTTTGGGATATAGGACTAGTAGTGGAATTACTGGGTCAAAAGGTGTACACAGTTTAGTGACTTTGGGGGCGTAGTTTCTTTTTTCCCCCTCCTATTTAGAAAAATATTTATTTATTTACTTATTTGCTTTTAGTTTTCAACATTCACTTCCATAAGATTTTGATTTCTAAATTTTCTCCTCCCATCTCTAGTCCCCCTCCCAAAGATGGCATGCAATCTGATGTAGCCTGTTGGGGGACAGCTCTGGACCGGGGTCCCCCGTGAGGACCGTGAGACGCCTGAGGGTCCGAACCTGCCCCCTTGTGGGGTACTGGGATGGCCCTGGTAACAGGCTGGCTCCACCCACGGGGAGGCACTTGGGAGGAGCTCGCCCACCCATGGGAGGTACGGGGGAGGAGACAGGGGATAATAAAAGGGGATGACCACGAGAGCTGGAGGAGAGAAAACGCAATAAAGCTTGCTGACTGCAACTCCTTTCGGGTGCTCTGCCTGTTTATTGCCCTCCCCCAACCGGGAGAGGGACCGGAGACATCCGAAGACCGGGGATAGGTAGTAGAAGGCGAAGGCCCGGGAGTCGCCCCGGGCAGTAGGCTTAACACATATATTCATATTAAACATTTCCACATTAGTCATGTTGTAAAGAATTAGAACCAATGGAAGAAACCACAAGAAAGAAGAAACCAAAAAAAGAGAGCAAATAGTATGCTTTGATCTGCATTCAGGCTCCATAGTTCTAACTCTGGATGTGGATAGCATTTTCCATCATGAATCTTTTGGAATTGTCAGATCATTGCATTGATGAGAAGAGCTAAGTCTATCAAAGCTAGTCATCACACAGTGTTGCTATTATTATGTACAACATTCTCCTGGCTCTGCTCACTTCACTCAGCATCAGTTCATATAATTCTTTCCAGGTTTTTCTGAAGTTCACTGGCTCATCATTTCTTAGACCACAATAGTATATTTCATTACATCCATATACCACAGCTTGTTTAGCCATTTCCCCAATTGAGGACTTCCCTTCAATTTCCAATTCTTGGCCACCACAAAAAGAGCTGCTACAAATATTTTCATACATGTGGTTCCTTTTTCCCTTTTTATGATCTCTTTGGGATACATACTTAGAAGTGATATTGCTAGGTCAAAGGATATGCACAGTTTTATAGCCCTTAGGACATGATTCCAAATTATTCTCCAAAATGGTTGGATTAGTTCTCAACTTCACCAACAATGTATTAATGTTCCAATTTTCCCACATCTTCTCTGACCATCGTTTTCCTATTTTGTCACGTTAGCCAATCTGATAGATGTGATGTGGTACCTCAGGGTTCTTTTGATTTGTATTTCTCTATTCAATACTGATTTAGGGCATTTTTTCATTTGACTATACATAGCTTTAATTTCTTCATCTGAAAACTGCCTACTCATATCCTTTGACCATTTATCAGTTGGAGAATGAATTATATTCTTATAAATTTGACTCAGTTCTCTATATATTTTAGAAATGAGGCCTTTATCAGAGACACTGATTGTAAAAATTGTTTGGGGGCATAGTTTCAAATTGCTTTCCATAATAGTTGGATCAAATTCACAGTTCCACCCACAATGCATTAGCATACCTATTTTCCCATGGCTCCACCAATATCTTTCATTTTTCCCTTTTATTATCTTTGCCAATCAAATGGATATGATGTGGGATCTCATTAAAGTAGACCAAGTCCAATTGCATATCAACATGCCTTAGGTAACAATGTCATTAGGAGGTCATCATCTTTGGCACAATCATCTTTGAAGCCATTGAAGCTAAATTAGTGTAATGCTTGCTCTAGAGCTACTCTCACAACCCTCACTTGCATTGATCCTCAGTAACAACACATAGGGGTTCTAGGGTTAACTCTGGTAAGTGTATTTCTGTAGCTATAGCTTATAAGCCCCAACTAGTGTGTCTCATCCACTGATCATCCATAGATATACATTAGTCAGACAGACTCAGTTAGCTTTTAGTAAGAGATATTTTCTAAGAAATATAAGAATATAAGAAACATAAGAACAATTGGTATAAAGCAATTCACCAAGAACGTTGTACACAGTAACAGTAATATTGTAAGATGATCAACTATGAATGACTTAGCTATTCTCAGCAATGCAATGATCCATGACAACTCTGAAGGACTTATGATGAAAAATGCTATCCATCCTCAGACAAAGAACTGGTAGTGTCTGAATACAGATCAAAACATACTTTTTTGCTTTTTTTAACTTTATTTTCTTGGACTTTTATTTTGGTCTATGTTTTTTACAATCTAATATGGAAATAAGTTTTGTATGACTATACATATATAACCTATGTAAAATTGCTTGTCTTCCCAATGCGGTGGGGGGAGGGAGGGAGAGAATTTGGAACTCAATTTTATTTAGTATTTTATTTTTACCCAGCCACATGTAAAAAACAATTTTAACATTCTTTTAAAAAATATTTATTTAGATGGGGGTGGATCCAAGATGACAGGGTAGAAGGATGGACCTACTCCAGCTCTCCTCCCATAGTCCTTAAAATACCTATAAAAAATGGTTCTAAACAAATTCTAGAGCAGCAGAAGTCACAAAATGACAGAGTGAAACAGATTTCCAGTCCAAGACAGCCTTGAAGGCTGACAGGAAAGGTCTATTGCACCAGGTTCATAGCAGAGCGCAGGCTACACAGCATGGATGGGACTGGAGAAGGCTTCAAGGTGTGGAATCACAGGCAGCTGCTGCAGTTCCCAGATTTCCCAACCCACAAATGCCAAAGACAGCTTCAAAGGTCAGTAAGAAAGCTCTTTCACCTGGGTGACAGGGGAGCATGGTCTGACCCCAGTCCTGGCCCCAGGGCAGTCACTGCAGGGAGTGCTCACTTTTGGAGCCCTCAGCCTAAATACCCTGAGGTAAATTGAGAAGCTGATCTGGGTCTCAGCTCTGAGTGTTGGTCCTGGGGTGAGGAGGAGCACTGTTGGGGTGGAACTGGAGAGGGCTATGGAGAGGGAATCCTACTCTCAGTTCCAGGGAAGAAAAAAGTGTTTTTTCTCACAGACCAAAGCGCAGGTCAGGAGAGCAGCAAACTCCTCCCCCTTGATTGTGCCACCTTGGAGGAACTGAGAACTTACAGGTCCCTAGAGAGATCTGCAGAGTAACTGCACAAAACCTCTAAAGCCTAGGGTAGTATACCCTCCATTTTACAAAGGACTCAAAAGTCAAGTAACTGGCTGGGAAAACGCCCCCAAAAGGGGAAAAAATAAGACTATAGGAGGTTACTTTCTTGATTAAAGGTATTTTCTCCCATTCTTTCAGATGAGGAAGAGCAAAGTATATCATGAGAGGAAGACAGCAAGGTCAAGGCTTCTGTATCCAAGGCCTCCAAAAAAAATTATGCAATGGTCTCAGCCATGGGAGAACTCAAAAAGGATTTTGAAAATCTAGTAAGAGATGTGGAGAAAAAATTGGGAAGAGAAATGAGAATGAATAAAGAAAATCATAAAAAACCAGTCAATAGCTTGCTAAAGGAGACCCCAAAAATTCCGAAGAAAATAACATCTTTAAAAATAGATTAACCTAAATGGCAAAAGAGGTCCAAAAGGTCAATGAGGAGAATGCTTTAAAAAGCAGAATTGGCCAAATGAAAAAGGAGGTTCAAAAACTCACTGAAGAAAATAGTTCTTTAAAAATTATAATGGAGCAGATGGAAGCTAATGACTTTATGAGAAAACAAGAAATTATAAAACAAAACCAAAAGAATGAAAAAATAGAAAACAATGTGAAATATCTCATTGGAAAAACAACTGACCTAAAAAACAGGAGAGATCCAGGAGAGATAATTTAAAAATTATTGGTCTACCTGAAAACAATGATAAAAAAAAAGAGGTTAGACATCATCTTCCAAGAAATTATCAAGGAAAACTGCCCTGATATTTTAAAACCAGAGGGTAAAATAGAAATGGAAGGAATTCACCAACCGCCTCCTGAAAGAGATCCCAAAAGGAAAACTCCTAGGAACATTGTAGCCAAATTTCAGAGTTCCCAGGTCAAGGAGAAAATATTATAAGTATCCAGAAAGAAACAATTCAAGTATTGTGGAAATATAATCAGAAAAACACAGGATTTAGCAGCTTCTACACTAAGGGATTGAAGGGCTTGGAATATGATATTCCAGAGGTCAAAGGAGATAGGATTAAAACCAAGAATCACCTACCCAGCAAAACTGAGTATAATACTTCAGGGGGAAAAAATGGAATTTCAATGAAACAGAGGACTTCCAAGCATTCTCGTTGAAAAAACCAAAGCTGAATAGAAAATTTGACTTTCAAATACAAGAATCAAGAGAGACATGAAAAGGTAAACAGGAAAAAAAAAGCCTTAAGGAACTTGTTAAAGTATAAGTACTTATATACACACACACGTACTGTAAGTTACATACATATGTAGGTATGTATGGGTATGCATGTATATGTATGTTATATACATGTAGGTATGTATATGCACATGGGTGTGTGTATATATGTATATATATACATACACACACACACATACATAGACAGAGGGTATAGGGTAAGCTGATTATGAAGGGAGAATACCTAAAAAATAAAATTTACTGTTGAGTGGAATGTACTAGGAGTAAGAGAAAGGGAGAGGTAGAATGAAGCAAATCATCTTACACAAAAAAGGAAAAAAAGGGCTTTTACATTGGAGGGGAAGAGGAGGGAGATGAAAGGAAATAAGTGAGCCTTACTCTCATGGGATTTGGCTTAAGGATGGAATAACACACACTCACTTGGATATGGAAATCTATTTTAACTTACAGGAAGACAAGGGGGAAGGAGATAGGAAAAGGAAAATAATAGAAGGGACAGCAAATTGGGGAAAGGGATAATCAGAAGTAAACATTATTGTGGGAAGACAGGTCAAGGGAGAGAACAGGATAAATGGAGGGCAGGATAGGACAAAGGAAATTGTAGTTAGTTGTTCACAACACAACAATTATGGAAGTGTTACACATATATGAACTATATTGAATCACTTGTTTTATCAATGAGGGTGAGTGGGGTGGGAGGAAAGGAGAGAATATTGAACTCAAAGTTTTAATAATGAATGTTAAAAATTGTTTTAGCATGCAACTGGAAAATAAGATTTACAGGCAATGGGGTATAGAAATCTATTTTGCTCTACAGAAAAATAGAGGGGAGGGGGATGGAAGAAGGAGGGGTAATAGAAAGGAGGACAAACTGGAGGAAGGGGTGGATGGTATGCATGCTGTCCTGGGGTGGGGGGTGGGGAGAGATGGGGAGAAAATTTTGAATTCAAATTCTTATGGAAATGAATGTTAAGAACTCAAAAATAAATAAATTATATATTTAGTAAATAAAATAAAAATATTTATCTACTTAGTTTTAGTTTCCAACATTCACTTTTATAAGATTTTGAGTTTTAAAGTTTCTCCCTCTCCTTCCCCTCCCCCTCCTCAAGATATCATGCAATCTGATACAGGTTATTCACATCCAATCATATTAAACATATTTCCACATTAGTCATGTTTTAACATTCATTTTTAAAACTTTGAGTTACAAATTCTCTCCCTTCCTCCCTTCCCACCTACCCCTCCTCCCCATTGGGAACTCAATTTTAAAAATGAATGTTGAAATTGCTTTTACATGTAATTGGGGAAAAATAAAATACTAAATGAAAAAAATAAAATAAAACATTTCCCTAAAAGTCTATGACACATTCTCTCTCCAGTACATACAGAGTCCAAGGGAAAATGTACTTAACCTTACTTAGAGAACACATGTGCCAAGGAAGTAACTTTAGAGCTGCTGATTGCTGGAAGCCCTTTCCTCCCTTTTGGAGGGATTCTCATGAAGTCCCACTTGGGTATTATGGAGACTTCTTTCAGGCTCCTTTTAGAGTCCTGAAGTCCCCCGTACTTGCTGTCTGTAGTATGTCCTCAGGTGCCTGATGCAGATCCTGCCCACAACAACAACTGTTCAAGGGACAGTTCTAAGTCACCTATAAGAAGGCCAAATTCTTCTGACCTTTTGAAGTTCACAAAGTCATTCTCTGGTCAAGGAGATGTGGGCGAGGAGATAGAGGTTCTCCCCACCCTCCACCCCCATCTCCTCTCAAGTGACTCTCTTTCAGGAACTTGGCTGAGGTTGCGTTCTTCAGGCTGAGTGCCTTATTCCAAGCCAGTTTACTGTTTTATCCAGACTTTGCAACCCTGATTCACTCTTCAACCAATTCTAGTTGATCTCATCGGGAGCATGATTTCATTACATCCAATCGATGGAAGTATTTTGCTCCTTCCAAACTGATTGAGGAGTTTTCACACCCAATTCACTGCCTTTGATTGATTGATCTAATGGAAGAATTCTTATTGCTATAATTAGTTACTTTAAGGAAGATGGAGTGATTGATTGTTTCAATTAACACCTATCTTTACACACATGAAAAGGGATAAAAGTTTAAAAGATCATAATAAGATTATAATTCTGGAGCAAGAAGATACTTCAGAGGCCATTTAGTACAACTCTCACATTTTACAGATGAGGAAAGTGAGGCTCAGAGAGGTTAAACAACTTGTCCAAGGCCAGGCAGATAATAAATCCTAAGCAAGGAGCTCAGGTCCTCTGAAGGAAACTTATTGTGGTTTCTACTATAATACAGTGGCCCCATTATTACAGAGCGATGAGTGCAAAAGGAGGATTTGACAGAACTACCTTGTGAGAAGGTCAAAAGAATTATAGGCTCAGAACCCATGACAACCCTGCCAAAGGGGTACAAACATACATTATGAAGGTCAGACTAACACAACCAACTTATCAATATCAATGCTGCCCAGCTGGGCAATTCACATATTACCAATGCGTAAGCCAGTTCATGATCTCTGTTTAACTTAGATTGTTCTACAGACCATACTTCTGGAATCACAGCTAGGAAAACTTCACTCAACTCCAGCATTCCACTCACCTTGGCATTTTGGAAGTCTTGTTGAATTTTTTAGACTATGTCTTCATACCTTCTGAAGATGTCATTGTTCATTTCCTTCCAGAAGTCTTAGCTTCCCCTTCTGATCTCATCCATGACAGAGGGCCATCTCCAGTCATCCTGATGAATATGTGGGCACCAGACCCAGATGGCTCTGGAGAGAAAGTGAGGCTTGTGACCTTGCACAGCCCTCCCTCATTTAAATCCAATTCACTTGCAATTCATGGTATCACCTTCCTGATGTTATGGTCCTCTTCAAGAACAAAGGACAAAAACCATTCTTGAAAGTAGGGAGTTCCTGACTTTACCCCAGTCACTGGGTTCTCAGTCACCCCAGCTATTCTGCCTTTGCTCTGGTAGCTAGTTTCCCATTTCTTATTACTAAGTTATAGTTAAAGAGAGTGCCTCACTTGCCTTAATTGTCACATGGATACACAAAAGGGTTGGATTCTTTAGCCTAACATGAAGATAGTCTTATCTTCATTTTGTATCCATTATTATATTCACAGATGGCAAAAATTATGGGATATTGGTTTGTTATGAACCACAAAATCACTAGTAGGCTCCATTTTCCATCAGCAGTTCTGCTTGATTTTTGACTCCACAGAGCACTATTCTTATCTTAGGGCCTAGGATAAGCTGAGGGGACCATCTCCGATCATCCTGATCTATATTTTACCATTGGACCCAGATGGCTCCAGAGGAGAAAGTGAGGCTGGTGACTTTCCACAGCCCTCCTTCACTTAAATCCAATCCACTTGCAAGTCATGGAGTCCTTTCCCTGAAGTCATAGTCTTCTTCAAAGATGAAGGACAAAGGATAAGCTGAGCACCTGAAATCTTATCACTATGCTGATTGAGTCAAGTTTTGACACTCAGTATCCTCTCAGCTTACCCTCAGTTGCCTCTCTCTTCTGACTGGGGGGCTGGAAGGCCCAATTCCAACACTAAAAAACTTGGACAAGTCACTTAACCTGCCTTAAGCCTTAATTTTCTCATCTGTAAATGGGGGCAGTAATGCTTGTCCTACCTACCTCACAAAGTTGTGAGGAAAGCACTTTGCAACACTTAAATTATTGTATAAATCTGAGCTATTTCTATTATTACAAGGATGCTGCTATCATCTGCCATTGATGGTCAGGTCTTCCTTAGAGAGCTGATTTTGGAGTCAGGAATGCCTGGGTTCATGTCCATCCTTCGTCACAAATTGACTTTCTGAAGCTGGACAAATAACTTATTCTCTCAATCCCCAAGGCAGGTCCCTACTTTCATTAGGAGAGGACATTCCACCCTGGAAACTTCCTGTTTAGATGAAATCACAGATTCAAAGAATGAAATAAAATAAAGATAATCATTTACATAAAGAACATTTTTTTGAGGCAATCAAAATTAAGTGACTTGCCCAGGGTCACACAGGTAGTAAGTATGTGAGGCCAGATTTGAACTCTGGTCTTCTTGACACCAGGGCTGGTACTCTATCAACTGTGCCATTAGCTTTCCCAATAATTAATTATTCTTAATGAGGATATTAGGAGGGAACTGATAGGCCTTGACAAATAATATTCCACAATAGACAATAAACGTCCTTACTATTACACATTTGACTGAAAGATTTAGAGAATACAAGATTCCATTCTGCTTATTATTTTGATGATGCTTTTAAAAAAAGGCACCAAACAAAATAAAGTGAAGTACTGCCTGAAAGGCTCTCTTCCAATAAGATGTCTCCCACCCAAAAATCAAAATTACTTGATTCCTTGAAAGCTATAACAACAGATATAACTTTGTTCAACAATCCTCTGAATGTAAAAATAAGGCAAAGCATACAACAGTGAAATATGTACTCATCAAAAATGCTCATCCCTATGATACAAGAGATTGAGTTTAGAATCCAAGTGGAAGAGTGATTCTCTCCTGATGTTCATGTTGGAGAATGATGTTGTGCTGGTTTTATCAAGTCCTATGTCATGGCAGATCTTCCTAAAAGAAATCTGTGACTACTCAGAAGAGTTTGCTCTAACCATTTACAGAGGAAAAACCAAATGGATGAAAAATGTCTATGTATTACCCAGGTTATGATATGCAGTTTGATAGAGAGCTTGTCTAGAGTACAGACGTATCTGAGACAGGTAGTTTAAATAGACAACAAGTTAGGCTCAGAATTAGACAAAAGGAGACCTAGTTGGGTTACCTAAGAACTAATATTTATCCAGCGCCCACTATGTGCCAGACCTTTACAAATACTGCCTCATTTTGTTCCTTACAGTAGACTCTGTGAGGTAGGTGGTATTATGGTCTCAATTTTACAGTTGGAGAAACTGAAGCAGACAGAGGTTAAGAGACTTACCCAGGGTCACACAGCTAGTGTGTGTCTGAGGTAGGATTCAAAGTCAGGTCTTCCTGACTCCAGACCCAGTGCCTATCCATTGAACATCCCCTCCCCACAGCTGAATTAAATTGCCTAAGACATAGGTGCTTAACAGGCAAGAGATCCAGTTCTCAGCAAGCCACAACTTGGTCAGCGTATGTTGTTTCTAAACCAGGGGTAATGAACCTGCATCCTCAAGGCCACATGTGACCCTCTAGGTCCTCAAGTGCCACCCTTTGATGGAATCCACACTTCACAAAACAATCCCCTTAATAAAAGGATTTGTTCTGTAGAACTTGGACTTAGTCAAAAGGCCACACCCAAGGACCTAGAAGTCTGCATGTGATGCTCAAGATTACAGGTTCCCTGCCCCTACAGTCTAAACTGTACTAAATCTATCAAGAAATGGCTGATTTCACTTTGAAATGATTCCTTGAATTTTGCATCCAAATGCATTATAATTTCTCTTGCTTTTGGTCAGATGATTCTGATTCTGAATAAAACATTCCAGTCTTTGATAACTGGGGCTGATTCTGAATCAACATGTCAGCCCTTCATGAATAGGGGAAATTATTATCCATAGACTTCCCTTTCATTCCTGAATGACTTAAGACTCTGTGTTGAGAGCCTTCCAGCTGACCTCAAATTGCTATTACCCCAATTAGTGTGAAACATTTGAATATTTCAAATATCTCCATCATCTCTTCTTTCTTTTGTGGCCCAGGCTTTGGGGGGATTGTTCAGGGCATGAAAAGACCTGGATTGTGACAGCTGGTGATATACTTATTCATCATGTCACTTAGCTTTTTCTAAACATAACTTATATTAAACCATTCTAGGTTTTGCCCTTTTTCAAAATCTGTCTAAATAAAGAAAAAACTGTTGCAGTCCTTCATTTTTTTCTTCCATATTTCCCCTCCCTTCTTCCCAAGCTCCATCCTACTCACAATGCCCCCAAATACACTCTTTCTTCTCCACTTCCTTTCCTTCCTTCCCTTCCTTTGCTGTCAGGGGTATGATAAATGATAAAAAGAATTTACCCAATCTAAATACTAGGACCTGGGGAAGTTCTTACCAAGAGGGAGAAAGATAGTTAGAAAGGAAAAAATAATGACCTTGCAGGGTCCATTGTTCCATCCCTGTGCTGGTTAGGTCTGGTGAACAAAAAACCTGAAAATATGCTGATTAAGCTAAGGCATGTTTTGGCCAAGTCAATTTCACCAAGGAGTAGGTGAGCCGATGAAAAATCAGTTTGACTGCTGTGGCCCCAGCCCTCAGGATGATGGATATAATATGATATGGCCCACCTCCAGGATGATGCATATATGGTATCGCTCCAGCCCCAAGGAAGATACACAGATAGTATGGCCCCAGCCTCCAAGATGATGCATGTATGGTAAGGCTCAAATGACCTGAAGACTGGCCAATGTCCTCCTCTCCAACCATTTGCTTACTGTGACATAGAGTGAAGTTTCCTGGGTCTTTATCTCTCACTCTTCATTCCTAATTAGACAACTGAGAAAATTTCAGCCATCTCAGTGATCCACACTACCCTTACTATCTTGCCTCATGGATGATTGGGGACTCCCCATCAGCTCTTTTTCTAAACTCTGTGTATGTTTGAGTGCTATGCAACTAGAAGTGCATAACTTGAGCACGTCTTGTTATATCTCTGAGTTAGTAGTTTATCTGTGGATCTGGGACTGGCATATGCTGTAGCTGATACTGGAATCTCTTTTCCTACCATGGCTGCCCATCCCTATGTGTCCATGCTGCTCCTTCAGAATGCTCCCTTCCCCTTTTGTCTTTCAGAGTGGTAGCATTCCCTTTGAAGAGGAAAAAGCTCCAACAGCCAAAGAAAATTCCTAAACATATTGATTTCATGTGATCATGGCCTCTTAGCCACTTTGAAACTCAGTTTCTTAATCTATGAAAGAGTCATAGTAACATCAGTAGAACCTACCCCACAGAGATTATTTAAAAATCAAATGAGATTATGTATGTAACGGTCTTCACAAACTCTGAAATGCTATATAAATGTCAGCTATTTCTAGATTTCCTTAAGGGAAACTGACGGATTTTTATTCACCTTTGCTTTTATATCCCAAGTAACCAGAGAATGTCTTGAACGTAGAAGACATTTGAGATACTTTTGTCGAATTGAATTGAAGGAAGAGAGGGATGGCTTTCCCAAGGCACTGTGGGGAGGGAATCCTTCCCCTGCAACACATGTTTCTGACAACACCAAATGTTATTGGAGCATATCCCCCTCAATGACTTCTAGAAGCTTCATTCTAGCTTAGTTTTAGCAGGAAACTCTGTGCCTCAATAGGAAATCTGTCTCCCTACTGCCATCGTTTTAATTTGCCCATGACCACTCTGTAGCCTTAGACAGACTGGAGACTTCACATGGGTCGATTCATCAAGAAGCTTCTGTAGCTTTGTGCCAGGTCAAGTTTCCTTATTTGGAAAAACAAAATTACATTTTCTTGCAAACTAAACCTTTAGGCACCGTTATTTGCTATGCTTATTTATGCATCAAATACTTGCTAAGAATAAAATTATCCAGATACTAGGGCTCAAAGCACTAGGCCCTGTGCATGCATAAAAGTAGAAAATGAAATTAAAGGGAATATTTATTCAATTTTAGAGGAATTATTTTACTTGATGCTAGTAAAATTCCCATCTTTTCCAGTCTGCTTTCTACCAAATTGCCAACTGACATTTTTTAAAGTAAAAAAACAGTCTCTTTAATATTAATCCTCAAAGGAGTAGCAGTATGGTATAGTGGGGAGAGGATTAGATTTGGAGTTAGAGAAGCTGGGTTGGAATTCCAGTTCTGCTGATGACTATCTCTGCAATTTTGGGCAAATCACTTAACCTCTCTGGGCTTTAGCTTCCTCAGCTTGACTTGACGACATAAAGATTGATTGGTTCAAAAGTGTAACTTTTGCTCACTCATGTCAGTAACCATAGGAACCATGTAAAAACCTCAACATCCAGGAAGACCGCTATGCCTCTTTGCCTTGGTAATAGGTTCCTACCTTGGGTATCAAGCTTAGAAAAGAGATCTCCAATGGTGGTGTTTTGTGTTCGTCCTTTGTTGCAGAAGAAGACCATGCCATCAGAGAAATGATGACATGACTGGCACTTACTTTGTTTTGAGTGAGGGAGGGCTGTGCAGGTCACCAGCTTCACTTCTCTTCCCTCTAATGGTGGTAAAATGGGGAGGAGGCAGTGTTGAATTGATCATTCCATCTCTTTTAATTTTGGAGGCAATTGGTGTTAAGTCATTTGCCCAGGGTCACACAGCTGGTAAGTGTCTGAGGCCAGATTTGAACTTAATTCCCCCGACTCCAAGGCTGATGTGCTATCCATGAGTCACCTAGCTGCCCCCATTCAAGTTTCATTCCAGCTGTATATTAAACGAACCAATTTTTAAAAAATTTGTATGGTTCTCTTTACCACCCCATTCCTAATGCTCCATTTATAGTACTTTCCATTTCGTTTGTAAGAAAACGTTGATTATTGTAGCAGGATAAGCAGCTTGATAGTTTTGGACCTCTGTAATCTATAAAAAAGACCCTTGACAGACTGTTACTATTTCATATCTTAACATATGGCCTCTTGCAGGTATCTGTTCTGCTACTTGGAAATGTACAAAGAAATTGATTTTTATTTTTGCTAGTATCCTCTATCTTATACAGAAAAGACCCCTTGCCCCACCCCAAGGTAGCTAGTGCTGGATACAATATCTACAACATATTTATCTTCCCTTCACTGTGAAGGGCTTCAATTTTGTAACTGAATTAATTTAGATCTTTCGTATTTGACTGGTATCTTCGTAACATTACTGTGAGAAGATATCTTCATCTGAGAGATGCCATTTTTGTTGTTCTAGTAGTGCTTGACTCTTTGTGACCCCATTTGGGATTTTCTTGACAGAGATACTAGAGTAGTTTGCCATTTACTCTTCCAGCTCATTTTACAGATGAGGAAACTGAGGCAAACAGGGTTAAGTGACTTGTCCAAGGTCACACAGCTAGTAAGTGTCTGAGGCTGGATTTGAACTCATGGCAATGAGTCTCCCTGATTATAAATTCAGGGCTCTATCTACTGCAGAATCTAGCTGACCTTTACTCTCCTGTGGGAGAATACATAAAACTTCCTGAGCGTAATATCTCTGCAGGAAGCATTGCTCAACTGGGCTCTCCAGTCTACTTCTCTCTATTGCTAGAGTTAGCGGTCTTTTGAGTCAAAAGTTTGTTTTTCCCTGCTTCCTCTATTGAGTGACTACCTTTTAGTGTCTGTCTGTGCTTCTGGTGTGCATCCAAAACTCTCCAATCCTCTCTCCAACTGATGGATGAATCGCTTCTTTTTAGGTAAGTAGATATAGTGCTGGGCGCTAGGTGGAGCCATAGTGCACCGAGTGCCTGGCCCGCTTATCTTCCTGAGCTCTAATGTGGACTTTATCAGCTGGATAAGTCATTTAACCCTACCTGCCTCAGTTTCCCCATCTATAAAAGAAGGGGGAAAATAAAAATTGCAAACTACCCTAATATCTTTGCCAAGAAAACCCCGAATGGGATCACAAAGAGTCCAACATGACTAAACAACAACAGAAGTTTTGCCATCATGACCAATTGGAGGTAGGGAGGGTCTCACCCCTACCACAGAGTAATTCCCTCTCATGGGGAGGAGTTCTTCCACTGATAGCTGGCCCTGCCTTGTCATCTTTTGATTAGATGTTAGGCTTTCTATGACTACCTCAAAGATGGGTGGATGGGGAACCAAATCCATGCCCCCCATCCCCTTACATTTCCTTTGATTAGAACATTCTATTGTCCAGTTGTTTTTCGGTCATGCCCAACTCTTCATGACCCCATCTGGGGTTTTCTTGGCAAAGATACTGGAGTAGTTTACCACTTCTTTCTCCAGCTCAGTTTACAAATGAGGAAACTGAAGCAAATTGGGTTAAGTGATTTGTCCAGGGTCACACTGCTAATTGAACTCAGGAAGATGAGTCTTCTTGATTTCAGGCCCTGTTCTCAATCCATTGTGCCACCTAGCTTCCCTTAGGGTATTCCATAATGTTTTTTGTTCTTTGAAATACTAAAGAAAATTCTCCTGATTCTCTGGCCTTTTTCTCCCATACCATAGCAGCCTTCTTATCCTGGAAATTCATACCACACCCATGGCCTCTTCCTCTGACTGGTTGGTTCTTCCAAGAAAAACCGCCCAAGTTGGCCATGTCTTCATTCCTTTCTGGGCTCAACCTCTGTGCCTCTACAGACTTTCTCTACCATGCTCCTAAGGGGGTACCTTCTCCTTCTCCCTCCCTCCCTCCTGCTTTTCAGCTTTTTTTTATGTGTTATTTCCCCCCATTACAATGTAAGCATCTTGAGACCAGGGATTCTGTTTCTTCTTGGATTTTTCTCCCCAGGGCTTAGCATGGTGCTTAGGGAACAGTAGTTGCTACACATGCTCATTCCATGACCCTCCAGGATGTTCCTGAAAACATTTGCAGTCATCATTGGCATAAGTCTATTAAAACCTTCATCTCTTCTTTCTCATCCAGTCAGTGACAGCCGTAACTGAAGCAATTGGTCGCAGGAGCAGAGTACAGCAAGTTCATCTTTCTCTACCAGCACAATCTAATTATCACTGCCTGTCTTTAAGAATGGTTCTGAAGGAGAGGTGCAAATTTAAATTATAGCCTTGTTGTCAACCTCGTCTGTAAAGAAGCAGCAGGCGGCACTGGGAAACTAGGCAGAAGCGTCCATGACCCACTGAGTCAGTGGATTTTCTGAGCATGCTCCTATAATCTACCCTCCCTACATATGAACTGACCTTCCCGCAAGGGCATGGCTTTCCCTTCTCTGGTAATTCAATACCCTTCTCTTCATCTGGAGGCCTGCTTGCTTTCGGAAACATACAGACTCTGTCATTGGAAAGTAAATTAAAAATGTCTAGATTATGCTCCCATGGCAGCCAGGGGTACTTGCTTATCAGCTTCTGATTAAATGTAGAAGTATCTGGGTTCCAGATTCTGTAACAGTCCAAAACCAATCATCCCATTTTACCCAAATGGTTCCAAGTCCCAAGACTGAGTTAGGGAGAATCTGTCCTCTCTTGCTTTCATCTAGATCAGGGGTGGGGAACCTATAGCCTTGAGGCCACATGTGGCCTTCTAGATCCTGAAGTGTGGCTTTTTGGCTGAATAGAAAGTCAAAAGGCAGCACTTAAGGATCTAGAAGGCCATATATGGCCTCAAGGCTGTAGGTTCCCCACCAATGATCTACATGATTGAGCACTAAGTAAATAAAACAAAAGCTTGAATGTTAGTCAACCATTCCGTTATTTATACCTTCTTCATTCTAGAACAGCCCCTTCTGCTTTGCCCTGCTCTGTCTCCCACTGAGGAACGTTCTTTCCTCAAAGAAGACCAGACTGCTTTTGCCTTGGTATTTGCACACTTAGCTCTTTCACTTCTTATCTAGAGATCATTATGCTCTGATGCCTGGATATTTCTCTCTTTCAATCCATTCTTGCTTTTCCACCAGCTGGATCTTTTTAGTTAGTTTGACTGTTGATGATTTTCCTTAAGTAGCAGATTCCAAGGGACTCCTATACTCAATCAACTCTTGTTGTTCAGTTATTTCAACGATGTCAGACTGTTTGTGATGCCATTTGGAATTTTCTTGGCAAAGATGCTGGAGTGGTTCCATTTCCTTCTCTAGTTCATTTTACAAATGAGAAAACTGAGGCAAACAGGGTTAAGTGACTTACCCAGGGTCACACAACTAGAAGTATCTGAGGCCAGATTTGAACTCAAGAAGATGAGTCTTCCTGATTCCAAGCCCAGCGCTCTGTCCATTGCACCACCTAGCTGCCCTGTTTAACTACTTTGTTTATATTTTTGGGAATTCACTTCACATTTTTATATGCACTTCTTGCTTTCTCCATTAAACTAAAAGCCGCTTGTGAATAAGAATTGTCTCATTCTTTGTACTTGCATTCTTAGCACCTGGTGCAGCACTGACTACCCTGGCTCTTATTGCCTGGAAGGCCACGGTGGTTATATTTTAACTCTCCTCCAGGGTTCTCCAGTACCCTTAAGGGGATTTGGGGAGTATGTCTAATGTCTCTACCATTGGCTCCAGCCCACTGATGGTGTTCTCCCAAGTGTAGGGCTCATTCCCTCTACCCCATTTCCATAGTTGGATTAGATTTTATAAAGAAATAATTGCTTCAAAAGATATAATCACAAATATGTAACTTACTCCACAAGACATGGGAGGCGGGATACCATTGCTCTTCCTTCCCATACCACCTCACACTCTGGATAAGGGAAGGGCATTAGGTTCATTGTTTAGCCCTGTTCCTCTAGAGCACAAGTCCCAGTTTTCAAGTCCAAAACTCCCTTTGTGATCAAGACCCAAGGACCGTGGCTTCCCAGGGCTTCCCTGCCAGGCTGGCTGGTTGGATTCAAGGTCCCCATTGAAACAGAGAAGGACAATGAAGAAGAAAAAAACCCAACACCTCTGAGCCCATTTTTTAGAGCCTAAAGTTTGCTCCCATTGAAGCCTGTGGTACTTGCTTACCAGCTCCTGGTTAAATATGGAGGTATCTGGGTTCCACACAAGACAAGTGGAGAGGGAGAGTGCCCATACACACTTCAGTTCATGGCATCTGCATTGTGGATGAATTGTAATCTTCACCCTTCATCTTCACCTTCACTTAGTTGGGAAAGACTGAGCAGCAGAGAAAGCAATTGTTTCAGTCTACTCAGTTTTAAAAACATGGCCTGCTCTGGCTAAGCACTCAAAGAGGCTACTCACACCCATGTGGTAGGGGAACTCAGGGAAGCATCGTGCCTCCATGTTAAGTGGTTTGGGTATACTGGAAGGGCAAGCCGCTTTACTTGAGCAGAGTGCCTGGCACAGAGTAGGTGCTTAATAAATACTTGTTGATTGAATGATTAGTAAGGACATACCTTTCCTCTGATATCTTATCCATCTCTAGAGCTCCATTTTCTGGACTATATCATCCCCTTAAGCTTTAGACTTCATGAAGCTCATAGTATGGCCTCTGATCCCACAATAATTTGTTCTCTCATCCTGAATCTATTTACCCTTTAGGTCCCATCTTTGTTACTAGTTGTTGACTGAACTGAATTCAGCCAAATAGACCCAAGGGCTGATGGGAATTGGAAACCTTTCTTGTTTTCATCCAGGGATCTAGTCACTTTTCTACCACATGATAATAAGCTCTCTCTGTGTGGCTAAACTCCTTTCCCAAAGGATACTAACAGAGACTACATACTTTTACAACACTCTATCCCTCTCCTCTTTGTAACCCCAACCCTGTCTCCAAATAATCAGGTACAGTCAATTTTCCACACTGTGCCTGAGACCTGGTACTCATTGCCTTTCAGAGTACAGTTTTATGTTAAACATCTGGGCCCTGCCACTTAGGGAGAAATTCTGAGAACACACCACAGATTCATGAGCTCAGGGCTGGTGGGAGAAAAAAAACTTCCTCAAAACGGGCTTTCTATTTTGTCATTTAACTCTGGCTCCAATCATTGCTGTAAATCCCATGCTTTCATTCCCCAGTACCGTGTACTCAGTGGGTATCCAATACAATTAATTGACTGGCTGATTCATGTGCTACACTTGAGTCGTGACCGACATCTCTTGCAGATGTTTGATAAGTTTTTAGGTATTATAGCTCCTTACCATCTGAACAAAATCTTCCCCTTCTCTCACCTTCTGTGGCAACTACATAAATTTTTTATTATGTCCTGTCTTGCAGAGCCAGAAAACAAAAGTGTTTGCAACCCCTAGACAAGGTAGGAAAACGATGCCTTCATACATTTGACAATGGCATCCACCCCGCTCTTTTTACCACTGCCCACTTGAGGCTTTTAGCCTCAGGCTTATCACCTGACACGTGACTTATCATCAAATAAATGACTGTGCCATGGAGAGTGGATTTTTCTGGCATTAAAAATACATGAATTGGTAAAAAGAAAAATTTAGGAATGAAATAAGCATTTTTTTAAAGCACTTACTATGTACCAGACTCTGTGCTGCATCTTTTACAAATACTCTCATTTGATCCTGAAAACAGCCTACTATTAATATCCCCATTTTATAGTTGAGGAAACAAAGGCAGACAGAAGTCAAGTGACCTACCCAGGGTCACAAAACTAGGAAGTATCTGAGGTCAAACTTGAACTCAGAGATTCCCAACTCTAAGCCTAGCACTCCAACAACTGCACCAGTGTGTTTGTCCTTCGTTGCCAAAGAAGACCATGACATCAGAGAAATGATGACTTGACTTGCACTTGACTTTGTTTTGAGTGAGGGAGGGCTGCTCTGGATGGCTCTGGAGGAGAAGTGCACCAGGGAGATGCCTATTTAAAAGCATCCTTCTTTGCACCTACTACACACTGGGCCCAAAACAGCTGCCAACTTCATCTCATCTAAGTCTCAACTCTGCTGTTCCTTGATTGCTCATATATGTTAGTCTTATTTTCTCAAAAAGATTTCAAGCTCTCTGAGATTCCTCCGTAGAACCTAATACAGTTCTCTGCACGTTGGACGTTTGAGTGAGCAATAGCTGGTTGGTGATGCTTTAGGAAGTACAATTCTCAACAACTTTGTTACCTCTGGAAATCACTGTTCATTCACTGCTCCATTCCCCCTTGCTCCCTTCCCCACCCAATTCTCCCTTTCATTCTAACAGCTGCTAGTGTTAAGCTGTTTCTTCAGTCCTTGCCTATGGAAAGCCCTGACCTACATTATAGGATCATGGGCTTCAAATAGACATAGGAAACCTGGTCCAACTTCATTTGATCAATGTGGAAGCCAACTCTATACCAAGTAGAGTACTGGAATTAGGACAATCTAACCTCAGTCTTGCTTGTCAAGTTCAGTGACCTCCATGTGTGACCTTTGGCAAATCTCTTACCTATTCTGAACCTCAGTTTCCTCTTGTGTAAAATGGGGATATCAAGAGCACTTGTGTCACAGGGTTGTTCATAGGATCAAGAAGACAATTTATACAAAGCAATCTGAAAATAAAGTGTTAAATAAATGTGTCATTATTGAGGGGCAGTATGGTCCAGTGGATAGAGTGCTGGGCCTAAGTTCAAATCTGTCCTTAGACACTTACTAGCTGTATGACTCTGGGCAAGTCACTTAAACCTGTTTAACCTCAGTTTCCTCATCTGTAAAATGAAATAAAGAAGTAAATGGCAAACTACTCCGGTGTAGTGGGCATGGGAGATAGAGCATGAGCCAGACGTGGAGCCAGGAGGAACAAGTTCAAATTCTGTCAATTTCTAGATTTGAGAAAATGTTAACAATGACGATTAGATTTAAAAGGGTGCCAAGTCAACATTTTTTTCCCTGTAGAGAGCCAGTTGTTAAATATTAATCCGTATACCCCTGTCTTTATCAGAAAAATTACAATTCCAATCCCTATATCTATTATTATTTATTAAGATGGACTGTCATTAGGCTCTCACATATTACAGCTTCAAGGACATGATGTAAGGCTGAAAAATGATATTGAGGTTCCCTTTTACATCTTCCATTTAAGGCCTCACTAGTGGAAAACGAATTGAGTTCTGAAGGACTCATGATGAAAAATGTTATCCATCTCCAGAGAGAGAACCTAAGAACTGTCCAGTGCAAATTGAAATAGAATTTTCTCTTGTCATTTTTTTTTTGCAACCTGGCTATGTGGGAATATTTTGCATGATTTCACATGTATAATTGATACCACATTGTTTGCCTTCTCTATAAGTAGGGGAGAGGTTGGAGGAAGGGAGAGAATTTGGAACTCAAAATTTTTTAAATGGATGCTAAAAAATTAAAGCATAATAATTTTTAAAAAGAAAAGAAAATTAATTGAGGATCTATCACCTGCCAAGTTTTGCTCTCAGTTCCCCATGCCTGCCTACTAGTGGTAGGCATGTCCTCTTTACCATGAATTATTTAAATGAATGTTTGTCAGGTTTCCTGCAGTGCAACTAGACTGTGTTGAATGTGAATAGATGGGTTTTTGTTATAAGAGATTCCTTTGGGAAGAAAGCTTTATTTGAAAATGCACTGGGTGAGAGGTGCATAAAAGCTGCAAAAGATTAATTAAAAATGTTTGGTTCGTAGCAAACACCCCAAGCCCTATGTTGAGCACACACTGAGAACCCTCACTTCCTCAAGCTACCTTTGGTGCTCCTAGGTTTTCAAAAGCCTTTTTTTGTTTGAAAGAAAATTGCTCCATTTTCTAATAAGGCCAAATCACTTTGGCTATTATGACATGATGCTAGGAGATAATATCTGGTTTCTTATGTGCTTATGTTGTTCATGGGTATGGAATTTAATTAAATCTGAGGCTAGCAGCAAAACAAACCCCGTGAGATTTCTTTTTCCTTTTTCATCTTTCCTTCCTTTTTATCTGATTATCTGATAGTTGGAAATGCTAGCAGTGGGAATATAGATTCCTATTACAGAATTTTTGGTGTTATCTTTCCCTGTTGCCATATATCAGAAACCTAATAGTGGACATGTGACTGAGCCTCAGATTAACTGTTGAGGTGCTTCATCATCCTGGAAGACTTTTTTTGCTCTATGCATATTTCTGGCAACCTACTTTCTGATAGTTATGGCCTGTGCTTTCAAGACATGCACCAGTAGAACCAGGAGATGCCCGGATGCTGATGTACTGGAAGATATCGTGAACTACAAGTATGTAATTTAAAGTTTATCAGTGAAGTAGGATGAGCACAAGCAGTCCCTAACTTACTATGTCTGGCTTGCCAGCATCTCTTAAATACAAATGATCACCCAGGAATGGTTTCTCCACTGGCATGCCATATGAATTCAATCCTCCTCTTTCTCCCATCTATAGACCTCACCGCTGCCTCAAGATTTCTCTAGGCAGTGCATCCCCCAATCCTTTGCATGACCATTGGTGCATGTTTGGTGTTTAATAGAGAAAATTGGTATTCTAATTTATGCCTCTTTTAAATAATATTTTACAAATACCCAAATAAACAATAAAGGACATTTGAAGAAAGACCCTATCTGCATCCAGAGAAAGAGCTGATAAATAGAAGTATGTATAGAATAATTTTATATATGTATATATGTGTGTGTATGCATATATGTATATATGTATAAACACACACATATATACATACACATACATATATATATATATATACATATACATGCACACACACACCTATTTGTCCCTAATGGTAGCAATCTCTAGGGTGCGAGAGAAGGAAGAAAAAAAGGAAAGAAATTTACATCATAATTTTATTATATATTTAAAAGAAATAGCAAGTTGTACATAATAGTTTTTCAGTTTCATATGCAATCATATTTTTATTATTATATGTTATGAAAATGTTTGTTTTGTTTCATAAATTAAAAATAAGATAAATTTAAAAAAAATTTTCCCCCAATTACATGTAAAAACAATTTTTAACATTCTTTTTTTTAAGTTTTGAGTTCCAAATTCTATCTTTCTTTCCCTTCTCTCCTCCCCAGATAGCAAGCAATCTAATGTAGGTTATACAAGTTATGCCTGTTATTTCAAAAATCAATAACATAGGAATGATAGACACTGAACTTGGAGTGCAGAATCTGTAACCCAAGGCCCTGAATTTGAATGGACTACCTATGTTTACTGCCTTCTATATACAACCTAGTGCCTTTGAGCAAGTCACCTAACTCCTCTGGGCTTCCTTCAGTCAGTCAATAGGCACTTATTCAACATCTATGATGAGACAGATTGGGCAGCTAGGTGGCACAATGGATAAAGTGCTGAGTCAGGAATTCTCATTTTCCTGAGTTCAAATCTGGCCTCAGACACTTACTAGCTGTGTGACCTTGGGCAAGTCACTTAACTCTGTTTGCCCCAGTTCTTTATCTATACAGTGAACTGGAGTATCTTTGCCAAGAAAACACCAAATGGGATACTGAAGAGTCAGACATGAATGAAAAAAGACTTGAAGAACAAATGGGATAGGGTCTGTGCTAAGTGCTAAGGATACTAAGAAAAGCAAAAGACAATCCCTGCCCTCAGGGAGCTCATAATCTAATGGGGAGACATTGCAAACACCTATGCATAAACAAGATTACAAGTCTTTGGGGAAGATTCATACTTTTTTCATTTTTTTCTCAGCATGAATCAGAGACAACAGAGTTAGTGATAGACGCGGACTCCTGGGGATTCCTTTACTTTCCCAACCAGGGGAGCTGCTAATTGTTACCTTGTGTCTGTGACACATGAGAATTTCATGCTCCTTCATCCGAATGGCTTGAGACAATAATTTGTGGATCCAAAGTTCAGAGATACAGTCTTTTAAAGAAAGGTGGGTGGATTCTTAAGCAGCATTAACACTGGCATTTCTTCTCTAGGAACCCAAGTTCAAGCATTTGAGAATCAAATTTTATACAGAGAAATGCACAGGATTGCCTTTCTAGCAATATCAAGTTTAGGAAGTCGGTGCTTTTAAGTAAGAAAAGGAAGATTTCCTGGGCAGTGTTGGAAGGGACGATCATGCTCATGATTCTGATTACAGCAAAAATTCTTAACATGATATTCAAGGACCCCTCCAAGTGATATATTTAACAGACAGCTGGGTGGTTCAAGGTATAGAATGCGGGACTTTGAATTGGGAAAACTCAAATTCAAATATTGGTTCAAATACTTGCTAGATGTATAACCCTGAGTAAATCACCTAACCTTATGGTGCTTCAGTTTCTTTATCTGTAAAAAGGGGATAATAACAGCACCTACCGTTCAGAATTGTAGTGAGGATCAAGTGTAGCACCTTTTGTAGAATATTGTACAAACCTAAAAACACTGGAGCAATGCTAGTTCCTACTAGTGCTATTACCATTATCATTGCTGATGTTATATTTCAGGAAATCTTTGAGTTTGACCATGAAAGAAATTGGTTTTAGTTTTACTTACCTCTAAGTGCAATTTAATATTTCTTTTAATTATTTCAAAATATTATTCTGCTAAGGAGTTCATAAGCTTTGCTAAACTACCAAAGTAGCCCATTATACACAAAAAGGTTAAGAAATCCATTGAAATATGAGGGAGAAAATGTGGACTTTATCTTCCTCTACCACTATGCGTTTTTCAGATAGTATAAGTTCAGAAGGAAGTGTTAGAAGTGAGCCCATCTAACAAGCCCCCAACAGTGAGAAACATGCTCACCTTAAACAAAGAACAATGCCTGTTGTGAAATCAGGAAAGCCTTTATGAATTTTTACATCCATTCCCCCTGAATGGCTGGGTAGCCTCCCCAGTAAGGTTACAGGAAGACTATAACACATGCAGGAAGATGGGACTTCTTATACTGTTTTCCTGACTTTGGATCTCCTGTGACTCCATCCCCTGGCCACGTAACTCCATGTTTTCTTCTCTGATAGGTCCTTCCTCACACAGCTCTTTGGGCCTGCGCATTAGTTTCTGACCTCTAACCTGTCCATGCTAGGTCACAATCGTTATCACCTAGGAATGTGAACAACAGAACTTTCTTACTTCCCACAAAATTCCCCCTTTTATTCTTTATAAAAATTTCTGTTTCCACATCTAAATCCAATCGATAAATACCTCCTCACATTCTTTCCCTTATGAATTCTTCCCTTCATCTATCTCTCCTTTATATGAATATGCGTAGGAGGCAAAGTTGACCCACGAATGGACAAATTACAAAGGGGCAGTCCCCTTTCATAAGTACAAATACAGAAATTCAAAATACAAAGGTGGATCAATGAATTGTCCATTCAGAAGTTCCATCTCATACAGCAGATCTGGGGAGGAACATCATCTGATGCAGTTTTCTAGTCTGGATGAAGCCAACTTCAGCACAGCATCTCTGCATCTTTTTCCATTTATCTTCTTGTAGAAATCCAGATGTCCATTCTCCTACAAAACTGACTTTAACACAATTTTAGATGACCATTCCTAAGCTTTTTATACTTATATACTTACCACTCTTACAAATCAAAATTGGAACTTTGGCCAATTGTCATGTTTAAGAATTCACATTAGAACCCAGTTTTCCCATTTTACATTAATTCACTATTCATTTCCCCCATCAGGAAGATGAGATTTCACTAAAGAGTCAATAGCAGGCTCCAGTACTTACATAGATAAAATAAATAATAATTGTTAACACAGTACATATCACATCATAAAACAATTCCAACTTCTGGTCATGTGATCCTTCTTTTAAAGCATTTACAATATAGTCCACAAACCATTTTTCTTTTAACATAAAGAGAAAATAAGAACTATGTATGCTAACCTCACAAGCCCTTGACCTGATGGTCTCCGTACTATTACTAAGAATTAAAGGACCCAAACTTATTGTTGTTGGTCTAAAATCCTAAGCCTAATAGCTTAATTTTAGACTTAACCTCTGATGTTCCCCTAGCAACAATCTTTTGTTTAACAGATATGGTATTAAGCTTATCAAACTTTTGATTATAGGAAATTGCCACTAAGAGTAGGGAAACAATATTTCCCTAACTTCATGTCAGTTCCAGGCAGGAGTAGATTGTTAACTGGCATTCAGCCAGGTTTAAAGTCTGCCAAGTGTCAGTGGGTAAATTGAGTCAAGAGAATCCCACCTCAGCCCAGGCTGAATAGCAGCTCTCCCACCCTTCCCATAAGATCACCCTTTTCAGTTCATATCAGCATCTCACAGGCTCACTGGCATCATGGATCAGTGGCTCAGACCACCTTTCTTACTATCCGCACCTGGAGTTAGACCCAGAACAGTCAGTTAATAGTCCCATAAAATCTTAAAATAGCAAGCTCCAATAATCAATTTCAGATATGACTATAATGTCACATTGGCTAAGGAACATCCTTTGAAGTAAGCCTTAAGTAGCTTGCATACCTTTCCATACATGCTCTAGTTTCTGATTAAATAATAATCATTAAATCAAATTTACCATTAAAATCTTCAGTTATTGTTCTAATAGATCTACATCTGTTTCCCAAACTACTCTGTCCCTTTATAACCCTACTCAATCTAAAAGAATGAGCTACATATATGATGAGTTCAAACACTAACTTCAACTTATGTTCATGAAATGAATTCAGATCAAAACAGAAGCATTTAACTTATCCATCAATGCAAAATATTACCAGATGTTACCTGCCTCTAAGAAACTCAGACTGAAATTCTTTTCCCCAAACTAAAGATGTCTTTGATTTAGTCTCAGTAATTTGATTCGGTCAGTTGTATTTACCCAATTGCTTTTACATCATTTTGTAACATGTAAAGACCTTATTCCAAGTTGGGGCTTTTGTCCCTTACCCCCAAAGAGTTTTATTCCTGTTTGTCTAAAAGGGCCCTGGAAAACCACACCTTGTTCCACGTGGACTGGGGCTCTAGAAACCCATAAACTCTTCCCTATCACTATGCCCTATCAATCCAATTCTCCAGGTTACTGGCCACTCCCATCAAGGGCATTCCTGGTATCCCCAGACCACCTAGGGCCACCCCAGACTTCTCAGTCCCTCTATACTTAAGATAACAAACTTTGACCTCCTTTAGATGAAAGAAAGCTTGGGATGAATTCATTTGAGCAGGACCCAGTGTGTTACTGTTTTGGGGTCCCAAGTACCCCTAAACCTCAACAATTCCTTACAATTACAGTTAACTTTAAGTCCTAGTCTTATTCTATGGAACAATGATACAACATCATATTATACTTTGGTTTCCTTTCCTTTATCTAAATATTCCCATAAAATTCAGAAAGAATGTTCCATTTCAGGGATTTTCTTTCACAAGACCATACCAGAGTACCTATTTACCCAATTAATTGAAAACAATAAGATTCTACTACTTACATTGTGCTTACATTTTAAATTATCGGCTTTGATTATAGAAACATACCATGAAGAGGAAAAGCAAGAACTTAATTAGATATTGTCTCCACTTTATAGCCAGACTCAGAAATAATCAAGTAGGAAAACATCCCTTTTCAGAGGAACACAATGGGGAAACTGAGTCAGAAAGATCCCATCCCAGGCTGAGGACAGGATTGTCCCCTGAGGCTGCCTGTGACAGTCACATTCCTCTCTGTGTAGTATGACACAAGAGGTAATGGTCTCAGAGGCTTTTACCAAATGGCAGGTTTCACTAATCAAAAATTTTACCAGGACTTACATCTTAAATCTAATATTTGTCCAAAAAACCAATCACTGGAGATTATTTATCACCTAAACAAATTCCTTGTTTAGGAACTCCATATACAAACAGTTTACTCTTTACACAAAAGATTACAACTTTAACAAAGTGAGGGGCCACACCACTTGGGTGATCATTTTAGACTCTAAAATTTTAGGGGCCCTTGGGTGCAGCTGAAGCCACTCCTCTCTTTTGACAATTAGAAATAGTTAACATCTCTTCTCTGAGCATCTTCAGTTCAGATTAGATCTTAAGAAGTCCTTCTGTAACGACTGGACTTCAGAAGGAAAGGGAGATGGGGCCAGGAGGCTTTTTGTCTTAAAATTATCACAGAGCTTCCTGGAGCCATAAAATTCCTGGTCTCCCTTATCTTGTCCTTTATCTTCCAACCTCCCATAAAACCTGAAATTATAACAAATTAGCTTACAAATATAAATTTGGTAGGTAGGCCTTTCAAAAATAATACAAAACATTTTACAAAACATTTCTTCATACAACAAATATCTTCCTCTTCTAAGAGCAGTTTACACTTTAGCACAAAACCCTCATGAACCTAACTGGCAAAAATTACAAAAAAGATCTAAAAACCAAGGCCTTTTCACATTTGCCCATAAGCTTCCTTTTACAAACATACTTTTGTAAATGCTTGATTCATAGCAAAAACAATTTTAGTTAGAATTTCCTTCTTAACAGAAGAAATGAACTTTTAAACATACTTAATACATCCTTAGATGGAACAGGCTTCAAAATCACACCCATATATAGAAATATGTATGTATTTTTTCCCAAGGATTCTCATTTTCTCAATAGGAATTCTACAACACAGAAACTCGTACACAGAATTCATAACAGCTTTTTTTAATCAATTCATAATTAATTCAACCATGCAGTTTCTAATATAACAACATTTAGATGGACTACCTAAAAATTTAAACTATTTAAATTTACTTAAAACTTAAAATAAGCCATTACCCCATTCAGCTGAATGCATTTCTACATCACTTTGCACAGTAGTTCATCTCTTTGCCACCACATGGGCACACTATCACCTGACATCCTTTCAGATAGAGTCATCTCAAATTGGATTGAGCTATTTATTATCAAATCGAGTTAGATGAGTTTTATGTCTTCTTAAAATACTTCTTCACACCCTCACTCCTTACTGAAACCATATGAAACTAACTCATCCAGAACTATTCAAACCTTCTTATCTGATTTTCATATCTTCAATCAAACTTCTATTTTTTCCAAGTCTCTCAATCCCATTACTCAGATTATCCAGTTCCACCACATCTTAAATGTAACTATCTGTACTGGAATCCCCTTCTAGCTTAAAGCAAAGAAGTTAGCATTTTCACTGCTTATTTATAATGAAATGTAAGTTTCAAATTATTAAATTTCTATTCCATCCTTTTAAAACCCCAATCTATATATAACAAACTCCAAATTTTAAAAATTGTGTATTATGTTAGATAAATGTTGCATCTAACATATACCCATCCTTTCATAAAGCACTTTACAATCATAAATGCCAAATAACAATATCTTTTTTTGCTTAATCCTAATAGGAAGAGCATTCTCGGATGCTGCTCTGTATTCCTTCAGGATAGATGTTAATTTGAAATCATATCAAACCTGAATTTATAATCACTAATGATAAACATTTTAGCCTTCCTTTTTTTCAAACACTATTGCTACTAAAAGAAAACTTTATAACTTCCCATAATCTCTTTTTACTCTACTTCCTTAAGTAGCTGAAACACCATCTTCCAGCTCTCCTACCTCCTCCAAGGTCCACCAGACCAGGAGCTTTCCCAATGAACTCAGACTGGGAGGGGGAGGAGGGTAAACTTCCCTGAGCACAAGGTCTAGGTACATGGATACTGCTGTCTCATTCATATCCTTCTGTTTTGGGAATTTCAAGCTCTAGAAAGAGTTGAAATCCTACCTGCTCTCCTTAAGTTAGCACAAAATCCAGGCAGATATCCAAGGAATCTCCATACTCACCCTCTTTGTCTTCATCCTTCAGAATCTGGAGAGAGTCAATGCCTCCAAAAGAAATCACTGAAATTCCAAAGTGAACTTGCAATTTTAAACACACTGCCCAGCATCAGATACATTGACCCAATTCAAACCTAAAGTACAGAATTTGTCTTTAAGATCTCATCAAATCAAAGCTCAATTTTTCCCTGCAGACTGCCTGAAGCTCATTTTCCTTTATCTTTCTTTTCACATTCAAAAACATGGCCAGGGTCTGGAATGCAGAAACAAAGATTTTTTTTTAACCAACTTCTTAAAAGTATTCAAACTCTCTATTAACACCATTCATGGAACAGATAAAGCCAAACAGTAAAACATCTCTCTCTGTCTCTGTCTCTGTCTCTCTGTCTCTCTGTCTCTCTCTGTCTCTCTCTCTCTCTCTCTCTCTCTCTCTCTCTCTCTCTCTCTCTCTCTCTCTCTCTCTCTCTCTCTCCAGTCCACTCACTCCTCTGAGGTTGCTGTAATCAGGGAGGAAAGGAGAGGGGAAGATTAAGATATAACAGAATTCCAAGGGAAAGTCTGGCTACAACCTTTGCTACTCTGGCTGACTGCATGGCTGCATTTACAATTTAACAAAACACAAAGCAGATAGAGTAACACATTTCCTCTCTTTTTAGGAAATAAACTAATTTTAGATTAGACAGGTCAAAATTCAACTATTAATGTCAATTTACTCTGACTGATTCCAAGCCAATTTCAAAAGGATCCTTCCCAGAATCTAGATTCTCTCTCCCCCCGCTTTCTCTCTGCTCTCTCTCCAGAGCAGACAGTGGAAGGAATACAACCAGTATCCCTTCAGAAGAGCTTCTGAAGGAATACGCAGAGGATTATTCATCTTCTCCCAGGGACCATTATCTTAAGAGCGCTCACTTCCCATATTAGAACTTATGCTCTGAAGGTCCCCAATGATTGGCCGTGCCTAAGATCCCGAGGCAGACAAGTAGTACTTAATCACCGATTTTCCTGCCGTTGCTCAGGTCCCTGACTTACACTGCTTCTGGTCGTTCAATCCATTGTTTTACTTGAGTTCCTGAGTTCACAACAATTCCAAACAGTCCCAGAGAAGTTAGCAGTCAGAAGAGGGGAAACATGCCTATGGGTTTTTGAGCCACTGAAAAATCAGTGGGTGTGCTGTCATCCCCCACAAGCAAAAGTCCATCCTAACCTTTCTGATGCTAAAGATCCTGGACAAGCCCCCAAGAATTGTTAGAAGTGAGCCTGTCTAACAAGCCCCCAACAGTGAGAAACATGCTCACCTTAAACAAAGAGCAATGCCTGTTGTGCAATCAGGAAAGCCTTTATGAATCTTTACATCCATTCCCCCTGAATGGCTGGGTAGCCTCCCCAGTAAAGTTACAGGAAGACTACAACACATTCAGGAAGATGGGGCTTCTCATACTGTTTTCCTGACTTTGGATCTCCTGCTATCCTGTCCCCTGGCCATGTGACTTCATGTTCTCCTCTCTAATTAGCCTTCCTCACACAGCTCCTTGGGCCTGATCTCTAACCTGTCCATGCTAAGTCACAACCCTTATCACCTAGGAATGTGGGCAACAGAACTTACTTCCCACAGAAGGGAGTTTGCTTTCTAGCAACCCCTAATTTTCCTTATGAGAGATATCTGAGCTATTAGAGTAAGAACTGGAATCTATTCTTGGAATAAAAGAGGGCCTCACTAAAACGGGAGGTGTCACCTCTTCTAGGAACTCCAAATTTATTTCCTTTCTCAGAGGAGTTCAAACCACAGAACAGTTGGCTATATGTCTAGAAGACTGTAGAGTGCTGTGGGAGCAAGCAAGAATGTGAGAGAAAAAGAGAGAGAGAGAGAGACAGAGAGAGAGAGACAGAGAGACAGAGAGAGAGCGAGAGAGAGACAGAGACAGAGAGACAGAGAGACAGAGAGAGAGACAGAGACAGAGAGACAGAGACAGAGAGAGAGACAGAGACAGAAAGACAGAGAGAGAGAGAGAGAGAGACAGAGACAGAGACAGAGACAGAGAGACAGAGAGAGAGAATTAAACACATTGTGTTAGGAGCTACTATGAATCCTTTATGTATTTTCTACATTTTCTGTGGGCTGAAATAAAGCCTGTCTTATATCTGATAGACATCATCATCCTGAGTGACTGTCTGGGATCTGGAGATCCAGAAAGTACTCCTTGAAGGTATTATTTCATTGATATCTTTGCATCATAAGGGCCTCCCACAGTGCCTAGCACACAATTGGCACTTACTATACGCTTGCTGATTGACTGGGCAGGAGCTACACACAAACTGTATTTGAAGATTTCTGTAAGGTAACGCTGGGAAAGGGCAAAATGAGCCAGAAAGAATGATTTGGAGAGGAGAGGGGACCGCCCCCAAGATCAACTCCAGAGCTTGGGCTATTGGACCATGGCTTACGTTGTCTGTTGATTTTATTGGTGGGCTCACTTTATTGAGCTTCTGGAACCTTGAGGGGGAAAAAAGTTGCAAGAGTTAATTTTTTATGGACCTACTAATTAGTTGTATGGCATCTAGCAAGTCATTTCAACCTCTAAAGTAGGTGGCACACTGGACAGGGCCCTGAGCCTAGACCTGGCCTGCACAACATATGGGCCCAGGCCACCTGTAGACCACCAAAGGATTTTGGGTGGCCAGAGTAAAATGTGGTGATGCCGCTGCACACTCTCCTGTTTGTCATGTGACCCACGGCAACCAAGCATCATCATTCTGTCTCTAGTCTAACCTATCTGCAACCTGAAGAAGTTTAGCCTATTTTAGTTTTGATCCCTACCTATTCTCAGGTTGTGCAGGTCTGGCCTAGAGTTAGGAAAATGAGTTTTCCTGAGTTCAAATCTGGCCTCAGACATTTAGTAGCTATGTGACCCCTGGGCAAGTCACTTCACACTATTTGCCTCAGTTTTCTCATCTGCAAAATGAGCTGGAGAAGGAAATGGCAAACCACTCCAGTATCTTTGCCAAGAAAACTCCAAATGGGGTCATGAAGAGTCTGAAACTACTGAACAACCAGGGAATTATTTCTTCATTTGCAAAATAAGGGGGGAGGGTGTGTCAGACTCAATGATTATCAAAGTCCCTTCTAGATCCAAAGCTTTACTACTATGACCTTAGGAATCATTTTTTAAATCCTGAATTCTGCTGAATAGTGTCTAAAAAGGAGACTGGTGTTTATTATTATAAAATTAGAAGAGAATTGAAGGATGAGTAAGTTGTCTTTGCATCTAGTGACAATGAGAGTAAGCAGTATTCCTCTGAGACGCCAAACAGTGCCCAGAACATAAAGGTCAACAGCAAACCATAAATCACATATCCAACAAAGCAATTTCTTCAGGCTAGACATGGCAAGCTGCATCTGTATTGATTGCTAAGCTTTATAGGAACACCACTGCCTTTATGTAATCAATTCGTGGCAGCTTTGAAATCCCAATGCGACAAGTCATAAACTATATCCTCTGCACAGGTATTTGCAGGTGAGGGGGATCCAGACAAAAAAACCATGCACGAAGTGGTGGCACCTGGCAGTGACACCCAAACACCAGCACTCCAGCTTTTAGGAGGCCACAAGTGAGCTGTGGTTGTTATGGAGACAGTCAGTGTTCCCCATGAATGAACAGCTGCTCCAGATCAGCCAATGCATAGAGAAAGGTTACTGGAGTCAGTGGGGGCAGCCCAGGATTTACACAAAGGCAAGCATACAGAATCCTCCAACAGTAGGGGACAGAGGACAAGGGAAGGGGCTGGAGTTGGGGTCAGGGAAAGGAGAGAGCTCTGTACTAATATTTGCAAAACAGTGGGCTTTGTTACTGGATCAAACAATGAGAGCTGGAAGAGACTTTACAATCCATCTAGTCCAATTCCTTCATTTTACAGATGGGGAAACTGAGGCCCAGAGATGTGAAATGGCATGCACAGTGTCACACTAAAGTAAGATGTTTATGCTAAGACTTTCTCCATTCCCTTTTCAAACGTGGTTAAAACTTAAATGAATAACAAAAGGTTTTTTTCTCTCTGTTGATGTCTGAATACATCTCTTTCCAATCTATAAAGGCAGCATCTTCTGAAGGTGCCTTCAAGAAAGCAGGTTCCAGAAAAAAACCCCTTCTTATGTTGAACCTAGACAGTTTCAACCAGCAGAGTGTGTCATTACCAACCACAGCGCAGCTTATTAATTATGCAGAGCTCTTCCAAAGGATCCACCTCCTCATTAATCAAAAGATATAGGATTCCCTCTCTTTGTTTGGCTGCCTCTTGCTTACCATCTGCTGATATCCACTACACAAAACTGGAGTGATTCAGAAATCCGAATTCTGTCAGAAAGAAACTCCCCCCTCTCTCCAACCTACTCCCACTCCCAAATTCCTGGACACTGCATTGGGACACAGATCTTTGCTGTTCTCTATCCTTGTCATTCATTCATCCATCTATTCAGTCCTTCAGCTAATATCTATTGAGGACATGACAAAGCATGTCCCACAGTTTCTAATAGAGAGGCGATGGATTCAGCATGCAGAATGAGATAATTATTTTGAACATAGCCAACATCTTATAAATCTTATAAAGATTTTGTTGTTGGCTGGTTGTTGTTGTTCAATGATTGGGAAGGGAGAAAAAAATTTTATTAAAAATATTTATTGAATGCCACTATGTGTGAGACACTGGTGCTAGGGATTGAATAAAATATAAACATGAATAGGAAAAGATCCTTAATCTCCAGGAGCTTTCCAGGTTTCACCAAAAAACAAAAGATTCTTTTGTCACTGTGGGTTTATGTAAACACAGAATATGATCACATGCTTTGTTGACACATGGGTGTATATTGCATATAGGATGCCAATAGAATAACCATTTGATTCTGACTGAAAATTCCAGGCACATTCCCTTGTCACAAGGGTAAATTAAAAAAAAAAGAACATATGCTTTTTCATATTAAGCAATATTTACACATGGGTTTGGTTTGGAACCCTGAATGGTAGGTATACTTCCTGGAATGTTAGTTCTGTAATGGACGTGGACTGGCCTACGTGGACTGACCTAGGGAGATCAAGTTTTATAGCAAGCACAGGTATTTCTTGCTGGCTTCCAGTCCATGTGACCAAATGGAAATTTGGGAAGGCATGCTTCTGGTCGTGGGGGACTGAGGGGCTAGAAGTCTATAATGATGAAAGCTTTTAATTGGCTGTGGAGACAGAACTGTTGGCTATAGGATTTATGAGCCAGAATTCAGAGAGAGAGACAGAGACAGAGAGACAGACACAGACACAGAGAGAGAGAGAGATGTAGAGAGCACAGTAGCCATCGTTCTCTTTCCTCTTCTCAGTTTTGAAGCTTCAGGATCTCTTTGAGCTGTTTCCATGGATGGAGGAGAGGTAACTGCCTTCTCCCAATAGTGATCTAGCCAATAGTGACCATGAACTCATGGCAACCCTATATTTTTTGTATTTGCTTCTCTGAGTAAGTGACTGAGTACTAGTAGCCTTGAGGCGAATGCATCTAGTCAGGGACTTTATGAGGGGTGGTGATCCCATCAGAAGTATCTTTGGCAGTCAGAGGAGAATGGCAACAGAAGCAGTGACCACGAAAGGCAGAAGTAGCCAACATTAGTGGAAATGCCTGTTATGGATGCAGAAAGACAGTTTTCTAAAGAGAAAGGTATTGACCTGAAGGCTAGTAGAAAACTACACCTAAGAAAAATTTCATGAGGACTCAATTAATGGAGAAAAGGACAACCAGGGATAGGAGGTGGGCAGTACTCCTTTGCCACAGGTGTTTTCATATATTTACTTCATTATCATTGCACTTTAATTTTAAGTCCACTCTCCCCACAAACCCTGGATGTTTTTGTGGGAAGGTGTGCTTCAAGTTTTAGGGGAAATAATTTGTAACTAGTGTTCTTGCTATGCCATTTTAGTAAATGCCTTTTTTAAAAAGCTAACTGAATCTATGGTCTGATTTTTTAAGGGGAAGCACATCAGTAGGGGCTCATTAATTTCAGTATTATGGGGGTCACTCTCAGGGTTATCCCTAGAATCAAAAGCAGCAGTTATCTCTCTGGGGATCCAACCTGTCAGGGCCAGAGTGAATTGAGAGAGTGAGCACACAAGACTTGCTATATTCATGCTATATTACTTTTACTATCCCTTATCCTACAAATGAGACTGGTCTTATGGGCAATAACAATAATTTTATTAATAACTATGGGACTTGGTTTCTTTCCTAAATGTAGGTCTACTCAATAGCTACTCAGAATTGCAGCCAGGATATAGATCAATATCCATTCAGAACTCAGAAGCCTTGTCCAATTCTTTTCTTTTATCGGTCAACCAAAGAACACACTATTTCTGAGTAGAAGAAATTGATTCAAACAGAACAGCAAAAAAAAGTGACTAGAACAATCCCTCCCACACATATAAGATTACACTTTCCCATAGGTTCCTATCTCATCAGTGGATAAAATGATACATGAGAAGAATATGTATGACTGGGGTCCATAAATGTCCAGGAAAATTTATGAAGGAACAATTATGTAGAAAAACATGTTGCAGGGATGCCTACCAACTGGGGAATGGCTGAACAAGTTGTGGTATATAATTGTGATGGAAATCTACTGTTCTGTAAGAAATGATGAGCTCAATGATCTTAGAAAAACATGGAAAGACCTGCCCGAAATAACACAGAATGAAATGAGCAGAACCGAGAGAACATTGTACATAGAAACAGCAATATTGTTTTAAAAATGGCTTTGAATGAACGTCATTTTGACTATTATAAATACTCCAATTAATTATAAAGGTCTTAAGTCAGGAAGACCCATCTTCCTGAGTTCAAATCTGGCCTCTGACGTGTGAAGAAAGATGCTATCTTCATCCAGAGAAAGAACTGAGAAATAGAAGTATCTATAGAATAATTTTACATATATACCTATTTGTGTCTAATGGCAGCCATCTTGGGGGACGGGAAAAAAAAGAAATTTACATACTAACTTTATTATATATTTAGAAGGAATAGCAAGTTGTACATAAGAGATTTGCAGTTTCAAGCACAATCTTTTTTATTATACTGTATTACGAAAATGCTAGTTTTATTCCATAAATTAATAAACAGATAGGTTTTTTTAAAACACATATGATCGGTACTGTGTGTAGCCAGGACAGCTTATGTTGTTAATGTGGCATGCTCAGTGGAATTCTTTTTTGTCTCCAATACTGCTTCTTGATCCCCCACAGAGCTACTGGTCTTCTGGTCATGCCATTGAACTGTGACCGATTTTTTTCAGGGTTGGAGTCATTTGATGAGCTGTTCTCTCTGCCATGTTGCTTTCTGTTGTTGTGATTGGATTGTCCAACCCCCTTCACCCTCCCACTGGGCTACTAGAGCCTCTCCAATGAATAGCCGCTTTTCTCTGCTACCCTCTATTTGTCTTCAGTTGCTAGCCTCTTACTCCATTAGACAAAGCTCTTTTACATGAGAATTCTAGCCCCCATTTTAGCTATTCAGTAATTTAGATCCTAAAGGGTCAGACCCAGTCAACTAACCAGCTAGAGACATTTAAGTTGGTTTGGTGAACTGAACTCTGATGCAACATGGCCTCTGTCTAAACTATTATTTGAATTGCAGTCATAAAACTCTTTTTTACTCCTATCATATCTCTGGTTATTAATCTGGGTGCCTATGAATTATCCCAGGAGTTCGTTTAGAAAAATCATAAAAAAGCAGGGTGGAGTGGTGGTAAGGAGATTCCACTTAACCCTTATTATGATTCTGGTCTACCCCTGGAGCAAGACAAAGGGGAAGATCATGGGAATTGGTGATACTGGTGGATTTTTTGTTTTGTTTTCTCCCTAGCAAAGAAATTGCTAATTGTTGATTTGGAGACCTTTGTCCTGTTTCTCTCATGGAAAACCAAATCACAATACTTTCTACATAATAATAATGTTTGTGGAATTGAATTAAAGTGAATAATAATATAATTATCTTCCACTTAAGTTCTACTTTACCATTCCATTATGGTAGGAATGTGCCCTTGGGTTCTCAAAAGCTACAGCAGAAGAGTGAAAGGTTTGGCAGGTTCTAGCAAACTAGAAAGGATTCAAGCACCTGCTCAGCACCAGATTGCTTGTCTGTTAGCTAGGGATCAGACTACCTAAATTCAGAGATGCTCCTGACTAGATTTGCCACAGTAACTCCCTACAGCTATCTGTTAAATCAGAGAGGTTGTGATTAACTTAGTCATTCCTTCATTCATTTATTCAATAGTCATAACTACTTAGCAGGGCAGTGAAAGTGCCAGGTTTGGAGTCAAGAAGACTCATCTTTCTGAATTCAAATTCAGTCTCAGACACTTACTAGCAGTGTAACCCCGGGCAAGTCACTTGACTTTGTTTACCATAGTTTTCTCTTCTGTAAAAGGAGATGGAGAAGGAAATGACAAATAACTCCAATATCTTTGCCAAGAAAACCCCAAATGGGATCATGAAGAGCAGGACAGGTTGAAAAGACTAAACAACACTTAGCTTAGGTCCTGGCACATAGTAGGTGCTTAATAAATGATTGTTGACTTGACTTATCAAGCACCTGGCAGCATTTAATTTTTATTAAGTGACATGTACCATGCTAGGCTAGATCTCTAAAGACAAAAATGACAGTTTCTTCCCTCAAGAAAATTACATTCTGTTGTATTCATAACCAATGAAATTAGAGATGCTTAACTGATTCGAATCCTTCTTAGAATTCTTTGCTCTCTTTGAGTCTCAGGTTAAGAGCCACTTTCTGCAGATCTTTCTTGTTTTTCCTCCTCCCCCCCAGTCCTCCACTATTGTCTTATAATTGCTTTGCAAGTGTATGCATCTATGTGAACATACATGCATGTGCGTGCTTGTTTGTATATGTACGTACATATACAACCATGTAGTCTTACACGTTAGAAATAAGCTTCTTGTGCTTATTCTTTGTATATTATTAACCTGAAAACTTGGTTAAAGAAAGGCAACAGGCTAATGCATACATTTTATAATTTAATTAATTAATTATTCAATTCCCTATTAAAGACAACGGTAACATAATGCATTATGGAGCCAGAAATGTTCTGGCTACCCAGTGCAGAAATCTTCTGGCTTATATACGTTTTGCTGTGAGAAAGGAACTCTCCTAGTTGAACAAATCATAAATTCAGTAAGACAGGACAATTAACAAAGTAATGTTGGTCAGGCCTTGGGATTCCAGCTGGGTAAACACATGTCTTGGTGATAAAGAAGGAAATCCCACCACTAGTAAGTGGCAGGCTTCCTGCCCTAAACAGATAACTGACATAGGAAAGAGTAAACAAAGTTCAATAGAAATTACGACCTAGGTTAAAGGTCTCCTAAGGAGTGTAGAGTCAGCCTTGGCTGGCTTTTGCTGACACAGGAAAAGGCATTCTCTGAGTCTGCTTCAGAGAGAACAAAGAGATTATTCCAAAATTTTATATTAAACATTATCAATATCTAGCCCAGTACTTTGTATATTCTTTGTATATCTAGCCCAGTACTTACTGTACACTAGGTACTTAACAAATGCTTTTTGATTGAGTTGAATTAAAAACTTATGCTAAAAAAAAAAAAAAATCCTTGTCACTCAGTGGCTGAAATTCTACCACTTGAGTATTCTCTCTTTAATTTAAAGCTTTAATGCTTATTAAGATGAAAACTCTTCTGGAGAGGTCATCCACTCAGACAGGAGTCACCAGTCTTGTTCTGATAAGAAGCTACTTTTGATATATTGATCAGACAATATAGAGTATTTTAAAATGTTTGCTGCAAATGACACTTACTATTGATGAGAGGCTTAGCACTGCTTGGCAGTATCTGGCTTATAAAGGGTAATGTATACATGCTAAGAGTTTCATAAAGGCATTCAGGAACAGGATGGAGATGAAAGAAAAGGGAGAAGGGGAAAAGGAGACAGGGAGGAAGAGACAGCTCATAACACTCTCTCTCTCTCCCTCCCTCCCTCCCTCCCTCCCTCCCTCCCTCTCTCTCTCTCTCTCTCTGTCTCTCTCTCTTTCTCTCTCTCTCTCTCTCTCTCTCTCTCTCTCTCTCTCTCTCTCTCTCTCTCTCTCTCTTTCCCAGACAAACCAGGCTAAGCTCCCAGACTTATTTCTGTCTCTCACAGTAAAGCTTGGAGATTGATCAGCAGCCCATTTTAACCCTAGGCTAAGGGGAAAGAGAGACTGCTTCCAATTACGACTTCAATGGATCTGTGCTATTTTAAAACTGATGAAATCTTAAAGCAGGTTAAAGTCTGTTTTAAGATATCACTTAAGATATCATTTTTACCTTAGTTTGAATAAGAGACTTTGTGGTGTAGTCAGTTACTCAAGAAACATTTATTAAGCGCCTACTTTATGTCAGGCATTATGCTAAGTACTGAGGATACAAAGAAAGGGAAAAAACAGGCTCTGCCAGTGCCCAGCTCACAATGGGGAAAAAACATGCAAAACAACTATGTATCAATAAGCTACATATAGGGTAAACAGGAAACAATTAACAGGAGAAAAATGCTAAAATTAAGAGGGTTTGGGGTGAAATTCCATCATTTATTAAGCACTAAGTCAGAGGAAGGTCCAGTGCTAGTCAAGGCTACAAAGACAGAAAAGAAATAACCCTTGCTCTCAGGCAGCTTATATTGGGGGAGAAGAGTGGTTGGGGTGGAGGAATATAACACAATAAAGTAAATACTAGGCAATTTGAGGAGGGAAAGTACTACAATCAGCATAGAACATCTTCCATCTATTCTCATTCAACGTCCTGTCAATTCTGACTTTGAGGCTGACCCTAGAATTATGTGGCAACCAGGCTGTTACCAGCAGCCGCCAGGAGCGCTCCAAGCTTGAGTTGTTCTCATCCTTAGTCAATTGTCTAAAAAAAAGAAATTTGAAGATCAGGGTTCTCATCTTGGTTCTGTTACTTCCCAGCTGTGTGGTCAGCCTCCGAATCTCTGTTCCTTTATCACCGAAATGAGAGATAGTAATACTTTCCCTGTATACCTCACAGGACTGTTAGGAGATCAAAGGAGATATTGAATAGGAAACCCATTGCCCTCTGTGAGACCCACTTGAGCCCCTCATCGCCCAAATAAGGCTGAAGACTTGAACTAGCCAATCAAGAGGATGATTTGAGTCCTTCTGGACAGATAGATTAATAATCCTTTGCAATAATTTGTGAGTGAACCCAAAATCTTCCTGCTGTATCAAAAACCACAAGACCAGATTAAGCTTGCACAGATATCCTAAAATCTGGGGTACTTCCTTGCTTTATGAAAACTATAATTTTGGCTAACAAAAGGACAGATCTCCTAAGTCAGGGCCACTTTCTTGATTATTGGGAACTGTAATCTTAGCTGACAGAAGGCCAGACATCTTGAGTTAAGGGCTTTTCCTTGCTTCACAGTGATGAAGAATCAGTGCATGAGAGTCAAGGTATATGTTTTGAAAGAATTTACTCAGAATCTCTCCAAGTTAATAAAGGCATTTATTGGGGTGATGTGCCTAAAAGACTCTGCTCCTTATGGGAGGCCACAGCACCTCAGGGGCCTTTTTGGCCATGGGAAACAGAGCATCAGCAGGTCTTGATTCCCATGGGAGACAGAACACACAGTCAGGTTATGTGTCTGGTCTATATACAATTTAACAGGGTAGGGGGAGAGTGGGGAGCTACTATGGTTTAAGAAAATGGGAAGGGGAACAAGAGAGGGAAGGAGGAGCACTGCTCTGGAATGTCATTTAGACCATACAGATAAGCAAAGGGAAGAGGAAAGGGGAAAGGAGAGCACTGCTCTGCAATGTCAGAGAGTTGGAGATGTTTTGTGAATGCAAACAGATAAGCCCACTGGGGGAGGCTTCAGTGCATAGTCTTCTTGAGGTTGGATTGTGATCTATGAGCACGTTCTGGCTGGTCACATCCTGCATCCTGTTTGCTCTACCTACCTCGAGCCCTCCTTTCTTTCTCTCCTCATCACTGAGTCTTTAATCTGTGCGTCCTATCCCCAAAGAGAGCACAGTTACATGGCAGCTCCCATGCATTCACATGTGCCACTTTGAGAAAATAAACACTCATACAGCCCAATTCTGTTTGTCTTTCTTAGAACTCTGGAGGTTGACACCTCTTATCTTGTCTCTTAATATTTTCCTTCTGGTACTGAAGTGGAGAAAGAAAGAGACAGACAGACAGAGAGGGAGACAGAAGAGGAGAAGAGAGAGGTGGGAAGAAATGGAGGGGACAGACAGAAAAAGAGAGAGAGAAGAAGAGATAAGTAGGGAAGAAAGCGAGAAGAGAGAGAAAGAGGGAGAAAGAGAGGAGACAGACAGAAAAAGAGAGAGAAGGAAAGAGAAGTAGGGAGGAGAAAGGGAGAGAAGAGAGAGGGAAATAGGGAGAAAGAGGAGAGAGAAGGGAAGGGAGGGGGTGGGGAGGGAAAGAATAATTTCTGATGATCCTTGCAGAAAATGGTGACCATCCCTCCCTCCTCATCTGGGCTTCCAGATCAGGGCAGAAGTTGTACAATAGGTCAAAGATATACTATCTCTGCTTTGTATCATGTTCTTTTTCCTTCTTCCTTCCTTCCTCTAACCTTGTCATTTGGACTTTTGGCAGGAGAAGGCAGAAAGGAGGAATCCGGGTGATTGAAGACCACATGAAAAGGCATGGACAACATCATGGTCAATTTCAGGGAGAACAACTGATGCTAATAGCTTCCATGACTCCTGTGCACTGTGAGGAATCAGGGGACCAGGGCAAAGCTTGGAATACTTCCAAAATAGAGATAGTACAGTATTTTTGAAGAGCCCAGATCCAAATTTGCTGAGACTGCCAGCTATTATGAATCGTGTTCAACTAGTAAGCTTAGGGAAGCTGTTTTTTTTTTTCAGTTCACAATTCTGAGACAAGGAGTACATACTCCTTCTACCCATTCCTTTGCAGAGAAAATAGTATGTATGATTAGGATTTCTCCCAACAAAAGGTTCTGGTGGGAAACAGGAAGAGAGTTAAGAGAGGGAGAGGATTGGATACAAGTGTCTACACGTGAGCATTTAGCCTAATTCCCTTTTCATTTTATGCTGTATTCAATAAAGTACGTGATCATAGCACTCTAAGTGTGACTCTATAAATGTATTTGGAAATGAGCTGAGAGAATGAATCTATTACTGGGTGAGAAGATCAGAGCTAGACCTAGGGAGCAGATTTCATATTTTATTGTTTTGAGCAATATTCTATTTCGTCTCTAGATTAGATTGGGAACCAGACAATAAGTCACAACTGCTTCAGTGACACATTCATGTGGGTTTGGCAGCATCAGGACTCAGCCTAGGTGTTTTCAGACTAAGAACTCTCTCACGGCCAGAAGGGCTACTTCAGTCTGTTGTTGTTCAGTTGTTTTCAATCTTGTCTGACTTTTTGTGACTCCATTTGGAGTTCACTTTGGTAAAGATACTGGAGTGGTTTGCCTTGTCCTTTCCCAGCTCATTTTACAGATGAGGAAACTGAGGCAAACAGGATTAAATGACTTGCCCAGGGTCACACAACTAAATAAGGAAGTATCTGAAGCCAGATTTGAACTCATAAAGATGAGTCTTCCTGATTCAGGCAAGGCACTCCCTCCTCTGTGCCACCTAGCTGCCCATTACAATCCATTAGGGAAGGACTATCCTTGGCACTTTGGAAAAAGAGCAACTGATAACGTCCAGACTGGCAGCTTAAATTGATTAGCACCTGATAGGCAATTCAGATATTGTACTTACATAACCAAACTCCCTTGATGAATAATTTACACAGAGACATGCTGTTTTCTCATGGGCTTAAGGAAGCAGAACTGTAGCCACACAACCAAAAGGTCCCAAAGGGGTCAGTGACACCTGTATAAGACTTCTTAGAAAACTGTAAAGTACTAGAAATATCTAAGGGATTGTATTGAAAGATTGAACTAAGTTTTGATATGGAGGGAGGGGAAAGCAAGTGGAAACAGTGTCAGAGCAGGAAAAGCATAGACAATTTTGGAGTACTCCATACATTTGCCTGAAATAACATGGGTTTGGTTTTATTATTTAATTAATTGCATAGACTTATGAGAGTGAATGGATAAAATGTTAATAATGCACATTAAATTTAAAAGTATCATATGTGTTTATTTGGGTATAAAATTGGGTATAAAAGCACATATATGTACATACATACACATACATATATATTTTTTGTAGGGGGGCACAATTGTAATATTTTAATTTTTAATTCAATTTATTAATAATTTCATTTTAACTTAAATTTTAATATTTATCAGCATACCTCTAGTGGGAAGATATCTCAAAGATCTGGTTCTTGTGTTCTTTTTTTTTTGTAAACAGTAATTTTTTTGGTAAATAGTAATCATACGGTTTTTTAAAATAATTGCTAATTAATTGAGTTCATCTTAGCATGACTGCTTCAAAAATATTTACTTAAAATTGTTTCTTTTGCTCTATATAAGTCAGGTCTAGAAGAATTTATTAAGTGCCTATTATGTGCCCAGCACTGTGCTAAGTTCTGGAGTTACAAAGAAAAGATAAAATAGCCCTTGCCCTCAAGAAGCTTAGAATTATCTAATAGCAGAGACAACAAGCAATGATGTACAAATACTTACATATATACATGCGTGTGTATCTATATATGTGTGCATGTGTATATATATGTGTGTATATATATATACATATATATGATAAAATGGAAATCCTATCAGACAGAGGGGCATTAAGGGCGACTAGAAAAGGTTTCTTGCAGAAGGTGGGATTTGAAGGAAGATAAGGAAACCCAGAGGTGGAGGTAAGGAGGGAGAGCATTCCAGGCATAGACAACAATCAGTGAAAATGCATGAATTTAGGAGATAGAGTGTCACTTTGAGGAAAAGCAAGGAGACCAGTATCACTGGACTGTAGACTACATGGTGGGGAATAAGACTGAAGACTGGGAAGGAATCAGGACATGAAGGGCTTTAAAAGCCAAGCAGAAGACTTTATATTTGATCCTGAAAGTAATAAGGAACCAATAATGCAAGTATGAAGACTGATTGTCTTCTGAAGAGACAAAAACACAACTACAGAGAATGGTTTATTTATTTTCCTAACCCCTGCTTCTATTATCCAAGCTCTGAGACAACTTTGACATAATGTAATACTGTAATATCTACTGGCTTTTCCCTTTCTTCCAATATCTACAGCACTGTGATTCCAAGATCCTGTAGGGCATATATATATAATATATCTGATGTTTGTGTGTGTAACTACAAACAACTCTTACCAAACAAAACCTGAGGCTATGTAACCTAAATAAAATACAGCACCAAAGTCAGTACAATAACAGAATGAAACTATCTCCTTCCCCCTTTCTGCCCTCTCCCCCTTCAATAAAATTCTGCTCCTCTAAGAATATTCAACCAGGAAATAAACATACCTGCTTCTTAATACTGGAGCTATGAGACTGTACAGATGAAAGTTTATTTTGTGTCTTCATCAAAACATTGCCTTTTTTCCTGTTTCATTTGGATGTTCAAGGTACCTAGCTTCCTAAGCCCCACCCTGCCTCAAGCAAAAGGTATGTTTCTTGACTCCCAGTAAATTGATACAATGGCTAGATGGCTCTGAAATGTCACTGGAAACCCTTCGTCAGTTCTGATTTCCTTAAAGAAAGGAACTGAGTGGGCGGAGCCAAGATGGCGGAGTAGAAAGACACACATACACATAGCTCCGAACCCACAACCCACAGAACGGCTAGAGGGGACCAACTCACGGTGAATTCTGCACCCAGAGGCCACGGAATATTGGAGCGTGGGAGATTTCTGTTCCGGAGAGACCTGCAAACCTCTTGCGGGGGGTGGCGGACTGGGCGCCGGGACTGGGAGCAGAGGGCAGCCCTGCAGCGGCCGCGACACCGTGAGGAAAAGATCCGAGCGGGCTACGGGGATGGGATCTCCAGCGGCCACGTGGGTCCCTCCACCCACAGAGGCAAGGTCCGTTGCGCTGCAGATGCGGAGCCCAGCCCAGACCTGCGGTGGCCGCGGCTCCGAGAGGTACAGATCCGAGCAGGCTTCAGGGACGGGATCTCCAGCAGCGGCACAAGCCCCTCCACCCACAGGTGATGGGGGTCGGTGAGAGAGTCTCTTTGGCGGGTTGAGAGGGGAGTGGGGTGCCCCCATGGCTCGGGCCACCCCGGGAGATAGAAGCTGAGAGGCGGCTGCAGACAGGGGCTCCCCAAGCGGACGGGAGCCTGGATCCATTGTGGAAGGTCTGTACATAAACCCCCTGAGGGAACTGAGCCTGAGAGGCGGCCCTGCCCCGACCTGACCACCTGAACTTAATTCTCACACTGAATAGCAGCCCTGCCCCTGCCAAAAGCCCTAAGGCGGGAAGCAGCATTTGAATCTCAGTCCCCAAACGCTGGCTGGGAGGACCAGGAAGTGAGGTGGGTGTGAGGAGAATATTCAGAGGTCAAGTCACTGGCTGGGGAGAATGCCCAGAAAAGGGAAAAGAAATAAAACTATTGAAGGCTACTTTCTGGGAGAACAGACATTTCCTCCCTTCCTTTCTGATGAGGAAGAACAATGCTTACCATCAGGCAAAGACACAGAAATCAAGGATTCCGTGTCCCAGCCCACCCAATGGGCTCAGGCCATGGAAGAGCTCAAAAAGAATTTTGAAAATCAAGTCAGAGAGGTGGAGGAAAAACTGGGAAGAGAAATGAGAGGGATGAAAGAGAAGCATGAAAAGCAGATGAGCTCCCTGCTAAAGGAGAACCAAAAAAATCTTGAAGAAATTAACACCTTGAAAACTAGCCTAACTCAATTGGCAAAAGAGGTTCAAAAAGCCAATGAGGAGAAGAATGCTTTCAAAAGCAGAATTAGCCAAATGGAAAAGGAGATTCAAAAGCTCACTGAAGAAAATAGTTCTTTCAAAACTAGCATGGCACAGATGGACGCTAAGGACTTTATGAGAAAGACAGATATCACAGAACATAGCGAGAAGATTGGAAAAATGGAAGATAATGTGAAATATCTTATTGGAAAAACAACTGACCTGGAAAATAGATTCAGGAGAGACAATGTAAAAATTCTGGGACTACCTGAAAACCATGATCAAAAGAAGAGCCTAGACATCATCTTCCATGAAATTATCAAGGAAAACTGCCCTGAGATTCTAGAACCAGAGGGCAAAATAAATATTCAGGGAATCCACAGAACACGGCATGAAAGAGATCCAAAAAGAGAAACTCCTAGGAACATTGTGGCCAAATTCCAGAATTCCCAGGTGAAAGAGAAAATATTGCAAGCAGCTAGAAAGAAACAATTCAAGTATTGTGGAAATACAATCAGGATAACACAAGATCTAGCACCCTCTACATTAAGGGATCGAAGGGAATGGAATAAGATATTCCAGAAGTCAAAGGAACTAGGACTAAAACCAAGAATCACCTACCCAGCAAAACTGAGTATAATACTTCAGGGGAAAAATTGGTCTTACAATGAAATTGGGGACTTTTCAGGTTTTCTTGATGAAAAGACCAGAGCTGAAAAGAAAATTTGACTTTCAAACACAAGAATGAAGAGGACCATGAAAAGGTGAACAGCAAAGAGAAGTCATAAGGGACTTACTAAAGTTGAACTGTTTTCATTCCTACATGGAAAGACAATATTTGTAACTCTTGAAACATTTCAGTATCTGGGTACTGGGTGGGAGTACACACACACACATGCACACACGCACACACACATAGAGACAGAGTGCACAGAGTGAATTGAAGAGGATGGGATCATATCTTAAAAAAAAAAATGAAATCAAGCAGTGAGAGAGAAATATTGGGAGGAGAAAGGGTGAAATTGAATGGGGCAAATTATCTCTCATAAAAGAGGCAAGCAAAAGACTTATTACTGGAGGGATAAAGAGGGGAGGCGAGAGAAAAACATGAGGTCTACTCTCATCACATTCCACTAAAGGAAAGAATAAAATGCACACTCATTTTGATAGGAAAACCTATCTCACAATACAGGAGAGTGGGGGACAAGGGCACAAGCAGGGTGGGGGGGATGATAGAAGGGAGGGCATGGGGAGGAGAATGCAATCCGAGGTCGACACTCATGGGGAGGGAAAGGATCATAAGAGAATAGAAGCAATGGGGGACAGGATAGGATGGAGGGAAATATAGTTAGTCCTATACAACACAACTAGTATGGAAATCATTTGCAAAACTACACAGATTTGGCCTATATTGAATTGCTTGTCCTCCAAAGGGAAGGGGTGGAGAAGGAGGGAGCTAAAGAAGTTGGAACTCAAAGTGTTAGGATCAACTGTAATGTTCTTACCACTAGGAAATAAGAAATACAGGTTAAGGGGTAAAGAAAGCTATCTGGCCCTACAGGACAAAAGAGAAGACGGAGACAAGGGCAGAGAGGGAGGATAGAAGAGAGAGCAGATTGGTCACAGGGGCAATTAGAATGCTTGGGTTTGGGGGGGGAGGGGATAAAAGGGGAGAAAATTTGTAACCCAAAATTTTGTGAAAATAAATGTTAAAAGTTAAATAAAAAAAAAAGAAAGAAAAGAACTGAGAAATCTGACAAATTTCTTATAATCAGACTATTCTAATCATTCTGAATGTATTGGACAGTTATTCATAGGTTCGTGGGATCTGGATGAAAAAGGGACTTTAAAGATCATTCTGGACCAGCGTCCACAGTTTACAAATGAAGAACCAAAATTAATGCTTGCATAAGGTCAAGAATGTATGTGAGTTGAATGGGAATTCAGTTTTCCAGAGACCTCGTTTTTCAATACCAGGGCCAGCAGAGTGCCTCATCTCTATTTCCAGAATTAGAGAAAGCCTGTGATTCCTGATTCGAGCAATCAATCAGAGGTGGAAGTAGGTATGAATAAAGCTTTAAAGACCCCTATTGAATTAATCAACTAAAGACTTTATACTAGAAGAGAAAGTCTTGATTTAGTAGTCCTTAAAAGAACTAGGTATGATTAAAGCCTTAAACACACCTATTGAATCAATCAACTAAAGACTTTATACTATGTGGGGAAAGGTTTCATTTAGTTGTCCTGAAAAGTCATTGGATGAACTGGAGTGATATTGGATGGGAATCTGGATTGCCCGAGGAGACTTGACCATGCCCTGTGGATTAATTTAAAATAGAAAACCATTTCAGAATGCAGAGATAAGAGCATCTGGTAGGATAGGGTGAAAGCCTTCTAGTTAAGCCCCTGAGAAGGAATCACTTGGGGGACAGGCGGAAGAAGAGCCCTTGGCTTGGTGTTGACCTTGTTGTTTCCCCACCAACCCTTGGCCTGAGCACTCTGTGAGCTTCAAAGGGTCCAGAGGATTCTGGACTTCTCACTGAGTTGCTTGAAATGCCCCCAGACAAGCTGAGGGCAAAATCTCTATTGGGAACCAATGACAGGGAGACAGAGTAGATGCAGTGAGGGACAGATAGTATCAAGGCTCTATAAGGAGCATAGCAGGAAACGTTAGAATCTACCTAACAGGAAGGCTTTGAGGTTCTCACCAAAAAGACTCCAAGAACTGTGAAATTCCTCTTACCATATGGGAGCTAAACTTAAGCCCTCTTTCCCCTAGCATCTATATTGTATTTATGAATACTTGGCAGTTCAGCTTGAGCAAAGACTTGAGTGTCTGGTACCTTATCCTGCCAGGTGATCCTCAGAATCTTCCGAAGACAGTTCAAATGGAAGCGATTCAGTTTCCTGGCATGGCACTGGTAGACTGTCCCTGTATCACAGGCATACAACAATGTCAACACAATGGCTCTGTAGACTTTCAGTTTGGTAGTCAGTCTAATACCTCTTTTCTCCCAGACTTTTCTTTGGAGCCTCCCAAACACTGAGCGAGCTCATGTTGGTCTGATCAGCCACAGCTGGACACACTGAAATTTCACTTTATCAGGGTGATGTCATTTTGTCCCTCTTCGAAGACGAAGGACAACAACCAACCAACCAACCAAACATGAATTTATAGGACAATGTGTCACAGACTTTGGGGGAAATTGTTGTACCAATTAGACCACCAGTAAATACCCATTTCTAAAAACTAATCGAGTCTGTGAAGTGAGCAGGACCAGGACAATTTTACAATAACACTGGTATTTTTAAAGAATGAATCATTTTTAAAGACTTGAGAAATGATCAACCAAATGATCAGCCCCAATCCCAGAAGACTGATAAAGAAGAATATTGCCCGTCTCATGACAGAGAGAGGATGGACTAATATACACAATAAGAAAATACATTTTTGGATGTGATCAATGTGGGAATTTATTTATTTACTTATTTTTAGTTTTCAACATCCATTTTTATAAGACTGGGAGTTCCAATTTTTTTTTGCCCTCCCTCCCTTCCATCCTCTCCAAGACAGCATGCAATCTGACATAGGTTAAACATGTACAGTACAGTCATATCAGTTTGATGTACAGTTTGATATGTACAGTCTTACCAACATCTCCACACTAGTCATGTTGTGAAAGAAGAATCAGAGCAAAAGGGAAAAGCCATGAGAAATTTTAAAAAACAAAACTTTTTTAAAAAAGAAAATCTGCATTCAGATTCCACAGTTCTTTCTCTGGATGTGGACAGCATTTTCCATTATGAGTCTTTTGGAATTGTTTTAGATTCTTGCATTTCAAAGAAGAACTAAGTATCAAAGTTGATCATCTCATAATGTGGCTGTTATTGTGTACAATGTTCTCCTAGTTCCGCTCACTTCACTCATGTAAGTCTTTCCAGATTTTTCTGAAGTCCACCTGCTCATCATTTCTTACAGAACAAAAGTATTCCGTTACATTCACATGCCACAACTTGTTGAACCATTCCCTAATTGATGGGCATCCCCTTAATTTCCAATTCTTTGCACCACAAAAAGAGCTGCTATAAATATTTTTGTACATTTTCCCTTTTTTATGGTCTCTTTGGATATTGATCCAGTAGTGGTATTGCTGGATCAAAGGGTATGTAGAGTTTGGTTGCCCTTTGAACATTGTTCCAAATTTCTCTCCAGAATGGTTGGGTCATTTCACAACTCTACCAACAATTCATTAGTGCTCCAATTTTCTCTCATCTTCTCCAACATTTATTATTTTCCGGTCTTGTCATGTTAGCCAATCTTACAGGTGTGATGTGGTACCTCAGAATTGTTTTGATTGGCATCTCCCTAATCAATAGCAATTTAGAACATTTTTTCATATGACTATAAATAGCTTTCATTTCTTCCTCTGAAAACTGTTCGTATCCTTTGACCATTTATCAATTGGGGAATGACTTGTTATAAATTTGACTCGGTTCTATATATATTTTAGAAATGAGGCCTTTATCAGAGATACTGGCTATAAAAATTGTGAAAATTTGTTTTGCTTGACTGTATTTATAAGAAATAGGGATCCTTCCTTCCTTTCTAGAGTGTGGAGGGGATAGGAGGGAGAAAAAGAGAACGCTTGATCACTGAAAAAAAATAATAGAAGTTTTAAAAACTAATTAAGGACTCTACATATATAAAGGGGATCATACCGCTTGCCTTCTCAATGGATTGGGAGGAATCGGATAAAAAGAGAATTTGGAACTAAATTTTTTTAAGTCAATGTCAAAAAATAGATCTTTTTAAAAGCTAATTAAATCTGATTGGCTAATATCACTAATATTCAACAATGGGAAAGCACAATAGTAGGGTTTGTGAGCTATACTACTAGAAAATCATCCCCCAACCCCTAAGGATTATCCACTAGATGATGAAGTGATAGGTAAAAGCTAGGTTCTGACTTACTAGTTGAAGTTGGAATTGGAAGAGTAGATCCAGGGGTTACATTAGGTTGCCTCTCAAATAAAACAAAAAAGATGATGTCACACTATTCATAAGCTGTCTTTTACCAAATCACAATCACACTCTAGCCCCTTAGTTCTAAACTTCCTTGTTCTTAACCCCCAGTATGTTCTTTTCCTGTATGGAGAACCCAGACAAGAGAGATCTGTATGTGAAGTCATTCATAAAAATTCTGAGGATTCATACCTGAAAATACCCACAAATACACTAATTCTGTGGTTGCTCAGCTGCTTTTCAGCCATGACCCCATTTGGGTTTACTCAGCAATGATATTGGAGTGGTTCCCCATTTCCTTTGCCAGCTCATTTTACAGATAAGGAAACTGAGGCAAAACAGGTCAAGTAACTTGCCCAAGGTCACATAGCTAGTAAATGTCTGAGACCAAATGTGAACTCAGGAAGAGGAATCCACGCCAGGTACCCTATGCACTGTGGTGCCACCTTGATTTAAGCATTCTAATAAATCTTTTTCTCTGATTCACAACACTAATCCCTACAAGCATGATGCTAACTCTCCCTACATAATCCAACATTCCCTATTTCATGCCTAGAAGGAGAAGTTTCCTATTTTTACTGCACTGAAATCAACATCTGTGGGCAGCTGTGAGCCCTTTGTGCCTTGGTTTCACAGTTGCTGCCTCTTTAGAGTCTGTCAGCAAGGCTCCTGTAGCAATTCTGTGATTAAAAATGTAGCAAAGTCCCTGAAAAAAGTGATCTATCCTACCAAGTTTCAAGGACTGTGTTAGGTTATTTTTCCCCCAATGCCTTTAGTTCATTTATGAGCAGTGGATGGAAATTCACATTTTAGCATAAAGCATGGGAGTTAAGCATCTGTTTAATACTAAACTATAAAAGGGCCATTTAAAAACATCTTCTGCCAATTGTGAGTTTCATGAGATTATGGGATTCCTTGATCGGCAGCCATATAGCATCACTGGGAGAATATTGATGTTAAAAAAAGATGGACTTTGCTGCAGCGAACAGCTTGGGATCATTGTACACATGATGCAGTTTCTCAAACATCAGCCAGCCTGGGATCTTTCTTGTTGCTAACTAAACCCAGCTAGGCCAGCTCTTTGTCCTTCTGTAGCATTCATCTAGGATAAATTATATCAATGAGCTGTCCATCCGAATGAATTTCAGAGCCTGAGCAGAAAGGATTTTTCATGACTGTGTTTTCCCTGTAAATGGCTAGGCTAATTTCCTTTGTGTGATCTTTGACCTCACTGAGAAAGCCCTGCACTGTTCTAGGGTTTGAGGTAGTTAGGATAATGTCATCATAGAAGCAAGAGCATCTGTAAAACCTCTCAGTCCATAGAGAATCTTTCTATTTGGATTCTGAGCCGGGCATCCCCCATGAACCTGCCAAATATTTTAGGTATACTACTCTTGCCCAGTTTCATGCCTGCTTAATGTTGATATTCAATGAATCATCTGATGAAGGTGATGGTGATCTCATCTTACATACACTCTTAGATAGCCTTAACTCCTAAATGGGAGCCACCTTTTAGCTCTCAAAAATGGGAAGATATCCATTGTTTTGTCAGCCTTAGTCACAAGCAAAGTATGAACAGGCCTGGGTCTTCATGTGATGTTCTGTTTATTACTACAAAATCTCTTCCTAGAAATCTCTGAAGCATCCAAGGAACTCAAAAGGAAGAAAATGCTAATTAGGAGTTCAAAGAAATAAAAACATGAACATCTTGACATAGCGTTCTCTGGCATCAATGTAAAACATTCTTTAAAAAAAAATGGCATATGATTAATTTAATCTCCATCTCTGACCTTGTTATGTGTGATAAAAGCACAGATACACTGACTAACAAAATTGATGACTTAGGGCTCACCATGTCCATTTTTGTCCAAACAACCAGATCCTTGGTTTATCCTACCAAGGTTTTAGTTTCATAATAGGCTTTGTGCTTCTATGTGACCCAGTAAGTACTGCGATTGTTAAGTTGTTTAGTCATGTCCAACTTTTTGTGACCTCATTTGGGGTTTTCTTGGAAAAGACACTGAAATGGTTTGCCATTTCCTCCTCTGCTTATTTTTACAGATCAGAAACAGAATCAAAAAGGATAAAGTGACTTGCCTAGGGTCACACAGCTACTAAGTGTCTGAGACTGAATTTGAACTCGGGAAGATGTGTCTTCCTGACTTCACGCCTGGCACTTTAGTGTGCCATCCAGTTGTCTCAATTTGTAAGTAGGATACTCCTTAAAAAGTTTGCTGTTTTCTAAATAGCTTCTAGGACATCTGCCACCCTGACAGCTTTTTGTTTGTCATGGAATGAAGAAGGAAGACTGTTTGCTTCTTTCTTTCTACCGTGCACTCATAACAACATGCATCTACTTGTTATAGACTAACATTTTAATGTGTAATTCTCATCAGATTGCATCTCTTCCTCACAGCAGTTTCATGTAAAAGAGAAGCATCCAGAATAGCTGTTGCTGTTCAGTCATTTTCCAGTCATGTTTGACTCTTTGTGACCCCATTTGGGGTTTTCTTGGCAAGGAGACTGGAGTGGTTTCCCATTTCCTTCTTCAGCTCACTGTACAGATGAGGAAACTGACACAAACAGGGTTAAGTGACTTGCCCAGGGTCACAAAGTTAGTGTCTGAGGCCAGATGTGAACTCATGAAGATGAGTTTTCTTGACTCCAGGTCAGGTACTCTATCCACTGTACCACCTAGCTGCCCTCTGGACTGGCTGAGGAGTCCATAAATGTATTATCTTTCTATATTAGAGTTTTACCCATTCCTGTATTCACACTTATCTAGTCTACTCATGATTGGTGTGTTTAAGGGTGTCTGGGGTCTGCTCATCCCAAATTGGTACATTTATAATTTCCCTCCTGAGCGTTAAAAAAAAAATGCTATTCCTATCCAAAATGGGGCACTCAGAACTGGTCTGTAGTTCTGGGTAAGGCTGGTTTTTTTTATCTCTCAGGACCAAAACATATTTTGAGGGCAGTGGATTAGTAACATGTCTCTATCCTTTTTAACGTGTGCTTGTACCACCAGTAGTTTGCATGGTGAAATCAACTGAATGTGGGGTTATATCTGTTCCTCTAAATCCTGTACCAGACTGGTTCAACAAAGTATATTGGCACAGTAGAGTTATTTCTTTCTGCCATGATCTTTAGCTGATACCTCATTCCTGGCTTATATGCAGATGGGGCTGAAATTAACCTGTCCTCTGTCCAAACCTGAAATGGATGAGTTGGGAAATATAGTTTGATACCCCTAGGTCCTTTGAATCAACACATATCTCTGTACACTCTGTCTTTTGGGTGATACATGTTACACAATCACTTTGCAAGGTTCATTTCTATGCCAATCAGCTTAAATACCCTTGGTAGCTCCCTTGTCTTTTCCTGGGGCTCTGAGATATGACTGGAAAAGCAGATGTTCACTGTCATTGCTATGGATCCCAGTTTTCTGACTGAGATGCCAGCTGAGATACCAGGATACCTCCAACATAGCTGTAAAGAGTTGGTGAAGGAGGTGGGTGGGGAAGTGGAGTGGGACAGTGTATTCTTTTGCCAAACTTCTTTGTGAATATTGATCTGGCATAAGTTATTGAACAACTTGATTATAGTTCTGTATCTCCTATTTATCTCCCCAAACTAGGCAACTAGGTGGTGAAATGGAGAGAATGCATGGTCTGGAGTTAGGAAGACTCCTCTTCCTGAATTTAAATCTGGTCTCAGATACTTACTAGCTGTGTGACCATGGGCAAGTCACTTAAGCCCGTTTGCCTCAGTTTCTTAATTTCTAAAATGAGCTGGGGAAGGAAATGCAAATCACTTTAGTATCTTTGCCAAGAAAACCCCAAATGGGGTCATGAAGGGTCAGACATGATTGAAAAAACATCTGAATCCCCCCAAAGACATTGAGATTTACATCATTTACTCCATGGTTGTACAATACAGTCAGTTACTACTGGTCTTCTCCTCAGTGGAGCATCTTTTTTGAAATCCACAAACATAGTTCAATGGAGCATTGTACTCTTACTAGAGTGTGGGTTTGTGATGGATGGTTGAAAGCCTAGTATGAAAACCTGCCTGCCAGTGCCTGGGAGAGTTCTCCATCTTCCTCTGGATCCATGAAATAGTATATATGAAAAGCTTGTGGAATTGTGAAGGGAGAATGGTGGGCCACTAATGGCCAAGATTTCTAAGTCATCTTTTTTTCCCCTCTAGAAGCAAGATGCTCTTTCATGTTTTCTGTATCTGTATACTTCACCTTCTATGAGGGAAGGTGTGAATCTAACTTGCTGTGGACTCTGTGGACTGATTTCATTCTCCTTAAGATTCTCAGAACAAATTCCATCCTTTGAAGAGCACTTTCCCTTTTTAACATCTGCTTAAATACGAGCACCATTTAAATCTACATAGTATGAGGAGCACGATTAAACAGAGAGGAACCAAGGCATCATCATAGCTAACATTTACATAGGCTTTCAGGTTTACAAAATGCTTTAGATGCATCATATCATTGACTCTCATAACTACCCTATGAGATAGACGCTATTATAATCATCTCCATTTTATGAAAGGAAAAATGAGGCTGAGAGAAGATAAGTGACTTGTCTAGGGTCACACCGGTAGGAAGTGTTTGAATTCAAACTCAGGTCTTCCTGACTCCAATTCTAACCTTCTGTTTATCATGCCACCTGATTCAAGCTCCACCTCTGATCACAGTAGCTACATGACCAAAAGCAAGTCACTCAACTTATCGGCATAATTCTCTATTAAATCAACAAGCATCTGCTTAAAATATATTGAGGATACAAAGCAAAGAGAATATTTTTAAAAGTTAATAATATTAAATTAATTATTTTAATAACATGAATAGCCAAGAACTAGAGATACAAAGACATAAATCAAATAATCCCTGATTTCATGGAGTTTACAATTTAGCCAAAGGATACCATGTGTATATTTCTGAAGATATACGCAGTAGGTATGATGATTTTAAGAGGAAGGCACTAACTTCTGGGGTTGGGTGGCAATCAGGAGAGGCTGATTAGAAGCAGAAGGTGGAATTTGAGCAGAACCCTAAAGGAAACTGAATTCTAAGAGGCAGAGGTGAGGAGGAAGCACATTCCAGATATAGGGAAGTGGATGTGTCATCTTCCCAAGTCAAAAAAAAAGAACGTTTCCTCTCCTGAAAATTCCATCCCTTATGCAGGCATGCTGTGAGTGATTCTGCTCTCCATTGGTAAATTATATCTAAATTACAGCACACAAAACACCCGATGGCAACCTGCAGTTCCAACTGGAAAGATAAGTTTTAAATGCTAAACATTATACTTAATCCTACAGGTAAAAGGAAGCCAATGGAGTTTATTGAGTAGGGGAATGATATGGTCTGACTCAGATTTTAAAAACATCATTTTGGCAACTGACTATAATTAATAAGCTAAAAGATTATAAATAACTTACAAGACTATAAGTTATAGACAAGTTGTTAGACCACATCAACTTAAGGAGTTCTCTTTATCAATAAATCAAAAGTCTGGCTTAAAAAATGATTAAACAGTGTTTGAGCTCTAAAATAACCTTAGGTTATGTAAAAGCGGATACTTTAATTGCATTGAAAATGGAACTAGCTCTTTCTACTTTATAAATAAAGAACATGCTTCAAGGCAAACCTTGATTCCCCATATGATGGTTCCTATTTCATGCTTTCATTGATATGCCAAATGGTGCCTTTGGTTGGTACCTAGTGCATTGTATCGTATCTAGCAAGGAGGTGTTGTTATGTTGCCTTTAAATTCAGTCCCTGAAAAATCTAATCTCAACTTGGAATCCTTACAAGAAGGGGGATTCAATTCCACTTTTCAAAAGAGATGCATTGTGTGTTTTCCAGAACAGAGCATAGGACGGAATTAGGAGCCTGCAGATCACTCCCAAGGCATTCATAACTAATGAAATCCTGGGGGAAAGGAGGAAGGAAGTGAAATAAAGTCTCTTCACCATTTATATTCTTAGTAGAGTGTTATTTTCCATCCTTCCAAAAACAAACAACTAAAAAAAACTTGTCTATCTCTTATATAGTTAATTAGTAAGTTTCAAGGACACTAGAAAGCTGTAACTCTTTTAAGATAAATCTTCTCTTAAGATCTCCGAAATTCTAAATCAAACTTCATTCCCTCTTTCTAAGGTTTTAATCCCTATTGGAATCAAATTATTGCTGGGGAGTAGGCTAATGTTTATCAATCATTTACATTTTATTTTGAATTCAGTTTCTGAGAACAAGTTTTGTTGAAGGAGAAAGGGAGAGAGAGAATGTGAAACTACTGGCCACCCTTGAGTTAGTGAAGGACATTAGTCCATTGTCCTTTTATTCCTTAATAGTATTTTTTTCCAATTATTTGTAAAGATAGTTTTCAACATTCATTTTTGTAAAATTTGAGTTCCAAATTTTTCTCCCTCCCTTCCTTCCTTCCCCACTCTCCAAGAGAGTAAATAATCTGATACAGATTATACATGTATAATCATTTAAAAAACATTTCCACATTAGTCATGTTGTGAAAGAAGAATCAGAACAAAAGAGGAAAACCACAAGAAAGAAAAAACAAAAAACAAAACAAAGTGAAAATTGCATGCTACCATCTGCAGTCAGACTCCACGGTTCTTTCTTTGGATGTGGTTAGCATTTTCCATCACAAGTCTTTTGGAGTTGTCTTGGATCACCGTATTGCTGAGAAGAGCTAAGTTTATCATCATCGTACAATGTTGCTGTTGCTGTGTACAATGTTCTCCTGGCTCTACTCACTTCACTCCGCATCAGTTCATGTAAGTCTTTCCAGGTTTTTCTGAAGTTCACCTGCTCATCATTTCTTACAGAACAATAGTATTCCATTACATTTATATACCACAACTTATTTAGCCATTCCCCAATTTCCAATTCTTTGTACCACAAAAAAAGCTGCTATGAGTACTTTCATATATGTGGGTCCTTTTCCCATCTTTATGTTCTCTTTGGGATACAGACCTAGTAGTGGTATTTCTGAATCAAAGGGTATTCAGAGTTTTATAGCGCTTTGGGCATATTTCCAAATTGTCTCCAGAATGGTTGGATCAGTTCACAACTCCACCAACAGTGCATGAGTGTTCCAATTTTCCCATGTCTTCTCCAATGTCCATTGTTACTAATCTATAATCTTCCCAATCTTCTACTGGCAAAACAGCCTTCTCTCCCTTTGGGCTAATATTGAAACTTGTAGCTTGGTGATTCAGGTCAGTAATTCAGGAAGGAAAGGCACTATTCCTTCCATATTGCTGGTAGGCATTATAGAAGGAGAAGAGCAGGGGTCCATTGAGCCCAGCTATTGCTACACCTGTAGTTGGGTGAGGTGCTGAATCTTAAGTTTTGTCATTGACATGAATCACTATGTAGAAGAAACTGTAGGGAAATAGGAAAGGTATAAGTCAAAGAATTCACCAGTTTCCGATTCACTAAAGTTGTTAGTTATTTGGATCAGTATATTGGGGGAACCATTGAGCAGAGGTACTAGGAAGAATTAAGAACAAGTCAAAGAGCCAGGCTGGAGATGGATACATAGGTTTTAATGGGCAGAAATTAGTGATCTTATAGTTCATGAAAACCTGAACTACAAATATTCACTGTAGATTGTGAACCTTCGAGTGTTAAAAACCCCTGTAGCCTACTGGAAATTCATTTGTTTCTGAGCATCTGCTGCTGGAGGGTGTGGGGGACAGAAGGAGGGAGGGAGAGTGAGAGACAGAGAGAGACAAAGACAGAGATTGACTACATAGCATAAAGAAAATAACACTGGACTTGGACTTGGAATCAAGAAATTGGTTTAAGCCTCTCCTCTGACACATGTGTAACCCAGGGAAATTCATTTAAGACTCTTAATGCCTCCAGCAACTCTCTATGAATATAAATTAGAGACCATATGCAAATGCTTATTGGTAGATGGAGATTCCTCAGTGAACATTCCCTACGTCAATGAAATCACAGTTACAGCAGATCATTTGGCACTGACAGTGAAGGAAAGTTAATGCTACCAAGGCTGAGAAAAGAGGATGGACATGTCACTTGCTCCAGACAAGTAGTCAACTTTGAGAGTGGTATTTTGATCTTACATTATTGCTTGTTCAATCATTTCCGACTCTATGTGACCCTCTTTGGGGTTTTCTTGGCAAAGATACTGGAGTGGTTTGTCATTTTCTTCTCCAGCTCATTTTACAGATGAGGAAACTAAGGCAAATAATGTTAAGTGATTTGCCCAGGGTCATATAGCTAGTGTCTGAGACCAGATTTATATTCAGAAAGATGAGGCTTCCTGACCCCAGGTTTGGAACTCTATGAACTTCTACAGGTCCCCAAATCTTTCCCTTTTGCTTTATTGGCTGACTTAAAGAGTCATAAGTTTGGTAATATTGGATTGTTATTAGTGGTTCAGAGCAAAATCTTAAAAAAAATCTAAAGCCAACCTAGAAAGTAATACTATTTAGTTGTTAAATCTCAAAACGTTAATGTAATTGACCTACAATCATCATTCAAACCCTTTCTAGTTCACAAAAAAGTTAGTGTTCTTGTAACAGAATAGATAAGGAATTACAATTCTATTCTAACCCCTGCTAACTTTCTAGATTATTAAGTGATATATGTAACAGGTAAATGAACGATGATAGATTGGTTCAAATCTTGGTTAATGAATGTTCTGCAATTCAAAACGAAGTCCTGTGAATTTTGGTACACTGGAAGGAATCCTTTTGGGGGCAGATTAACCATTAGGACTTAATTATTTAAACTTTCCTTGCCTTTGTTTTTCCATGTGGGAAATGAATGAAGAGCTATAAATACGATAAAGTGGACAAGACCTTGCCCCGATACAGAAATTCAGGAGAGTGTTATATTGCTCTGCTTAGACTAGGTTCAGAGACCACGGTCTCCTTGCCTCAAACCCTCCACCAACCTATGTCCCATCAGAGAAGAGTCAGAGAGAGTAGAGCTGAGGACCAATGAAGGCTGAGGGTAGGTGAGGAAGGACAGAACACACCACACTCACTAATCTGGAGCCAGAGAACTTGGGTTCAAATCTTGGATCTGTTACTATTACCTGTGTGACCTTGGGCAAGTCATATAATCTCTGGGTCTCTGTTCTTCCCTTGTAAAATGAGGGGGTTGGCCAGATGGCCTCTAAAGTCCCTTCCAGCTTTAAATCTATGTTCCTATCATCTTCCTTATCTGGTGTTCCTCATCCCCAACCCATCCAACTCAACTGAATTGGCCCCAAGAGTCAAAATTGCTAGTTACAGCTCTGAATGAGAAGTAGAATGCCAGTGCTGGGTAAGTCTGTAAAGTAAGTAGGTTTATCGTCACTGCTAGCCACCCTTCCTAATCATTTCAATGTTCCCTTCTCTGTCCTGCTCTCATGTGGTAGAAATGGAAGAAATATGATCAAACTAATTCCCACAGAAATGCTAATGGCTTAATCAGTTATGCAGTTCTCTTTCAGGAGAGGGACATAGGCAAAAGAAAATGAACTGAAAGCCTTAAATTACTAATGGTGGGAATTCAGATATAACAACGACAATAAAATAGCTAACGTGTATATAACACTGACTGTATACCAGGCAATGGGTTAAGCAGTTTACAATTATCTCATTTGAACCTCACAACAACCCAGTGAGGTAGGTATCTTTATTCTCATTTTACAGACAAGGAAACTGAGGCAAACAGAGGTTAAGTGACTTGCTCAGGGTCCCAGAGCTCCTAAGTATTTGAGGTCACATTTGAACTTGGATCTTCCTGACTCCAAGCAGCTAGGTGGCACAGTGAATAGAACCTGGAGCCTGGAGTCAGAAAGATTTGAGTTCAAAGTTTAGACCCTTACTACCTCTGTTCCCCTGGGCGAGTTACTTAACCCTATTTGTCTCAGTTTCCTCATCTTTAAAATGAGCTGGAGAAGGAAAATGGTATTTTTGCCAAGAAAACCCCAGATGAGGTCACAAAGAGTGGGACATGACTGAAATAGCTGAACATTAGCAGCTTCCTGACTCCAGGCAACGCACTCTATCCAATATATTATCTAGCTGCCCCAAGTATCTGTGATTCCTTAATGGGGAGAATTTTGAGGGCAGGAAGGAGTTCCTGATGCCACTTGAATCTAATCATGAAGACAGTCCCCTACTCTATACACAAGTATGGCCCTGGGAAGACCAGATGAACAATGAATCCTCTGTTGTGATTCCCACCATGTACTCCTATGTGTAGTCCCTCCATGTACTCCTATGTGTCGTCCCACCATGTACTCCTATGTGTCGTCCCACCATGTACTCCTATGTGTCGTCCCTCCATGTACTCCTATGTGTCGTCCCTCCATGTACTCCTATGTGTCGTCCCACCATGTACTCTTATGTGTCGCCCCTCCAAGTCCTTTGCCTCTTGTGTAGCACTGTTTATCTTCTTTGAAAAAGTAGTTTTTCTAAGTCACCATGACCAACAGGTGTAGCAATAATGCTAAAATCATCACCCACAAAGACCACAGGTCAGAGTACTACGGACAATATACGTGGGAAAAGGGAAGTCTTAGCTCAAAACTTCAACTGTAAGTCTGAAGAAAGCAGTGGGTTATTTCATGTACTTTATCCCCTCATTTCCTCCTTGAATATCTTCTGATACAGGACTGACCCTGAATTTTCAAAGGCTAGTCAACCGGAGAACAAGCTCTAACAGGTCCCACTGGTCCGGCGTCACTCCAAGCACAGGCCCAAGGGACCATATAACTATTGTTTGAGGAGCAGCCTTGCTGACTTCTGAGAGGTTCACCCCAAGTTTGGGTCAGGATGAGGCATTTGTCTTTTGGAACAATTCTCCAAGACCATTTATCAAGTCATCATGATCTGGATTAGTGAAGGGAGCCATGACTTCAACAAAAGTCACAAATCCTGGAAGTATTAAAATATCTCTCCCAGTCTTTCCCACCCTGCCTCTTTTGTGGCTCTTTGGAAACAGACAAAAGACAAAGAAGAACTAGCTTTCCCCGGTTGTCTGGTGGAAAAGTAAGAAAAGTTGTGTATTCATTTTATAGAGGTTTTTGTTTTTAGGCTTCTATAGTTTTTATAGTTTTCAAAGTAGCTTCACGTCCATTGCTGATGGTGTTCAGTTGTGTGCTCCTCTTCCTGACCCCATCTGGGGTTTTCTTGGCAAAAATACAAGAGTAGTTAGCCATTCCTTTCTCCAGTTTATTTTACAGATGAGAAACTGAGGCAAACAGGTTAAGTGACTTGCCCAGGGTCACACAACTAATAAGTGTGCGAAGTCAGATTTAAATTCAGAAAAATGAGTCTTCCTGACTTCCGACCTGGCACTCTATCCATTGCACCATCTAGCTGCCCATTATCTCATTTGAAACCCCTATGAGGTAGACAGAGCAGGCAAAGCCATTGGCATTTGACAAATGAAGAAACTGAAGAAGAGAGGAAGGGAGGAAAGAAGGAAGGAAGGAAGGAAGAATTGATTTAGTGTTTATTATGTGCCAGGCACCAGTGATACAAATACAACCAAAAAGAAAGATAGTCCCTGTCCTCAGAGAGCCCGTATTTTAATGGGAAAAGACGCAGAAGGGAACTGAAAAGCAATGTCTGTTGTGGCATGAGAGGCAGAGAGGAAAGTACCCAGCATGATGTCATGGCTTTGGTGTCAGGAGGTCAAGAACAGGAGCAAGAGGGGGATGGAGTCTGTCTTGGTCCCAAATGGAGGTCCCATGTGGAACTCACCATTGGGAGAAGGAGGGGGGGCCACGTGGAAGGATATTACAGTTTGAAAAGTTTACAAGGGTCAGCAGGCCACGGGCACTGAGGAAAGTACCAGGATATAACAGCAGCAAAGGCATTGTTTGATCTGGTAGTTAGGAGGCCTCTGGGATTCAGAGAGGGTCAGTTATGTGCCTAAGGTCATACAGTTCTTGGCAAGCCCAGAACTAGAATCCCGATCTTCTGACTCCTAGGTCAGCACTCTTGCCTCATTAAGTTCCTATGTTCCCAATACCACAAACAGCAACCAGATTATATAAAGCTGCCAATCTATCCAAAAAAAAAAAAAAACTAGCAGAATGCCCCCTAAATTTGTGACATTCATCTCAAAATTATGTAAACCCAAAATGACAATAAGTGTTGGCTAGTAATAAAAGTTTCAAATTGGATCATATCACTTTTCAAGATTCTGGCCAAGAAAGAAGTAGCTAAACAAGTCTCCCTACCTAGTAGCCAGGCACACCAACCATTTATATGGGGTACTTAAAAATCATTCTCTTAGCTACCAACTAATTAGACACAGATAAATGAGAGATACTAATGGAGTTGTACCTAGAGGCAAATTAGATGGAAATTATGGTCCATCAGTCTGCAAATGCAAAACTTAACTAGAAGACATGAAAGCGGAATTGTTAAGAGAACAGGTTTACTATTTAGTTCAAATCTCCTGAATACTGTCACTGCAGGGCTAAGAAACATCCCAATACAAGTCATGGAGTCTTCCATGGAGGTAGGCTCTTCCTGCCAGGATTTTCCAATTTCTAAATACCTGCTTTCAACTCCGTCATTAAATATCAGACACTGAAACTATTACTTTTGAATATTTAAAAAAACTATTAAAATGATTGTGTTTGCTCTCTATCATTTTGTAACTTTAGGTTTGTAGTTTCAGCTTTTTAAGAATAACATACTCTACTTTTGCCGTCACTCAGTTGTATCTGACTCTTCATGGCCCCATTTGGAGTTTTCTTGTCCAAGATACTGGAATGGTTTACCATTTCCTCCTTCTCTAGCTCATTTTAGAGATGAGCGAACCGAGGCAAACTATGACAGGTTCACACAGCTAGTAAACATCTGAGGCCAGATTTGATCCCAATCCCAGGGATCTCACCATTATACCACTAAGCAGCCTGAAATACTCTGTACCTTTCCTAAAATTAGGGTATACTTAGGTACAGATAGGTGTCTTGGTTACACAGTTAGAGACATGTTTTGCAAAAAACTCAGATTAAGGGAGGAGGGGTCATCTTTGCTTAAGTCTTCTCAAACTCCCTTTAACAGATTTTTCAAGTAGGGATTTTCCACTTTTTAAGCAATTCCTTAAGACTTTAAATTACAGGCAATTCTCTAAACTATCAGTTGTACTGATAAGGAGGGAGTTTCCTCTTCAGCAGTTCCTTGCATCAATCCACCAAAAAAAAAAGATTAAAAAATAACTATTAAAACAGCTTAATATAAAGCACTTTAATGATGACAATTTAGGACAGCTTATAAAGAAATAATTACCTAGAAATAATTTGTTACTGTTCTGATTAATCTTTTAATCAATCAGTCCTTAAGCATTTATTAAGTATTTACTGTATTCCAAACACTGCACTAAGTAAGCACAGAGGACACAAAGGAAGTCAACAAACAGACCTGGTCCCTTAACTGTTGGCACCCATCCTAACTGTAGTCTCATCCATAAAACCAATTAAACTTTGCTTTTATAACTCACTCTACTGTTCTATTTTTCTGAATTTGGAACCAAATTTTCCTTCCAATAACTGGTCTTTAGATGTTTGGCATCAAAGCCCCTCAGAATCTCCTTATCTCTCAAAGACCTAGAAAGCTTTCTCTGATTTCCAACTACTGCAAAGGAAGATGTTGGTTTGCCTTTCTAATTCTCACTTCTCAGAACATCTGATAGCCTTTTTCCACAGTAGAAGCTGAAAGGGCATGAGCCGATGAGCAAGAGTTCCTTTTTTGATGTCATTAACAGCTAAAAAACACCATAAGTTCTCCACTAAACCTACTTTATGAATAATGGGACCTGTGATGAAACCAGAATATTAATACTAGACTCAGGAGAGCACTCATTTTGCCTTGGATCAGTAAATAGAAACGTGGACTGTACATAAGGATCTCTACTCATTTTGCCTTGGATCAGTAAATAGAAACATGGACTGTACATAAGGATCTCTACTCATTTTGCCTTGGATCAGTAAATAGAAACGTGGACTGTACATAAGGATCTCTACTGGCAACATATTGACTTAGTTTTAAAATGTAATGTTATCTATGATTCATTGTATTTTTATTTATTATGTAAATATTTCCCAATTCTGTTTTAACCTTTTAATCTGCTTCTGCTGCAAATGGGAGTGTTGCTAGCTGCAAAGGGCAGTGTCATGTTTGACACCTATCTTACATCACGGGGGCCCTGGGCTAAACGTCTTCCAGAAAGCAAGACAAAAAAATGGATGTTCAATAATGAGGAAGAATTTGAAATATTTTTAGAAAGAAAACCAGAGTCTTCCCTTGGGAGGTGAGGAAGGGAGAAAATTTGAAACAACTAAAAAAAAAAATGAATGTCAAAAATTGTCTTTACATGCAATTGGGGGGAGGAATAAAATATTTTTAAAAAAGAAAAGAAAGAAAATCAGAACTGAAGAGATTACTTGCCTCTCACACACCCCAAACAACAGAAATACCAGAGGAGTGAATAAGTGAAGCAGGCAAAGACAGCAGTGTTGTCACAGTAGTGACAGCAGAGAGATCAGCCTTCTTTCTAAGTGTACTTGAAGAAATAGGGGAGAGGGCAAGAATCTGGGAGACTGAAGAATGAAGAGATGAACAGGGGGTGGTCTGGACAGGACCTGGTGACACCCTGCTACAAGTGAAAGCTTCTTTTCTGGGACTACATTACAACATGAGAGGGTACATATAAGGGAGAATGGGGAAGGATAGAGAGGAGTGAGGGATTGGCAGGGGGCAAATCAAGGGTTAGCAGTGAGGGGAAGATGAACTCTGTGATCTCAAAAAGAGGAGGTTAACAGGGAGTAGGTGAAGAGGAAGGTAGAAAGCTCAAAAAGGGGAAAGAAAGGAAAGAGGCCTTACTTTGGAGGTGGGAGGTTGTTCCACTGATGAATGCTCTAATGGGTGAAGAAAAATGATTGGTAAAGGGAAATGGGCACTTCACACTGGATGGGGGATTTGGTCCTCAGAAAGTCTTCTTGGAATTCCTAGGGGCACCTGACACTGGAAGAGTAGGGAAGCCTGGACACGGGGAGGATATTTCTAGGCAAAGATAGAAAAAAAAAAAAGGTCAACAAGAGAGAGTATACTCTCTTTGAGTGGGTGATGGGTGGGCAGCATAATCAGGGACGTAGTGGGAAATGGCACAACAGAAGAGGGGAATTCATGAAGCAAACCCTACAAAACAATGGCAGAAAGCATACAGAGGGGAGAGCCTAGAATGGATCCCTTGGAAGTTTTTATTACATGAAGAATACAAAGAGAGAAACCAGATAATTTTAGGAGACATGAATCAGAAAATGAGGGTTCAGAGCAGAGGTTCCCCAATTTATTTGACCTACTGCTCCCTTTTAAAAAAAATTCAGTGCACCCCCAATCTACTTTATTTGATCCATTAATGTTTTTTTTAATTTGCATCCTTTCAAATAAATATAAATTAAAAAAAAATGATCCATCTTAAATTTAATAACTCATTATAAATTTTTAGGCTTTTTTTCCTGCATTGAAATTTTGATGATACAATATGTAGTATTGTATTGTAAACAAGCTATTACAAGCACATATTTCTGCCCATCGTGCTGGACCTCCTGACAATGTGCAATATGCTTCCCTGCCAACACTTGCTTGTTAAGACCTGTCAGTAGACTTGACCACTAAGCAGTTATAATCTGCATTTTATATGTTTATTTGGAAAATAATGAAATCACTACTAGTTTAACTCTTACATAACAGATGAAATATATATGAATGGTTTTTCAAAATTTTCTTATTTTCTGTTCTTTCTTTGTGCTTTTACTGCCCCTTATTTGTATTTAATGCCCCTCAATTGTACCCCCCTAGATCATTCTAGTGCCTCCTAGGGGGCACACATTTAGAGCATTGATTGACTACTTTGGGAACCTATGAAACAGAAAGAGAAGATAAATGATGAAGAGAGCAAGAGAAGCTGTTTTTGAAAAGTGGTGCAAAAAACCTGGATTTCAAAACTGTAGGAACAGGACTAGCTGAAGAGGAGAAGAGGAAGGGGAAATCTATTTGGTTAACAGAAGAAAAAAGAAGAAATATATAACCAGAAAAAAAGCAGGAGAGAAAAGGGAATTAACAAAATCCTAAAAAAGAGAAAGGGGTATTAATTGAGAAGAGGGGATCAGGGGAGAGTGGAAGAGAGACAGTGAGAACTGGGTCACCTCAAAAAAAGATGAAAGTCATAAACAAACATACTACCGTGTTTCCAGCAGAAGAGGGAACTTGAAACTGAAAAGTTTCAGCACAGACAACATTAATGTATCTAGAATGAGAAAGGAAATGGTCAAATGGGAAAAAAACATTCTTTGTATCAAGTTTCTCTGATCAGAGTTTGGTATCATGATAACTATATCTATATCTATGTGTAATAGCCATTACACAATATATAAATGGTTAAAAGTTATGAACAAACAGTTCTCAAAAGAACTGCAAAGTGTTCTCAACCACGGGAAAAATGCTTCAAAACACTAATAAAAAGAGAAAAGCAAATCAAAACAACTTCAAGGTTTCACCTCACACCTGGCAAATTGGCAAAACTGACAAAAAATAGTAAATATTGGAGGGGTTGTAGAAAGATAGGTAGGCCAATACATTGTTGGTGGAGCTATGAAATAGTACAATCATTTTGGAAAGCAATTTGGGAATCATGCAAGTAAAGTGACCAAAAATGTCCATACATTTGAACCAGAGACTCCATTATTGGATTTATACATTAAGGAAGCTATCAATAAGGAAAAAAGTCCCCATATACTCCAAAATATTTATAGCAGCACTTTTTGTGATATCTAAGAATTATAAACAAAGCAGATGCCTATCAATTGGGTAACAGCTAAACAAATTGTGGTACATGAATGTAATGGAATTGTGCTATAAGAAATGATGCATATGATAAATACAGAAATGAATTTAAAGATTTACAGAGTGATAAGCAGAGCCAAGAAAACAATATATAAGGAAACTATAATAATGTAAATGGAAAGAATGACACATGAAAAGCTCAAAAATAAATGTAACAAAATAAAAAAGATCAAGCAAGACTCAGAAGAAGAAGAACGACAAGATATCCCCAATATACCCCTTCATGAAGGTAGGAGATTCACAGGTGTTTTTAGACTTTTTCAATGTATTGATCAGTCGTACTGACTACCCTTTCCCCCCAAATATTTGTCATTTGGGATGACTTTCTAGGAGGAGGAGGAGAGCGATATATGGAATACTACGATAATGTAAGAAATAGAAAAATAGGTAAAAACTTATTAAAAAACAAACAAAGCACTGTCTGGACTGGAGATTTGTGTACACGTGTAAGCCAAGGGCTTCCTCCTCTAATAAAGTACCCAAGTATACTCTGGAAACTTCTCACTTTCTTGGCACTTTGCTCCCACTCAAGTTCAATCTAGGATCTACAGTATCTGGAATTTTACCAAAGGTAAAAAAAATATGGAAGGTAGTTAACCAGTTCTTCTCATAAGCACTCACAATGGTACTCCCTCCTAAAGTCCTTCTGTACCACGTAGCCCTCCTCTAATCTGAATCCTCCTTACCTTCTCCCTAACTCAGGTCTTTCCAGCAGATGGTGCTCATTATTTTATCTCCAGGGGACCAGCTCTCAGATAGTTAGCATAGTGTTTAAGCCCTTTCTAGCCTGCAGGCCACATTCCCTTCAGTCTTTTGAAACCTTAAGTGGTTTGTATTTATATGGATGTACACCAACCCACTCTGGAGCTCCATGGCCTCATCCTCCACATAATTAGTATGGTCTGAGGAACAAATCTTTAGACAATTTAAATGAATGTTTTTCCACTTCTGGGTAGGCTCTTGATAACTGTCTCAGTTGTCTCTTTCTACCAGTTACTGGCTGTGCTTCCTAGCCCCAGCCCCCTCTCTTCCCATTAGCTCTTGGGGTTAAGGGGACTAGCCTGCTCTCTTAATTCCTTTCCATCTCCCATCTTTCTTTACAGCAACTGGGCTACATTACGCAAAGTATCCTTGTCTGATCCTTCAACGCTCTTAAAAAAAAAAAAAAAAGCACTGGCCAAGCTACTCTTACTGCTTCCCCTAAGGGTGAAGATTTATGTCTTTAATATAGATAGATTCCAGGGCCATAGAAACAAATCCTAAAGTGAACTGAGATTCTCCCAGTTTCCTCAAACTGAATCCATTAGCTGGAAATGGAGGTGGGTGGTGGGAGGATTGTGATGGATGATTCAGGATAAACTACATAACCTTTAGTCTCTTCCAATTCGGAAAGTCTATTGTTCTAGGATTTAAATATTTTTAAAAGAATTCTCTTAAACCAAGTGCTGCCATTCAGGATTTTTCCATTTTAAATAACTGTTCTAAAATCAAAGACATCAAAGACTGTGATATGCTAGAGAGGAAAGCATCAGGCATAAGACCCGGGCAAATCTGTGACTAGTCAAAGTTCATTTTTGCAGTTCCAAAGGTATTTCTTCTGTCCCTTTCCCTTTTGTTTCTGCTTTGAGGCAGCCTCCCATCAAAACCTGTTCTCTGGGACTGATTTGATGATCAGGCATTTCATTTAGCCTGAATCACTTTGAGTTACTTTTCCTAAGGACATCTGTATGTTAAGCCTTATCTCTAATTTTGGAACACGATTTTGTCCTTAGTTAAAAGAATGTCAGGCATCAAGAGGCAGGTAGAGGAGGTATTTTTATTTTCCCCAACAGGGCTTTTTGAAATCCCAACTAAATAGGCACAGACAAGGCCTTCAAAGTCCAGGTCAAGCTTACGGAGGCTACGGGCACCTCTTTCATTTGAAAGGACCATGTAATGCAAAGGCTGGATGGCAATGTGCCATTTCCAGAACATACAGCTTAGCCTAACAGCTTGAGAGAAAACAACAGTGCGAAATTCACACCAACTGGAAATGCCTTAGGGGAGACATCTCTATGGGTGTAAGAATGCTCCAGTGGGCAAACCTCCCCCCACCCCCTTCTCTCGGGACTTTTTTCCTTCCTAAGGTAAAGTAGTCTGTAACGTAGGGACCCCTTCCGCAGGACCAAGGTCACTGACCATCGCTCCACTCTTCCTCTCCCTTTTTACCCAAATTTTGCTGCACTGGCAGCGAAGGTGATGCAATCAAATTCTTAAGGACTAGGTGCAGTCAGATTCCGCTGGATCTAGAGGTGGAGGTGGGGCGGCTGGGACCGAGGGGAGGAAGGGAGGGGCTCCGCTTGGCACTGGACGGGTGGGTGAGAAACTTGTTTTTCCGGAGGAGGGGCAGCAGAGGGGCGACCGAGCTAGCGCGAGGGAGGAAGGGGGCCGCAGCAGCCGCGGGGCACGCGCTGGCTCCTGGCTGCCTCCAGGGCCCCTCGGTGCCAGCTTCCCGCCTCTTCCCCCTCCACCTCGCCCAGCCCCGTTAGCTGGCGATCGCGGCCGGGGCGCAGAGCCTTGGCAGCCCCTTTCTCCACGCTCCACCTTTCCCTCTCCCGGCAGCAGACGCGTCCGGCCAGCTGCGCGGCTCTGCCCCGAAGGGCGGGGATTTTGCTTCGGGCGGCCGCGACTGGGCTGGGGTTGGAGGAGTCAAAGGGCGCAGGCTCCCTCCGGGGTGGACGGACGGACGGAGGAGGGGTGGCTGCTCGGCTCCGGGCACTAGGCGAGGGCGTAGAGGAGGAGGAGGAGGAGGAAGGCTGCCCGGAGATCGGAGCGGGCGCGAAGCCGGGGGCGGGGAAGGTCCAGTGGCGGAGGCCCGCAGAGCTCCAGCCCGGTAGGGAGAGGGCCCGGGGAGCCACGAGCCACCCGATCCCGGAGCGGAGAAGGTGAGTCCGAGGAGTTGGACCAGCCCGCTTTCTGGGCGCCCTCTGTCCTTCCCTCCTTCCTTTGCTCATCTCCACCCCCACCCCCTTCCCCATCTTTCCTTCTCTTCCTTTCTCTTTCCTCTGCTGGAGTAACTTAGACCTTAGGGAGCCCCCCCCCCCCGAAATCCCCTCCCCATGTATTTCTGTCCCTTACTGGCGTGTTGTTGGTGTTCTGCTTTGTTTTATTTTCAGTTGAGTTACGGGTCCGTGCCTGGGTTTTATGGTGGGGGTAGCCTTCACTTCCACGTTAGACCGGACATCAGTTTCCTATCGCTGGAGAGAAGGTGCCCCTCCTCCCCTGCCAGTCCTGGATCCTCTTGCCCTTCTTCCCCTCCGGGAGGAGTCTGGCATTCTTTCCAAAGCTCCTCTGCTCCAGTGGAGGTGAATCTCCCCCCCCGCCCCCCCTGGGTTCCTCATTAGCATGCTTGTGGTTTACTGATTCTTTTTTCCTTGGGTTCTGTCATGAATGTTAATGTCAAAAAATAAAATCCCTCCCCATCCCCGGAAAATGAAGTTCCTGCTCTCGTTGTGAACGGATATTTGCTCAGCTGATACGGAGCGTGGGAGAAGAAGGAGTTCTTTCCCTCTTCCTGCGTCCCTTAGCCTGGCTGTCTTTATTGTATTTTCCTACGTTAGCCCAGGGTAGGCGCTGATTTGGGGCAGGTGCCCTTGGGGGAGAGGGTGTCTGTGATGGTGATGGCGGGGGCGGGGGGGGGGGAGATGACCCTGGGCTTCCTGCGGTCCGCGGGCACCTTGCTGGCTGCTGGTCTGCCTCGGCGTCCCGTCTGCCTCCGAGATCTCCCTTAAGCTAATTTCGTGAAACCTGAAAGAGAGGAAACCGGCTGGATGACGCTGTCTGGAGGGCACGATTAATGGTGCTGGGGCGAGGCAAAACTTTAGCGCTGCTCAAGTGCAAACCCACCTCGAACCGCACTTTCCTTTTCTGGAATGCGTCTTAAAGTACCAGTGTTATCATTGACCGACATGGATGGAAGCAAGGGTTTTACAAATCGTTTTTCACTGCCTTTTTTAACATTACTGATGGAATTGTCTTTGTGATATTGGGAAGCTGAAAACAACCCATTTTCATAAGACTGTACCTTTTTCAGTTTGGGAGAGCGGAACTTTCTGTGGCTTTACTTACCCCTGTTGGGTGTTCGGTGGGGGGGAGGGCTTCCAGCTCTAAGTTAAAGTAATACCTAAGGAAAATTGAAGAGGGAGTGGGCGAATCCCTGAAAGGGCCATTTATCCAGGAGAACATTCAGCAGCTGTCATTTGGAGTTGTCTTGTATTACTTAGTTTAAGGATATCAGGTGGGTACCAATTTAAGCCTTGGCAGTGTGTGGTGCAGAGTGGAGTGGAGCCTGGAGTGAAGAAGAAGACGCATTTTCCTAAGTTCAGATCTGGCCTCAGACACTAACTGTGTGACCCTGGGCAAGTCACTGAACCGTTTTTGCTTCAGTTTCTTCCTCTGTAAAATGAACTGGAAAAGGAAATGGCAAATCACTCCACATCTTTGTCAAAGAAACCCTAAATGGGGTCATGGAATGTTATGCATGACTCAACAGCCACAACATGTTTCCAGATTTTTCCAGACTGACTGCCACTGTTGATATACCCATGTAATGCCTATCCTTTTGATTCTTTCACAGTCACCACTGATGCTCCTCTCCCTCATCTTTTAAAGTGACTTTTATATAAGGTAATTCCTTATGAGAGGAGAATAGTTTATTTCTAGACTATAACTATTAATTTGTTAAAGGGATAATTTGAATGATGGGATATCATGGTTTAGAAGCAGAAACTGGAATTTAAAACAATTTTGAATTTCTGCCAAGAGTATCAGGCCCTTACTAGGCTGACTACATGTTACTTACAAGAATGAAAGAGATTGTTTAGAGGGCAAAAAAAAAATAGGTAGGGAAGGATTGTTACCATAATATTATAAGGGATGTAGACATTTAAGTTTTGCAAAGCAAAGGCTTTATTTGCATTCTCATTTTGTTTCTTTATCTGTAAGACTGGGATAAAAATAGAAGAACACCCTTGAGCCTTGTGTGAGAATAAAATGAGTTGTCCTTTGATAGCATGATATAAATGTTAGGTGTTATAATTTTTATTATTTTTTTCATTCTTTTATATGCAGTGGAATTCAGATGGAAATGATTCTATAACAGGTTACTATTGTACAGACTCCTTTTGTTTGTTTAATGTTTCATGACTTCAGAGGTAGATAGAACGATTGCTTTCTGTGACTGAACAAAAGTGTTGGCAGGTAAGTTCATCTTTGTAGGTTTACTGAAAGTATCTTTGGGGCAATTCCAGTAGCAGACAAGATCATAGGGATGAAATATGCTTCATCTTGTGCACATATGGTTTTGATTTTTTTTCTGTTGAGCCTCTATAATTTGAGATCTTTTCGTTCTACATATTTTTTTTTTAAATCGTATTTTAAAAATTCCAAACTTAAACTCCAAATAAAATGGCATTTCCATAGACATAATATAAGGGAAGAAAAGGACTCTTTTCTTCAAATATGCAAGAAGTTTGATATGTGACTTTCAGAGCTATCCTATGTGTCTGATTCTTCCTGGTCTTCTGTTCTGTGCATTTAAAAGTAGATGCTTCAGTCCTCTACCCTTCTTCTCTCTCCTCTCTCTTCTTCCCATCTTTCCTTCCTTCCCTACTGCCTCTCTTCTCTCTGGAAAAGAAAAAGAAAAACAAAGCCCTTGTAAAAAATATGGCAAGTTGACAAAATAACGCTCTACATTGGCCTTGTCTGAAAACGTATGTGTCTGCATCTTGGGTCTGTCATCTTTCAGTCTGACAGTGTGTAGCATGCTTCATCATCAGTCTTTCATTCTGCATAGTCTCGAGGTTATGAATATTTAGCATGCTAATATCTATTTAAATGTTTTTAATTTTTTTATGGGTCACTGTTATACTTGGTTGATTCTGTGATGACGCTTTGGTTCTAATAGTTTATTTTGCTGAATTCTCAAGAATGTTTTGAGATTAGTCTTTGCAGCATTTGTTGATTTATAAAGGAATATATGTTATTTTTATTCATCTCATTCTTTGACTGAGTTCAAATAAAAATGGTTCTGGGACAGGCTGTTATATTATTCTTTTGTAGTTAATGGCCTGTAGACTGTTGAACAGATAGATACAATAATGACTTTTTATAATTGAATGAAAGTATTAGGACATAAACTCACCTTCCGAAGGCTCATGGAAAGCATCTTTGGGACAAATCCAAGAGGAGACAATATCACAAGAATTATATATACCTCTAAGATGCTTTTTTTTTTATAGGATTTTGATTTCTTCTGCTAAGTCTATGCGTTTTGAAAAGTTTTTGTTACATGTAGCTTGGAGATTGTGATTAATCATTGCTATCTATTACTATTCTTTAATGTTTATAGTTAAGTATTGGGCTTCGGTGACTGTGAGCAACAATTATGTTTATAACAGTGGTCTGGTTACAATTCAGATTGGTTGTTGAATTTTCAAGCTTATTTTTGAGGTCTGTATTTGTGATGAGGGATGTTGCAGTGGATAGAGCTATGGGCCAGGAGTGAGGAAGACTCATCTTCTTAAGTTCAAATCAGACAGTTAATAGCTGTATGATCCTGGGCAAGTCACTTAACCCCGTTTGCCTCATTTTCCTCATCTATAAAATGCACTGGAGGAGGAAATGGCAGATCTCCAATATCTTTGCCAAGAAAACCCCCAATAGACTCACAGAGAGTCAGACACTACTGAAAGGACTCAACAACAAAGTTTATGAAATAAAGCCCTCTTCTGATGCAGGTTGGTAGCCACCAAGTCATGTGTTGCTAGGTGTAGTTAATGGCTACAGAGTGGTATTTTGCTGTGCTGGTGACATGGTTGGCAGTCACTCTTGCATACCCTGACTTTGGTTGGGCCAGGGTACTCCTTACTCTTGACTTCATTCCAAGCCACTTCCCTGACTCCATTCTCTTCAGGAATAGCTTTCCCTTCAAACCAAACCCAAGAAGATATCTATGGTCCAGGTTCAGTGCCAGTCCAGTCCGTCAGAGGGACCTGGTTTAAATATTCTTTCTGCCTTAGGAAGTTGTAAAAATAAATCATAATTCATAATTCTGAGTCCTTAGCCAGAGATGGTACTCTAAAAGAGTGCAGTTTTAATACACTCCTTCCTCCTAGGATGCTCTCTCCCACCTTACATTTGAATGACTTACCTAGATTAACAAAATGAGTGCAGGTATCTCTTTCACGTTCAAATTGGCTTAAGAAATTACTTGGGAATGTTTGGGGAGTTTTGTGGGAGCCTCAGATGACACATGAAGGCCAGTAGATGACACAGGAAAGGTTTAGAAACTCAGAAATATATGTATAGTATTATATAATATCAATATTTTATCTCTTAATACCATAAATATACACATTTTCTTCTTCTCTGGTACGAAGGTACAAAAAATTGTATGAGTATTTTTCGGATCACAGTTAAATCCTCTCCCTCCACACTGTAATTTACAGGATTTGTTAAAATTGCAGATTTAAAAGATAATGTAAATGTTTAAACAAACTTTTTAAGAAATGTACTTTTCTGTGCTGAAGGGTGTTAGCCTAAGGGGAAAGCAGCTGCTGTGATCTGGAGGGGTTTTCATTTTATCTCTACTTTCTTCAGTCACATCGCTTGGATTGTGGAGTACTGGCAACCCTTTCCCCCAACCCCATAGTTGCTTTAAAAAAAATTTCCCACTTAACAGCATTTTATTCTTTCCAATTACATGTAAAGATAGTTTTCAAAATTCACTTTTATAAGATTTGGAGTTCCAAACTTTAATTCCCCCTTTACCTTCCTTCCCCAAGATGGCAAGCACTCTGATATAGGTTGTACATATACAATCATATTAAACATATTCGAACATTAGTCATGAAGTTGTGAAAAGAAGAATTTTCATTATTTGTTTTAAGAAGAATCAGAACAAAGGGGAAAAACCACAAGAAAGAAAAAACAGAGAGAAAATAGTACACCTCGATCAGCATTTAGACTCCATAGTTCTTTCTCTGGATACAGATACCCACGGTAGCTTACTGGCTCCTGTGTGCTTCCTCTTTCCTCCTAGATTCTCTCTATCTTTTCTTCTTAGGCTCCCTTAGAAAAGTAGGAGGATAGCTTGTCAGTTAGGGCAGGGCCCTGCCAGTCCCAGATTCTGTGCAATCATGTAAAACCTATTTCCACATTGCTCCTTATCTCCTGGATACACCCAACGTAATGCTACAGAGGTATTTCATAAGTGCTAAATTTTTGCAGCCTGAAGTATTGTGTTGCCTTTCCAGCTATTTGCATAATGTGCATTGATCCATAAATCTGTACTCCTTGAGATTAACCTGTCTGTAATATTTATTGTCACTAAGCTAATCCTGATTGGCCATCATATAACCCCTCTATTTTATTTTAAAAATCTGCATGACAACTTGTTGGAAGTTTCTTTAACATATTATTGGGTGAGTTTTATGTGCGTATCGTACATCGAGGGCTTTTTGATTAATGATAATGTAATATTATCTGTGAAGTACAGATATCCCCATTTTACAGACGAGAAACAGGCTTAAGAGGTTAAATAGAATGGAAGCTCCTAGAACATGGAGATTTTTGTATTCCCCCGTATGTAGCAAAGTTTTTGGAACATAGTAGAAGCTTAATAAATCCTTGTTGAATTGAATTGACTTGTCCTTTGTTAAGTATCAAGGGAAAGATTTGAACCAAAGTCTTAATATTTCCAAGAACATTACTCTCTCCATTTGACCATACCACCTTTCTAATACTGTGAACAGCAATTAAAAATGTCTCTTATTGTCTGTAATTTTACTTTCATGTCATATTTTTTATGTGTGTGTGTGTATTTATAGTGCCATAATGTTAATTCTTTGGACTCTAACAGCAACCAGGTGAAGTCGGTGCTATTGTATTCCCATTTTCTGGTTGAGGAAACAAAGACCGAAAGCATTAAGTGATTTGTTCAGATAACTCAGGTTTCTCCATTAGTAAGTGTTTTTGAGGTAAACTTTGAATTCAGGTCTTTCTCATTCCAAATCCCAGACTCCACTGTCGAATTTCCTTGGAGTCCCTGCTTCTTTCCTTGACAGCACAACCCCTCTGTAATTGACTTGACAGTTTTGTAATCTGCTTGCGTTTGAAGCCTTTACACCTTTTTTCTTTCTTTTTAAATAATATTTTGTTTTTCTAATTACAAGACTATTTTTAACTTTCATTTTTTAAATAAAATTTTGAGTTCCAAATTTTCTGCCTTCTAACCCCTCCCTCCCTCCTTCCCCTCCCTTCCCCCTGTTTTCCCTTCCCCTATCCCTAAGAAGGTAAGCAAATATATATATACACACATACATACGTATATATGTATGTATGCATATGCAATCATGTAAAACACATTTCCACATTTCCATGTAAAACACATTTCATGTAATGAAAGAAGAAACAGAACAAAAGGAAAAAACTGCACACAAAAAGAAAGTGAAAATAGTATGATTCAATCCTTATTCTGACGTGGGTTCTTTCTTTCGAGATGGATGGCACTTTCCACCAAGAATCCTTTGGACTTGCCTTGGCAGAAGCCTTTACTCCTTGATAGGAACTTCCTGACCTTTCGCTTCACTTGGCATAACCCTCAAGAACCCAAGATCGCCTCCAAGTCAATATGTGACACTGGAATAGGACTTTATATTTCTATTTAAAGTAAAGAAAGAAAGAAAATAACCTCTATTTTGTGGAAGACAGACAGTTAATTGATCATGTGAGTTGCATGGTGTCATGGAAATAATGTTGGCTTTAGGGTCTGAAGACCCAGACTGAAGTCCTCTTTTCCACTTACTGACTTTTGACTGTGGACAAGTATTTCTCCTTTTTATACCTCATCTGTAAAAGAAAAGCATTGCATCAGCCTGGTGTTTCTCAAACTGTGTTTCTTGGAACCCTGAAACACTCCATGTCATTCATTTCCTGTGTAAAGACCCTTCTGATCTCCCCACACCACCCCCAGTTGTCAGAACACCTTTCTACCTCTTAAAATCATTTTTTTTTTTTTACCTTTCTAAATGTTGTTTTGTCCCAGTAGAACATAAGCAGTTTGAGGACAGGGATTATTTTTCTTTTGTTTTTGTCTCCTTTAGGGGCCTAATGAATGTTTATTGAATTGAGGAAAGGAGAGGAGGCATTTTGAACTGGTATTCCTTTCGCTTGTCTTCATTTCTGTTTTATTTTGCTCTTATTATACAGGGTATGTGAATTAGAAGGGAGTATTGAGATCAGGGCAATAGTCAGATCTATCTTATTTTTTTTTGGCAGTCCAAAAAAGTTTTCTTTGTGCTCACAATCTTTGGTGAACCCTGCCTACTTCCTGGTTATTTCCTGAAATTCTCCTGGTGGTGGTTTTTCTGAAAGTAGGTCTGTCTTTGTGTATGTTTCGAAGAAAAAAAACCACATCTAAATCTCCTTTTTGAAACATTGTTTTTCTTCATAAAAGACAATCTTAATAGAGTATTCCATTTTAGTCATTATAAAAGGATATTAAAACAAGCAGGATACATTTTATTTTATTTTTTCCTAAGCAGTATACATTTTAAAGTGGTTAATATCTTTTTTTTTTTTTTTTGTAAAGAGCAGTTTAAGATTTCTATCAGTATTCCATCAAACAGTTTTTGTTTTATTTTGGGTCATAAAGAGGCTTTACTTTCTGTGATGGTTTTTAGCAGGAAACATGCAGCCTTGTTTTTAAATGTGTTCATGTTAGCTGTGTGGTGGTGAAGAGAGAGCTTTGATTTAGAGAGGAAGTAAGTCCAGTTGGACTCTATCTTCTGATATTTAAGAGCTGTGTGCCTCAGGGAGTCACTTAACTTTACTGTTTTTGTTTCTGAATGGGGTTAAGTTTACTGGCACCACTTTTTTCATAGGATTGTTATATAGATCAAAATGATGACTTCAGACCATCCATAGATCTATAGCTGAAAGGACTTTGGAGTCCCTCTAGTACCAGGGTTCTTATCCTTTTTGTGTGCTGGCAATCTGGGGAAGCCTATGCTCCTTTTCTCAGAATAACCTTTTAAAATGCATTAAAGAAAATGCCTAAGATTATAGAAGAAACCAATTATAATGAAATAAAATGATCAAAATATTAAAAAAAACCTACCAAGTTCTCGGACCCCAGGTTAAGAACTTCTACTCTCATATACCTTTCTCCTTAAAATTTATAGATGAGGAAATTGAGGTCCAGAAGAGATTATACCTTTCCCAAGGTTATGCAGGTAGTAAGCATCAGCGGTCGATTTTGAACTGAAGTCTTCGGACTCCTGTACTAAGACTTTCTTTGCATTATGCTTCCCCATGTAATTTAAGCTTGTAAGACCATATAAATGTCAGCAATCCCTTGATGACTTTCTAAATGGGACAGAATTATAATGCAATAATGATTTGTTGGAATAGAAAACTTTTAAAAGCTAGACATCTCTTAGCGTCATTGGAATTCTTGAAGTTTGGCCTAAAATTGATTATTCTTGTCATTTTAAATCTGGACCACTGACAGCTAGCTTGATACTATCCTCCATGTTTTAGTCAGGAGGGACCTATTAAAGCTCAGCTATCTTTCACTAACTTCCATTCCATCTTGGTTGTGCCCCACAGCCTTTTTGGATGTTAAATGACAAAGGAGGGGAGAACCTTAGAATAATCATTTGAAGTCAATATTAAGTTTGTTCAGTTGAAAGTTATTTTAAATAAGAACTGATTTTAGCATTACTCTGCATCTTTTAAGATCTTTGCCTCCTCACTACCTGGTCGATGCCCAGTAAATGTCTTTTGATACAGAGGAGAACTGGGGACTCTTTTCAGGGGGCTTTTCTGCTTCACTCATCCAGCTGAAAAGTATTTGTATGGAGCACTTTGTCTTAATTTTCCTTAGCTCTTATCATACTTTTTGTGCTTATTAAATCACATAGCCTAAGAAGTAGTGAATGGGATCCAGTTTGGAAAGAGAACATCCCTACTGATCAGAGTGGGATGAGCTTGGGAGTACCCCCTGCATTTCAACCTGGATAAGGTAGGGAGACATTATCATCATCAATAATAATTATAAATTTCACAAAAATTAAAAACTTTGCCAATATGAAAACAACAGCTCCTCCCCTCCCACATGCACACACCTTTTAGTCACAAGTGCCCAGATATGTTTCCATTTCATCAGGAAAATTAAAAAGAAGGTTATTTGGGCCACAGGGAGTGGATTGCCACATCCTTCCCAGGAACAGTAGTTGATGTGACCATAGTTCCAGAACTGGAGAGAGAGAATTTGGGTCAGAATATGGAGTAGGGAGTGAAGTAAAGTACATAACTAGGATCTCCCTGAAATAGTGGGCCAGGAGAGGCAGCACTAATAAGAAGGGTGGTGGTGCCCAGAACCCAAGTTCCAGAGATAAAACCATTTAAAATATCCAGGCATGGGCTCTTGTCTGGCCAACATGAATGTTGGAAAGAATGAGAAAATGTCCAAGGAGTAGCAGGGAGATCTCATTTCCCTGCCTTTTATCACTGTGGTGCATTTGGGAGGAAGCTTTGAATTCTCCAAATCTTTGGGCCTTTGTAGAAGGCCCAATTTTCTTTGAATAAATTCTGAAAAAAAGAAGTCACATTCTTCCCTCTGAACTCTTCCACTGGACCTTGTTTTCTGTGAATGAGACATTTGAAATTTTGTTTGGGCTTGGGGTGGGAGAAGAGATTAATTTACAAGCAACTGACCTGTAATATCCCAGCAATTCAATTAAACACACCTTTATTAAGCATATTCAGGGAGGTAAACCCTAGATCCTCTCTGGCTGTTCCAGTTAAGTCAAGCTCTCTGGTTGCTCCTTTTACCCTGGAAAGCCTTCAAGCACTGGACTAGGATCAACATATGTAGGTATTCACTGCCAGGTCTATATCCCAAAGACATCACAAAAAAGGACCTGTTTGTAAAAAAAATATAGTAGCTCCTTTTGTGGTGGCTAAAAATTGGAAATTGAAGGGATGCTCATCGATTGTGGAATGGTTAAATAACCTATGGTTTATAATTGTAATGAAATATTATTGTGCTATAAGAAATGACAAGCAGGATGATTTCAGAAAAACCTGGAAAGACTTGCATGAACTGATGCAAAGTGAAGTGACCAGAACTGAAAGAACATTATACACAGTAACAGCAAGATTGTTGTATGAAGAATTGTGAATGACTTCGCTATTCCTAGCACTACAATAATCCAAGACAATCCCAAAAGACTAATGATGAAGCGTACTCTCTGCCTTCAGGAAAAGAACTGATATTGTTTGAATACAAACTGAAGCATGCTATTTTTCTTATTTCTGTTTCTTTCTCTCTCTCTCTCTCTCTCTTTCTCTGTCTCTGTCTCTGTCTGTCTCTGTCTCTCTCTGTCTCTGTCTCTCTCTGTCTCTGTCTCTCTCTGTCTCTCTGTCTCTTTCTCTCTCTCTCTCTCTCTCTCTCTCTCTCTCTCTCTCTCTCTCTCTCTCTCCCCCCTCCCTCCCTCTCTCTCTCTCCCTTCCTCCCTCTCCCATTCTCTCTGTCTCTTCCTTCTTTCTCTTTCTTTCATTCGAATCTTTTTGGACAAAATGACTAATATGGAGATGTTTTACATGCACGTGTATAACCTTATCTGATTGCTTACCATCTAGGGGTGGGGTGGGGAAGAGGGAGGGATGAAATATGGAACTCAAAACTTTAAGTGAAAATGTTCTTCAAAAAAGATGTCTAGGTATTATCCCAGGACCAGCCTAGCTAAATTTGGAGAGGCTCATCACTAGAAGTCTGACCATTAGGGAACGAATTTTTGCAGTCATACCAAGTCAAGAAAGCTCTTCACTGAGGTGTAAAGGAAGTACCCATACCAATGAAAACCATGAGGCCTTGGAGTATTGGAGAATATATGTGTGTGCAGGGAGCTGTGCCAGAGATATAAAACAGTCCATGAATAAGAGGAGTTATACAGATCCTCGTGGAGTAGACCATTTAAATTCAGTAGTTTATAAATGTTTGGGATAGGACATATTTAAATAGGGCACATTTAAATCTTTTTTAAAAAGCTGACATCCATTTCTCTTTGACTGCTATAACTTTTGTCATTCCTTTTTTAATAGCTAAGGTTTCATTGCTGTCAGAAATGAACCGGTTTTTGTTGGGAGGTAATTCATTCTCTGAAGGCTTTGAAAAGTTGCCTAACATTTTAGTTCTCTTTATTCCCACGGCTCTCTGGTGAGGCAGGATTATTTCTGCCATGGTTGTTTGTTGTCAAATGAGGGGGGATCGAAGTCTTTGAACTGTTTGCCTGAGTGTGTGTGATTTTTAAAAACGTACGGTGTAGAATAGGCAAAAACGATATAAATTGAAATTTATGATAAATGGTAAAAAGGAAAATAAAGATTAAACCGATTTGCCAAATAACCATCTGGAAGCAGCTGAGCACAATAGCATAAATCCTATAATCAAAATATGAACAAGTGTTTATTAAATGCCTGCCATGTATCAGGTTCTGTGCTAGAGGTATAAAATACAAAGACTAAAACAGTGAAACAGGCTTAAGAAGGTTATGCCACACACACACACACACACACACACACACACACACACACACACACACACACACACACACGTTTGCATGTGACCAGTGTGGGAATTTGCTTTGCTTGACTGCTTAATTCTTGTAAGGGTTTTATTTTTCTCTTTCTTTCTCTTCCTTCCTTCCTTTTTCTTGCTCTTTCTCTCTCTCTCTCTCTCTCTCTCTCTCTCTCTCTTTTTCTCTCTTTCTCTCCCTTCCTTCCTTCCTTCCTTCCTTCCTTCCTTCCTTCCTTCCTTCCTTCCTTCCTTCCTTCCTTCCTTCCTTTCTATATTCCTAGCACTATATCTGGCAGAGAGTAGGCACTTAATCAATGATTGTTTATTGTGTGGAGAAATGTAATGGTTTATAAAGATATTTTGGATAAGACAGTGTATTCAAATCCTTTCAAAGAGTTACATTTTAATGATTGTATTGGAGTAAGGACTCACTATTGAACAAAAAGTGGAAGTGATGTAGCAGGAACTTGGTTTAGAGTGACCCAACATTTCATACCATGTACCACAAAAAGTATGCTATATGTAATGAATATATGACAAATACAAAAAGACTCTACCATAAGCAAATTAAAGAAGAGACACCTTTCACAGCTATGCATGGGGAAATGTTTTTGACCAAATAAGGGATAGGGATGGTCACAGGATATAAAACAGATATAAGGTTGCAGAAGATTAAATAATTTCTGCACAGACAAAATTAATGTAGTGATAAAACAGTTAATGGGGGAAAATCTTGCCTTTATCTTTTTCTGATAAGATCTGATATTTAAGATGTATAAGGAATTGATAAAATATGTATAAGAACAAGAGCCATTCCCTAATATATACATGGTCAAAGGATATGAACAGGAAATTCTCAAGGTAATTAAGCTATCAGCAACATGAAAAAAATGTTTCAGTTCACCAGAGGATTTGAAATACATTTGAAATATAGAAATATAAGTTAAGGTAACTCCAAAGTTTCATGTCTCACCGTCTAATTGGCAAAAATTACAAAACAGGAAAATGATAATTGTTAGGGGAGTAGTAGAAGAACAAGCCACACTAATGTACTATTGCAGAAAGGTGTGAATCTGTCCAACCATTCTGGACCTGTACCCCCAGCCATTCGGAATCATACCTCCCCAAATCACTAAACTGTTTATATCCTTTGATCCAGTGATATAAGTACTATGTACATATCCCAAAGTAGTCAAGGGGAGAGAAAAAGGACCCATGTATAAAAAACTAATTAATAGCACTTTGCAAAGATAAGCAAAGAACTAGAAACAAAATGCATTCCCATCAATTAGGAAATGACTAAGTATGGTATATGACAGTAATGTGGAATATTATTGCACTATGAGAAATGAAGAAAAAGAAGGGTTAAGAGAAATTTGGCTTCAAAGACTCCTATGAATTAATGCAAAATAAAGTCAGTACAATCAGGAAAATAATTTGTACAGTGACTTCAGTAGTATAAAGGGAAGCAACTTTGAAAGATTGGTCAATGAAGTGACTCATCACAACTCCAGAAGACTGATGATGAATCATGTTTTCTACCTCTTGGCAGAGAGATAATGAACTTGAGATGCAGAATGAGATACTTTTTTCAGACATAACCAGTGTATGAATGTGTTATCTTTATTTGTTACAAGGAAATGATGTTTGTTTTTTAGGAAGGAGGTGGAGGCGGGGAGTGAGTGGATAATGATAATGATGTAAAAGAACAGGACATCACTGAAATATTAAAAAATAGAAGAGAACAGAAGCAGATGAGAAAAGGGACACAATCAGGGAAGTTTTATTACTATGAGGTTAAATTTAGTAGATACTTTAAAAGCTGCAGAATAGAAATTCACAGTTCCTATAGAGTTCTCTTTGTCTTTTCATGTTAAAATTTAAGTTCATTTTTTTTAGAAACCAGATAGGATGTTGTAACTCTGAGAAAGAAATCTTTTAGTAGTTAAGTGTTCTTTTTATTTTTTTTTTAATTCCAAAGGCTCTTCATGTGCTTCCTTCTTGTTGTCTATAGTCCATTAGCACTAGCAGTTTAAATAGTTTTGTTAACATAATTTGCAATATGGGTCTAAAAAGCTCTGCATTATTAGAATTCATATTCTAACATTCTTTTTTAAAAAATTCCCTATGCAATCTAGAACTCAACAAGAGAACTTTTTTAAAAACATAAGAATTTTAACATTCATGTAAAAAAATTTGAGTTCTGAATTCTCTCCCTTTCTCCTGCCCCTTCCCCACCCATTCAGAAAGAAAGCAATATAGCAAATATATATATATGAAAACATGCAAAATATATTTCCATATTAGTCATGTTGTTTAAAAAAATGCAAGAAAAATAAAATGAAAAAATTATACTTTAATCTGCTTTTGGAGTTCTCCAGTTCTGTCTCTGTAGAAGGTTGGCATTTTTCATCATGAGTCCTTCAGAATTGTATTATTTTATTGATCAGATTAACTAACACAGTTGATCATTGTTACATTGTTACATTGTTCCCATTGTTCCCATTCACAGTGTTCTCGTGGTTCTACTCACTTTCCTTTGCATGACTTCTTATAAGTCATAGTCCTTTAACAAGAGAACTTTAAACCAGAACACTCAAGTACTGTCATTTCAGGGAGGTGGTTTGCTTGACTAACGTCCAGAATATTAGATGTTAGTGGCCTGTTCAGATATAAGGAAAAAAAATTTATTTTCAAGCTCCAAATAAATGATATTTGAATTCCCCTACTTGTGAGAAAATAGCTAGCATTTTTAAACTAAAATGGGAAGGAAGGGGAGAATTATCTAAGTATCTAATAGCTGAAAAGTGTGGTTTTGAGTTCCCTTCCAAGAGTTTTCATGAATCTTAGACATTTCCTATTAGTTTCTCATCTCCATTTCTCAAGATCAGCCCGAAATAAAGTCACAAGGGAAAGTTAATTGTAACCCACAGTTTCTAATACTTTTCCCTTCCTTCTATTTGGATCCTCTTTTGTAGGCAACTATTTCCATTTATGGAATTGATTCCAGGTCTTAAAAAGATGTATCTAGGCAAACAATTATACTTTAACCTTTAATGTCCTATCTCTGTTGAGTATGATTATATATATATATACACATGTTGCTCATTGTGAGACTTTAAAAATATTGAATGGGTTTTACTGCTTTACTTCACATCTATGAAGAGATGCGTTTCCCCCATCCCCCAGAATATGTAGCCTAATGGATAGGGCATTGGACTTGGAATCCGGAAGGCTTGGGTTCAAATTCATTTTGTGACAATTAGCAGTTGTGTGACCTTGATCTGAGTTATACCAATCTGGGGGAGGGCAGAGACTGACCAGGGCACAGCCAGAATGCTTTACTGGTATCCTTGTGATGTCAGGAGCAGGGGTGGAAGGAGTCCAGCACATTGGGCAGACTCTCTAGTGAAATGATGGGAGGACTTAGGCAAGAGTTGCCCAGAATAGGTATAATTGAGTTGTGATTTGCATAATTGGAAGATGAATGAGCTCTCCATCAATTTGAGTAGCTTTGGCCAAGACACCTAACCTTTTTTACTTCAGATAACTAACTCTCTAGGACTTAACTACTAAGCTTTCTGGAGGGAATTCCCAGCAGGTAGTCCCTAGTATAATCAGGATGTTTTATCTATGCCCCAAGGATCTAGTCTCTCTTATTATAGCATATTCATTCAATAAGCAGTTGTGTTGGTTTTTTTTTAAGAAAATTTTTTTCCCTCAAAATTGGCTGAGGAATTTTAAGAATTCCAAGAATGTTCAAGGAGAAAAAAATAGGTGAATACATATAGTGTTGGTTTTACTGAGGCCCCCAATTAGTAGAGAATTCCAAACCCTTTCCTGTGCATTCAGACTTTCTCTGCATATTTTCTGAGTGGGGCATTTATTCCTAGTAGGGCCCTATTATTATTTTGTTAAGCAATTATTTAAGCAAATCATTATTTATTCTATAAACAGTATTTTTTTAGTTAACACTTCTTTTATAGCATCTATTTTAAAAGATCCATTTTCAATCCATTGCTCATTGTTTTTGAAGTCCAAACTGTACCACGGCTGCAATTCTGGTCAGTTCTGTTTTATCTGATGGAGGGTATACTGTGTATGATATACTTGTCTTAATCTAAAATGGTTTTTAGATGCATCTCAAGAGTTGCTTACACACGCAAGTATATACAGTTAAAACAGCAGCGTGTTCTTTTGGCCCAAACTGTTGGCAGATTATGGTTACTTACGGAGCATGTGCTAGATTTGTATCAGGTATAAAAAATTCAGTTTGTACATAGGAAAGGGTGTGGGTGCTCAGGTTTTGTAATTTCTTCAGTTTAGAAAATTGATAGGGAAACTCCCTCCCCAAAGTGGCTAAGCAACTCATTTGTAATTAATAGTCAGAGAGCTGCTTGGGGGAACTGGAAGTCTGAATGACATTTTTGTGGTCAAATCAAGTCAACCAGTATTTATTAAGTGCCTACTATGTAGCATGTGGGATTTAGTTATGACCTGAAGTAAATCAGAATCTAGGAGGCAGAGGGAAGGGAATTCTAGGCGTAGAGGACAGCCAGTGAAAATGCATGGAATCTGAAGATATTGTGCATGAGAAACAGTAAAGGAGGATGGTGTTAATGGATTGTCTAGAGGTTTGGAGGGGAATAAGATGCAACAAGGCTGAAAAGATAGGGAATAGTCAGGTTGTGAATTTCTTTAAAAGCCAAATAAAGGATTCTATATTTTATCCTAGAGGTAGTAGGAAATCACTGGAGTTCAGTGAATTGGAGGATGACATGGTCAGACCTGCCTTTTAAGATCAGTTAAGACAAATGAGTGGAGAATATATTGAAGTGAGGAGAGACTTGACAGGCAGACCTATCAGCAGACTGTAGCAATAGTGCAGGTGTGAGGTGATGAGGACTGTATCAGGGTGGCGGCAGTGTCCGAGGAGAGAAAGGATATGAATGAGTTGGATGTGATGAAGGTAAATTAGTAAACATTTATAACATGCCTACTCTATGCCAGACACTATGCTAAACATTAGGGATACAAAAAGAGTCAAAAGAAAGACCTTTCCTTCATGGAGTTCACAGCCTACTAGGGGAGACAATATAGAAATAAAGATATACAAAGCAAGCTATGTGCAGGATAAATAGGAGATAATTAACAGAGAGAAGGCACTAGAATTGAGAAAGTTTGGGGAAGGCTTCCTGTAGAAGGTAAGGTTTTAGTTGAGACTTAAAGCTAGGAACCATAGGTGGAGAGGTAGGAGAGCATTTCAGACACAGGGGACAGTCAGAGAAAGTGCCCCAAGTTGAGAGATGGAATATCTTGTTTATAGAACAATGGGAGAATATTTGCCAGGTAGCAAGGTGCAGGAATACTGGAAAGGTAGGAAGGGTCTAGGTTAGGAAAGTACTTTGTATTTCATCCTAGAGGCAATAGGAAGCCAGTGGAATTTATTGAGTAAGAGAGGGACATGATTAGACCTATTTTTTAGGAAGATCACTTTAGTGGCAGAATGGAAGTTGGAGTGGGGAGAGACTTGAGACAAGCAGACCCATCAGCAGGCTACTGTAGTAGTCCAGGCATGAAGTGATAAGGGGTCTGTACTAGAGTGCTGAAGAGATGTTGCAAAAATGAAATACAAAGGTCTTGGCAACAGATTAGTTAGGGGGTGATGGTGGTGAGAGATGGTGAGGAGTTCAGGATGACATCTAAGTTGTGAGCGTGATTGAGAGAATGGTGGTTCCCTCTTCAATGATAAGGGAAGTTAGAAGGAGGGAAGATTTTGGGGGAAAGATGAGTTCAGTTTTCAACATGTTGTATTTAAGATGTCTATGGGACATCCAGTTTGAGCTGTCTAGTAGGGAGGTGAGCAGCACTCAAGATAAAGAGTGGGAATATGGAGACTTTGTTGAGTTGCCTTTTTGACGTCTTTCTGACTCAGTGGAATCTTTGCAGTGCATGGATGACAAGTATTGAAGTTAGTAAGAACCTTTCATGCATTCATTGGAGACTACAAAGTTAGGCATTGTTTGTTATTCAGATATGAGTTCTAGAATATTGTAGTGTTTTGAGTGTAAATTTCTTTCTCGCCTTATGACATAATTTTGTCTCATATTTACCTTTTGTCTTTGTGTCAATCTCTATCTAGGAATAAATAAATTAGAACCTAAGAAAAATTATCAGAAAAAAACTATGGGTTTTTAAGTCAAGCTTTGGGTTAAAAAGTTTAAAGATTAAAAAAATAACAAAAACCATAAATTAGACCTAACAAAATGTACGGTCCGTCTCTGTCTGTCTCTCTCATAAGCTTCTTCCTATAGTAAATTAAAAACGTACTAAGATGGTTTTATACCACACTCATTTTCTCTAGCCCTACTCCTACCCATTGAACCCTTACTTGTAACAAGAACAAAGTCATTTTTTTAAAGGTCTGAGGTGCCTATATTCACAGTACCATAGTGTATTAGAGTTATAAAGGCTTTCACTCTCTTCAGTGATTTCAAGTCCTTAGTCCTGGAAGAGCTACCTTTCAGAGAAATAAAAAAAAACTTTTTAAGTGTAATTGCTGGTCTTTGAAAAATTGTATAGAATGGGAGAAGGGAAAGAGAGAAGGGAAAATGTGCCATTATTTTTTAAGGGGAAGAAGATAGAGCCTTCACACTATAAGCTGGGTATCTTAATATAAATTCATGGAAAAAATGTTGTATGTATTAAGAGGGTGATTTTTGAGCATTTAGAAAAAGAAGCCATGGTCATTTCCCCCAAGAACAAGTCACGTTTTGGAACTCTGGTCAGTGTGGTGGCCATTTGTGACCCCAAATGGCTGTTGGTAAAGTAAATCTTCCACCTCTTGGCAGAGTGATGGTGGGTTGTAGGTGTGGAATGAGGTCTACGTTTCCAGAGATGGCCAATCTGCTGGTTTGTCTTGCTTGACTATACTTAATTAGTTAGAAGGAAAGGCATTATGTGGAGGGAGGAAAGGAGTCATTGGTAAGGGAGAGTGATATTTTAAAAAAAGGTAAAAGAACATCAGTAAAACAGGAAAGGAACAGAGAACAGGTCATGCTAGAGTAATCTAATTTCCTTTTTGATAGAATCATTAGACTGGTAGATAAGAATGCCTACCAACTATATCTCTAAGGTGATCACTGGACCATTAGAGACTTGTTTTATCCTTAAGTGTGGCCCACAGGAGACTTCTTATTGAGAGAGAGACAGAGACAGAGACAGAGACAGAGACAGAGACAGAGAAAGAGACAGAGACAGAGACAGTTTTGCCCACGTAGCTAGCTTGCCTCACAACAGGCCAGTATGGCCTAGTCACTAGATATTTCTGGCTATGTGGCCAAGCTGAGAAGAACTACTCTCAGTGTTGTAAAGTTAGAATTAGGATGTGGTGGAACTAAATATACCCACTAGAGCTGGAGATTATCTGTTTGCTAAATGCTTCTATTTTCATTGACTTAATAAAGAATAACCAGTGACTGGTACAAGGATTATAACTGGGTTTGTACAAATAAAGTACTTTTCATTTGTTTTTGACTGCTTTTAGAGTTGCTAAAATCTCTGTTTTTGAATAGCAAGGCTTTTTTTTTTTTTTTTTAACCATATTATGAAAAGGTTCATTTAGTCTGAGCCCTTGAATTTCTGATCAGATGGCCAGAAACTTTTGAAAAACTTTGCCCTGGGTTTAACTGGGATTTCATTGAAGTGTTTGGCAACATGTCTTGCAATGTCCTTATGGACAAGATGGAGAGATGTGGGCTAGATCACAAGCTCAGTTAGCTGGTAGTGTAAATTCGTTGATTGTTGGAATCATAAAATAGTGCCTAAGGTGCAGTCCCAGACTTTCATCTCAGCATTTTTATCAGATAAAAGCATAAGCATCATGATTGTCAGATTTGCAGAAAACAGTAATGGAGTCATGGGAATATGAGGATTGACAATCTTGGGACTATGTAAGGGATATAGTTCAAGATGAGATTCAGGTTAGCCATTCTGAAGTCAGTCAGAAGTTCATGAAGCCATGAGATTCAGGAACCTGAACAGAAAAACAGTGAGACTAAATCTAGGATCTAAGGTCCAAGGTGGTGGAAAATGAATATGGTGGAAAATGAAGAAAAACATCAAAGAGTATAGGAAAGAAGACAGAGCTTGAGAAATTTCTCCTTCCTCTCCAGCTCTCACTTTCCACCCCTTCTTATTCATACCACAAGCACCCTAAATCATACCCTTGTCACTTCTCTAACCAAGACTGTTGTATTACCAGCCCTTCCCATCTCCAATTCTCACTCAACCTAGTTGCCAAAGCAATATTTTTAAAGGGTGGACATGACCATGTGTGTAAGCGCAAGCAATGTGGGATTTTTTTTGTTATTATTTTTTGGAATTCAGTTTCCTAAGCTTATACTAAAGTGTAAACATCTGAAGGATCAATCTCCTTTGAACCCTGGTGATTCACAACTGTAACACATCAGGTGCTGAGCAATGTAGGCTTTGATGCCTTCTGGCTCTGAGCCTATTAGTTGAAAGTGTATCTATATTCTGAAGTAAGATATTACCTCAGGGCTCACTCATGGAAGGACCTTTAACCCTTATCAAGAGCCCCCCCTCCATAAGTGTGAATCCAGATGTTGGTACCCTTTCTCTCAGTCTGGTGATGTATTTGCTCCACTTTCAGGGTGCTGACCCTTTCCTCTAAATAAGTGGATGTTGTTAGTAGGGAGAGGAGACCTCTCATAGAGAGAGGAGACCTCTAATACCAACCCTTGTGAAAACACTGGAACACTGAACTAGAATAAAATACTAAAGGAAAGTAGGGTTTAGTGAGACTGGGATAGTTGTCTGTTATTTTCCAATTATTGTATTATTTTGCTATGCCCAGAGCCCAGACAGGAGCTGCCCCCTCCCCATGTAAAGCTGGGGGAGGATGAGCTGCCTGGGGGTTGGGGTGGTATGGGCTAGAAACAAAAGCTAGGGGCAGATGCTTCTGGCCCTGCAGGAGGAGGAACCCCAGTCCCAGATCAAGATGAAAACTTTGCAGCAAGGCAGGAACAGTGAATGTGCTTTCCTGCTACTTTCCCCTGGGATGGGTTGGGACTCAGGGGATAAGAGTTATCTATGCTGGGATGGGGGAAGTGCCATAACTGCCCCCCCGCCCCTGGGCCCCACTCTGTTGACTTTGTCACCCAGCTGCCCCTGAAGACTTGGAAGAAGGGGCTGGATCAGTGTTGGGACTTGGACTCTTTGGCTCATTAGAGCATGTGTGTACCTGAGAGTGTCAGGTGGGAGCCTATAACTGCAGCTTGGGGAGGATAAACCCCCCTCTCCCCCTCAAGAGAACTTTAGTTGGACATTCTGTTTGGATTGAGGTGATTTTAACCTACTATGACCTAGGGGTGGAATATGTTCTGTTCTCTGCTAGCCCTGGGGGTGTATTGTGTTAAGGGAAGACCTTGGCCTGGGACCCCCTGATTGTATAAACAAGTATTCTGGGACAGTGCCTGAGTGAGGAGGAACTGGTTGCTTAATCCCCAAAGATTTTGCCCCCCCAAAGAAATATAAGGTGAGGAGTATGCTGTGTTATATACTTTTGTGTCTGTTTAAGGCCATGTAGCCACCCTGGTAATAAGTTGTTATGAATTGTGAATGCTTTAGTTTCTTGAATAAGGTTTAGTTTTGAGTAAATAGAGTGTTTGTTATACTATGTGATTCAGCACTATATAGCTATTATTTATAGATATATATTGATATTCACAGCAGCTGTTCTTGTATTTCATTGGTGATACACCAGTGTTCCTCCCCTGCTCAAGAAGTGTCTGCTGCTCCCACATTGCCTCCAGTAGAAAACACAAGCTCTTTTGTTGGACATTTTCTGATTCTGTCCTGTTTTTCCAGTTGATTACACACGAAGCCCTTCATGCACTCCTTCCATCTTCTAGTCAAATGGGCCTGGGCTCTCCCTCATCACTTCTGATCTGTTCCTGGGAACCTATGGCTCCCTGCAAGTCTCAGCTCAAGTGTTAACCTTTTTCTTTTTTTCCCCTTTTCTTTCTTTATTTCTTTTTTTAAAAAATGTATTTATTTGTTTTCAGTTTTCAACAATTATTTCCATGAATTTAAAATTTTCTCCCCTTTTCTCTCCCCACCCTTCCCAAGATGGCACGCAATTGTATATGGGCTGTACCATACATTATTAATAAACGCATTTTCACATTAGTTATTGCATAGAAGAATTAAAACAAATGGGAGAAGCCATGAAAAAAACTAAACAAAACCAATCGTAACAAAAGAGAAAATAGCCTGCTTCATTCTGCATTGTGACTCCACAGTTCTTTCTCTGGATGTGCAGGGCATTTTGCATCATGAGTCCTTTAGAAATGTTTAAGCTCTCAAGTGTTACCTTTTTCAAGAAGCTTTTCTTTTCCTTTTTTTAATTCCCCTAGTTGTGAGTACCCTCTGCTACTATGGATTTATTTTTCATATATACTGTATGGTCTTTAGCTATAATCCTCATTTGTAAAATGGGGATCATAATAGTATCTCCCTTGTAGAGTTGTTATGAAGATCAAGTGGGATAAAGATAAGTAAAGCATTTAGCTCAGTGCCTCACACACACATATGTGTATATATACACATGCATGTAAATGCATATGTATGCAAATACCTATATAATTTATATGTACATATACACATACATACACATATACACTTCTTCTTTGTCTTGTCTTTGTCTCACTTCTGTATTTATATCAGCAGGGCCTTGCAAAACACCTGGCTCATAGTTGTTGCTTAATAAATGCTTGCTGATGGATTGCCTTCCCATGCCTGTGCATTTATGTGGTAGACCCAGAGGATTTTGGGGGGCCTGAAGGAAGCTGAGGTACCCCAGACTCACAGAGCCCTTTGTAGTTTATTGGAATGCATTCCTCCCTTGAAATGTTTAGACAAGATGAAGCTGCTAATTTTGGGTCTGGCTGACTCTGAGGAAGAGGGGGGTGTGTATGTGTGTGTGAGTGTGTGTGTATATGTGTGTGTGTGTGTGTGTGTGTGTGTGTGTGTGTGTGTGTGTGTGTATGTTCATGCATCCAGAATGAAAAGTACTAAGCAGGACCAAAGATTTGTAACTTTTTATTTATTTTAATTCTTCTCATCCAAGCAGATTGCATTTTCATCTGTCATGTATCCCTTCCATATTTGGGTAACTTTGACAATAATAGTAACCCTGTAAGAAATAAAGTAGTAATTTCATGGTGAATAATAACATTTGATTTAATGGTGAAACCTGCTTAAATTTAAGCATGCTTTCAATAATTTTTTCATCAAATAGGAATATTTATTAATTTTAGATGATGAGTATTTTAGACATTTTTTGGTTAAACATTCAAGATGTCTAAAATTAATCTTAATGTTCAGACAATGAACTGAGCTGATAAACTGAATTTTCTAATTTATGGAGTGTTCAGAAATCCTCCTCCCCCCCAAAAAAAATCCTTTTATATTGGGTTCTTGGTTTAGTGTAAGGTCTGGGTGATTGGGGGCAGTAGATTTATATGTGACAGTGCTTCATTTCTACTCTTGATTTGTTTATCCAATTCTGTTATTATTTCTGTTATTATCAGTTGTATTCTCAAGGATGTGTTGAGATCTATAGTTGCATTTCTTGTAATTTGTTGTTTTTTAGGCTATGAAAAATAATCGGCTTCAGTTTTCTCATCTGTAAAATGAGGACAGTAATAGCATCTGCCTCTCAGGCTTGTTGTGAGGACCGAATGAGATAATCATAAAGTGCTAAGCACAGTACCTAGTAAATGCTTTATAAATGTTAACTATATATAATTGTTAGCCATCATCAATGTTATTAAACTGGAGTCCTAATTATTTAAAAAATATTTTGATAGCTGTATTTCAGTATAATTGGTCTCCTTTCTGCTCTATATTTTACTTTGTGCATTTAAAAACACTATTTGGAGAAGGGGGTCTCTAGACTTTACTATAATGGGGAAACCCATGGCATAGAAAAGGTTTAGAATTCCAGTTCTTATGTCTGATTCTAGCCATAGGGTCTTGTCTTGGTAGGCGTTCAGTGAAGTATCCATAGTTTCTACTGTTGACTTCCATAATTAGCGTTTGATCAATGTGTAGGGTTCTATACTTTGTGTAATCCTGAATTCCTCTTACAGACTCCTGCTTTGATAAACTGATCTACGTGAGGAGTTCTTTGTTCAGTTGCTTCTTTGTCTATATATTCTTGCTTGAGTTCATGTGGATGTGCCACAGAGAGGACCTTTGGATTTCACTGGTGGATCTTACCTGTTTCATGGGCTCTGTCTGGAGGAAAGCCACTCTGATTTAAATATGACAAATCCAGTGGCCTCTACCTCTTTTCCTCTTTACTATTTTTTGGTGATCCATAATTGGTGCAAATGTAGTTCTCAATGTTTAAACTTTTTAAAAAATCAAATGCTCTGAGAGCATCTATTGATTTTCTTCTACCTTTTTGATGCAGAATCATTAATCTTTCTGTAACTGCTTTAGGGTGATGGTTGCTATGTTTTGTTAATATTGTATGTATTTTTTTAGGTTCTGTATAAATCTGTTTGTATCCATTTGTAATGGTAATTTAAATGGGAAGATCTTTCCCATTCAGTAATAGGCCCATGTGACCTGCTTAAGTCAAGGCACATGAGTTTGAGTCACATGAAGCCTGTGGTGGGAGGAGTTTGGTAAAGGGGTGGAGTAGGAAGGGTGGAATGGGAAGAGGTGGAGCCAGAGCAGAGCTGAGAGGAAGTGTGTCAGAGAGTAGTTAGAACTGCAGGATGCAGGCAAGCAAGCAGCTGGCTAGTGTGAGTGAAAGAGCTTGTTTGTGATTTTGTTTAAGAGAACCAGCTTGTGATTTGTTTAGTGGAGCTGGTTTGTGGGAAGCCTAGCAGGGGGAAGGCTTGTCCTCTGCATTGTTATTGTGTATCGATTTTTGTTACTATGATGGATTTGACTTTCTGGTATCTGAAGAAATGTTTTGGTTCTGTCTTCCATGTGGAGAGTCTGTTGTATTTTGCAATGCAGAACTGCACCAGGATATTATGCTCATGGCCACCATAGGTGTTGTGAATATTGCATTTTTATTATTTTTATTATTTTATTATTTATTTTATTATTTTTAAGATGTATATTAAGATTTGTATCACATAGGAATTAATTGCTTTGTATGTGTTCTTCCTATTGATGTTTGATTTTAGGATGTTAGTAAGCCTTCTGCCATATGCTATTTATACCTTTCTCCTTGATAGCTTTGTGCCTGGTTAATATTTATCATTATTATTATTGATAATAGTAATATATTCCATGTTTTAGCCAAACTAGACCACTCTTCATCCCTTGTTCTTGTCTTGCTCTCTCCTGTCTCCATCCCTTTTCTCCTACTATCTCCTGTCCCTTTACCCTTTCAGTTATTGAAGCCAGTCCAACCTATGAGGTCCAACTTAGGTGCTACCTCCCTAAATTTTCCTTTGAGCTTCTTCCTCAAATTTCCCATAACACATTGCATGGTCTTCTCCTTTGCACTTAATAAACTTGCTTTAACGTTTGAATCTGTGTGCATCTTTCTTCTCTGTTAGCTTGTAAGTTACTTGAGAATGAGACTGTGTTGATTTCTTTCTCTCTCAGGAATAGCACACTACCCTACATGTAGTCATTATTTAATAAATACTTTTTAGAATATAATTGTCAGTGATTACTTATGTGCTTGTAAATTTTATAATAACCTTTTTTAAGAGAAAGAGGTAGTAAAAGATAATGACTTATCTTCAGAGTCTAATAATAATAATAAATAACATTTATATAGTACCTACTTTGTGCCAGGCACTGTGCTAAGTGCTTTACAGATGTCTTATTTCATCTTCACTACAGTCCTGTGAGATCGGTGTTATTATTGTCCTTGTTTTTCAGTTGAGGAAACTGGGGCAAATAGGTTAGATGTCACACAGCTACTAAGTGTCTGAGGCTGGTTTTGAACTCAGATCTTCCTGACTTCAGGCTCAGTACTCTATTGGAATATGCCATCTAGTTGCCATCTATCTGGCTGGCCCCAACATGTCTGGCCTTGTCATCCCCCTATTCAGTAAAACTCCAGTTGCTTCCTGTTACCTCTGGCATCAAAAACACACTCTTCTTTTTGGCATTTAAATTTTTTCACAGCTTGACCCCTTATTCCATCTTCATTCTCCTTGTATATTAATTCCTCACATATACTCTGTAGTTAACCCATTCTGACTTAACTTACTGTTCCTCATGCATGATACTTCTGTTTCAGTCTCAACCTCTTTGCACAGGATGCTTCTCATATCTGGAATTCTTTCCCTCCTCACCTCCAAATTTTGGAGTCCCTGGCTTCCTTTTAAGATTCAGCTTAAATGAGTGAGTACACAGCCAAGATGGCAAAGTAGGAAGAAGTACTTTCGAGTGTTTCCCCATATCTCCTCCAGATCAGGAAATTAAAAAAAAAATAGTCATTTTCTCCAGCCTTGGTCAGCATAAGGAGACAGAGAGGTCTATGGACATTGGGGGCCAAGGCTAGCCAGAACAACTGGAGTATTCTAGTGTAGGCCTGAAAGGATGAGGCTGTACACCAGGGCAAGAAGATGCCCCAGCTCAGGTCTGACCTTGTTCAGACTACAGGATGAGGTGCCAGATGGCAGCTCCTGCACTCACTACTCTAGGTCACAGATCTAGTGTGGGACTGAGGAGGAGACCTGTCTTAGGGGTGATCCAGGATGAGGCACCATTATGAGCCCTCTATACTCAACAAGAAGCAAGTTCAGAAGCTAGTGACATCTGTGTGTTTCTGATTTCAGGAGGAGAGTGAGGTCTCAGTTCTAGCTAGCAGCTCAATCTGAAGATGACAGTGGAAATAACCAGGGCAGAAATTGTACACCAAAAAGAGACCCTGAAGTCCTTTAAATCTGCAGAGCTTTCCAGCTGACTGTGACTCAGTTAAGCAACAGTCTACTGTAATTCCAACCAGAGGCAAGTTCACAGATATGTTACTCATACCCAAGTCCAGGTCAAAGAGCTTGCAGAACTCAGAGCAGGAGAGCATTTAAAAAGTTAAGGACTTGAATAAATTTTTAGAAAAATTAGCTATGATAGACCCCTAGAGATTATTGAACAGGAATGTTACTCAGCTGTACATAGAATCTTCAAAAAAATAGACCATGTATTAAGGCATAACACTCTCATACACAAATGCAGAAAAGTAGAAATATTAAACAAGTCATTTATGGCCCATAATGCAATAAAAATTATTCAATAAAGGACTGTTGAAGAAATGATTAAAAAGAAAGAATGGGAAGGTCAAAGAACAAATCATGGGAGCAATAATTTTATTAAATATAATGACAATGAAATAACATACAAATCTATAGGATGCAGCTTAAGCAGTCCTGAGGGGAAAATTTATGTCTTTAAATGCTTTCATCGGTAAAAAATAGAAAGAACAGATCAACAAACTGGGCATGCAACAGAAAAAATTAGAAAAGCAATAAATTTACTCCCCTTCCCCATTAAATATCAGAATAGAAAATCAGAGAAAAAATGAATAAAATTGAAAACAAGATTCAGTGTGAGTACTACTTTCTGCAGGAATCCTTTCCTGCTCCCCCTGGCTTCTAGGGCTTTCCCATTCAAGGTTACCTTGCATCTCTTTTATATATATCAGTTGTGTGTATATACTTACACGCATATACATACATGTATGTGTACACATATACTGCCTGTCTTAACTGATAGAATGTAAGCTACTTGAGTGCCAGAATTGGTTCACTGATGTCTTTGTAGCCCTCGCTCCTGAGACATACTTGGCATGTAGGGCTTGATATATGATATTTCCTAAGTACTTGTAAGTGCTCTCTCACTAGCACATTTAGTACACTAAAATATCTTTTAGCGTTACCCTCTTTTACATATGCTCTGCTTTGATAATTGAATTTTTAGAAAAGGATCATTCTTTTTTAGTCAGAATTTCCAAGAAACTTCAATTAGACTTCACAAATGATAGTTGGAATTATACAAGAACTCTAGAACTAGGAATTTATTTTTTGCAGGGGAGGGGAGGTGATTCACTTAGAATGGTGTTTATTTTTATTCATTTCCACCTTGTTATTATAGTGCTACTTCTGTTAATGAAGAGGATGGCTTTTAATGATACTTTGTCGCCATAAACCAGAGGTAGAAATTATAAAAAGACCCCTAAGGATGGATATATTCCAAAATGTGGTTTCCTTCTTTACCAGACCCTCACAGGGTTCTGCCTGTAATTCCCCGACCTTCTGCACTTAGGGAGTAGAGGGGTGTGGAGAGAATATTTTCCTTTCCTTCAGGGTAGTTACCATTTCAGTGAGTTCTTTGCCCATGACCATAGCTCAGCAGTATCTTTTGCACTCTCAGTTGACTAGTTTGTGTAGACCCCAGGAATACTATCCTCCGCCTAAACTTGCGCAATGCTTCTGCTGCAACTTAGTGCCCAGAAGGTCAGAACTCCCCCAGTAACCTTGTTCTGGAGATAGCAGCTGTACATTAGGAAGGCCATATGATAATTTAATTTCAATCAAGTGTGGTTCACTGTAGCAGGTTCCATATTTAGTGTGTACATACCAAATTGCTTACGCTCCCTGATTCCCTATTTAAATTCTCAGGGGTATCTTTAGGATATCCTTGTTGAGCAGCATTTTCATCGTATCCATAAATAAGCATTTATTAAGTGCCTGCTGTGTGCCAAACACTGTATTAGATGCCTGGAACACAAAATTTTAAAAATGAGGTCGTTCTAGTCTCCAGGGAGCTTACATCCTATCAGAATCCAACCAGGGTCAAATTGTAGATGAAACCTGTGCATATCTTTTGTTAACTTTTTATTTTAAAATCATGCAGCATGTCCCTGTGGAGAAAGAACAGGATTTGAAATCTGGGAGGACCTGTATTTAGAGCTAACTGCGATGTCCACAGTCATTAAACTTCTGAGAACTATAGGCACCTCTCTAAGACTTATCTTAATTGTAGGTATAGTGAAAATAGTTGTGAATTTGAAGTCACCAAACTGGCTCTTGTAACTTGTGTGCTCTTGGGGAAATCTCCTAACCTCTGTGGGCCCCAGTTCCTTATCTCTTTTTTGGGGGAAGGGCAGTTTGACTTAATGAGCCAAAGGCAGACCAGCACCTTAGGTGCTCTTGGATGGGTGCATTCCCTTCTTTACCACCACCACCACTGGCTTCTCACTCCAAAGGATGGTACTGCCCCAGTGGAGGGTGGCCACATGGAGATCTTGCCCGTATTTTTTCTTGCTAATGATGTGCTAGACTGTTGAATGTGGCCTGAGCGTTTTTGTTGATCATGGTCTTCACATAGGAGATGGCAAGCTTCTCTGACTTTGCCCTCTGCTTTAGCCACCATCATGGTGCCTTTGCTGTTGTCTGCCAATTTGTAACAAAACAAATTTCAGGCTTTGAGGTTGTTGAGCTTGGCCCTGTGTCTTCTTGTTGCTCTTGATGAGACAGCTGGAGCAGTTTCAAAGGATTGTCCATGGCAAATGAGCCAACATGGTGACCAGATTGACAAATTTTGATCCCAGATAGGCTACAACAGACTTTCTTGCAGTATGACGTGTCATCTAGTGATGGAACACAGGTGTCTTCAGCCTCTCTTGCAGCTATGCAAATATTCCATGAAGAAAACTATGCTAGGATAATGGTAGTAGAAATAAAGGGGAGGGAACAGATGCAAGAGATATTAAGGTGTCCTGGACAGGGTTTGGTAACCAATAGAATATGAGGAAGAGGGAATAGTGGAAAATAAGTGTAGTTATTAACATGGGAGCCCAGGTGAATGGTGGTGCCTCAGGCAAAGATTGTCAAGTCAGAAGGAGATACAGATTTAGGTAGAAAGATAGCCAGCTTGTCTGGGGATATGTTGATTTGGGAATCCTTAGGGTATGTGCCCAGGGTTGGACTGTCCTCTGAGGACAAATCCTAGCTAAATTGCCAAGATGCTCACTACCAAAATATTGGCCATCATGTTTTGATTTTTTGAAATTTTCATTTATTTTTGGCAATAGTCACTCTGGAAGGCAGTCTACTAAAGGATAAAGGGCTCCTTATCTGTGTCCATGGAGAGGGGTCTCTGAATTGATTATCTCGTGGGTTTTTAAAGTATTAATGTAAGAGGAAAGATTGGGAGAGAAAAAGAAGAGAGAAAAGAAAGGGGAAAAAAGAAGAGAAAAGAATGCTGGGTGAAGAAGAGCCAGAACCTAGGTTCAAATCCCAGTTCTGTTATTTATTATCTTATCTGTGTAATTGTGTAAGTTGCTTAAATTTTCTGGGCCTCAGTTCCTCATTTGTAAAATGAAGAGGTTGAATTAGATCAGAGGTGCCCAAAACACAGTGACCCACAACACTCCTGAGTGTAACCCAAACCAAATTAAAACATAATTGGTAAATATATGACAAAATGCTCAGAAATACAGTAAGATATAGATAATATTAGTATGTGGTTTTCTTAGTTAATATGCTAATAGGGATCCATATGTATGCTTTAGTGACCCACATTTCTATTTCAGTTTGACAAAACTGAACAAGATGATCTCTAAGACCTGTTCTAGCTCTAAATGCTAAGCTCTTTGAGCCTAAAGTCCTCAGAGGCCCAGGGGCCAGTGCTGAAGCTGTGAATACTCCTGGAATTAGGGCATGTGTAGCCACTGTGGGGAAAAAAAAAAAATTTGCTTCAAACCTGTGTTTTATTTTTGTCATGCAGGTGAGGATCATTTCCTTCGTCTGAAAAGGCTTGCTTTAGAGTTTTAGAAAACACTTTCAGTTTCTAGAGGAGACTAAGAGAGAAAGAAAGGGAAATGGTTATGAAAATGATTCCTAAACGAAAAGCAGAGTGGGTTAAGGAGGTAGCTAAGAAGTATAAGGAAAAAACATTCTCAGAGGGAATCAGGTTTGCCCTGAGTACCTTAGTGTTGAAGTAACAGACCTGGGGCAACAGGGGGATGTATGAAATATGTGTGAAGGGCAAGATGGAGGTCAAAATGATGCTCCGATATTTCTTCCTGCTAACCTCTATCTTAAATAAATCTTGTGTTTGATTCTCAAGGAGATGAGGTTTAGAGCTGGTAGAGGTGGTTCAGTTGTGAAAGAATTCACTTAGAATTCTTTGTAGACATTGGGAGCTTTATTGACGCAAAGCAGTACAGGTTTCCTAGCAAGAAAGCTAAGTGAGTCTCCAATATTATGCTTATATATGGGTTTCAGAATGGTGAAGTAGCTTTAGGAGTTTTATGAGGGTTGAAGATTAGGGACAGGATGAAGAAGATGGATGACACAAGACAAGGGAGATGGAAAATTTTATGACCCAGGATGGGGAGAGACAAGGAATTTTATGGTCCAGGAGAAGGGGAAGTTTTATGGTATTTCAAGATAAGGGGACGAAACTTTAGGATGCCTTCAGGTTAGAGAATAAACTGGGGGCTGCACAAAGTACTGGAAAAGCAACTCTTAACCCTTTGGGCACTATTTGTATCTGCATCAAAGGCTTCTAGTATTTGGCAGATAATTTGGCCTGTTTCTAGAATTTCTGACGGGTACTTTTCACAGCATGGGCATAGGAGAACTAGCTAAAAGATAGGATAGGGGTAGAACTGAGCTTCTGATTTAATGGTATAGGGAATTCCAGGAAGAAGGAACTCCTTTTACCTTGGCACCTTCTCTACAACTTTTAGTCTGAGAGTTACCCAGAGCACCAAGGGCTTTAGGCTCCTTGACTAATCCTACTCACCCTCCTAAAACTCCATTTAGAACTTGATCCCATAAACAATGGGGAAAAAATATGCTGGTCTCGTAAAGAGTGCAGGGTTGCAGAATCCTATCCTTGCTCATTCTGTTTCCCCACCCTTGCCTCTTCACTCCTTCTGCAAGCTGGCCCACCTTGCAAGTGGCTATTTGTTGTTTTGTAATTGAAGTCATTTGAAATGCTTTTTATTCGGAGACTTTTTCAAGAATTTCATAACTTCCTTTAAAATAATTCCAAACACTTCAAAATATCAGCCATCTATAACTCCTTATCTTTGGAAGGGACCTTTGAGATCATCTAGTCTAACTTTACAGAATAAGCAACTTAGTCCATACCAGACCTACCATTTGTGGTCAAACTGCTTTTTCACTAATCCTTGATGCCTTCCCTAATCCTGTGTTTTAAAATTACCTTGTATTTATTTATCTATGCATATATTGTATCAAAAAAATGGAATATGAGTTTCTTGAGGGCAGGATTTTTTTTTTAATCCCTAGGACAGTGCCTGGAACCTAATAAATGTTTCTTGAATTGAGTTGAGTTCTCATGCCAACTAATTCTTAGATTTTTTTTTATATATTGACATTCTTTTAAAACCAACATTCCTTCCCCCCTTTCTTCCTTTCCTTTCTCTCCTTTTCTCTTTCTCTTTTTCCTACCTCTTGTGCTTCCCCCTCTTGTTTTCTTTCTTTCCCATTCCCTCCTCTCCTTTTTTCCCATTCTTCTGAAGTGTGACCATCGCAGCATGGTTTTGATGCTCCTTCAGAGTCTGTTATAAATTCAAATGAAGGCTCATCATACTGTTTATTACCCAGCACACAAGTACGGTCTTCTACTGGGAACGTAATGAATGTCAACTATTCCATTAAGCTTGGCAGGGATTGAATACAGTCTAGTGGTGAAAGGGCGTAATCGGAGCCAAGAATGCCTTGATTCTCTCCCTGCTTGTCATGCAAAACTCTTTTCCTATGACCTCAGCTAAGTCACATACCTTCCCCTGGCACAGTTATGCCTTCTGAATGACAGGACTGTTACTGAGATACTTGTTCCTTACAAAGTTGTTCGAGATTGACTGATGAAAAGCCTTGTCTAAGCAAGAGAGTAACCATGATTTGCACAGTGAAATTCCCATGTTGCCTTTGAACAGTATGGTTTCTTCTGTTGCTTCAAAAAATGTTTTAAGCCAACGTCATTAATAAGTGTGGCTTGTTAGTGAACATGCTCTGTCCTGTGCTTATAAAAGAACCAAATCATAAATGTTTCACTGGGAAAGAGTGAGAATTTTCTTCCTTCTAGGATTATAACTGGTATGCTGGAATAGCCGGATTCTGGATGGGATAATATCTGCCTGAGCATCCTTTGTGCTGTGTTTCCATCCCCCATCTGCTTCTCTGATTTTCCAAACCTTTTGAATCCTTTGTGGTTCCCAGAGAAAATGTCAAATTTCAAAACGAGGAAATGGGGAAGGCCCATTAAGGCAAAGCTTCTCTGTCTTGTACAAACACTGCAGAGCAAAGTCCTCTGTTAGACTGGCTGACATTTAAAATATTAGTGGTACCTAGGGTGTAATTTGATTCCCTGATAATGATAAAGACTTATTTTTGATAAAGATTTTTGGTAAAAATTTATTCTTTATTTTTGAATCCTTAGGGCTCCTGCACCTGATTTGAGATGATGGGTCGAGGAAATGGGCGTCGGGGGATGAAGTCACCCCCTCTCCTGGTCGCGGCTTTATTAGCCTGTGTTATCGTCTTGGGTTTCAATTACTGGATCGCAAGTTCTCGTAGTGTGAACCTCCAGGTAGGACCGTTGGACTTCTCTTCAGAAGTCATAAAAAGCTTACAGTTGCAAGAGACCAGTTAGTTTCTTGCCTTGATATGTGTGTTTAACAGGCTTCACTCAGTAAGGTCTAGCTTTTTCTCTATCAGTTTAGGAGAAAGCTGTAGTGGCCTGTAAAAATTCTACTGCAGTGCCAAGTCCCCCTCCCCCTGTCCCCCATTGGATTCAGTCTTGGCTCTGTCTGTCCAGACCCCTCCCTTCTCCCCTTTCAGCACACAGTTTGTGCCGCATTTGCTTTCAAGCCAAGCCCCCCCTGAGCATTTTTCCAGGAGAAGCATATGTTTTGTCCAACCCTCTCAGCCCTCTGTGTCTTCTCAAGATTTCTTCCCCAATTTTTTTTCCTTGCCACCCTTTCCCACCACTTGGCAGTTCTTAAGAGAGCCATGTTAAGTGGATATTGGCAAGAGTAATTGCCAAGCTGTTTTGAATATAAGCCAGTCCCAACTTTGCATCTTTTCTTAGCTTTAAATCAGTCTTCAGTCTTTGAACCTCAGTATAAATTGGGGAATGATTTTGGAATTATTTGGAATGACGCATATGTGTAATATATGTTAATATATTACACATATATTTATATACAGCAAATATATGTAAATATTTAAATATACACATACACAAATATACACACAATTATATATTTAAATGTTTATTAGAAACTACCTGTTGAACATCAACATAAACAATCAGAGCTGCTTGGTTGTTTGCATGTAAATGAATTTTGATACACAAGGACTCAGCGCTTTTCCCAGTCTTTCCCTCCAAGTCCCCATCAAAGTATTTTTATTCACTTTTCTGTATATGATAACGGCTAATGTCTAATATTTATACAGTCCTTATTCTGTGCTAGGCACTATGCTAAGCACTTTACCAATCTCTCCTTGATCTTCACAGCATCCCTGGGGGAGGTAGCTATTATTCTTATTACCCCCTTTCTACAATTAGGGAAACGGAAGCAGAAGGAGGTTAAGTGACTTGTCCAGGGTCCTACAACTAGCTAGTAAGTGTCTGAGGATGGATTTGCATGAAAGTCTTCCGGACTCCAGGACTCTATCAGCTATACCACCTAGCTGCCTAGATCAGAGAGTATATTCCATGCTTCTGAGTCAGTTTTTTTCATTTTATATTTCATTAAAGATAATTATCAATTTTTTTGCATTCCTCATCTTTGTTGTCCTTAATCACATAATAATATTCATTTACATTAGTGTGTCACGATATATTTAACTTTTCTTTTCCTTCCTCCTGTTTTTGTATTTTTTTTGAAGGGGAGAGGTTCTAGACTTGTGATTTCTTGGTGTGAGGCAAATGCCCTCTATGAATGCAGATCAGCAATTCTAATGAGATTTATAATCTTAGAGCGTTACCAGGGGTCCTGAGAGATTAACTGGTCTAGAGTCACACAGCCCTTATAGGTCAAGGTGGGGCTCACACCTACTGTGTATCCTGACTTTCAAAGCTTTCTTTTCAAATGAAGTCAAGTGAGATAACAATGTAAAGTATTTTGTGAATGTTAAGGTGATACACACCCACAGACACGTACATGCACATAGGTACATATATATAGATATAGGTATAGGTATATCAGAGACACACATGTGTATGTGTTTGTATGATATATGTGTATATATGTGCACACTATTCTTATTCTTTTGTAGGCTTATAGACTTTTTCAATCCAGAAAATCTTATTACAAATGACATTTAGATTACTTCTGTATTGTCATGTTGCTTTTTATACTGCCTTTATTTACCAAATGAATAGCACTTTCTTTTATACCCATGTCCTGAGTTAACAAGTTACTAGTTCCTGTAAATGTAAGCAGTACTGTGCTATTTCCCAGGATTATCTATTAACCTTAACTGTACCTTCTCCTAGGAGCTCTTTCCCCAGATGGAGGAGACCCTAGGGTAAATGAAATTTCTGACATCCTGAGCTCAGAATGCATTTTCCTGTAGAAAATCCATTATAAGAAGTACAAATCAGACTCGAAACATTCCATGGCAGTTACATTATGGGTTAGAAAGACATTTGTTTTCTGTGGGAAAATACATTCTGAACTCCAGATTATAGACCTATAAATTAACTTTTAGAATTCAGTTATAAAGAGGGACCTGTTTATGGTGATTCTTTGGCTATTTCTGTTAGGTAGTTTGGTAAGTTTTACTTACGTTGTTATTATATCTGAGTCATCATGGTCTACGGTGGTGACTGAGTGTTCTTCTCTTATATTTTGTTTTCCATTTAGACTCAGATCTTGGAGTTGGAAGGAAGAGTCCGGAGGGCCGCAGCAGAGAGAGGTGCTGTGGAATTAAAAAAGAATGAGTTCCAAGGAGAACTAGAAAAACAGCGAGAGCAGCTGGACAAAATCCAATCCAGACACAACTTTCAGATGGAAAATGTCAATAAGATGTACCAGGATGAAAAGGCAAGGCCTGTTAATTTTTAATGAAGTTCCCTTCCTCCTTTCCATCCTCTCCCCCCACTTCCCTTGGTATTCTAATATTCCATAAACTGTGGGAGTGCAAGGGAGTATTTGCATATTTAATTAAGCTTCTTGCCTCTGTGTGGCTTTTTGGGATTAATACCATGACATTTTTCACCTCTGTGTTAGAGAAGGCCCTGAAGTGTGTACGCTGTAGACTTTCTTGGGGAAAAAAAGGTGCCTCAAGTAGAAGACAGGACATTTAATAATTGCTCAGGAAGGACGTAGGTTTACTTCTGGAACTTCAGGATAATTCATCTTATTTTCCTTTTCCTTTATGGCCCTAATAAAGGGATTAGGAATAGACCATATGTAACATTTCAATATATCTGACTTGTTTTCTTCACTAGACCCAAAGGATGAGTGAAAATACTCATTCATCAAGACATCTAAATGCATAGCAGTTTTGAGATTAGTGATACTTGAGATCTTTTACACCTAAGATCTTCTACAGTCTGCAGATTTAGTGATCTTGGCCAAGACATTTTACCAGAGCCTCAGTTGTTCATTTGTGAAATAAAAGAGTTGGAGTAAAAAAATTTTTTTTAGTAGTATTTTATTTTTTCCAATTATGTGTGCAATTAGTGGTGTTTAATAAGCATCCCTTCAGCTTCTGTTACTTAAGACTACTCTTCATTTTTATGGAAAGACCTGAGTGTGAGTAAAGGAAAATCAAATGCTTAGAGATTAGTTTAGCATAACTTGGATTTCCAGTGACTAGTAATTGGTTAACTCAGAACATCAAGTGACTTTATTTCTTAATAAAAGATTTTACTTGTTTTTCAATTTACAAGTATTTATTTACTTCCATTCCCACTACTCATTCTATTAGCAGGAAAAAAAAACATCCCAAACCTTTGTAACAAGCAAAACGAATTCCAACATTGTCCGTGTATGTCCACATATGTCCAAAAATACATGTCTTATTTAACATTTTGAATCTGTCACTTCTAGTGGATGATGGTTAGGATGTGGGTATCATGCTTCGTTATTAGCACTCTGGAGTTGGGGTGAGTCATTACATTGATTAGCGTTCTTAAGTCTTTCCAAGTTGTTTGTTTTTATTATGTTGTTACTGTATAAATTATTCACCTGGTTTTGCTCATTTCACTCTGTCTTGGGTCATGCAACTCTTACCAGGATGCTCTGAAATGGCTCCTTTTGTCATTTCTGATTCGTTTATATTTATATACCACACTTCATTCACTTGTTCTCTAATTGATGGGTAACTTCCCCCTTTCCTGTTCTTTATTTCTTCAAGAAGAATTACTATAAATGTTTCTTGTAGCTGTGGGTCCTTTTCCTCTTGGTTTGATTTCTTTGGGCTACAGACCTGTTGGTGGTGTTGTTGAGTTAAAGGGTAGGTTACTAACTTTTAGGGTATAGTCCCAGATTTTTTCCTAGAATGGCTAGACCAATTCACAAAGCCTGCTTAACAATGATCATTTTTACCAATCTGATAGGTATAAAGTAGTAAGCCAGAGTTTTAATTTGTATTTCTCTAATTATTTTAGTGATTTGGAGGATTTTTTCCATATAGCTGTTAACAGTTTGAATTTCTTCCTTTGAAAAGCCTGCTCATACATAACCTTTGACCATTTATTCATTGGGGAAACTGTAGATTTTATCCTGATTTGCTGAGTGCATATTGTGTAAACTGTCATATCTCTAGTTTAAAGGGTGTTGTTTTGTTGTTTTTTTTATTATGCAATTTGGAAGGTACCACACCTTCAAAGTACACCACACCTAGACTTTCAGTCAAGATTATCTGGGTTGAAATACTATCTCATGTACTAAAAGCCATATGCTCCTGGTCAAGTCATTTAACCTCAAAGAGCCTGAGGTCTTGGATCTTTAAAATGAGTTTAAAATGAAGATAATAACTGTCGACCTGAAAGTTTGATTAAGAGAAATCCAACAGGCTAAATGCATATATTTTTATTCCCTTAAAGTTAACGATTACGTGGACCCATGGAGCCAGAATTAAATTTGACTAACACAAAAACGACAGGGCTTAAATACACTTCACCATGAGAAAGGAACTTTCTTAGTTGAACAAGTTGTAAATTCAGTGAGACAAGACAATGAACAAAGTAGTGTCAGTTGGAATTTATGATTCCAGAATGTGTGAATAGCATATGTCTCTGTGACACAAGATAAGGAGAAAATCCTACCACTCTGGTGGCAAGCATCCTGTCATAAACAGGTCTTTGAAGTTGCTGACACAGGAAAGGGCATTTTTAACAGAGTTGACAAAGTTTCAATTGGAATTATGACCCAGGATGTCTGTGTTTTCTTTACCATTAACATACCATGACATAGTATATGTCTACAAATATTAAGATATGAAAAATGTCCCATTATTCAAGATAGCGTTTCGGGTTAAGGGTCTCCTAAGGAATGCTAAGTCAGCCCCATCTGGCTTTGTTGACGTAGGAAGAGGTATTCTCTGAGTTTACTTCAGAGAACAAAGAGACTGTTAGGTCCAGGCTCTCCTTAATTCAAGCTCTGGCCCTTATTAAAGTCCAAAAATGATATTAAATATTATAACATAAGCCCTAATTTTATCCAGTAGGTTTGCTGTGAAGAAAGCACTTTGCATATCCTAATGCAGGGGTTCTTAACCCAGATGGGGTCCAAAATAGATTTCAGGAAGCCTGTGAACTTGTTTTTAAAAATATTTTGATGATTGTATTTCAGTATAATTGGTTTCCTTTGTAATCCTGTATATTTTATTTTATGCATTTAAAACTGTTGAGGCTTAAGGCACTGGGGACCCCGAAATACCAACATGCTGGGTCCTGCTCAAATGAATTCGACTCAAGCCTTGTTAAAGGCAAAGAAAGACAAAGTTTATTAAAGATTCACCATATTGGGTTGACTCTTAAGGAACCTAAGCATTTGTAACCCTTTATATTCACAAGCGGTCCAGATTGAATCTTAGAGTCTGAGCTGGATTGAATCTGAGTGCTTTCATGGAGGTGAGATGGAACTTAATATAGAAATGACTGTAGGAGGGATCTGGGGGTGGTCTGGTAGTCTGGGGTGATGGGAGGAGGGGTTTAGGGAGGATCTTGAGGAGAAGTCCTAAGAGGATCTCCGTGGTACTGGGGTGACTGGTCTAGGGTTGGAAACAGCTGGAGGCTATCAGGAGATATCAGACAATGGAAGTTTGAGTGGGAAGCAGGTGGGGCAATCCAGAGGTAACTGACTGTGAAAGGCCAGGCTAGGCCAAGGGCAATAGATTTGAATATGAAAGGCCAGATTTAGTGGGAAGATTCTGGAGGACTTGGCTACAAATTTGAGTATGAAAGTCCAGGTTAAGTGGCAAGATTCAGGGGAAACTTGTCTGCGAATTTGAGTATGAAAGGCCAGGTGGAGAGATTCAAGGGGAGTTCTGGGAGGTTCCCAGAGTCTGAACCCCATCATTGGGACAAACTCTACTCCACCTTTAAGCTCCTAGTTCATAGATTTAGAGCCAGCAGGAATTTTAGAGGTCTGTCTTTCTATTCTGCACCCTTCACCCCCTTATAGAAGAGAAAAAGTGAGACCCAGAGAGATAGTGCCTTGCCCAAAGTTACACAGATATTGACTGTCAAAGCCAGGATTAAAAAAATCATGCCCAGTCTAATATTCCTCCCACTGAATTGTTTTGTGTCTTTCGTTCTCTCTGTAAACAGTGGACAGTACTTTCTTGTGAGTGATTCAGACGCATGGGCAGGAAAAACAGAAGGCCTTAGTTGTTCAGAATTATTTGGCACAGAGAATTTGTCACTAGTAGATCAACAAGGCTATGTTGACACTGAGCCATCCTCTGTCATGTAGGTGCAATTTCGTTGTACAGAACATAGCTTCTGTTGTCTGTAGGGATTTGGTAGGTTTATTTTAACCAAGGTGTAGTGTTTTGTTTTGTTTTTCCTCCTGGCTTAAGTATGTGACCTCTTTCAAAAATTATGGAAAACTCATGAATGATCTTAACATCAGAAAATCATGATTATCGTGTGTTTTCATAGTAAAACCAGTCCTTTATCAAACATAAATCTTTTGGAAAAAACCTTGTCTGCTTTTGACGTTTTTAATGTGATCCCCTATTGAAAGATTGGAGACAGAATTAGTTTCTCTTTTCAGTGGTCTTTCTCTTTTGCTAGAAAGTTCTATGGATGCTGCTGAGTTTCAGGGGAGGGAAGATATTGATGGAACAATTACTTCCTGGTTTGCCTTGGGTGGAAGTTTTTCCTAGTTGGTTATGTGAACAGTAGAAATATTTATATGGCAAATTTCTTAAGGCCCTTTGTCAAATTGGTTATTGTTTAGGCAACAACATAGGACATTAACTTCTTTTCATTTAGTTAGCAAAATATTTTTTATTACTACTCTTTTGTATCACTTAAAATAAACTTTTATTATAAAACTATGATTGTAGAATTTGATTTGAGATAGTCCTTAGAAATCTTAGGGGTGAGGAACTGGATTCCTCTTGTCAGATTGCTGTCCAAAAAAAAAGAAACATCATTTTGACAAGAGCCCTGGATTTGCTTTATGAAGATGCCGGACTCAAATCCAAGCTCTCCTGAATTCAGGTCCAGAATTCTTTTCATTAAAACATACTGTGTCCTAAAAACCTCATGGTTGTTATAATTCACTTGTCTCAGACAATTGGAGAGTTTGAACATTTTTTGCATAATTAGTAACAATTTTTTTTCCTAGAATGGTATCCTTTAACCATATATCTATTGGAGATTAAATAATAATCTGGTAAATTTCTATCAATTCCTTCTAAACTCTTGTGTCAGATTTTTTCAACTATGACTACTGCAAAGATTTTTTTCCCTTAATATATTTTCTTTTTATGTTAGATATATTGATTCTTACTGGATGGAAACCCTTCTCTTCCCCCCTTTTGTTTTTTTTTCAGGGGAGAAGCAGTCAGGGTCATGAGCAGTGACTTGTCTAGAGTCCCACAGGTGATAAGTGTCTGAGGTCACATTTGAACTTAGGTCCTCCTGACTCCAGGGCTGGTGCTCTGTCCAGCCCCTTTCATTTTTATGTAATCAAATGCTTTTCTTTTGTTTTCAGTAATTCTGCTATTAGGCCAACAAAAAGATCTTCTCAATTGAGATACATTGTTGCTTTTTTATATTGTATAGGTTTGGGTTTTGTTTTTTTTTTTTAACATGGATCCATTTAAAATTTGTTGTAATATGTAGTGTGAAGGGTGCATCTCAAGCTAATTTTTACCTGGTTGCTATCCATTTTCCTTGCATAGGAACAGACTAGAGGCGGGGGGGTGGGGTGGGGTGGGAGGATGACAATCCATAGGAGTGCTGCCAGGCTGAAAATGATGGGATGGCTGCCCAAGGTTCTCTCCTCTAATGGAAGGTCTGGGTAGAGCCCTCTTCAGTCAGAGGGAGGAAAGGGCCCAGGGGCAGGTAGTACTGAGGAGGGATGTCCTGATGACTTTTTTTTTTTTTAATCAAAGTCCATTAACTACCAATCTGATCAATCTTCTGATATTAGGCTAGATGTTATCTACTTCCCATTTTGTCAGTTTGTATATCTTATATACATCTTCCATGTCATTAAGGTCTCCAATACACCAGAATAATGCTCTTTGTAGCATTCTCTAATAGTTGTATTATTTTCCTTTGTGTACATTGTGATAGCTTTCTTTCATATTTGAGTTTTCTGAGTTTTAGAAATTAAACTCGATAATTTTTTATTATTTTTTAATAAAACCAAGGAGTATTTTTAAGAGCTTGCTCTTCTAAAAATAAGATATTATTGTGAAATGGAGTACATTCTCAACACAATCAAATAAATGTTAAAAGGTATTATAATGCGGGGAAAAAATAATGATCTAGTGACAAGAACTGAAAAATAATTGATGGGCTGTATATTCTTCTGAGATATTTCTTTATCTTCTGTACCTCTAGATTAAATAGGAATTAATTAAAAATTGCTAAAGATATAACAATTTAAAAACCTAATTAGAGCCATTTTATTTCAAGATGGCAAACCTAGACATAGACATATGCTCAGTTTTAAGCATAGATTATTTGCTCATCTCTCTACATTTTTATATTTCAAGCACTAACTTTTCCTTTAAGCTCTAGTTCCATATCATTGGATATTTTGATCTGGATATTCCAGAGACATCTTAAACTCAACATGACTAAAACTGAACATATTACCTTTATCCTACACCCTTCTCTCTTCTGAACCTCCCTGTTTCTGTCAAAGAAACCCATCATTCTTCTAGCGTCTCAGGTTTATAATAGCATTATCCTTGGTTCCGCTATACTCTCACTCACATGATTAGTCAATTGCTGAATCTTGACTTTTCTATCTTTACAACATCTCTCAAATCCAACCCTCTCTCTGTACTTATAGAACCTTAGTTCAGCTTGGTATTGGATTATTGGAACAGACTCCTGACTGCTCTTTCTGTCTCAAGTCTCTCCCTACTTCTGTTCATTTGTGCTGATTAAGTACTGATCTGATCATGTCACTCTGCTACTCATCTAAATCCATTGACTTCCTATTTTTTCTAAAATAGATTAGAAACTCCTCTGTGTAGCTTTTAAAGCTTTGTAGGACCCAGCCTCAGCCTGCTTTTCCAAACCCCACTGAACGTTACTTGTCCTCCTGTACTCTGTTCCCTCTAAACTGGCCTTCTCTTTGTTCCTCTGTTATAACATTCCATCTCATTTTTTGATGCTTCTGTAGTATCTTTCTTCTTGTGCCTGGAATTCACTCCCTTCTTACCAGTACCTCATAGTTCCTCTTGTTAGAAACATGCTTGGTACTTGGTAGTACCAAGCAGTATGTACCATACTTGGTAGCAAGGACAATTTATTAGAGTCCAGAGGAACTGAATGTTTCTGGCCAGAAGCGACTTAGACCCTCTTTCGGAAGGGAGAGCGCTGAATACAGAAGTGAGAGAAGCTTTATACTGTTAGTTCAGAACAAAATCCTTCCATCAGAGGATGGCTTGGTCTGTTCTCTTTTGGGTCATAATCTCTTTGACAGGCCTATTACATAACAATCCTTGGTGTGTTTCCTGTTCTCAAACATGTTTCAACAAAATTCACATGATTAAAAAATGGAGGGATCATTTTATGCCAGGTGTGTCTGCTTATATGCATGAAGTTAATTAAGCATGCACAATGAAGAAAAGCTTTTTCCGGGCCATTGACCCCAGCCAGTCTAGGCTAGTTTCCCACTGGGTCCTGTTATCAGAAAATTTTGTTAGTCTAGCTTCTTCCTCTGAGAGCTTGATTGGTCAATAGTGCTTGCTATCTTGTGCAGCCTTGAAACTTGCAACATTTTGTGGAAACCTAACTTTTTTCGTGTTTGCCACACTCTTTACCTTTATTTTTTTACAGTCAGGAAAACCTGAGTTCAAATCCAGCCTCAGACACTTCCTAGCTGTGTGACCTTGGGAAAGTCACTTAACCCTGTTTGCCTCAGTTTCATCTTCTGTAAAATGAGCTGGAGAAGGAAATGTCAAGCCATTTCAGTATCTTTGCCAAGAAAACCCCACGAGGGGTCACAAAGAGTCAGACACTACTGAAAATGACTAAAACAACAACAAAAGTTGTCAATTATATATATATGAAGTCATGCAATGTATATTTCCATATTAGCCATGTTGCAAAAGAAAAAAAGCAAGAAAAATAAAGCAAATGCGAGGAAAAAAGCATACTTCCCTCTGCATTCAGAATTCATCCATTCTCGCTCTGGATATTGATAGCATTTTTCATCAGGCGTTTTTGGGAATGGTCTTGGATCCTTGGCTTGATCAGAAGTTGATCATTGTTGGACATTGAAGGACCAGTGTTCCTTCTCTACCTTTGAGAAGCAGTTCAGGCACCATTTTCTGGACCGAAGCCTTTCCTGATCCCTCATCTTCCCCCTCATTTAAAAATGACAAATTTTTAAAACTCAGAAAGAAGGATATCACAATGCTACTGCCTTTCTTCCCAAACTACCGTGTAACTATATGTATGTGTGTGTCTGAGTTTACAAGTACACATGTGTAAACTCATTCTAGCAGAGATTGTTTCATTCTTTGTATTTTGTAACCCCAGGCACCAACTGGTGCCCAGCACATTATAGAGACAATTTACAAATGCTTATTGTTAGATTAATGTTCTTTAGTGGTGTGATAGGTTCAACAGTGTGTTTATGTCTGTGTGTGTGTATGTGTGTGAGAGTCTGTGTCCCCAGAAGTTAGAGGAGAAAAAATACATAGAAGGGAGGTGGGGAGTGTCTGTCTGAAACATAATTACCTTAGCTCAATCATTTATCAGGGAAACACATTAAAAGTGATACCTTCTAGACCTTTCCTGCCTAACTGAACCTTCCAGGTTTATCTCGGAATGGGAGAGGCAGGGGTGTGGCAAATGTACCAGGATACATTCTTTTCCATGCCCTACCTTCCTCCCCAATGGTTTTTCTCTTCTGTCTACCTGTAGGTTTTTTTAAAAAAGTCTTATTTTAGTATACCTAATATGTCTTTGCTCATTTTCAAGTCCATTCCACAAGCATTTGTTAAGTACCTACTGTGTGGTAGGCTCTGTGTTCTAGGTGTTGTTCATTCGTTTCAGTCATGTCTGACTTCCTGACCCCATTTGAGTTTTTTTTTTTTTTTTGGCAGAGATACTGAAGTGGTTTTCCATTTCCTTCTCCAGCTCATTTTACAGGTGAGGGAGCTGAGGCAAATAGGGTAAGGCGATTTGCTCAGAGTCACATAGCTAGTAAGTGTCTGAGGCCATATTTGAACTCAGGAAGATGAGTCTTCCTGACTTCAGACCCAGAACTCCATACACCGTGCCATCCATGTTCAAGGTGCTGGGGGTACAAAGACAAAAATAAATCAGTGGATGCCCTTAAAGGATCACTCATTCTACTGAGGAAGCAACATGTGCACAAGAAAGAAAACAGAAAGAAAGTCATTCCAGGAGGTGGGTGCCCAGCACATTATAGATCTAGGGAGATCAGGAAAGTCCTTGGAGAGCACAGAGAACTTGATCCATCTCTGGGACTGGGACTCCTGCCATTCTGTCAATACCCAGGACTTAGAACCAGAAGGAAGGTGGTTTGAATCTTTCTTCAGACACTAACTGACTGTAGTCCTGGGCCAATTTCTTCATCGTGCTCGGTATAATGTTGTCATTTGTAAAATGGGACTTAATATTTGCAGCACATGCCTCTCGTGAAGTTGTTGGGAGAAGCCAAGGAGCTGAATGTCCATAAAGTACTTTGCCAGTTTTAGAACCCTACATAAATTGGCATTCTCATCATGTTGTATCCGGCCAGCACTCTGCTAGGAGTCACACTAGAAGCGACACACCAAGGAAGGATAAGATACAGACGCTCACCCTTCAGGCACTTACTGTGTGGTTTGGGAGACAAAGCATGAGAAGCTATTAAGAGTTCTGTTAAATGTTAAACAAAGAGTTCAGGGAAGGGAGAGATGAATGTGGGCTGAAAGGTCAGAGAACACTTTATGAAGGGTTAGAAGACCATATATGTAGGCAGCCAGGTGGAATCATAGTGCATAGAGTGCAGGGCCTGGAGTCAGGAAGACTCATCTTCCTGAGTTCAAATCTGGCCTTGGACACGTACTAGCTGTGTGACCCTGGGCAAGTCACTCAACCCTGTTTGTCTCAGTTTCCTCATCTATAAAATGAGCTGGAGAAGGAAACGGCAAACCACACCAGTAGCTTTGCCAAGAAAACTCCAAATGGGGCCATGACTGAACAACAAATACATATGTACATGTATGTGTATACAAGCATATATGTATATAGACATGCATGTACATATAAGCATATGCGTACAGGCATGTGAGTGTATTTGAGCATACACATATAGAAATGTATATATCTCTAGATTTAAATAGTTTGTTTAGGAAAAAATAGAAAAAAATTCTCAATTAGCTTACAAATGAAAAAGCTAGTTTGGGGAGCCTCATCTCTCTTAAACCTTCTTTTGGGCTTGGTAGTTTTTGTTTGTTTTTTGCATTTTCAGGCTCTGAGACAAAACTTCCTGGTACCAGCCCCAGAATCTCCTGAGGCCTTTTTTTGGCCTCTTTCCATGTTCTACTTATATAACAGAAGAAATGGTATTCTTGCTCAGAACATCATACTGTTCTTTCATGTAAGATCAGGAAAGGATCATTTTGCGGTTGCTGATCAGGTTAGAATATTTTTACTTTCCTGTCAAGGGAGGAAAATGGGGAAGAGTGCCTGGTATTAGGGATGGCCTGGCCCCTGAGTCCATAGTCTTCTTTTCTACTCATGTGCATCAAAGTATCCTCATTTCTGGGCTCAGCTCCACCCACACTGTAATTGTTTGTTTGGAGACTAGATCTTTGTTATCTATCTATCCAAAACCCTTTTGGTAAGCCAGACAAGACTTCTCTTTGGGCCGCCCTGTCCTTCAGTGGACCAAGACTGCCTGGTGGTGATATTTTATTTTGATAAAAGGTGATCACATGGTTGTAGTCTGTGTACATATTGTTTTCATAGTTCTGCTTATTTCATTTTTAAAAATCTTTTTATTTTTAATTTTTGTGAATAGAATTTTATTTTTTCCAATTACATGTAAAGATAGTTTTCAACATTCAGTTTTTATGAGATTTTGAGTTTCAAATTTTTTCTCCTTCCCTACCTCCCTAAGATGGCTAACAGTCTGATAACATGTACAATCATGTAAACATATTTACATATTAGTCATGTTGTGAAAGAAGACAGAACAAAAGGGAAAAGCCACAAGAAAGAAAAACCCCCAAAAAGTGAAATTAAGTGTGCATTAATCTGCATTCAGATTCCATGGATCTTTCTCAGGATTTGGATTCTGCTTACTCCCTGCATCAGTTCCCATGTGTCTTCCTCTGATTCTCTAAATTTTTCATTCGTTATTTCTTGCAGCACATAATCCATTACATTTATGTACCACAATTTACCTCGTTTATTTGAGGTAGTGTACCTCAAACTACCATTCCTCGGTGGATGCTTATCTACTTTGCTTCCAGCTTTGTGCTGCTACGCAAACGGCTGCTATAAATATATTGGTGCATGTGGAGTTTTTATTTTTGGCAGTAACCTCTTTGAAGTCTATGCCTCGTTGGATTAAAGGGTATGGAACGTTTAGGCACTTTCTTAGTATGCTTCCAAATTGTTTTCCTGAACAGAGGTGAAACTTGAGGATCATTTTGAATTGTATTTCTAATTATTCGTGATTTGCAATATTCTTTCATAAAGCTATTGATAATTTCTGATAATTTTGATAAAGACTTTCTCAAAGAACATTTCTAGAAAAACCAATTTCTTGAGGAAAGTTTCTAGAAAAGCTGAAACCACCAGTGGTGGATTTAAGACCCTACAGTTATCTTGACTGGCCCTAGAGTGGTGGTTCGGACAGTGGTTTGTTATGCGCAGCAACCAAATCATTTCTTATTTCATCATGTTTTGTAAAACCAAGATCATATATATTACATCTAATGGTTCTTGGCCATTGATTCAGGCCTGAACCTGATAGTTTATGGGGTTTTCTTTCTGAGTAAGTTATTTGTAAGTAAGCATCACAGTTTTCTCACCCATAAAATGAAAGGATTAGATTAGATCCCTTCTAGAGGTCCTTCCAGCTTTCAGATTTTGATCCTATGAGCCACTGAGATGGAACATTTTCATTTGCTTATAAATTGCCTAGGGTCATAGAGACCCAAGGCTAGTTCAAGTTCAAGGCTACATATGTGCCTGCGTGCGTGCATGTGTGTGTGTGTGTGTAAGATCCAATACTTCTTCCTACTTGTTTTAATTATCAAATCAGTATATCTAAATTCAGGTATACCATTTTTGGTAGAGAGCTAGAGTCAGTTCAAGTTGATTTAGCAGATAAGGGAGTACACAATCCCCCTTTGACATAAAGAAACCAATAGATGTTCAACACTGCATATTTCATGTGTGGTAGAATGTACCACAGCTGAGGTCAACTCATCACTTTCATTTTGACTTTGTGTCCCTCTGTTGCCTAGCTCTCTGCCTTTTTCGTTCATGTCTGATGGTTCGTGACCCGATTTGGGGTTTTTATAGCAAAGATACTAGGGTGGTTTGCCATTTCCTTCTCCAGTTCGATAAGGAACTAAGTCAAGTAAAGGCGGAATCTGAAGATGAGTATTCCTGATTCACATCCCTGTGCACCATCCACTGAGCCACCTAGTTGCCTTTCTTGAAAATTGGAGGCATTTAAAAAGCTTATTTAATGAAATATACATAGTAGGTACTCACTAAATGCTCATAGGATTTGAGACACAATAAAGTTTAGATCTGGAAACGATCATTTTTTTCTTTGCTTTGCTTTTTTTTAAGAAGATGAGAAAACTCAGCCTAAGAGAGTCTTGCCCAAGGTCACACAGGTGGGTAAGGAACATAATAAAAATTTCAACCAGGTTAATGACATATCTCCTTTGAAGATAGGAAGGGTATATGAAGTTAGGGGAAGACAACTATTAGATTAGTAATATTCAGCTGACTCACTTTCATGAAAGTAATCATTTCACTTGTTTTCAAGCTGTAGACTTATGAACTTTTAAGTTCATGGAATTAAGTGGATGTTTAATAAAGATTTGCCAAAAGAATGCTTCGTCTCTTCAGCGATGCTCATTTGTCAGGTGGCGGACCTAGGTTGTTGGTGTCATCTTTGGCCATAGAATGAAATTGACTTGTCCATGTGAAGACTGAAATCCAGTCATAGCCTTATGAACATTGTGCTCCTAACCAACTGAGATTTAATATAGTATCTGAGTGGAAAACAGTTCCTGGCACCAAATAATTTTTAGAAAGCTGCCATATTGATTTTTTTTCTCAGATACAGTTTAAGAATCCATAGCCATGGGAATCTTTTCTCTGGACTGGATGTACTGCTGAGTTCAATGATGATTTAGAACTAGAAGGGCCCTCAGAGGTTCTCATCCAAACTCCTTATTTTATATAGCGAGTGGCTGAACTGTGAGTTGGACCCAAGTCCTCTTGACTTCCAGTGGAGTACTCTTTCCATTGTATTATACTCCTCTCTGAGCTAAGCCATTGCTACTATCAGAAAATCAATAAATAACCTTTTATTAAGGGCCGACTATGTGCCAGGCACTGTGTCAAGCTGTAGGGATACAAAAAAAAGGCAGAAGACAAGTCAGTCTCTGCCCTCAAGGAACTCATAATCCAGTGGGGAAGATGAGAGACAAATATGTACAAAAAAGCTATGTACTGGAAAATAGGAAATAACTTAAAAAGGGCAGGAATTAGAGCTAATGAGCAGCTAGATGACATTCAGTGTATAGAGTACTGGGGCTGGGGTCAGGAAACCCTGAGTTCAGATCCAGTCTCAAACACTTACTGTGTGACCCTGGGAAAGTTACTTAACCCTGTTTGCCTCAGTTTCCTCATCTGTAAAATGAGCTGAAGAAGGAAATGGCAAATGCCTTCAGTATCTTTGCCAGGTAAACCCCAAATAGGGTCAGGAAGAGTCAGACACAACTGAAACTGAACAAGAATAACTAGAATTAAGAAGGATTGTCAAAGACTTCCTGTAAAAGACAGGATTTTTGTTGGGATTTAAAGGAAGAAAAGAATGTGACAGTCCACTGTCTTATGAACAGCAGACTTTATTTTCTACTGAGAATTCCCGTGATTGTCATAGTCTGCCAAGGCAGAAACCTCCCTCCCCTGTTGTACCCTCTACTCCTTGTCAGCCTTTCCTGTCCCATGTCCTTATCCCATATTCCCCTCCCTTTTCTTTGTGCCCCATGAAACCCCCTTCTACTGTTAACAAAGTGCCTTTCCTATCATTCTGCTTCTGTCTTCTGGTACTCGTGAAAATGTGTCATTTTTCCTCCTCTTACCCTCACCCCCTCTCTGCATCACTTCTCTCTCCAGTACTGGACGCACTTTCTCTCATAACTCAACAAGTGTGTCAGCAAGGCATGCTTCCTGTTCCTTGTTCTGGGCTGCCACTTCGAGGCACTTTGTCTACAACCATCACTTAGCAACTTTTCTCATCCACGAGCTTCCACCTTTCCACCTCCTAGTGGCCATTCTTTCTCCATTCTCGAGAAGTTCAGACTTTTGTGCTCAGTATTTCTCCTATTTCTATCCTTGCCTTTGTTTTGGGGAACTTCAGTTTACATGGGGTGTCATCTCAGATATCCTTGTTTCTTATTTTATCACCCACCTCGACATCTGTAACCTGCACCTTCAAATCCCACTTCAGCCACTCACAGGGATCTTTGATCTCATCATCCACAAATGTTTCACCTCCGCAATCCATAACTCTGGAATCCTTATTATTTTTGTTCAGCTGTGTCTGATTTTACATGACCCTACGAATCATAGCAACTCAGGCCCTTCTATCCTCCACTATCCCTGGAAGTCTGTGCAAGTTCACGTTCATTGTTTTCTTGATACTGTTTGTCCATCTCATCCTTTTCTTTTTGCCTTCAATCTTGCGTGCCCTCAGAGTCTTTTCCAATGAGTTCGATTTTCTCATTATGGGGCCAGAGTATTTAAGCTTCGTTGTCAGTATTTGACCTTCCAGTAAATAGCCTGAATTAATTTCTTGACTCATTTGATCTCCTTGCTATTCAAGAGCCTTCTCCAGCATCACAGCTCTGAAGTATGACTTCTACAACGCTCAGCTTTCTTTATATATACTTCTGTCTGACTCTGACTCAGCCTTTTCCCCTCTCCCCCTGCCTCTTCCCTCCTGAAACCTATTCTCTGTGGTCTTAACCACAGCCGTTAGTCACATCCCATTTTCCAGACTATCCCCTCTGCGTAGGCACCAAATTTTCCACCCTTCCAAATTCCAACCCTGTAGTTAACCTTTTCAACTTTACATTGTCCTCTACTCTTGACTATCACTAATTTATTGGCTCTTGATGCTTGCAGTAGAGAAAGTAGCTCTTAAGGTAGTTATCCCCCAGATATTATGCATGAAAAAATAAAGGTTCAGTGTCTTGTTAATGGGGATAACTATCTTAAAAGATGTTTTCTTTACTGAAAGCATCAAGAGCCAAGCAAAGCTGAGAATGACCTTTGACATATAACTGATTTTTTTTTTTTAATGTCCCTGACGATTCAGTGGGAAAGAGGACTGGATTTAACCTGAGTTTGAATCCTTGCTTTGTAATTTACTGCCAAGATGGCCTGGGACAAGTCACTTTTCTGGGACCAAGTTTCCTCATCTATATAACGAAGGTATTTGGTTAGATGAGTTCCAATCAACGATCCAGCGAACGAGTATTGTCCATTCTCAACAATGGAGGGTGATGCTTGGAGGAGATTTCTGAGCAGGGAAGAATTATAATTAAGGAAGCCAGATAGCTTCCTTATCCCTACTAAATCAGCTATTCAAGCAAAAAGCTTTTATTAAGAGTTTGCTATATATAGGCACTATGCTAGGTATAAAGTAGAATTTTATAGTGTGACTTTTTAATTTGAAATATCATGATTTTTAGATTTAGTTTGAAGTATCATGAATTCTTGAATCATCAAATAACATCTATATCTGAACATATGCAAAAATAAGTCAAATAAAATGTTTTTCAGAAGATTGGCTGTTATAGGTGATTCTTAGTAGGATTCCATTCCATCAGGAAGAGGAATTAGAGTTGTCTGTGTGTACGTAGAAGTCTAGAGCTTACCCTATAACCTACCAGCTAATAAAAAAGACTTTCTGTTTTTCAGCATAAATAATTTCTTAGTGAGGAGTAAAAAAATCTTTGTGCATAAAACTAACCCAAGTAACTTTTTAAAAAACAGAATCTATTGATGTTTTTTGCTTTTATATCACATTCATTTCTGAATATACCTCCATGCTGTGAGCCTTCCCTTGTAACACAGAACAAAACAAAATTAAAAAAAAGTTCCACGGAATCCCCCAGCACATCAAACAATGTCAGACATGATGTGTAGCATTCTACATGCATAATTCCCTCCCTTGCTTTCCATGAAGGGAAAGAGATGTATTTTTTTCACTTCTCTTCTAGGGTCAAGCTTGGTCAATATAATTGCACAGCATTTAGTTTCATGTTATTATTCTCTCTGTTTCCATCACTGCAGTCATTCATTATGTTTTCCTAAGTAATCTTAAGACTGTAAGTTCAGTATGTGCATGGTATGTGTTCCCTCGGGTGGGTAAAGTATTCTTTATTGAAAGATACCTTATCCAGTTAAGGAAAAAACTCATATCAGAACTAAACGAGTTCAACAAAAATTTATTAAATGCTTCTTTTACGGATTACTGTACTAGGTTATGGTGAAGTTGCAAAATTTAGGTGTGACCCCTATGCTCAAAGAATTTAAGTCTAACAGGGTAATAAGACAGACAGATAAATCCAATATAAATTAATATGTAAGCACATTAGAGAGATGCAAATTAAGGCTGTTAGTGGAATATCAGAGTGCTTTCTGCAGGAGGTGGCATTTGGATTGGGCTTTAAAAGATATGGGAACTGAATAAACAGGCAAAGAAGGAAAGGAGGAACAGGCATAGAGCATAGTATGGAATAAGATAATACATAATATTATATATGACATTATTATAACTTATTGTACATCATTTGTGTATATGTATGTATGTGTATGTATGTACGTGTGGAGAGAGAGGGGGAGGGAGAGAGAGAGAGAGAGAGAGAAAGGTCCAGAAGTGGGAAAGTACAGGGTATATTTGGGGAATGGTTTGACTCTAGAGAACGGTAAGATGACATAAACCAGAGAAGGAACCAAAATGCCAGATTTTCAAGGACCTTGTGTGCTGGAGAAAGAAAATTGAATTTGACTCAGTAGGCAATAGGGAGCAAATAAAGCTTTTTAATCAGAGAAGTGACATAATCAGATTTGCCCATAATGAAGATTAGTCTGGCAGTGGTATGAAAGATGGATTAACACGGAGACAGAACAGGAAGAAATTTTAAGAGTGTGTGAAGAAACACTTGCAGTCTAGGGATAGGAAGGTAATAGTCTTGCAGTGACATTGGATGATTTAGGAAGAACATTGATAAATTGGCAGGGATCCAGAGGAGGGGAGGATGTTCAGGATGTTGAAAGGCCTTGTACTTGTGCCCTATGAAGATGAGTTGAAGAAACTAGGTTTTTTTAGCCTAGAGAAGGGAAAACTTGGGCTGTATCCTATGAACATGACAGCTTTTCTTCAAGTGTTTAGAAGACTCTCATATAAAAAAGAGGTCTGATTTGTTCTTGTATCCAGAGTGCAAAATCAAGAGTAATGGGTTGAAATTAACTGAGTGGTGGAAGATACACGTTAGATTTCTCCTATTCAAAAGGGTAGCTATCTTGAAATCTGACACAAGTGGCCTGGAAGTTGCTTTTCAGAATGTCAGAGGCAACCTGGACCTTTTACAGACACTTAGTCCAGCCTGTATTGGAACAAGAATCCTTTCTAGGGAAGGAAGGAGAAAGGAAGGTAGTAGAAAGGGAATAAACATTTACATTGTACCTACTATGGGATAAATGTCTACTCAGAATAGGAGAAATGAATGCATTTCCAGATATGAGAAGAACATAGAGAGAATTCTTTTAGTGAGGGATAGAAGTTAGGATGAGGAACTCATCATATTTTAATTTCTGAATCCTTTAGAAGACATTGTCCAATGAGCATGCATAATTATGGCTAGAAGCGTCCTCTATACTAGTCACTGAAAAATGCCAAGAAAATGTAGTGCATCAAAGAAAGAGGGATGGGCTTGGATGCACCATGGAAGATGGTGCTTGGGGAGTAGGAAACCTTGCTCTCCCAAGCAGACTCACTTTGCTAAGAGGGCTGTGGCTGCTTCCTGCTCTTATATTAAGTTTTGTTTGCCAGCAGTTGGGAGAGTAGGGTGGGGATGGAAATCGCTTCCTGTTCTAAAGCCTTACAGTTTGTGAAAATCACCTAAATTGGTTTCTTTTTTGACTGCAATTTATATGATTTAATGTTCAGACTTTGCATTTCCTTTTGAAACAATGTAATATAACACATACAGTAGCTGTGCAGACAGAAAAGCGTCAGCGTAACTGCATTTGTAATGGGGACACAGTTCCTTGACTCATATCATTTGACTAGCCACTGTAGACTCTGTTTCTTCCATTTTCCAGTATAACATTTTATGGCTCTATAAAATAGAAATTCCCTTCAGCACAAATGTATTTCTTTTTAAAGAAATTGAATTAGAATGTAATAGATTATTGTAGCACCTTCTGAAATTTGTTCAAAGTAGGCTGTTTTACTAGACTGTGCACACTTATGGACCCTCTGAAGGTTGCTCAGTAACCTCTTGACTACTCTTGTCGTTTTGTCTTTGGCCTGAATGGGGTATGTCAGTGATGGGTTATTTGAGGCATATGGCATGAAAAGTTACGTATTCCAGATTGAGTGCACCTTTGTTTTTAATGTCAGCAAAAAGCTGAGAGAAGTTGAGGTCTGTACTCACTGGCCAGTGACAGTTGAGCGATCTTGTTTGAAATGTCCTTCCCCATCAACTTCACTCATCCAACTTATTACCCATTCTTTAGGCCCTAATGAAAATGCCATGTCCTCTGACATTTTCCCTGTTGTCAATGAGAAGCGATCTTTCTCCATCTTTCTGTTTCACCTTGGATTTTGCTTATTGTACTTCCACATTCAAATGCCATCTCCTCTTTGAAGCCTTCCCTGTTGTCATTGGGAAGTCAACCCTCCTTCTCTTGAATTTTCTGTGGCACTTCCACATTGTGGTTTATTTTTCAGTCCTTACTGTGTTGTAGTTTTTGCTGCTGTTAAACACCGCCTCCTAATAATAATAGCTTTTGTGGCTATAGAACTTCATGACTTACAAAGCACTTTCTTTTGTTACAACTCTGTGAGGTAGGTTTTCCAATGATTATCATTTCTCATTTTGCAGATTAAGAAAATGAGGTGCAGACAGGCAAATGACTTGCTCATTGTTTGGGTTAGTATGTATTAGAGGTGGGATTTTAAACACAGATGCCTCCTGCTTCCAGGTTCTGCATTATATGATATTCCCTGCTCCTGGATGCTGGATTTCACGGATAGAACACTCCCAGTTTCTTTCCTGTTTCCTTGGCTGATTCCTCATTCTCTTCCCAAGTTTGTGAAGTGGATGTCCTTAGGGAATTTCCTCTTAGTCCTCCTATTCTTACTCTCTGTACTCTCCTCCAACATTCTCACTTCTGTGACTTCAACATAGAAATGCATCTCTAACCTTGACCTCTTTTCTGATACCCAGTTGACTAGAGGCAGCTAGGTGGTACAGTGGATAGAACTCTGGATTTGGAGTCTAGAATATCTGAGTTCAAAACTGTACCCCAGACACTAGCTTATATGACTGTGATCAAGTCATTGAACCCCCTTAAGCCTCTGTATTCTCATCTGTAAAATGGGGATAATAATAGTACCCTTCCTCCTAGGGTTGTAGTGAGGATCAAATGAGATATTTGCAAAGTGCTTTGCAAACCTTAAAATGCTGTATTAATGCTCATTATTGTTACTATTGCTTCAGAGACTGTGCTACTCTGAAGTGCTGTGACTTCTCAGCACCACACACAGTATGGGGGAAGGAGGCTCTATTTCTAGCCAAAGGACCTGGTTTCAAATCCCAGCCTTACTAATTATTAGTTGTGTAACTTTAAGCAAGTCATTTAATATGACACTTTGCTTCCCGATGAATCAAATTAGAGGTTTGGGTTAGACATCTTAGAAATCCTGAGCAATACTAGTCCATATAATCTACTTTCTAGCTTCCTTGATATATGTAAGGAATCTCTACCCCCCTCCCCTTTTTTTTCCAGTTTAAAGCTCTTACGGCTCTTAATTATTTTATTGTTCAGTTGTGTCTGGCTTCATGACCCCATTTGGGGTTTTTGTGGCAAAGATACTAGAGTGGCTTACCTTTCCTTTTCCAGCTCATTTTATAAATGAGGAAACTGAGATAAACAGGGCGAAGTGACTTGCCCCACATAGCTAGTATGTCTGAGGCCATATTTGAACTCAGAAAGATGAGTCTCCACTGAGCCACCTAACTCCTTAAGATTATAGGCAGATACATTTTAGCAGTCCTTTAATGTTCATTCTGTCTATAGTTAAGAGTCCATTATTCCTATATTCTAAGCCAGGGATTCTTAACTTTTGTATATGTGTCCTGAACCCCTTTGGCAGTCTGGTGAGAAGCTTACAGACAGATGTCTTGTCAGAAAAAATTTTTAAAAAAATTCATAGTTGAAGGAAATGCTAAATATTAGAGATTAGTCAAAATAAAGATGGGTTTTTTTCCTAACCCAAATTTAATAACCTCTGAAATCTATATGTGACCCCTGGTTTAGAACCTCTGTTTGAAGCTGTGATGCAAAATACAAAACTTATTCTCAGATCTGCCATTATCTTTTGAAGCCTTGACTTCAATCTGTGGTAAAGATGAAAATTCTACATGTGCTCCCATGGTATTTAGTTTGTCACTCAGGATTGAACAGTACTGGACTTAGCCTAAGCCTTAGCAATACTTTCTAGGTCCCTTCTGGTAGTTATTTTTGTTTCAACAGCTCTGTTGTACATGAATCAACAGAAATGAATAGTAGGCATCATGTCTGATAAGTCCAGGGTGCTTCTCTGTTATATCCTTGACCTATGACCTGTGAAGACAGCAGACCTCTGTTGTTAATGTCAGACTGACAAATAGCTGCTTCTCGCTTCTTCCAGACCTTCCTGGATGGTCTCTGCTGACTGTATGTCTTTTCTGCTGGGTGTACTTTACTTACTTTTTACAGTTCCAACCTTCTTGGTGTCCAGGTTAACTATATTTCTTTGAATTATTTATTTATCTGTTCATTCATTTATCCATTATTTTCTTATGCATTCATTCAGTTGCTCTGGACCTTGGTGACCTAATGGATATCTAAGGATGCCACTTGTATTACTTTTCATCTTGGTTCAGCTGATCTGATCACTCAAGGACCCTTTGAACTTAGGCCTTCTGTGCCTGTAGTCACTCAGCATTGGGAGGCCCTCCTGACACTCTGAAGAACCCTTTTTTCAGCCTCAGTTTCCTCATCTGTAGACTGGGAATAAAAATAGCATCTATCTCCTAGGGTTATTAGGAGGAATATCTTTTGCAGTCCTTAAAGTGTTACATAAATATGAGCTATAAAATCATTATTATTATTAAATATAAAAATTATAAAATACAAAAAAAAGAAACAATACCTACTCTCAAAGAGCTTGCCCAGGGTCACCCAGCTAGCAAGGATGTGAACTTTAGGTCTTCCAGACTCAGCCTTAAAGTGAGACATCAATGACTGACCGTCCTCCTCCTGGTTGTGCCCCTTTAAACAGGCTCTCCTCACATGCTTGGGTTGCTCTTCCTCCTCATCACCAAGTGGCAGAGCTCCTTAGTTCACCTCAAGCACCATCCCCTTACAAGACGTCTTTCCTGGTTCCCTCAGCTCTAAGAACCCTTCTTATCCCAGGACTTTTCCTTGCTCTGTTCTCTCTGACCCACCCCAGTAGAATGGAAATAAAATGGCTTTTTTATCCCAGCACCATGCCTGGCATATATAGCAGATGTTTAATGAATACTTGGTTATTTTTAGTTTTTTGATTTTGCTAATGAATTTAGGATTTAAATGAGGCAGTTTTACATCCTACTTCAGATTGTTCAGGGTCATAAGAATTTAGACCTGGAGGGATCTCACGGGTTATTTAACTCAGCCTCTCCTTCGCTTGATGAGAAAACTGAGGCCCCAAGAGTTGTGAATGGGCTGATCTGAACAGGCAGCAGAGCCTGGATTCGACCTGGGGCGTCTGACTTCAAGTGTTGTGCTTGTAGCTGGCTACAATTATTTTTTTTAAAGATAATTTTCTTTTTACATTTTGAACTGTACAAACTTCAACAAAAATGAGTATTTCCTTTTAAAAAAACAGAAATAGAGCATTATATAAGACTGTAAACTTTTGTTACATCTTTTTTTTTTTTTTCACCTTTTATTAGGAGAAACTACAATTAGGTAAATACCACTTACGTGCTTTCCTTTCTGGCCAGAACAGGAAAGGGAGTGAAATCGGTGTTCCTTACTGGGCATCCAACTTAAGTGTCCCATAGCCTGGGCTGCAGGGTATGTGGGTCCCAAGTGAGGACTTTCTGCCCGTGTCCTTGAGCCATAGAGCCAGACCTTTTCTTTCTTTTGACTCTGTCTAGTTTCTTAGGAAGTTCTTTGTTCTCATACTGAGAGTCAGTGAGGTCTGAATAAAAAGAAAGGAAAACACATAGATCAGAGCTTTCCCACCTGGGCACAGTCTTGATTTTACTTGGAGACGTCCTTCAGATTAACGAATAATATAGATTAATACTAGGCTGCCCTGAGAAATTCTTACGGCATAGTAAATGCACGATTAGTTGGTGAGCTAACAATGCACTCCTGTGTTACCTGCATTAATCCCCTGCTCTGAACTGGAGCTTAATGTACCCTTTGTAATCCCTTGTTCTTAGACTTCAGCTCAGTGGTACAAAGCTGGTTTTCTTCACTAAGGTCTTTCTTTTATGCCTTAAACACATTTGTGATGTGCAGTGGTGACAAACTCAAACTAGAAACAGAGCTCTGATGCCTCCTCCCCCCAGGTTGACTTAGAAAACCACAAATTAACATTATCTCTGCTGTATTGAATTTTAATCTTGTTAAACATTTCATAATTAAATTTTTTTTTGGAGGCATTCAGGGTTAGGTGATTTGCCCAGGGTCACACAGCTAGTAAGTGTCCAAGACTACATTTGAACTCAGGTCCTTTTGTCTCCAGGGCATTGTGTCACCTAGCTCTGTGCCACCTCTCTTCCCAATTACATTTTAATGTGGTTCAGACTCAGGAGTTTTTGGTGGTGTGAATTGGGCATGATGTGGTGTGGCGTTGCAGGGATCCCCAAAATACCAAGGTTCCCAGTGGAGTTATCTAGAAAGAATTCAGACTCAACTGGTCTTCCGGTCAAGTGGCAAAAAATTTATTATAACGTTAATATGGTGAATAGAGCTCCTTTAGGGAACTCTCAGCTTAACAGGAGTGATGCTAAGGCTCATATAAAAAAAGTTCAGTGAGTGGTATGTCAAGTATGCTAATTAGGTGGTAAACATACAGTTTCTGTACTTTGGGCACACACTTCATTTACTACTTAAATGACCTGGGCAGGGTGTGGGGAGGGGCATCTAAGGGGTCTGTACATCTGTAACTGTAACAAGATAACCTTGGGAGTTGACATCTGTGGCTTAATGTCTGGATTGTATACAGTAACTGGGAATCAGTAATCAGTACATGATAGTTCTGCTGGTACGAGATAGTCCTGTTCATACAAGGGAAATTCTACAGAGGTCAGCTTGATCTTGTAACAGAGAGATAGTTTACCTTTTTGGGGCACACTCATGAGTTATTGCTAGGGGTTTCTTTGGGCTGGGGAGAGATATGGTCCCTGCCCTGGCTGGGGATCTGGGTACCCCATCAGGCACCTCTGTTCCAGGACACTCGTGTTTACTTACTAGACTTCAGTAATCATGTATTTGGCTGATATGACAACAACTTCTAGACAGGAAGCTGGCTAAGCTGGCTAGATCTAAGATGACTCTAACATTAGTGCTATTACATTAAATTGGGAGGAGAAAAAAACATCCCACATGTGAGTTTAGTCCCATTATGGCATGAGATGAAGTCACCGTGCCTCCTGAAACTTTGCTTCCTTCACCACCATGGGAGGTTCTGGCAGGAGAAGTGGGCTTGCTTGCCAAGGTTCCTCATTAGTGGTATTACTTAACGTTTATTGAACATCTTGGCGTACTCCCTGGGAAGGGGACGTAGCACTTGCCGTGAAGGTGTATAATTGAAACATCAGGAAAAGGAGACATGGGCCACAAATAGCCCAGGCCCTGGTTTCATTTTCCTTTGTTTTCAGCTGTTTCCATCTAGGTGGTGAGCTGCTAAAAATAGCCTTGCCCTGTCATTTATTTTTAATCTCAAAATCATCAGCTGTATATTTTTGGTTCTTTTTGTTATTTGAGCCATGTTCACATGCCTGGAAAGCTTTCAGAATTAAATCCTCCTGGTAAGGTCATGGCTGTAGACCTCCAAAGGGAATGTAAATAGGAACCTTTTTATTGTCATAGTGCCCATTTGGGGTGACTTTACTCTTGACCTAAACTAAGGCTTTTGAGAATAAATGGTTTATTTTTTTTTTTTTACTCTTATTCCTAGTGGAAAGTTTATGGGAATATGTGGGGCAGAATTGCCCAGGATGAGAAAACTGCAGAAGAATGGAATCTGTTCTGATGGAAGGAACACTCTTACCAATTAGGTGATGGTTCCCCAAAGGACCCTTCATTGAGCTTCATGGAGCTTAGCAGGAACTTGGAGGAAGGTTTTTTTAAATCATTGGTATCAGATACAGTTAGAAATGGGAGCCATCAAACTGTCCATAAGGATCACCACTAATGAACATTGTCTATGTTTAATTGTATTTTTATTCATTTTGTTAAATATTTTCCAATTACATTTTAATAGGTTTGATGGCACTGGAGTATTGGGCTGCAACTGGTCCACACTTTTGCTTTAAATCGAGCTAATTCATTGATTTCTCTGTCCCAGGAAATGTTCACGTTCCAGAAGAGCAAGCTTAGAGTGAGGGTGATTCTAGCTTTCCTTAGGCTGGTGTTTGTCATTAGTCCTTGATATTCCATCCATCGTGGGGAGTAGTAGATAGGGTGGGAAAGCTAAAAAACTTGAAAAGTTTTTAAATATCAGGTCTTTAGTCAGTGACTTTTTACATTTACCTGAAAAATTGTGAATTCCCAGAACATTGTGCAGAGCTATATTCAGAAAAAAGCACATGCCCACATCTCAAAGCCTAACAAATCACTTTTGAATGAATCATAGAATAGATAATTGAGAACTAAGTGTGTTGTGCTGGAGAGGCAGTGGAAATAGTAGTGGAAGGGCCTCTAGAATTGGATGGTGGAGACCTAGGTACAGTTCCTACTTCTTACAGTTGGTCCACATGTGACTGTAAGCAAGTTATCATTTCTCTTGGCCTCAGTTTCCTCATCTGCAAAATGGGGACAATATTACATGTACTATCCACCTCACAGAGCGTTTATGATGTAAGTGCCACAGAAATGTGAGCTGCTCTCCAATTTTATTGTGAAAAAACTTATTTTAAAGCATTGTCATTCTGCATTGAAATAATAATTTTGGAAATATTCTTGCGAGAACCCCCAAACCACCTTCACAAGTGTTGTTTAATGGGTTTTGGCTGGAAAGGGGGATGGAAGGATTTTTGCCTAGCACACTCCGATTATTAATCCAAGTGTTTTTCTTGGATAACATTTTTCTGTTATAAAGGAAGCAATTAGTGTTTAATATTTTTTATTTAAATATAAAGAAAAGGGCTTTTTCAGAAAGGGAAGGGGAAAGGTCCCACTGGTGAGAGTCCTAGCCACAGGACACAGGATTTGTAATTTTCTATATATAAAGCCAGTATCAGCATCTGTCACCATCACATGGCCACTGTCACTGTGATCAGTGTACAGATATATCCTTCAAAGATCTGTGATTTCATTAGGGTAGGCAAGCCTTCCACTGATCAGTAGACATTAAGTCTTTGTGAATTGCTATGACAAAAAAGAAAAAAAAAGAAAAGAAAGCCAACCTAGTGACCCCAGGAAAATAGGCATCTGGGATCATAGATTTTGAACTGGAGGACCTCAGAGGTGAGCTGATCTGAACATTTTACAAAGGAGGAAACTGAGGCCCAGAGAGGTTAAGTGAGGTGACTCAATCACATAGGTAGTGTTAGAGACTGCCTCCTTTGCCTAGGACATTTCTAGCTTTTCCACTCTCTCCAGTGCCAATCATTTCTTTTATGATTTAGTAGTATCCGCCAGTGTTTTGGTTCCTGTTGAGTCATTTCAGACATGTCTCACTCTTAGTGACCCTTTTTGGCATTTTCTTGGCAAAGATAGTGGAATGGTTTGCCATTTTCTTCTCCAGCTCATTTTACAGCTGAGGAAGGTGAGGCAAACAGGGTTAAGTGATTTGTTTGGGATCACACTGCTAGTAAGTGTCTGAGGCTGGATTTGAACTCAGGTCCTCCTGACTTCAGGCCTGGCACTCCATCTGCTGCATCACCTAGCTGCCCACCAGTGATTTTTTTACTTGATAATATAAGCATTCTGTATGAACTTGAGGTCAAAAAGACCTGAATTCTTTTTTCACCTCAGACACCAGTCGTGTGACCCTCGGCAAGTCACATAGCCTCTGTCTGTTTTCTCATCTGTAAAAGGTGGATAATAGCATCTATCTCAATTTGGTGTAAGGGTCCAATGAGATAATCTATGTAATGTGCTTCGCCAACCTTAAACCTTATTTAAAGGCTAGCTATTATTATCATGAGTGATGCTTGCACTGTTATTTGGCCTTAGAGGAGAACTATGGTAGAAGGATCAGTGGGTGTGTGCATGTGTGTGTATATGCATGTGTGTGTGCATGTGTGTGTATGCATGTGCGTGTGTATGCATGTGCAATAGAGAGCTGGTTTCAGAGCCAGGAAGTCCTCCTTCTGATACATGCTCAGTGCGTGACTATGAGCAAGTCACTTAACTAGGAAGCTAGGCAGCTTCCTAAGACTACACAAATTGCAGAGAAGATGCTGCCCCATATGGGTAGTGGGAATTACTCTCACCTGGAATTTTCTGTATCAGTGAAATCACAGGGCCAGACCCTGCCCCTCCCGGTCTCAGAGTTATCTTTGATCTATTAGATTCAGACTCTACCGTTTAGTTACCTTTTCTAAGTATTAGAGTATCAGATACTCAGAAGTTAATTTTAAGGGGCAACTAGGTGACACAGTGGATAAAACACAGACCCTGCAATCAGAAGGACCTGAGTTCAAATCCCACCTCAGATTCTTACTAACTGTGTGATCCCGGCCAGATCATTTAACCTTGCTTGCCTCCAAAAAAACCCCCAACCAAGCTAACAAAAATAATTCTAAATAGAAACTTGGGCCGAAAGTTAACCTGAATTAAAATGCCTGAGAATTAGGTGCAGCCTCTCTAATATTTGCAGGCTGTGTGGGTATTTTCTGATTCTCTCCTTAGAGCAAAAAGGACCAAGCAGGACCTCCTCTAATCTCTCTGTCCTCTGTCACATCTGCATCGCAAAGGTGCTGGGTAACCTAGTGCACAGTTTTTTCTTTAACCTTTGGTTTGTTTGCCAACACTTCATGAACATATTCTGCCCACACGGATTTATTTATATATGTGAATTGATATGTATGTTAATTAAAGGGGAATATCTTCAGATGTTATCCACATCCATGTGGCTCTTTTATCTCCAGTGGCCTTCCTGTTAGTATTCTATAGCACTTAAGCATCTTCTTTCAGAATGTGGTAGTTTTAGAAAAAATCCTCGCTAAAAATGATCCTGTTTTTCAAAACCACATGACCGCTGAGTCTTTTCACCCTCATTTCCTGTGTACACAATATTTTAATGGTTTGACTTCCGTCTAATGCACTGTTGGACAGTTTCACTTTACAGTTAGACAGTAAGCAGCAGCTGGGGTCCAGCTAAGGTTATGTACTTTAAATCTACATTGTGAACTCCTGTTCTTATTCTCTCATAGTTTCAGACTTTATGCTCTGAATTCAATTTCCCAACTTCTCCCTTGACTCCAGCCCTTAAAGCAAATGGAGTTGGCCTTCAAATCCTTCCTCAGACACTTTATAAGTGTGTGACGCTGGGCAAATCATTTAGCTGCTGTTTGCCTCAGTTTCCTCATCTGTAAAATGATCTGGAGGGTGAGATCGCAAAACACACCAGTATCTTTGCCAAGAAAACCCCAAATGGGGTCACAGACAGTGAGACAGGACTGAAAAACAGCTGAACAACAATGAAAATAGAGATAATAGCACCTATTTCCAGGGGTTGTTGTGTAGATCAAGTGAAGTTTATGTACATTGTGTTTCATAAACGCATGCCCTTCGCTTTCCCTTCATGATGAGATTAGATAGGTAATCTTTAAAGGCCCCTCCCACCCCTGCATCTCATGATCCTGTAAGTTTTGTATTAAAAAGGATTTCCTTCCTTTGCATTAATCTTCAAAGGAGAGAATGGTTCTAATATCGGTAGACATGTGGCCCTGCTTGTCAAAACTAGATTAATTGACTTTGCTGGCAGGTTGTGACACCTGTAATGTTGATGGTTTGGTCCGGCCCTAAGCAAATCATTAACCTCTCATGGAGGAACCTAATCTCGGTCTTCACCACAAACTCCACTCCCTTTTCTTCCTATTCCCATAAAATCTCCACCTTGTATAATCAGATCAGCTTGACACTGGCTTCTATCCTTGAGTTTCTTGGCACTTTTGTCTGGTTCCTGTGCATTGCTTTCCAAACCCTACCCTGATCTATCCTTTCTTCCTTCCTTCCTTCCTTCCTTCCTTCCTTCCTTCCTTCCTTCCTTCCTTCCTTCCTTCCTTCCTTCTTTTTTTCTTTTCTGGAGACTAGATTGTCTCTCTGCTCCCCAGTTCTATACTTTGAATCACCTTGGTATCACATCCCATCCTTTATTCCTTTGCTTTGGTCTTGGAGGATGATGTGGCTTTTCTTGCCAACCCTATCACCTCTACTTGTGTTCTTCATCCCTTCTCTTCCTGTCTCCAAGATCTTATCCCTTCAATCAACCTTTCTCTCTAACTTCCAATCCCTCCTTATCTGGACTCTTTCCTTAGAAAGAATTGCCTTCAAACATACCTATTAAATTCTCCATGTCTTCTCTTTAAAACAAAAATAAATCCTTCGCTTGACCCTACCATCTCTTAAAGCTGTTGTCCAACTCCTAGAAAAAACTGTCTACATTCATCGCCTCCACTTACTCTTATTCTTTTCCCTTAAGGACCTTTTGTAACATCTGACTTCTTTTCCCATCACTTACATGTAAAAGCAGGTAGTACTTTTTTTTAAAAAATCAGTCTTTTTTTTTCTTAAACTCTGCAGCATTTGGCTCTTTGGTCACTCTCTTCTTTCTTCTGGGTACGCTTTCCTTCCCAACTTTCTGTGACATTCATCTTCCTACTTGTCCCACCAATTCTCCTCTGCCCCCTTTCCAGGATTGTCATCTGTGGTCTGCCCCTTCTGTGTATCCCAGGTCTCTGTGCTGTGTGCCCTCTTCTGTTCTCTCTGCATACTTTCTTAGTGATCTCCTCATTTCCTGTATTATTGTCATGCACATGATCCCCAAATCTTCATAACTTCCTAATCTCTAGTCCAACATCTCCAGCTGTCTTCTGAACATCACCACTGGATATTCCCTAGACATTTCAAACTTATAAGCATCAGCCCCAAACTTTCCTATTTCTGTCAAGGGCCCAGCCAGACTTCTAGTCACCCAAGCTTGTAACTTAGGGGTCATGCTTGACTATTCACTCTCACTCAAATTCTATGTCCAATCCCTTGCCAAATCTTAAGGATTTCTACTCCCTCGACAGCTCCCACATTCATTCTCTTCTTTGTCCTTACACCATAAACAGGCCCTCATTAATTTTCACATTGACTATTAAAATAGAATACCTCCCCTATCGGTCTCCCCATATTTATTCTCACCCCTTTCAATGTAGCCTCCACAGCCGCCAAATGGACGGTTTTTTCTTTTTTAGTACTTTATTTTTCTCCAGTTGCATGTAAAAGCAATTTTTTAACATTTGTTTTTAAAACTTTGAGTTCCAAAGGGTCTCCCTTACTCCCTCCCCATCCCCCTTCCCATCCCCCCTCATTGAGAAGGCAATCCATTCAACATAGGTCATATGTGTAGTCATACATATCCATACATATGTGTAGTCAAAACATATCCATAATAGTTATGTTGTGAAAGAAACAGACAAAAAAACCTCAAGAAAAACAAAGACAGTTAAAAAAAGAAGTATGGTCCAATCCGTATTCAGATACCATCAGCTTTCCCTGGGAATGGATAGCATTTCTCCTAAGTCCTTCAGAGTTATCTTGGATTGCCGTATTGCTGAGAACAGCTAAGTCCGCATCTTGCACTATAGCTGGTATTTTGTACACAGTTGCATTTCACTTTACATTAGCCCATGCAAGTCTTTCCAGGTTGTTCCAAAAACGTCCCGCTCATCATTTCTTACAGTACAACATGTTTCTATCATAATCACGTGCCACATCTTGTTCAGCCATTTCCCCAATTGATGGGCATTCCCTCAATTTTTAATTCTTTATCCCCAGAAAAGAGCTGCCATAAATACTTTTGTACATATAGGTCCTTGGCAAATGGACATTTCTAAAGTCCGTATCTGACCATGTCACTCCTGTGCCCAAGATTTTGTGTCTTCCACTGCCATTAGGATAAACGGTAGACTCCTCTGTTTGTCTTTGAAGCCATGCCTGTGCCCGCTTTTCTTTCTGGGCCAATTACATATTATTCCCCCTCGTGAATTGTATTCCAGCCAAACTAACCTGTTTGTTATTCTCTGCACTTACCATTTCACAGCCTTTGTACCGGCTGCCCCACACACCTTCAGCGCTATCTGTCTGTCTGCCTCTCCTCTCAAAGCACTTTTGTATGTAGCTTGTATTTACTTATCTGTGCAGACGTTGTATCTCATCAAAAGAGTGTAAGCTCCTCCAAAGCAGAAAATAATCTTCCTTTTGTATTTGTATCCCCAGGACCTGGCACATAGTAGGTGCTTAATAAATGCCTGTGTTTTGATCCATTGATAGGGTGGGCCACCTAGTAAGAGCTAGAAACAACTTGATGGACAACTTTTGTGATTCAGTGTTATCCTTATTATATCAAAAGAATTTAAAGAAGCATCTAATACATTACGTGGCCCTTGTGTAATGAATTTATATGAGGACATGAACAAGTGCAGCACAGAATGGGCAGGTAAGGATGAGTTTCAATCTGTGTGTTGGGAAGTTTTACCCAAATTGATGAGATCACAGATTTCTTGGAGTAATGCATTTAAAGGGAGTGGGGGTGGGTGGTCAAAGGTGATTAGGTCATAGAAATGACCTGACCCCACTATAAACCTCTGGGGAGAGGGGTATTTTCTTCCCCCTTTTTTGTCTTTGAGTGTGGTCAGTATAGTGCTTGTACACAGTGGGTGCTTAGCAAATGCTTGCAGACATAAGTTGAATTATGTTACCAGTCCCTCCAGTGCATGCAAAGGCATTTCCATCGCTCCTCATTTCTGATTTCCCTTTGCCTCATTGTTTTCTTAACTTAAAATATCATTGTGCTTTTATGGGAATGCTGGGGGTTCGAAGGGTAGCCTTGCTGTTCTCTTAAAACCAACTTTGTCATTCTCTTGGGTTCTCTTGAACCCAACCCATCTCTGTTCTCCCAACTCTTACCTCTTTTAAAAAAATTAAAAATGTATCTAAAAGAAGTTTACGATTTACAAATTTATTATTTAAATACATTATCCAGTTGATTCTTTCAGTCCCCCTGTGGGACAAGTAGTGCTTATGTTATTATTGTCATTTTCCAGAAGAGGGAACTGAGGATCAAAGGCTTAAAGTAAACAGACTGCTTGGCTTGAGTCCCCTTTTCAGTCTACCAAGCAGTCAGCCATAGATGATGGCCGGCACCACGGTTCAGTGAATGGAGTCCACTGGATTTGTAGTCAGAGAATCGGGGTTTGAATTCATTCTGAAGATGAGACAACTAAGTTTTTAGTTTCTCTACCAATATTACTTACATGGAGTTTGGAAATCAGTCAATCAGCAAAGTTTTATTAAGGTCCTAGTATGGTACCAGGCACTGTAACAGTTCACTCATTGGTGCTCACTCCAGCACAACACTGCTTCCAAATGTGAATCTTTTGAAGTGCTTGCCATGTGCCAGGCACTGTGCTAGGTGTTGAGGATACAAAGACATAAATTCCTGATGTCTGGAAGATTACCTTTTATAGAGAGAGACTACATATACATAGAAAAGCATATACAAAAGATGGAGAGTTGGAAAGCTATCCATTGAAGGGAAAAGAATTTGCAGTAATTGATCCAAAAGTAAAGCTATTGTCCTTCTTGTTTAGTCATTTAGTTATGTCCAACTCTTCATGACCCCATGGACCCATAGCATGCCACGCTTTCTCAAAGTCCGTCTAAGTTCATGTTCATTGTTACCATATATCTATCCATCTCATCCATTGCTGTTCCCTTTTTCCTTTTGCCTTCCATCTTGCCCAACATCAGAGTCTTTTTCCAATGAGTCCTGTCTTCTCATTATGTGGGTGAAATATGTAAGCTTCAGCTTCAGTATTTGACCTTCAAGTAGCAGCCTGAATTAATTTCTGTAAATATCATCTGATTTGACCTCCTTGCTGTCTGAGGGTCCCTCAGAAGTTTTCTCCAGTATCACAATTTGAAAACGTTAGTTCTGCAGTGCTCAGCTTTCCTTATGGTCCAACTCTCACAGCCATACACTGCTACTGGAAAAACCACTGCTTTGACTGTCGGGACCTTTGTTGACAATGTGATGATGTCTCTGCCCTTATTAAGTCACTCTCCTGCATGGAGGGACTTGGTCTCCATTAGTAGAGAAAGTACCTAATGCTGATGAATATTTTTTGGAATATTGAAGTAAGAAGTATTATTTGCATATTTTCTGGAAGTAAAGGTTCTAATGTTTACATGAACCAATTGAGAGGATCTATTTGATGGAATTATTAATCTGTTCTTTTTCCCTTTATATCTTTCTGTAGTTTGGAATTTATAGAGTGGGGTACACAGAGCATACAATACTCACTTGGCTCAGGGTCCATAGAAGTGGAGGTTTAAGCTGATACTCAGGACTGTTGTATTCTTGCCCCTCTGTGGTCTGTTGAGTAATTCTGCCTAGTCTATATACCAGCTGCCGAGGTTATAAGACCACAGCGGACAATATAACTTATGCTTTTATTTGTGAATGGATGTATATTTACATATGGGTGCTTTGAATTTGAATGACAAGGAAGGGAAGGATCTATTTACTCTTTTCTCAGGTTACAAGAATGACAGGTGGAAAGTAGTTCCTGAAATGCCTTCTCCTCCTTCTCCCCACTCTTTTCTGCAGATGCTGCCTTCACTTTAATTAAGTCTTTACTTGAATGTGAGCCTAGTCCTGGTGACAGCTGCTTTGTGTGTGATTTTGGGATTACTGCTTGAAATGAATGTCTTCTCCTTTTCTGTTTAATATGTTCTTTTCCTTAAGGTTGCTGTGGGGGAGAATTTTCATGTTGGTTTTATCTTTTTTTCAGGCACTTTTAGTAAATAACATCACCGAAAGTGAGAAACTCATCAGGAACCTGAAAGGTACTTATTTCTTTTACCATTTGCCTTGAGCCAGAATTAAGACTGTCCAACAAAGACCAGCCCTTCCTCTTGTGGTTTTTTTTGGGGGAGTATTAGTGCTGCCATAAGGCTTGGGTTTTTTGGAGGACATCTCATTTAAAATATTCTGTCCTCGTTGAATTTAATATATACTTAAAAAGAAAAGCAACCTGCCCATCAAAGAGATTTTGTACTATCACATCCTTTTTTGTTCTGCTATGTTATATGGAAATGGCCATTTTACTTGATATTTAAGTTCACAATTAAAAATTGAAAAAAAAAGTTTTGTCCCTTTGTCCCCAGAAATCATTTGGATGCATTAGAAATTGTAAGCATTTTACCTGGTAGAAACTGAGATGAATCCAATCAATTAGCATCACAATGAAAATCTGTGGTTCAGATTCTTAGTGGTTGACCTTAGGTAAATCACTTAAAACTCTGGGCCTCAGTTTTATCATCTGTAGAAAGAAGGGGTGAACAAGATGGCCTCTAAAGCCTTTCAGTCTGAATCTTATTGACAAGAAATTTAGAATCAAGAGTATCAAAAGCTGAAGCCCATAGTGTGAAGGGGGATGTGCCAGTGATGATAACTGGGCTTCCGTGTTTCTATTTAGTAAAATATAATGTTATTTGTACTTGTCTGAGGTAACATAAATGCTTGTGCATTTATAGCAGCAAGATAACCTGATTTTAGATATAGGAAATATGGTCACAATGTGTGCTAAGTGTTTATTTTTATGAATTAATGATAGAAAACAAACGCCTTTCCTTTCATTTACTAGCCCCGCGACCTTGAAGAAGGCATTTAAACTTTCGATGACTCATTTTCCTCATCTGTACAGTTAAGGGGGTTGGATAGCCACTATTTTTTAGGGTATGTATACTTCTTAAAGAAGAATTCAGGCCTCCTGCTTATAGACCTTTCTGGTTTTTAAGCACAGTTTAAGTGGAATATCCTGAACGCAAATTATCCTCCTTTTTATTCAACAAGAGCCCTTGTTCTCGTAGGCCCATCTCTTTGTGCTTTAATTAAATTCTGCTATTTGAAATTAGTTTTTCTCATGGCTCTTGGTGTAATTGTAAAGAAATAAATGCATCCAAAGCCTGACAATTGTTTTATGGGCTTCTAGTTTTTGCTGGGTGCTCTTCATTTGAGCTGGAAGGGACCTTAGAGAACTTGGAATCATGGTTCCAGAACTAAAAGAGACCTCAAGAAGCCATCTAATTAAGCTCCACATTTTACAGATAAGAAAACTGAGGCCAAAGTCAATCAAGTGACTTGCCCAAGGTCATGTAGGTAGGAAGCATCAAAGGTAGGGTGTGACCCCTGGTTCTTTGATTCCAGATCAAGCAATCCATTTTGAAGAAGAAACTGAGAGAACAGAATTGTAGGGACCTGCCTGAGTCACACTTCTAAGAATCCTAGGAACTTATGGGAGTGGAAAAGTCATGGGAAAATTGCAAGGTCATGTAGTAATATGGTGGAAAGCATATTGGAGGGAGACCCAGAAGACCTGGTTTCTTGTTCCAGCTCTTCCCCTAAATATCTGTGTGCCCTGGAACAAGTCAGTTCATTGTTCTAAGCCTTAGTTCTCTCATCTGGGTGCATCTTGGGTCATCTCCAGTCATCCTGATGAATAATTATCAGGTCACTGGATTCAGATGACTCTGGAGGAGAAGTGAGGCCAGTGACCTTGCACAGCCCTCCCTCACTCAAAACAAAGTCAAGTACAAGTCAAGTCATCATTTCTCTGATGGCATGGTCTTCTTCTGCAATGAAGGATGAACACAGCAAGTTCTCTCATCTATAAATGGAGGACGTAGGACCAGTTGACCTTCCAGCTCTAACAACATTTTACAGTTCAGGTTCTTCAGTCTAGAATGCAGGACTCTGTACCATATCATTCTTTAATCTATCTGTCTTTGTAGTCCCCAAGATCGTCACAGTGCCTTGCATATAGAAGATATTTATAAGATATATAGGTTCGTTGATTTAGAGCTGAAAGGGTCTTTTAAGGGTCATAAAGTTCAGCCCCCTCATTATGGATGGGGAAACTGAGGCCAGAGGAGTCACACGACTTGCCACCCAGCACCATGTTATTCTCCTTATGCTGGCATGTTGCCCGTCCTGTTTTTCCCATGGAGCAGTGTGACTTCCCTTCTGTAGAGCTGTTGTTACAAGCAAAGGCTCTAGAACATGGGGCAAAGGGAGGTGATCAATTTCTTTAAAGGAAACGTACCAGCTTCTGGATAAGATTGTTGAGTGAATGATTGCTAACCCAGAACCAGAGAAAAACTTGGATTTAAATAACTTGGTTGGTTGCTGTCCTTTGTGTTCCAAGAGGACCAAAATGACATCATTATGTCAGGGTCAATTTAAATTAGTAAAAGGAGAATATTTATTTAAATACTCACCTGCATTTAAATTTATTTGATTTATTTAACTATTTAAATAAAAACAATTTAAGAACAGTTGAATATTTAAGAGAGCAACTAATGGAGCGTAGGCCAATAACTGATGGTAGGCAGCCCTCCCTCTTCATGGATATTGTTGCGTATTTGGCATGATAGTCATGAGGTGAGAACAACAAGCCAACCGCTAGCATTCCTCTAACTCTTTCAATGTTTGCATAGGCTTACATGTGTTATCTTTGTGAGGGTAGGTGTTGATATTATCCCCATTTTACAGATGAGGAGAAAAGGAGATTAAGTGACTTGCCAAGGGTCCTACAGCTCCTGTTTGTCTGAGGTGGGATTCAAACGGTGCTCTTCTTAACTCCAAGTTCAATGTTTTACCTGCTCTCCTACCTAACCCAGATACCCCAAATCCATTTATGTAAACCATGGAGCAGTTCGGTCTGGGGTGGGGAGGGAGTGTGGGGTTCAGGTTCTTGGACACAGTCTCACTTTCTCCATCCTCTGTAGCTGCTTTGCTATGAAGTTTCCTCATGTGCTTTAGACTTAGCAGGAGTAGAAGAGGCAGGCAAAGGTATTCAGAAAAGAACCGGGATCTTTTTGAAAGATGACCTGAATAAAAAGTAGGTGCCAGATTCTGTCCTCCAAAAGCAGGAACCCCTAGGAATTCAGTGATTCAGTGTGGCAAATAGAGATGTCCAAGGGTGGCAGGAAGTGGGACTCTCATTGTCTTGCTTTTTTTTCCGCTTGCTATATTTATAGTGTACTATTTTCCCCTCCTCTTCATTTTCCACATTTGTACCTTGGTGTTGGAATACTGCTGTTTTCCTTCTCTTGTGCCTTTGTGTATTTGTCTCCTGAGACCTAGGAGCTTTTAGTTATCGCTCTGCTTAATTCTTGGCACAGAACATTTGCAAGAGTTGCAGAAGAACTATGGCAAACTCCAGCAGGACGTACTTCAGTTTCAGAAGAACCAGACCAACCTGGAAAGGAAATTCTCCTACGATCTGTAAGTGGATTTATCAAATGCAAGCACAGTTGCTGTTGAAAATCCAGAAGCATTTTTAGAAAAGTCACAGGACAAAGGAAAAAACTGCCGGCATGATCTTATCAACTCATTTGGTTATAGCATAGCTAGACTGCAGAGCAGTATTATATTTTTTTAAATTTTGTTTTGTTTTGGTGGGAGGAATAATGAGGAAATTGGGAAAGAAAGGTATTTTATATTAATAAAATATGTAAAACAGATACAGATAAATGATTTCCCAAGGTCACATAGCTAATTACTATTAGTTATTATTAATATTAACATATAACTATTATTATTAACTATTACTAATTATTAACTCAGAACTAGGTCTCTGTTCTAAAAACTTGGTTTTTGGGTAATTAGGCTTGACTTATTTTAGAACATAATGAATTTTTAGTCTTAATGAAATGGTTACACACTTAAGAACATCACTTAATAGATTCAAACACATACACTGACCTACATTAAGTGTTATCTTTGTACAAAGGTGTCTGCAGGCAACAGAAAAAACCTGTGTGTTAAAGAAAAATTTATTTAAATTATAAATTTAATAAAAATTAACAAAAATAATTTTATGAATGTACAAGATAAAGAATAAAAATTTATACAAATACGATTGCTTCACAAAGTTGAACCAAGTGAATTAACAAAGAAAAATTTTTTTCCCTCTGAACCTCTTCAGGTCTGTCTGAAGTCTTACAGCCTTTGGCTTTGTTTTCTGTCTCTTTCTTTTCCCCCTTCTCAGTTCTCATTCTCCTGCCTTCATTAAAGCATATTGAGTTTTGATAGATAGATGATTCTGGGTTCATGGCTTATGCTTCTTAGTTTTGAAAACTTTTTATTGCAATTTTGTGATTCACTTGCCTAGAGAAATATACTGGGATCTTGATTACTTTTTCTTGTTAAATGATTTATGCACTTTTCCTTGACGCTTGTATGTTTTTTCACATACTATTATATAGTTCTGGACTCAGAAAAGCTACACCTAGGTTTAGGTAGCTTCAGCCTCCACCCAGTGTATTCTCTCATAGACCAAACCAGATTTGACATGTAAAGTTTGTAAAAGATTTTTAATAAAACAAAATAGTAAGATAAATACTAAGGAAAATTCCTTCACACATAAGGACAAATCCTGCCACAGATCCCATGCTGCTAGTAGAAGAGATAATACCTATAGCCTTGGATGGCTTGTGTTCCATGGGTTCCTCTTCAGACACATCTCTTTGATTCTACAACTTCTATCTGGGGCCATCTTCAGTCGTCCTGATCTCTATCTGGCCACTGGACCCAGATGGCTCCAGATGAGAAAGTGAGGCTGGTGACGTTGCACAGCCCTCCCTTACTTGCATGTCATGGCATCATCTTACTGATGGCACGGTCCTCTTCAAAAATGAAGGACACACTACACAACTGCCACTTGATGCTTGGCTAGGCTGCTTCCTCCACTGTTCCTTCCTACCATCTGTTGCTGATATTGTTTCTCTGCTCAGCTGCTTCTGGTGTCCTGTCTTCACAGAACGGTATCCATGAGGCACATCATTCCTTAACGACAGGGTTGTTTTTGTTTTTGCCCTTTGCTTTTGGCCTGTTTCCCGCCAAAGGAGCCAGTGCATCAACCAGATGAAGGAGTTGAAGGAACAATGTGAGGAGAGGATAGAAGAGGTTACTAAAAAAGGGAACGAAGCTCCAGCATCTAGAAACCTCAGTGAGAAGAATGATGCAAACAGTCTGGTGAGTGAGCGCTTCGTCCGTCGTGGTCTTGCTATTTCTCGGCTTCTCTTAATTATAGTAGCTCTGTCCCTGCCCTTTCCTGGATAATTGACAGATCCTAAACGTTCTGGTTAACTCGCTGCCTTGGGAACTAGGTCAATGGAACCTGGCCCTTTTCTCCTTTCTGCCATTTGACAGACATGTTATTATGTTTGCAGCATGGTGAGGCAGAAACGGCTCTGGTTTCAGCTCCCTATCTGGCTTACTTACTATCTATGTGACTTTGGATTAGTCATTTCACTTAGTCAGCTTTTATTAAGCACCAACTATGTTCCTGTGCTAAGCATTGGAGATGCATAGAAAGTGCAAAAGACATGCAAAAGACAGTCCTTGCTCTCAAGGAGTTCATAGTGAGATAACATGCAAACCACTATGTACAGATGAGATACACAGAAGATAAATCAGAGATAATCAGTGATAGGAAGACACCAATTTTAAGGGGGACTAGGAAAGGATCCTGTGGAAAATAGAGTTTTAGCTGGGATTGGAAGGAAGCCAGGGAAAGCAGAAGATTGAGAGGAGGAAGGCATGGGAGCCCGAGCAAATGCACTAACAGGATGGAGTGATTTGCTCAAGGAAAAGCAAGGAGTTCGGTTTCACTGGATTGCAGATTACATGGTGGGATTTAAGGTAGAAAAAGATTGGAAATGTTGTGGGAAAGGGGAACAGGTTATGAAGGTCCTTGAATGTCAAACAGAATTTAATATTTGGTCATGGAAGTAATAAGAAACCACTCTGGTTTACTGAACGGGGGAATGTCAGTTAGACCTGCACTTTAGGAAGATCATTTTGACAACTGAGTGGTGGGTAGACCACAGCAAGGAGAGACATGTGGCAGACAGACCAACCAGAAGGCCATTGTAGTAGTCAGGGTATAAGATTATGATGGTACCAAGGTGGTGCCAGAGTCTGAGGACAGAAGAGGCTTATAATAGAGAGGTTATGAAGGTAAAACTGTCAGGCCTTGTCAACAGATTGGATATGGGGGGGTGGCAGAGGGTGGGAGTCAAGGATGACTCATTGGTTAGGAGACTGGGAACATGATGGTACCCATAGGAAAGTCTGAAACATTTGAAGAAAAATGAGTTGAGTTTTGGACATGGTAATATCATGATGTTTATGGGCCATCTAGTTTGAGAAATCCAATAGGCAGTTGTTCATGTGCGACTGGAAGTCACAGCAGAGAGGCCCCAGTATTTTAATTACCTGGGACTCGTTTCTTCATCGCTCAAAAAAAATGAGAGGGCTGCTTTAGTTTGATATTATATTATGAATCTTACCAGTGAGGGAGGAGCTCTGCTGTGAGCAAAAATGAGGTGTGAGATATGGTGACAATAATGAAGCTTCAAAAGCTCATCAGGTTGCAGTAAGGTGATGGATGATGTTTAGCAAAAGCTAGAATCATCTAAAACCTTAAGTAAAATTTACATTGGGTATTCCTTCCATCAAATCTAAGTGCCATCAAACCTAAACCCGAAGTGACCTGAGTTTTATCTAATGCAGAATGTTTCCGAGTTTTTAATAGTTATGTTTTCCTTCTGTGATTTCATAGGTTCATAGAACTACTAGAGCTCAAGGAACCTCAGAAACTGTCTAATCTAACCCCTTCATTTTATTGATGAGGAAACTGAGGCCCACTCAGGGAGGTGAAGTGGGCTACCTTTAGGTATTGAGAGTCAGGTGATATTTGGACCCATGTCCTCCAACTCTACAGTCAGAGCTTCTTCCTCCATACCATGCCGCTATGTTTGATTGTTAAAATTCTCTTTGTTTCTGTCCCCAAAGCAGATTCTAGCTTGACCTGTGAGATGTTATCTGGCCTTGGAAGTCATTCTCTTATTCAGGTTAAGTAGTGACTTGTAAATGATTAGAAAATATTTCTTACTTAACTAATTTTTCACCCTGTGGGAAGGCATCAAAAACCAGAACAAAAAGGCTGGGTGGATTGTTCAATTCTTATAGAAATCAAATCCTATAATAACCAAGGTAGTATATCAGCAAGGATACACTGTATATACTGGAGGACCTGCTGTACAGGTTCTTAGATCTGCTTTTCGAAAAGGAAAGCAACTTTTGAGGGGTCAGCAATCACTTTAATCAAACACAAGTACCATTCATTTAGTTCAGGGGAAGAAGTCAGCACCTTGAACTTCAGAGAATATACAGAGAAATAAAAATCAACAGCCAGGCCTTTCAACTCTCTGACCATAAGCAATGAGTACATTGTTACCAGAGAGAGAAACACCCACATCTGGGTTTTCAAAGCTGGGGGGCTCCTTCGCGGCTTCCCAGAGTCTCATCTGGCCCACAAACCTTCTTCCAAAAACTAAGCCCCAAAGTAAAACCTCACCTCAGAATATTTATATACTTTTTAGAGCTGGAGGGCAGGACCCTCTGACCCAATTCCTCAGTAGAAATTAACAAAAGGTATTGAGGCCTATTAATGGGAGGGGATAGATCTTTAACTCTTCTCCCCCTCCCCCCCTACCATTAACCTGAAATTACCATTGCAGATAGCAACAGAATTCTTTTGTGCTGTTGAATAGCTTTTGAAATGTGTTGCTTATTTTTCATATGAGTTTTTGTTATATAAATTACACTTATTCAGATAGCTAATTTATAAGCCTCCATCTTATGGGACTCACAAGTTAATACCATCCAGTTCTTTGGGGTATCAGAATTCAGGCTAGTCTTTTCTTCTGTTTCTGAAAGACTTTGTTGTTCCTGATTCTTGATAACTCCTTTTGTTATTATCACTGCATAATTTTATATTAAATCTGACATGTGATAGACCCTTAGAAATTAGGGTAGAAAGTGACCTTAACTCTTATTCAGTCTAACTCTCCCCCAAAGCATGAATCTTTTCTTTAGTTTTCTTGAAAATTCAGAGAGTGGAGAATTAGTTGCTGGGTTCTCCGCACCAAAAGCAGTGGGAACCTGCGACCTTGAGGCCACATGTGGACCCCACCTAGGTCCTCACGTGTGGCCCTTTGACTGAATCCAAACTTCACAGAACAAATCCTTTTCACACTTAAGGACCTCGTTGTGTTTACTTTGTGTATCTTTTGTTTTTGCTTACAGGTATACCTGTTGTTTCTCGCAATACATTGTACATTCCTTGATGTCAGGGATTGTTTAATTCTGTCTTTACATCCTTAAGCATCTCTGGCATAGTACCTGGCAGGCAATAGTTTAATAAATGCTTACTAATAATGCAATTTATGTGACTGGGTTTTATTTAGCAAACTGCCATCAATCAGCCAGAGTCCAAGCAACGGGAATTGGAACTGAAGGAGGTAGGAGTCCAGCAGGAGAAAGAAAATAGAGTTCCTGATGAACTCATCTCTCCTTCTGAGAAGACCCTAAATGTGATGAGAAAAGAAAAGAAAGGAGGTAAATTGGATCTAAGCAATTAGGTCTCTCATAACGCTATTCAGTTAAAAACAAACATAAGTCCCCAACAGCTAAGTAGAAAGAAACAAGGGCATAGTTCTGTGGTTCAGGCTCATGTCTCCATGGCTTACAAGGTAGTTTCCACTTTGTTTTGTCATCTCTTCCAGCAGTGAAAAGGGGTAACTTATTCTTGGAACAGTTGTCTTGGATGGATTAGGAGCAGGTTGTGTCTTTATCAGGCCACAAAAATGAATGAAGATCACTTTGGGCATAAATCCTGTTAGAAGGCTCCAGTTAGGGTCTCAGAGATTAATGAAGCTACATTGATTGGGTCCATGACTGTTATAGAAGAGTATTGTTCTCTGACAAAGCAATGGATCTGAAGAATTCCTAGAAGCATAAGAAGACTTATATGAATTGATCCAGAGTAAAGTAAGCAGAACCAGGTATATAATATGCATAATGACTACAACAATGAAGGTAGAAAAAATAAAAAATGAAATTGAATATGATGGAATAACCAAATGTAGATATAGAGGGGAATTGAGAAAATGCACTTCTCTCCTTTCTTTGTAGACATGGGAGACTATGGATATGGAACATTGTGTATACTCTCAGACTCCCTTCATATATTGGTTAGTTTTGTGAGACTGCTTCCTCCCCGTCCCCGTCCTCGTCCTCACCCCAATCTTTTTTTTGAATTTTTATTGTTTATTCCAATAGATGGTTCCATTGTATAGGAGACAAGAGAGGGATACGTTCAGAAATGAGGGTGATTGAAAAAGAGAAGGTGTCAATAAATTTTTTAAGTTGTTAAAAAGGATTAATGGGACCAATTAGAAAAAAATTAATGGGGCCAATCTATTCCTTAGAGTTGACTGATTTTTAGGTGGCTACTCTCTGATAGTTCCCAGATGTATTTGCTCAGTCGTAAAGGATTGGGAAAAAAAAGAACAAAACACAAAACTAGCTAAGATGTTCACCCCTGGCTTTCACTTGTGGGGTGATCACAAGACCAAACAGTTCTTCAGAACTAGTGTTGGAAAAATCCCAGGACCAAAAAAGAGTGTGACTTATCTCCCTTTTCTTCTCCCTGTGGCTGGTGGAAAGGACAGACTTCATGGTGTAGAATTCCCCACTCTGAGCTCACTGGGGAGGCTGTACATGTTGAAGGAGGTAGGATTTGTCTGTTGAGCATTTGTGATAATTTGTCTTTCAAAAAAACTGTTTTTCTTGCAGAGGAGACCAACGTCATCTTGACTCCCAGTGAAGAGGAGGCTCCAAAGGAGAACCAGGGAGGTGAGCTCTTGCCTCCAGAGCCAGGCAGGGAGCAGGACTCTAATGAAAAAGGCAAAGAAAAAGAGAACGCTGAACTCAGCGCATCTGTCCAGATCCAGAAGGGGCCGGGTGGCCTTCTGGTCAGCCAGGAAAATCCTGAAGCTGATGAGCCAGAGAGGGATGAACTCATCGTTAGGGAAGACACACAGCAGGGTGAGCAGGATGGTGCTAAAGATGGTAAGGAAAGAGGCTTTCTGGGCGAGGCTAAGGCTGGCATCTCTTCAACAAGAACAGCTGCTTTTCCTTATGGAAATGGATACTGGGAATGTTGGGCAGCATGTACCCACATTTTGGTAGTTCCCCAGGAAGGAAGCACGCAAGCAAGCTTTTATTGTGTGTTTGCTAGGTGCTGGGCACTCAGCTAAGTGCTGGGATACAAATAGAAACCAAAAAGACAGACATTCCCTACCCTCAAGGAGTTCCCATTCTGATGGGGAAGACACGGAGGGGGAAGCTGAAAAGCCAAAGCAGGGGTGAGCTGGGGACAGGGAAAGTATAGGAGGGGAGAGAAGGTGTAGGAAACTTCAGCCTGGTACACTATAAGATGAGGTAATGAATAGACTGGCATTGAGGGGAAGTAATCAGGGGCCCTTCATGCAACACAAATGTAATTCTCATGGTGGCGGCTCTGGTGGTTGTTTTTAATAAAATGGTAGTGTTGTGGTAAACTTGGCTCTGTCCACTGAGAGCTTTCTAGGCTCTCCTTTTAAGTATCAATTCAACCCTGTAAGTACTTTGAGGGCCTGCTGCTATGTTAGAGGGGGGTATATTTTGAGTTTTGAAATTGTGATTTATTATATTTTATTCCAATTTCCATTTAAAAATCTAATATGGTTTTACTGTGTCACTCTCTTTACTCAAAAGCCCTTATAAAATCTCTGCTGCCTATAGGATGAAATGAAAATAGCTTCGATTGGCATTTAATGCCATGTCTGTTTTCCATCTACTCTCTAGTCTTATCTCACTTTGCTCCCACATTCTATATACCCAGTCCAAGCTGATTTACTAGCCTCAATCTGATCCTGTCCCATTGCTTTGTATTTGTACAAGGCTGTACCCTATGGCTAGAACATATTTCTTCCTACTTTTTACAGATGTTTCAGAGGATCACAGATTTAAGGGGCGATTTAGTATGTTGTTGTTTTGGGGTCATTTCAGTCCTGTCCAACTCTTGGTGACTACATTTTGGGGTTTTCTTGGCAGAGATACTAGAATGGTTTGCCATTTCCTTTGACATACCCAAGGTCACACAGTGAGTCATCAGAGGTGGCATTTAAGCCCATGTCCTCTTGATGAAAGAGCCAGTGCTCTTTGCATTATACTTAGATGTTTCCCAACTACTCTTTCTCCCAGATCTTTCTTAATAATATAGGTGCTCCTCTCCTTCTTACATGAAATTTCCTCTTATTTTCATCAACCCTCCCCCTTCTCTCCCACCCTGCGCTCCTGAGGAAGGAGGTGATCTCTCCTTTTTCAGATTTTCTTACAGTATTTTGTCTGGACATCTTCTGCCTCTTCTGTGATGTGATGCTCTCCTTACCCCACATTTGAGGGATGAGACTGTATTGTTTTTCATCTTTGATTTCCTAGCACACAGAAACACACCTTGGCATGTCATAGGCAGAACTCACATTTTCAGGAGGAAAGGCAACACATAGAAGAGAACTGGAAAAGAGGAGTGGTGGAAGTCAGGAGGGAAGGTACCTGTGCCATGGCATGGCAGCAAATGCCACAATCAGAGACAAAGCCAAGAGGAGAAGAAAGTATGACCTACCTTCACCAGTGGGAGAAAGGGGCTAAGCATGGCAGAGGTGCCACGATCTCCAGGGTGGTGAGGCCCTGCGTGGTGAGGGCAGGTGCAGGGTAAGAAGGCAGCCAAGTCATGGAAGTAAAGTCCTTATAGTCAGAGGCAGAGCCAGTAGGGGAGTAGACTCCAGTTCTGGCCGCCTCTTACCTCTACGATCAGACATAAGTTCTTAGTATGTCAGTCCTTCACAACGTGACTAACCCAATTTTCCAGCCTTTTTCTACATTAGTCACCTTAATATACTCTGTGGTCGAGCTGGTTTTCTTACTGTTCTTGACTGTCCGTCTTTCATCTCTGCAATGTGCTCCCTGCTCAACTCTCCTAGAATCCCTAATTTCCTTTAAAGCTCAGCTTCTAGGGCCATTTTCTACCTGAGGCCTTTCTTTACCCCTCCATTTTAGTATACTTCCCTGCCCTATCCCCACTTTTCTTTGTTAGTATACTTTTATATGCCCATAGATTCATAGATCTATAGCTGGAAAGTACTTCAGAACACCTCATCCAATTCCTTCTTTACAGAAGAGGAAACTGAGCCTCAGCAAAGCTCAATGATTTGCCCAAGGTGGTGCCAGTAGTTCATAACAGAACTAGGATCTGAACTCTGGCCCCATGATTCCAGATTCATCAGTAAAGTTCAGAACTCTGCATTGAATCAAGTTTATTTTTGATGATTGTTTTCCTATCTTTACAGGAGTAAATCAGCCCAAACTGAGAACAAGCCAAGACTACAACAATGATGAAAACGAGGCTGAATCGGAGAGAGACAAGCAGGCAGCCCTGGCGGGCGGCGATAGCCATCTAAATGGTGAGTGTTGTTTGGGGTCTGCTCCTTCTCCCAGGAATGGCTGGCCATTCCAATTCAAATGATGTTCATGTCAAGCTTAGACTTTTGGGGAGTATCGTCTCTTCAGAAGGTTTGGCAGAGGCCAGTGACAGTTTTTAAAAAATAGATTTACACTGATATCATTTTTACATTGCCTATATTTTTCTCTTTATTCCTCCTGTTCTGCCCACCCAGAGTCATACTTTAGAATAAAATTGTTTTTTTTTTTAAAAAGAAAGAAAAAGAGGTACTAGGAAAAAACAATTCCGTAAAGTCAATGACAACATTGCAAAAAATCTGACATTATATGCAGTCTTCCATGAGGAGCAGAGGGGAAGTATCTTCTCATAACTCATAACTCTTCTCATATCTCCTCTTTGGGGATTAAGTAACCTAGTTCTTTATAATTTTGCAATGTTCATTTTCAGTTGTTTTGTAGTTCTTTCCATTTATATTGTGGAACTGATTACATTTAAAAAAAAATTGGAAAATGGGTAGCATTCAGGAAAAAGTTTCATCTCAAGGACTTTTATGGAGATTACATACTATACTAAGGTCTCGTTAGAGTTGTTCAGTCATAATTGATGGATTCATTCAATGAAATTATCTTGCCAATTCCTTGATAAATGCTGCTTAGATCAGGGAAAGTGTCCCTTAGAGTTTTGTCCTGGGCCCTTTGCTCTATATTGCTTCACTTGGTGATCTCATCAGCTCTCATGGATTTAATTATCTCTATGTTGATAATTTTCAAATCTCCCTATCCTCCCCTAACCTCTCTCCTGACCTCTAGTCTGATGCTTCTAATTGCCTTTCAGATATCTCAAACTGGATGTCTTATAGACATCCTTGTACTCAGTCAACTCCAGTGGTTTCCTGTCAACTCCAGCATCAAATATAAAATCCTTGTCGTTCATAATCCAGTTCCAACCCCCCAACTCCCACCTTTCTAGTCTTTTTACACCTTACTTCCCACCACATGCTCTTCCATCCAGTGATAGTGATCTCCTGGATGTTCCTTGAATAAGACACTCCATCTCTAGGCTCTGGCTATTTTCTCTGACTGACCTCCTTGCCTCAAATGCGATCTCTCCTTAATTTCACCTACTAACCTCCTTGGCTTCCTTCAAGACCCAAATAAAATTCTGCCTTCTCCAGGAAGCTTTTTCCCAACTCCTCTTACTTCTAGTGCCTTTTCTCTGTTAATTATTTCCTATTTATCATGTATATAGCATGTATGTGTATATCATGTATACATGTATATATCATGTATAAATTTCCTATTTATCATGTATGTAGTCTATACATCTTTGTTTTCCTGTCATCTCCATTAAATCATAAACTCCTTGAGGGCAGGGACCATCTTTTGGCTTTTTTTTTTCCTTAGTGCCTAGCACAGTGCCTGACACATAGTAAGTAGGTCCTGACTGGCTTCCCCGAACATGTGCCCTATAGAATTAGGAACACAGACAAGACTGTTGGAATTCTCTGAGATAATCCACACTCTGGCAGCATTTCTTTTGCTAATGTCATAGTAATTTCCATCTGTGATAGTTCTTTCCTACTGAGAAAATCTGGCATTTTAAAAAAATACACTGACATGATAAAAAATTTTTCTAACAGAATATTAGCTATAACCTGTGTGGTGCCACAACAGAAAGATCAAATGTTATAGTCAGAAGTTTGAGACTAGGTCCTAGCTCTCCTACTTCATACTCTTACCTCTATTAGCCTGTTTCCTCCTTTGTGAAATCAGAAGAAATTAGAAGAGTGAACTGGTATGATAATGCCTTAAACAAATAAACAAAAAGCCAGACCTCTGGTTTCACTGGTCCAGGGAACTCTACATGAGCAAAGACTCTTTCAATGCTGATCGGAACCTGTTCTTCAGCTAGTAGTCTTTGCTTGGCCCAACAAGGCAAAACCAGGAGCATTGGATGGAAGATGCAAAGAGGAAAATACAGGCTTCATGTGAAGAAAAACTTTCAGACTATGAAAGCAATCCCAAAGATGGGCTGCCTCAGGAGAAAATGGGTTTCCTCTTCACTAGGAATTTTCAAGTAGAGGCTAATTGACCACATTGGAGATATTGTAGATGGGACTTCAAAGCAAAAAGGGCTGGAATCAGAGGTCCTGGATTCAAATTCTCCTTCTGATACTGTTTGACATTGGATCTCATTTTCCTCCATCTGCAAAATGAGGGGATTGATATGCCATTCCAGTTTTAAATCAGTGAGTCTATGACTAGATGGCCTGACATTAATTCTTTCCCAATTCTGATGTTTTATGCCTTGATGTTTCAATGATTGTTATTTTATGGATTATAAAATAGCCTTGAGTATGTTCTCTTTACCAAACTGTATTGTTGTAAATCTGTTTCTCACTACATTATGCTTTGAATCAAAGTATGTAACTAAAGTGCTCTACTCCCATGAAGCTAGGGAGTTCTCACCTTTCTTTCCTTGGCACAGGTTACTATGGGAGCTTCACATTCCCTGCCTATTAACATATATATATATATAACATATATAGCTCCATTCTCTTAAGTGATTTGCCAGAACACAAGAAAGCATCACACCAGGAGCTGAGATCCTGTGCCATGTCTATCAGGAATTCTGCAAAAGATGTTTTGAACCTCCCTTTAAATGTCAGCTAGCAGTGACTTTTATAGCTTCACAAGAGTTCTGAAACTTTCTTCTGAGAGCTGCCATTTTTCTGCTGGTGGTCTTTATTTAGTCTGAGGCTAAGTATAATAAACTGAGGAGGCAGAAGAAAAAACAAAAGCCCTTTCAGAGAGTTGTTGGCAGGAGGGGTACTCTAATCATCAAGTAGAATTGTGGTATTTTGAGGCAGCAGAAGATTTTTCAACTGTACGATGCAGGAGAGATCATGCTGGACCTGGTGTCTGATTTAGAATCCAGTAAGTGGCTCTGAAACAATTTAGGTGGCCATGAGCAAGCACTTCTGGAAAATCTATTTCCCCATCTACAAAATAGAAATATTTTCAGTGCCTACTCTTGGGGAAATTTTGAGGAAAGTGTTTTTAAATCTTCAAGCTCTATAGAAATGTTATTACAGGGAAGGTGAGAAAAAAAGTTATCCGTTCAGACTAACTTTTAGAGACTTGGAAAAATCCCTTTTAGGGGTAAGTATAATTATGAAATTTTTGAATCATTTTTCACAGAGCTGGCTCACTGGTCTTAGGTTAAATTCATGATGAATTAGAAATGCAAGTACATGTTATATGTATCTTTTAAGTCTTTCACAATCCTGGGTGCCCTCTTGCTTTCTCTGTAGCTTTATCCTCCCAAAATGTAAAAACCCAGACCCAAACACCATTGTGAGACTTTGACTGCATTTGATAATACAAAGTAAACATTTGTGTAATTAACATAGAATATGCATGTTTTTAATGCTTACAGAGGCTGATTATTTCATGATAACTGTTGGTGTATCTGTGGGATTTTCATTTAATAGTATATTATCCTTAATCAGGAAACCTAACTCCCCATTTTAAGGTTGCTCCTATGGGGACATGTAGTAATCCACTTTATAATACAGTTTGTAGGAACTCATCCATCATGGCGGGAAATGGGTGTTGTATATGGTGGTTTTTAAAAATGTTAATACAGAGAATTCCTGTTCCTCTTAGAACCAGATACTGACAAGCAGAACAAAGTCAACATGAACGATAACTTAGTTGAAGAACGTGAAAAAAGGGATCAAGCAAAGTGAATCCAGAGTTGAAGAGAGACCTCACAACAGACGATCCCTACGACAATGGAACATTCATAAGTATGAAGCAATCTAATGGGTGCACTGGGAGATCAGTGCTGGGAAATTTTACTATGTACACAAGATGCCAGTTAATACGGGGAAAAATAAGAATGTCAACTATTGAGACAGGACTTGGGTTGGTTTGTTTTTTCCCCTGGAATCTGCTTCAAGGTTTCTTAAACGGGTAGAGATTTTTAGAAAGGAAAAACTGACCACTTTTTGAAAAAATTATTAGAAAAATGGATAAAACCCATGAAAAGACTTGTCCTTGAAATAGCCCAGGAGTCACATTTCAAGTACGATTCTTAATATGATACCAGGGCTCCAATTATTCTTAAATGTTATTAAAAACTGTCTGATAAAGACAGTTTAAAAGTGAAGGCCACTCTGCTCTAGAGGACCCTCAGAGGTTGGTTTTTTTCTTTTTTCTGCTGTGGAGTCCATTTCTCCTTCTGCTGCTCAGTGTGTCACTCTTACATGTTTCTCAAGGTGAGCAGCGTATGTATTGAAGATTGGATAGCTGGCTGTCCTGCTTTGAGACAGATGCACTTCTTGGTAATTCTGACAATCAGAATAGCCCTTAAATACTGACTGTTAATAGACAAAACATTACTAGCAAGACTTTGAAGCAAGACTGAATGGAAAGTTCTTGTTTTGGTTGTGTGCATTTTATTTTTTAAAAATTCATCGTATAACACTATTTTTAAATGATTGTAACTTTTATGTATATTTCCTTTTCAGTTAGGGACTTCTCTAGTACTATTATGAACAAAGTACTACAATTAAATCTGTAAACACAACTGGAATCTGAGTGTTAATGTCACATGGGCATTTCTGGTGCACAGGACACCAAGATGGAAATGTAGAATTGTTACTAATGTAACTTTGATCTTGAAGTGAATCCATGCCTACTTGGGTTAAAACAAAATTAATAGAAGATATATTGTGTTCTGGATTTGGGAAGCTTGGAAAGAAAGGAGAAAATGAGGGGTTTTTTGTCATATATTTTACACATTAGTTTGTAAGGGGGAAAATAATCTATGTAACAGTTTCTTCTGATCTGAATAATTTAGTTAGATGATGATTATTTTTGGAAATGAATTCACCTTATTTTACTGTTTAATAGTTAATATGACTACTTTGTTATAACACAGACTGTGAACTTAGGTAACTAGATTTAAAGTCTGTGCTTAATATTTAAGGTAAAGAGGCATCCAACAAAACTATGAAATTACTTTTTGAATGCAAATTTCCATAATTTAGAAATCTCTAAAATATTATATGGCATATAATTAAGAAAACAGAATTTGCCTTAGAGCTGTAGTTAGAAACATAGTTTTTTAAACACAAGCAAATAGAAGTTCATTGAGGTTAATTCACCTTTCCCTACGTCACATGGAGGTCTCATGAACTGTAATCCAGTGTTCTTTTCATTAGGCCGCACTGCACTATGGGTTTATGTCACAGAGAGGTGAAGACAGACATTTTTTTAAGTGTCTTCTTTGTTTATTAGTCTTTTATCTTCCTCTTTACTCAGTTACCAAAAGTAACCATTTCTTAAAACCAGGAACTTGTTAGAAAGCACGTCAACAATTCCACGGTTTCACTTATGGTGACCTTATTTAGGTTGCTGTGGATAAAAAGCATCATCGCTTAGTAGCCAGCCTTGGGGTGAAGAACATCTTTGGACTGTGCAGGTTAAGGTTGGTCCTTAGAAGGATGACAGAGACTGTGGTTGGGTCCCTATTCTAAGGCTTAGCGCAGCCTTGTCAGAACTTGCACCATGCAGGCCTAGCTTTGAGAACCCAGGTTCACCTTCCTGCCACGACAGGGAAAAAAAGCTACAGACGATATAATCATCTGGAGGACATACAAAGGAACTTTAAAAAATAAGTGTTTGCCTAAGCTCTTCTCTGTGGTTTTTGGTAACTTGTTGATAGAGATGACATAAAATGCCTTTGAGATGCTGTTCACAGTGTCATCATCCTCTTATTCATGCAGTGATACATTCAGGGGTGGGAAAAATGAAATCAGCCATTGGCGATTGATTAACTAAAATCATTTTGGTAGCTCATGAAAGAATCTGACCCACCATCAGAAAGACAGTATATTCAACGTTTTTCCCTTCATGGTGGTAATGCTTTGGCCTGAGGCATCCACAATGAATTCTGCACCCTCTTGTGGCCACCAAGGAAGGAATAATTTTTCTAAGCAAACTAGTTGTCCAAGCACACGTCATAGAAAATTAGTCTCCTTTACTAAAGTTTAAGGAATTATTTTCCCAAAATCAGTTATATCAGCCTCAAATAATATCAGGCATTAGAAATGTGATCACCTTAGGGTTGGTTGTCTTTTCACGAGAGATTCTTAGGGTAGTTTTCTCTTATAATTCAGCCATGTGCTCTGACCCCTTAAGCAACTTTTTTTCAAGAGATCCCATGAATAGTTTTACTGTATTAGGTACATGAAGTGTTCCTCTCTACAATGAAGGGGATAGGATGGGGACAGAATTAACCCTTTGAAGTAAACCACCAGCTTACCACTGTTACAGATTCTGAAGGAAGAACAGCTCTCGTGTTATGGTTTGTTTGCTTTGTAACGGTTGTCCTTACAACTCATCGTAATTGCTATTTGTTAAACATTTGCTTGTAGTAAAACCTGGAATGGTGAAGTTAAACTGTGAAGAATTGTTTTAATCATGGGTCATTGTAGGGTAGATTAGATCCATTCCTACAGCTCTGTATTTGGCTTAGGTTAGTTTATATTATGAAATAATGAAGGGGATAATGTTTACGAACTTGGAAAAACTTGTCTAACATTTTTGTTTCAAATGTTTACTTTGAAATTGTTTGACTTAGAAAAATATTTAATACTTTAAAATAAAAACGAATACTGTTCTGTGCATGGGTTACTACTGCATTATTTTACTCGGATAAAAGAGTTGCAGAACGTTAGTGTCTTTTTGATGAGGTACTCAGTTGTCTAGAAGCAGTTCCTATTTAAAGGTCCAGAAATCCATGTTCAAGTTTCCTAAATTAAGTTGTAATTTTTATTTCTGAAAAATGATAGCTGTGACTGTAAGTCACTCCCTGTACCAATAGACCACAGGTTGAAAACGAACCCAAATGACAAAATTCTATATAAACAGTTCACCATTCCACTCCTACTTTTAGTACTCAAAAAGCATATTGTGGAAACCAAGAGGTCAAAGAAAAACAAAGAAGTGAAATGATGTTGGCAAGCAACAGGCCCCAGCCCAAGGATGAGCTCCTCCATACTGAAAAGAATTAATGTGGAACCAGTAAATGTTATTTTTTAGGGATGATAACCTTATTTTTTCAAAGCCATATGTTTCAAGTAACACAGGGAAAGACAGGAATTGGCCTCCGTATAATCTATCCATGACCTTCCTATATCTTCCCTTATCTTCTTGCTGGATAGAGCTCCTTCCATCAGTTTCTTGGGGTATGAAGGCTAGTGGAAGGTTCTAGGAGTCAGGCAGCATAGGGAGGCTGTGGAAGGAAAATTTGTGAGGGGAGAAGGGCACCAATAATTTATGTTTCAAAGAAGTATATATGCAAAACATTACTGGAGGTGGGCTGGTAGGGAGGCTCAAAAAGGGCATAGGAAAGGAAGCAACTCTTCATATGTACTGGCCATTTACAAGTCAGTGGTTCCTATGGCAGAGATTGTACACAAAAACAAAGAATGGTGTGGGCATTGTGCGAAAGAAAATCATGTATTACACCTCAACCAGAGGGTAAAGGAAGAAATGGGGAATAAAATCAAATACACAGTTATGTAAAACCAGCTCCCAAATGTAAGCAAATTCCTTTTTGAAAAATGCTACTGATGTGGGAAATTTTGCAGTTTTCAGAGATTACTATTATTATTTAGCTTTAAGATTCAATCACCTAGGTTTTCATCTTCACTAAATCTAAGATTAAAGTACATTGTTTTAAAATCACTTTTCCCATGCATTGTGCTTTCTCTTTACAGTTCAAGGATCCAAAAGTCTTGTATACTGAGATTTAAAAAAAAGGAACCAAATCCAACTTTAAGTACGAACAGGCTTCCAAATACACGTACTTACTGTCCAACAAAAGCTACGCACACCCTTTTCCTGAATGACCAAACCTTTAACTTCTTAATAAAAATAGAATAACTATTCAAATATTAAAGATCAAAAATACATCAAAGTGCTATTGTATTTTCTCCCAGGCAGTGCATTTTCAGTCAAGAATTTTATTAACCTTTACAAACACCATTTCACTCAATTCGTTCATAAAAAATGATTTATGATTAGATCTGTAACAAAACCATACAATGTTGTTCATCAATAAGATCATTTCATCCATGGAACATAACAACAAACCACTTTAAAACAGCAGTTTTCATTCAGGTCATGTGAGGCTGTCAGATTCAAAGTACTCCATATGAAGATTCTATTAAGAAATCCATTTCACCTCAAGCGTATGGTAAGACTGATGGATGTCTGCTCTCTGGTAGAATTTAAGTTCAGATTCTGCCTCTTTAGGGTCAGTCTTTAAAGTTCCTTTCAAACAAGTTTCACAACTGGAAAGTATTTATGAGCAGTGAAGTCAAACTCAGGGGGAACCTGGAAGGAAAACCAGAAAGCCAATTCATCCATTCACAAACATGTATTGTATCACATAAGGCTTTTTATCAGTGTGGTATCCAGAGGCATGACATAAGAACTGGAGATGAGAAATGGGTTTTGTGAAAGTTAAAGGACCTAGCATTATTAGGGAATGTATACTTACTGGCTGTTTTTCATTTCAGTATCTGAACAAGTGGAAACAGACTGAAATTTGTTGAGTTTAGCAATTTATTTATCTCTGAAAACCACCAGGAGGGTCAATCAATGTCAGTGAGCATTTGTTTGATGCATAAAAAAAGGGAAAAGGAAAAATGGGAAGGGACAAACATGGAGTGGAAAAGGAAAGAAAAAGGAAAAAAAGAGGAGAGGAGAATCGCACATGGACTACCAAGACTGCTTCAGGTATCATTCAGTTGCATTAATGTAATGTCATAGGTTAAAACTACCTAATTAATGGAACTTCCCGGTGAGGGTAATTAAGCCCTGGAATCTGAATAATGTTATTACCTGGAGATCTTAGAAAATGATAAATAAGTCCTTTATTTAGGTATTCTCCTGCCAACAGGGCAGAAAATAGCTTTAAAAATGTCCCTTTCAGCAATATGTTTCTATGAATTTTCTTTCACAATATGCATCTATACATTTTCCTGAAATATAAAACCCCTAGAATGTATGATTTTATTCAACTAAACTTGTAACCCTCAAAAAAAAAAATGGCAACCATAAATGTTAATGGTTGATATTCATAGGGCACTTTTAGGTGTCTGGATCAGCTAAGTGAAGTGAGTTTCAGGCTGATTAAGCCAAAGAAGGGTCAGAAGTAGAATTCCATTTTCATCTCCTGACTCCAAATTCAAATTTCTTTCCATCACACCAAGCTGTTTCCAGTGCTGCTGCCTGTCTGCTTTTGGTGCACACTCTATAAATGTTACATCACCCCTTCTTGGCCAGATACTTTTTTGTATTCCACATTTCTGAGTAGACATTTAGTGCGATATAATATATAATGATTATATGAAAACACATTTTTATAGTTAAAAGATAAGGGCATTTCAGGTTTTCTGTCACGTGTTTTACCTTAGATTCCTTCTTGTGCCCTCCTGCCAATAACTTCATGACCACAATGTTAGGTTTGGCAACTTTTAGAATCCGACTGACCTAAGCAATAAACAGTACAAACTGTCAAAGCACAAAAGTTATGGTCAATGTGTCTTAAGACACCAATCAAAATATCTGCAGTGTGACATCATTAATTTTTCATTAAAAAAAAAGGCAGGACAAATTCTGATTAGTATCTAGAATACCTTTGTTAGTGACAAGCCCCAGAAACACTCACTTCCTTAACTCTAATTTAATATAACAAAGGAATTCTGTGACTTTGAGCATACACGCAAATCAAATTTCTATAAATCAATGTCTTAAGCAATTTGTTCCCTCAATAATAAATACGTATAAAGAATAAAAGTAAAGGATATAAGAATATAAAAGTGTAAGAATAACCGTATGCCAGCAACAAAGACAACTCTAGAGTATCCCATTACATTTAAAATGAGATTTGTGTGAAGGACACAAGGTCCACTGTCTCCTGTTCTTTCTGATGTCAGCATTCTTAGGACATGGAAAACTACCCAAATTTTATTATCAAGTCTGGGAAAGATGAACTTACCCAGTCTTGGCACACTGCACTAATACACCTCTCATACTGACTCCCTAATCCTGAAGTCACTCAGCCATTCAGCCTCTGCTCCTGTACTTGGGAGGCTTCCTTAGCCTTAATTCTTCCCAGATTCACTTAAACCTAAAGCCTTTCTCTAAATATCATTCCTAAATTGAAAAAAAAATTAGTCCACTGTGTTCCTGAATTAAATTCTCAACAAACCCTTATCTTCTTGAGCTTTTTTCTGCTTCTACTGTTCCTTCAATGATTACGTATTACAGTAAAATAATCCTACTTTTCATCAGTTCTACTGAGTTGACATTATTCAATCTATTTCTAAACTGCATAGTTTAATTACTTTATTCTGAATTTTATTAGCTGTATCCAGCTGTTTTTCCTTAGATATCTTAAGAAACTTCTTGGATGGTTCCTGAAGATGCTTCTGTACATTTTTCCTCAGTTACTTTTTTGGTATTTCTGTTTTTGTTGTATTATATAACATTCAGGAAATACTTCAACACTTCAACCAATATTTCTCTTAGCTTCCATTTAAATATAAACCTGGTTTTCCAACAAGATGCGCCCTATATTAGAGGCCACTCTTTCTATTCCTCGATTCATAGGGCCAGGAAGGGAAGTTCCCCTCTACCATTTTTTTATCATTACTCATTAGTAACTTTCCCCTTTTGAAACCATTAAAACCCCTTCTTTCTCTCTTGCTACTTTCTAATGATTTTAGGACTTAGCTCAGTCTTCCCCATCCCATCGGCTTATGCTCAGGTACTTCAGTTAACAACTTCTCTAACAAACTGACCACAAAATTGGAGCTCTTTGGCTCTAATGAATTCCTCTACTTAAGCTCGGTTAACTACGTGAACAAGCATTCATGAAGTACTTGCCACGTGTCAGCCACGGTGCTAAGGACACAAAGAAAGGCAAAATCAGTCCCTGACCTCAAAGGGAGACGACACATAAATAACTAGATACAGAAAATATTTACACAGAGTATGGGGAAAGTAATCTCACGTAAGAGGAAGGTATGGGAAGCCCGGCATCTTGGTGAGATCTGAGCTCAGTATGATGCATCCCAGGCATGGAGAACAGTCATTGCAAAGGCATGGAGAGAGGAGACAGTGTATTATGTGTGAAAAACCGCAAACAGAAAAGCAAAGATGGATCATGGAGTGTGTATGTATATGGGGTAATAAAGCAGAACATCAAGAAGGTAAGAGAAGGTCAGGTCAGGTGAGAAGAGCTTTAAAATACGAAACAGCGGACGTTAGAGGTACTAAGAAGCCGACAGAATTTAGGGATGTGGTGAGTGTGACATAATTAAGCCTATGCTTTAGGAAAATCACTTTGGCAACAGGAGGATAGGCAAGGAGATCAATTAGGGGGCTACTTCAATAGTCCAGGAGAACAGTGTCAAATGCTGCAGAGCTCAAGAAATGAGAATTGAGAAAAGACCATAAGAGTTGGCAATTAAGAAATCACTGGTTAAGTTTGTAAATGAACGATGAGGTCAGAAGTGTAGACCTCACTATTTCTTGGAACCGAAATATATCACTCCAAGATCCAGGATGATAAAATTCCTCAAACTAATAAAACCAATTTTCTTTCTAATCCACCCTTTCTGCTCACGCTAAATCTATTCTTCACTAAAATTTGGTACTTCGCTCTTTATCTGTTGGTACTTGCTCTACTTTGTCTTTACCTCTATAGACAGCTTTACTCCATAGTCTGCCATTTTAAAATATTGCTAGCCACCATATTTTGCCTTTTGGATTTTTTGCTATTCCACATTTGCCAAATCTTATCCTTTAGGAATATCAACTATCTAATTTTTTCATTACTGTTTGTCAAACAAAAGTCACTAGAGAAAGCCACAAAATCATGGTTTCACCTAATCTCTTAGACTCTAACTGCCATGTTGCTAATACAGAGTTCCTCTGCTCTACTCTTAATCATTTCCTCTCTCATTCTCCATAGCAACTATTTCAAATTTTTCTTCTCTTTTCAAACTCCTACCTTTCATACTTAAAGCAAATGTCCTGGCATCCTACTGCACTGAAATTGTGGTTTTCTCAAGAGAAACCTTTCAATATTCTGTCTCAACAAACAGTAACCCTTTCTTCAGTCCTCCTCCTTGACTATGACCTCCTATGGGATATATTCCCTTCTTACCTGATTTCAGACACACCATTCTCTTAGTCCTCAGCTACCTCTCTATTCATTTTCTACTTCATTCTCCTCTCCTATCTAACCCCATAAGTATTCCCAGTGTTTGGTCCTCAGTTCTCTTATTCTTTTTGTTTTCATTATCTCTCCTTTACATCCATCCTCCCTAGTACTGCCAGACTAATCTTTTCTTATGCATAAATGTAGACATTTCATTGCTGGGCTCAACTATTGTTTACTGAGTAAAATTCATTCTTCTGCTTGACATAAGAACATTCCACAATATAGGCTTATTACTTTCCTCCAAATACTCTACGCTCCATTTTGTCCCTCCAGAATACTATTAATTTCTTGCTACTGGAATTGTTTACATTACACCCAGAATGCCCTTCCTCCTGCTCACACTATTTACCTGCTGAATTCCTAAACATCTTTTATAGCCCAACTCATTTGCCCCCAAGCTTTCCCTGAAGCTTGCCATGGTAACAAGTTAGATGCTTGGATTTCACACAGTCCTTTCTTCTGCAGCTCTTTAATGCTACTGTTTCTATGTTTCATCCTACAACTATATTGTAAGCTACACAAAGACAGGAAACATGTCTTATCTAAACTTGTATTCTATACAACATTATACAAAGTAAAAAGTATGCTGAATGAGTTGACTGTGAACCCAGTAAAGATATATCTAATTACTGAGGCAGAAGTAAAAACATCTTCAAAATTTAGCTGGATTTTTAAAATATGTTACAGCAAGCTTTTACCACACACACACACACACACACACACACACACACACACACACACACAGAGACAAATCCATATGTTATATATTAACATATGTAGTAATGCAAAAGTCAGTGAATTCATGAAAATAAATTTCACTATATACGCAGATATGTAGACAGTAAAAGCTTGCTATAATGTGTTAATATAGAGTGAAAGATTACTGTAATGTAATATACATGCACATACATATTTATAAATTTATATACAAATAATCATGACAGGATTATATAACAGCATGCTAACTGACCCTTTTTTCATGACATTAGCAATTTCAGGCTATGATACCCCTTCTGTTAAACTAATCTGAGTAAGATTTTGAGCCTACAGTTTCCCAAATCGTTTGATAAAATATGCTCTATATACTTGGAGAGAAGGCATTTTTTCCCTGAACCAAAGATACTTATACAAAGGCAGAAGCAATATAATTATACTTTTAAATGGTAGTACTGAAGAATGTGTGAGAAGCAGGGCAAAAAAAGAAGGGAGACAGACGAGTATGTGTCGGGAAGGGCCTGGGATGGGGAGAAAGAGGTGGGGAGAGAGAGAGATTGTTTTATGTTGTCCTGTTTCAAATTTAATATACCAGTTTTTACATTTAAGAAACTGTGGCTAAAACAAGAAGGAAACTTTAGCATAAAAAGCTGTGGGCATCGTGAACCTGTTTTCAACTTTCTTACTGCTTTGCTTATTATTTTAAGTTCTGCCTGTATCTTTGACAAAACTCATTCAAGCCATAATTTTGGTCAAATTAGTCTCCAAATCAATTTGGTAAGAGAACAATCAAAACTTTTGAGCTTCTTGCCAATAACACTACTGTGTAAATGAACCAATGCTAACTGGTTTTCCTGAAAATTTTATAGGATTATTTCTGCCACATAACTATGTATAAATGTTGCCTAACTTCTATATGCATCAATTTTACCATTTACAAAATGGTCATAGTGATGACAATGTCATAGAAATAATAACCTAAGACTACCAAGGTTAAGATTGCAATATTATTTGAAAAATTCAGAAAAAAGCAATAAATTTTTTTTATCAACAATAATCTTTCATTTAAATAGTTCCATTTTCATCGAGGAACGGGGGAAAAGGTGTTCTGCACAGTTGCTTCTAGTACCACCGTGTCATCTGGTCTTACCTCATGGTCTGGATTTGGGATATTCTCCAGTATCATTTTTGCCTGTTGAAAGTGTTTACTAGCTGCCATGTAGAGGTCAGCAGACTGAGGAGGTGGACTATATTTATTAAGGTCAGACATTTCCTAAATAGAAAAAGAGAACACACTGTCTAGAATATATACAATATGCAAGACCTTAAAATAATCTTTATCAAAGGCATCTACATTGGTTGACTTTCTATTATCATGGATCATAAAATAAATATATTATACTGCCCTATTTGTTTTTCCAAATGGAATTCAATTTCCTACCTTTATAAATAATATAAAGTAGGCCATTATAATTTAAATTAAAAATCTTTAAATAGAGGCAATGTAGTATAGTGGTAGATCTTCAATAAGAATATTTTGGTTCAAATTCTACCTCTAATTGTTTATTCTTTGACTTCAGGCAAGTAGCTTAACTACTCTGTAACTCAGATTTCTCCCTCAAGTTCATAACGTAAGTCAAAAATGGGCTGCCATCTGCATTGGTGGAAGGATTTCCCACAATGGGAGTACCCAACACTTCATGAAAGCAGAAATTGTTCGTATATTCATAATATCTTCTGTGGTTCAGTCTTTTTTTAATCATGTCCAACTCTTCATGACCCGATTTTGGAGTTTTCTTGGCAAAGGTAGTGGAATGGTTTGCCATTTCTTTTACTAACTCATTTTACAGATGAAAAAACTGAGGCAATTAGGATTAAGTGATTTGCCCAGGGTCACACAACTAGTAGGTGTTTGAGAACAGATTTGAACTCAGGAAATAAGTCTTCCTGACTCCAGGCCCACCACTTTATTACCCGTTCCCATGAGTTCCTTAAGATACTATAAATAAAATGTTGCTGAAAGACCAAATAAAGTCAAATAATTTTCAGGCTATTTAAAATCTTGCCTTAATGTTATGACAAGATTCCACATAGTACTCAAAGTAATTGATGGTGCTAATTGAAATTAACAAAATACGTATTTAAAAAACCTCATATCGAAAAGTAGGTGATACACTGATACAGTGCTTTGAGAATTACATAGTATTTTCCTCATAGCAACTTCAAGGTAGGTAGTGCAATTACTACCCTTATTTTACACACAAAAACTGATACTCAAAGGGTTAAGTGATCTGCCAAGGGTCCAACCCAGTGTTGGAGCTGGGACTGAATCACAGGTGGTTTGGCTCTAAGAGCAACTATTCTTCCTCCATGACACCAAGCTTCCAGGTAGGTATACAGAATCAAGACTGCCATTCAAATACAAAAGTTTACCTTGAATTGCAAATAGTGCACTGGGGGTGGTGTGATAACACTGTTGAATGGAGCAAATCTGTGCTCATATCGAACCTGTTCACTATCCAACTCAAATTTGGGTTTTCTTACTTTACCATCCATGTCAAAAGCTATCATGGTCTAAAAGGAAAGTGGGTGAGAATGGTAATATCAATATAAAAATACTGATTACAGAAAACAATAGCAACATGCTGAGTATCTTATTACCTGCGATATAAAAACGGAACAACAAGGTGGGTTCTGATCACCATTAATGGTTCTCCCCACCCCCCTCCCCTTCCCCAGTCCCTATAATTTTCAAGCAGGGTTCCATGTCCATTGAATGTTCCACTCTCTACAGAAGTTAATCTCCCGGCACCCTGCACAAACGTGACTGATTCACAGCTCATGTCATCAGGGACATCACACCTGGAAATTCTTATTAGATGAGCTACATTTCCCGAGAATATACAGAGGCCTCCATACAAAACAAACCTAATCCAACCCAAGCTAGCAAGGCAGTGAGGGATGGCCTCCGGACTTGCCTCTTCTCCTGCAGGGTCTCTGTTGTGTTCATTTTTATACATGTAACAATTTGAACTCACATGTACAGCAAGATTTTAGATGTGGATAGAGACTCTGGAGACTACTATATAAAAGTACAGAGAAAATTGGAGAATTCTTTGATTCTCTTCTCACAGAGGCAAAATAAATTTCTATGGAAAAGACCAAAAGATCATCTAATCCAATACACACATAAGAAAACTGACCTAAACCACTTGCCTAAAATCACACAGAGAAAGACCCAGAACTAATTTCTGGGCCAATGGTTTTCTCCACTGTGCCACTACTACCATCTTTTTGATTTCATCTATCTACTAGGGATTTGAACCCAGGTCTTCCTGATTTCAAGTCCAGCTCTCTATCAGGAGGTACAAATGATATACACATCCTTCAGGAACAGATATAGTTAATGCTGGTGACTCTCAAGTCCTTTATTTCTAGTACTGAAATGGAACGACCCTTCTTTTACAGTCGAAGGAAACTGTATTTGCTATTACTGTGTATGTAATGTATGTGTGGGATTGTAAAACAGAATCCAGAGAGGTACTTCTCTAAAAGCAAATAACTCAATTATAGCAAAGAGGGCAGACAGCCAGGTGGGTCCAGCATGAAATGCTTAGACTCAAATAGTATGCTGCTTTGACCTTAACCCTTACAAAAAGAGGTAAGAGCCAAAGCCAAGCACAGAAGCATCCTGAAGCTGAAGCTTGGTAGGCTATGACAAAAAGTCGTACCAGGTTTGAAAGAGAAGAGACGATGAGGTAGGGTGCTGATAACAACAATTCTATTTTGGCAGAATGCAGCATGTATGCCACAAGGGGAAGCTAGAGTTCCAGGATAGGTGTATACAAACAATAACTGAACCTCCTATGGTTAGATTAAGAACATTTTTAGCTAAGAAGTTTGCACTCTCTAACTCAATAATTCTGCCATTATACAACTTCTTTTCTTTTCCCCTTCCTTCCTCCTCCAAAGTTTTCAATACAACCTCCTTTAAAGTCTGATTACAATCCTTATTGTGTCTCTGAAAGTAAACCCTTTGTCACACAAGCCCTCTATCAGCTGAACTAAAGCTCTTGTAATAGGTGCCCAGTGAGAGTCTGACTCTCCTCCTTAATTAAATCTGAAGAGGCTCAGCATGAGAGTGGACATGGGACAAGGAGATTTTTCAGCCACCACAACTCTCAAACACCACCTATTTAAGCTATCAGAATTATAATATGCACTGGTGAAGAACCTGAGGTAACAAGATTGAGTTTTAGTCCCACACTTCAGCTTACCAGACATTTCTACATGCTGTTCCACTGTCAAATTAAATTGATCTACCAAAAGTAGAACTGAATTTTGCCATCAAACCAGTTTCTTATAAAAAAAACTTACTGATAGCACTACTAGTCATTGGGGCTGTAAGACCTCAAGAATCTGAAGGTTCCACTTTTTATACCTTAACCAATCACCAAATCCTATCAATTCTTCCTTTCCATTCCCACTGCTACTAACTTGAATTTAGGTCCTTGGTATGTTATAGCTAGAAGGAAGTATCTTGACATTTCCCTATCTTCAGTTTTTGCCCTCTTTAATCAATCTGCCATACTGCCACCAAATTAACCTCCCTTAAAAAATACTGATGTCAGCTTCCACTGCTCAAAATTTTTAAATGGTGCCCTTTTGACTACTGGATCAAGCATAAATTTCTTAGCCTGGTATTCACAGGATCATGTATTTATCTATTCAGATCTGGAAGACCTGGGATCAAGGCTATGTAGTCTAGCCCCTTTGTTTTACAGATGAAGAACTGAGGCTCACAGATGATAAGCAACTTGTTCAAGATCACCCAGGCACAAGCCTCAGAGAGAGGATTGGAGCCCAAGTGCTCTGGCATCAGCACTCTTTCCACTGTACTCTCCCACTTTGCAACATTCCTTAAATGTTCATTATTTAGTCTTTCCTAGACCTCACCAGCCCCAGAAGCCACCCAATTCTGTTGGCCTCTTTGCGGTTTCAACCCTAGGGCTCCTAGTTCTGCTCTCTGGAGCCAAGCAGAACAAATGCAATGTCTCTTCCACATGAGACAAGACAGGAAGAATCTAACAGGTCTTCTGCAGGATAAACACTCCCCAGTGCGAGGGACAGTGCTGAAGTCTACTTCAAGAAAACCCTGGATTCTGGTCCACTTGGGATTCTTACTGTTCCTCAAACACCCATGCCCTTTTTCACCTCTGCAACTTGCCCCCTCCCCCACCTTCTACCTCAAATGCTGGGGAGCAGCCATTTCCATGCATCCTTCACAGTACAAATCAAGTCCCAACTCCTCCAAGAATTGCTCTTTAATCACTTCAGCTGGAAATAGTTTCACTTTTGAATTAAGTCACTCATGTGGCATTAAACTACCATACAATATATAAGAAATATATCAGGCATAGAATTATAATATATACACTTTGTTTCCCTAACTGGACTAAACAATTTCAGGGTAGCGACTGTAACTTTTTCAATTTTTTTATCTTGTTGAGACAAAAGGATACTCGGCACAGGACATGCAAAAATTTGTTGAGCAACGAATGAATATACAACTGCGGCTGACTTCCCTCTCAACTGAGGAAAAAGTCATGGGCGTTAAAAAAACACTCCAAAAAAAAAAGAAGCAAATGTTAAGTGCAAAGAGTTGTGCATACAATAATCATAGCAACTGCTCTATATACAGAACAAATAAAAAGCAACAAAAACTTCACATTCACCAAATTGCCAATTACCTTATACATTCCAGCACACATGTTCTGATACGCCTGACTCATTGTGATTTCTCGGCTCAATGGGCGAACTACAATATAGAAAAAAATTCTGATGTATACTAATACCTTGTTCATTAATACAAAAAGAAAATTTACTATTTAAGGTTAAATTTCACTTTATAACAAGAACCTGTGTATAAGATAACCAAGAATGTGGGAATTGGTCCCCATTCTATATGATACGCAATATAAGGAGATTTCCAGTGTAAGATGATTTGGACAGAACCTTTGACTTCACAATGATATTTGCCTTAAGAATAATAACTCACACATATGGATTACTTGAAGGCAAGGACTGTTCCACTTTTCCCTTGAAACTATTTGTGCCTAGGTTGGTGTCTTACACATAGTAGCTGCATAATTACAAGTGTTGAGTTTTTTTTAAAAGCATTTTGATATGGCATTTTTTTTAGTTTACAAATTAATCTATCTGCAACTACATTAAGCAATCCCATCTGGACATTTGAAAAGCAAAACCATGGAGCTTCCTACTCCCTGTCTTCTTCATGGTTCATAAAGTATAGACTATAGACTTCTGAAAGCTCCTTGTGCTTTCCATCTGTTTTTTATTTAATTAATTTTATTTATTTTCAGTATTCTACAATCACTACCATACAATTTAGATTTTTTTTCCCCTCCCTCCCCTCTACCTCCTCCAGATGGCATACAATTGTATATAGGTTCTACACCTACATTCCTATTAAATACATTTTCACTATAGTCATGATGTGTAGAAGAATTAAAATGGGAGAAATCATATAACAAACCAAAATAACACACACGCACACAAATGAGCTGCTACATTCTGTGACTGAATTCCATAGTTCTTTCTCTGGATGTGGAAGACATTTTGCCTTAAAAGACCACTGGGAATTTTTTTAAGTCCTTGAATTGCAATGAAGTTCTAAGTCTACCAGAAAAAACTCTCGCACACTGTGGTCGTTGCTGTGCACAAAGTTCTCCTGGTTCTGCTCCTTTCATTCAGCATCAGATCACATTAGTCTTCCCAGGCCTCTCTGAAGTCTTCCTGTTCATCATTTCTTATAGCACAATAGTATTCTATTACATTCATATACCATAACTTATTCAGCCATTCTCCAATTGATGGGCATCCCCTTGATTTCCAGTTCTTGCCCACCACAAAAAGAGCTGCTATAAATATTTTCGTACATGTGGGACACTTTCCCATTTTTATGATCTCTTGGGGATATAGTCCTAGAAGCAATATTGCTGGGTCAAAGGGTGTGCTTCCCATCTTAAGGTCCTAAGATGTCCAGAACATCTGTGTAGTACACAACTCCTTCCCACATTGCCAATCCATCCCATATTAAGAGGACACAGACTCTTTTGCTTATTAGTGGAGAGGCTGAGGCTAGTGAATCACTAGAAGCTGGGCAGTTCTGAGCTGCAGTAGAGCTAAAGATGACTGAGACTATCTGAGGAGGGGTGAGAGAGAGGTCAGAGCTTCTCTGCAGATGAGGAGTGGCATAAGGCCCATGACAGGGAAGGAAAGGGAAGGATTTATTAAGTGTCCATCATCTGCCACAAATCATCCTATTTTTAAACCTCATGCCCTGCCTTTAGTTGTTCTAAGGTACCTTTCTTCTTTTTCTTCGTTTTTTTACTGCTCCGGCCTTTCTGCTGTTCCTCCATTATTCTTTCTTCTGCCATTTGTGAGCTATCAGCACGACTCAGTGTCGACATCAACCAGGCGTAAAGAAATTCAGACAGATACCTGCAATGAGAGAGTCCTTGGTTATTACTGAGTCATCAGCTGTTAGACAACTTCGTAACTACAGTTTTACAGATGCTATGTAGTTACAATCTGTTTAGGAAACATTAAATTATAATCTGTTAAAAATATCCTAAGTGGTTCTTCTTTTAACACTAGATCTAAAGAGTGTAATCTTAAGGGCCATTACTAACATTTTTAAGTTTCATGGCAACTCTGTGCCATTGTAAAATGTTTCAGTTTCAGCCAAACTTCACAAACTGACATTTCACATGAGGCTTCTTTACTTCAAACATATTAATGAAATGTTTTCTATTAAGTTAATAGAGTTAAATCTAACTCGTTAAGTTGAATCTAACTCATTATCAAAATGCTTATTATAGGTATAAGTAGGTCTTTCATATTAAATATACTCTATTATGTAAAATGGTTCAACAACAAAGGGTACCTCTATATGTATAATATAAAAGAAGTGAGAAATGTTTTCACTATTTCACATTTAATAACATCATTTTCAGATTTACTCATTTCACTGGAGTTACTAAACAAGCATATCTATGAATATTGATTTTTTTGGTATTATAAAACTAGTCATCATCATGTTTGGTTGCACTCAAATAGTCTAAACTCTCTATGCACCTAATGACCTAATGACCTAAATCTCTATGAAACTAAAGCTCAATATACTTAATCATCTGAAAGAGACCGAAGCATTATATTCAAGTTTTTAATTCCTAAAGATATTTTATTCAAATACATTTAAATACATTTTAAATTACATTCCATTGCCTTCTATGCTGCATAAAATGATTTTCATGATCATAACTCAATGCAAAGGAATCACAAAATGACTAATACAAATCTATGACCACTATCCTGGCAACATCTACATTGATTGGCCTGATTATAAAATTGTGTTATCAACTGTCACAAGGTGACAGTATTACTAGTAATTTTTCTAGTTTGTTGAATATAACAAATTAATAATTACCACCACACTTCACTAGACCAAAAAAGTGAGTTTTAAAACCCTGAATTATTAATTCTGCCAGCTATTTTTCTCCAACTGTTACACTTCTATACCCCAAACTTCCCAAACAACATTCCTGCTAGGCTTGCCACATCTCTCATTTATCAAAAGAAATGTGTCTTTTACTCTAAATAGCAGCAGTTACAAAATGAATGTGTAACTACTCTTTTAGAAAAAAATTTTAAAAACACTACTAATTCTAAAACCTGAAAAATCACCAGGTTACCTGAATCTTATGGTTTAATAATGGTACTGTAAAATCAGAGCTGGAAGAAAAAGACCAGCAAATAGGAGATTAAGCTTTCGTTTCTTTTTATCACTGACTATAATACACAAATGGGTAGGTAACATTATAGGAGTCATAATCCTTGAAAGGATTTAACCACAATAATATTATCAGCATCAGTAACAACTTTACATTTCCACAGAACTTTAAAGTTCTCCAAGTTCTTTCTTTACAACAAACCTATGAAAGCAGTCAGTGTAAGTGTAGTCCCCATTTTATAAATGACAAACATGAGGCTCAGAGAGGTTCAATAACTTACCTATGGTCCCAAACCTATTAAGTATCAACACTAAGACTTCAAACAAACTGATCTATTTTTCAAGATTCTAAATAAGTTTTTCACTTTTCTCCTAATGAGAGTTCAACTGTATACAATGGAAAAGTAACTTGCAAAAAGATTTTTCAATGGTCTCTTCTTTCCATCTCCTTAACATACAACTTTAAACAGTGTTCCCTTACCAATATATGTAGTAGTATTCATGCATACTGTATAGTTCCAATTCAAAGCCACTTAGAAGATACTGTATCATAATTCGAAGGTTATGATAAAGGACCCAGGTACCTAAACAGGCCAAATGTTGTCTTTGAGGTTCCTGTTTCAACAACATACTGTGAAGTGCAGCATCAACTTTCTCTGCCTATTAGAATAAAATATTTTAAAATATTGTCATAAAAAAGAATTTTAATTAAGACAGTGGAGAAACTTAAAAAAAATAAGTCAGGACAATAAATGAACAGAATAGAAAATACAATCCCATCTTCCCATAAAAATCATAAATTCTAATGGGCTTTTTGGGTTAAGTTCATACCCCCAAATCCTCATTCAGTAAAAGCTGACTAATTCTCCTCCATGTTTTTGCTATTATCATTTCCATTTTATTGTAAAAGGTAAAAATACAAAGAGGTAGTTTCAATAAACTCTTTACTTATACCACCTGGTAATGTTCTATTCATAAATTTACCTTTTAGATCTTTTAGTATAAAGTAAACTTGGTACAAATATTAAAGCCCAATTATAACCTCTCCTTCTTTAATGTTAAAAAATCTGTTCACTTTAATACCAGCTTGCAGTTTATTTCCATGAAAACATTAAGTTAACTTTTTAAAAAATCAGACTCCTTTCTCAATGAAATACTTTGAGACAGATTAAAATAAAATAGCTGACTTAGATCTCAAATGGTTTTAACAATGTAATCATTGTGCTGAAAAAAATTCATATTGTAAATTGTACTTTTCTTAGTGGAAACAATTTGTTGGCTCTTACTTACCTCGTCCTGTAAAGTGGCAAATTCCTCAAGAATATGACCCAGTTTATCTCTCTGGCGAGCCCTGTTATGCCCATGGATCTGAATAAGACTACAGAATGGCTGAAATACATACCATTTGTTAAGCATTAATGTGAAATTCAATCTACAGAATTCACATTATAGAAATTTGACATTTAGAAGATTTTTAACATCAGGTATTAGGATAAAATGCTGCATTTTATATAGATGTGTGTGTGTATGTATATATATGCGTATATATATACATACACATACACACACATACATATACACATATCTGAATTACCAACAGTGAAAACAAAGTAGTGATTTGTGAGATTTGTATGTGTTCTGCATTTATCCATCAAATTTTTAAATTTTTAAAATTTTTAAAACTATGCCTACTATAAAGAGCTATGAATACTGAGAAGTTCCTTTCCTGCTTATTTCAGGCCAGTCTGTGCTAAGTACCTTTTCTTACATGCAATAGACTTAAACATCGGTCCTCCTAATCTTACTTTTTTCCCCATAATATTCTTGAATAAATTTAAACTATAAAACTTCGACATATTCAGACTATAGATTCTTTTGTGGGATATGAGGGAGCGGGGAAGAGAAAGAATAGTATAGTACTTTTTGAAATAACCTCTCACTTTACATTTGTATCTTAAAAAATCTTCCATAGAAATGATCTCATCTGACTCACATAACCACTCAATTATATATGTAAAAACAAGTATGATTACTCTTATTTTGGCAATATAAGCCAAATGATTTGTCCAGTGGTTATATAGTGATAGTACCAAGGATGGGATCCATTTCCTGACTTTTAGTGTTCCACAAACTATGCCACTTAAGACACCTTACACCATATATCACAATAAGTTCCAAATACATTATAAGACAGAAATGGTTCACAATAATTAAAAAAAAAATCTGAGAAGAATGGAAGGAGGTACAGGGGAGAACTCTAAGTAAAATAAAGATGATCAAAAATGATAATTCCAATTATATAAAATTTTAAAAAAAGTTCATGAACAAAATTTAATGCAATTAGGATACAGGGAACTGTGCTGATTGGGAAGAAAATCTCTGAAATATTTAGAATAAAAGTTTGACAATGAGGATATACATGGGATTAGCACAAATATATAAAGAATCCATAATATATAAGTAATTAAAGTTATGAACAGTTCTCAGAATACAGAAATGAAAATGACCACTAAGTTTATACAAAAAGTGCTCCAAATCACTCAAAGTTTAAAACTTTGAGATTTCATTTCACACTCAACAAATTAGCAAAGATGATTAAAAACAGAAATAGACATTAAGGGAGTTATAGGAAAACAGGAACATTAATACACTATTGGTTAAACTGTGAACTAGCCCACATGACAGTGTAAGTAAAGTGACTCTAGTATTCATACCCTCTGACCCAATGATCTATTAAAGACTCCAAGAAAGTTAATGACAAAAAAGAAGTGTCAATGACAGAAAGAACATTTTATATCACAAAATACTCATATCAGCACTCTGAGGTATCAAAAAAGTGAAAACCGAGTGAAGGACAGCTAATTAAACTCATAATGTGGAATAATACTGTGCCATAAAAAAACAATGAATACAAAGTATTCAGAAAAACTTGTGAAGACTTGTACAACTTCATATCAAACAAAGTAAGCAGGAACAAAAGATCCACATATACAATGATCACAGTAAGGCAAAAGAAAACAATTCTAACTGAGAGCTCAGATCAAATGCAGAGCCTAACTCAAGTTCAGAGGGTGGAAGAAACATATCTATTTTTCTGCTTGTATTGAGGGCTGCTATTGGGAAGTAGCAAACAAAAAACTTGGTTGCATGACCAGGAATAAAAATGAACAAGACTATATGAATCTGTAGCTAGAATAAGACCAAAGAGTCACCTAGTAAAATGCTTGATGGGAATTTACTTAACAGATACAAGTACAATAAGTATGACTCTCCTCTTGAAACTCTTTATCTCTTTAAGCATCTACCAGGAGGTACTTGGACAGGAGGCACTTACATTTAAGTGTCTATTCAACATATCAACTCAAAGTATTTTAAAAACACTTGAAGGTGGCTTTCAAAGAGTTTATGCTTTGGAAATAATGTACTGAGCATCTAAATTTCAACCTTTTTTCTTAGAATCTTATTTGCACTACTAATTTGCTTGGTAAAGCCATTTATTTGGAGGCAATATATAGCAATAATTAGGAAGCAGCAGGTATAAATTTAACAGAAATGCCATACTAGTGGTGCCAAAATTAATAAATTGTTCACATCTATAAAAGTTTTTTAAATAAAAATAATCTATTACTTCTCAAGTTATTCCTAAATTGTAGTTTAGCTTTAGGATGTTATAAACCAAATTAAGAAGTGGTCTTTCTGCCTTGGAGTTTCAGATTTAGGGGTACCATCTAATTTCAAGTAAAAAAATATGCTATTAGGGTTTTGAAAAAGAAATAGGACTGATCAATGGCACATTTACGGCCTTATTTTTGTAATGGAAAATATGGTTACTTTAGCCATAGAGCATCTACTAAAGTTCAAGTAGGAGATGACAGAAGTCTATTAATTACTGGTGAAACTGGGTGACAAAACAGATTAGCTAACACACACTACACAATACTAATACTGAGAGGTATTACAACCCGTGTTGCATTTTACCCACATTAGTCGCCTGCTGGTCTATGCTGTCTATGCTAAGTGAATTCTTACCCGAACACAGTGAGTAACAAAGGAGTCAATACAGTCCTTAGCCTGGTGATTATTATACAGACAGCACCTGTAAGACAATTGTCAGGAAATTCAATTAAACTATTTCTGGCTTGGGACAAGGATCAGCAGTTTCTTTAAATCTAAGTACCATCAACTGGGCCACACACCTGTGGATGCCTCTGGCAAACCTAAAACAAAGAGAGGAGAAAGAAAAAAACCAGGACAAGAAGAGAAAATGGTAGGGAGCAGGAAAATGCCAAGAAATGCCACCTTACATAAGTTACGTGACATCAGGCCAAAAACACTGTCCTCTCCATCATGGGTGCCATTATAAGAAGGAAACCTGAGACTTTAAGAGAACGGGGGGATCAAATTTAGCGTAAAAGAAGCTAAGGGGGTGGGGAAGACACTTAGGGCAGCTAACCTGGGGAGATGAACTTTCACAAAATGATGCCTAACTCTAAAAGAGCTCTGCTATCCGAGACACATCTCATGTAAAGTTTTTCACATCAAACTATATTGTTTGAAATTTCATCAATTTGATGTCCAATTACATTAATATGCTTTAAGGAATCTTGTGTGAGTGTGTGTGCGCGCACCCCTATTATGTTTTGCTCTCTGGTCAATTTTCATTCTGATCATACCTCTCTTTTTATTTTACTTCTTAAAGGCAAGTTGCTATGGTTAATATGTTTGCAGACTACTTATTCTTGCCATATGTCTCTAACAACATCCTTTGAGTAACCCACAATTTTGATTCTTCAGAGATTTTTTAATCCATGACTCAAAACCCCCTAACATCAGATTGTGTTTGTAAAAAGTGATTTTTTTGTTATCAGGGCAAAGTACAAAGCACCCATGCAATTACCCAAATGTAATGGAGCTCAATATTTTTATTCAATTTGGGAGCCGCATTCTTGTACATCTGTACTAAGACACATGAATGGATAGAAAGATAGAGATATAAATGGATAGTTCAACTCTATAAACTGTCCATGCAACTATATGGATAGTCTGGACCACAGATACTTTTTTATCCACTTAGTTTTTCCTCCATAGTCTACTACATCAAATTCTTCGGTGTTGTAAATCTCAGTTAGAAGACTTTGCAATTGTGTGTGGCCCAAGACAATCAACATGTCATTCATAAACAGGAACAGTTGGAGGATTTCACTTTTAAAAGGAGATCCTCATTCAAACTGACCCAGATCTGGCGAGCATACATCTATCTGTTTAATGCTTTATTAAAAATCAGCAAATCAATGAGCAAAGTTATCTCTCATTTCTATCAAGATATCTTAGTATATGTCTGGATAAGCTTACAGAATGATTCTAAAGGACGAATTTTGTTTGGCTAATTCAAAGGCTTAGAAACAACAACCCTGAGCACTCAAGCACACTCAGATCTTGTATTCTATGTGCATTTTCATCAACCTTGTAGTTGTAAAAATGTAGCTGCTAAAGACCAGTATAAAATTGGTATAAAATCCTGTCTACTATACTAAAACTATAGGTAGAAGATTGAATTGGTCCAACTCTTCTGACAAACAATTTAGAATTACGTATGAAGTGACTAACGCACTCATACCCTCTGGTCCAAAGATCACACTGCTGAAAGAAAGCCTTCATATTCTGAAGTAAAAATATTCACAGTATCACTTTTATAGTAGCAAAGAAATGGAAACAAAGTAGGTACCCATCCTAGAGAATGGCTGAATATACTGTGGTATTTGAATATAATTAAATGTTACAGCACCACAACAATGAATATGAAAAATTAACAGAAACATAAAAAAGCAAAAAAAAATACATAGGAAGACAGATATGAGCTGAAACAGTGAAGCACACAGACAAGGAAGACAATATGCATGACTATAATAGTGTAAAGGAACCATAAAATGAGGCCAATCACTATTTAATTATAATGACCAGATGTCCTAGAGAAGGGGTAAAGAAATGCCTCATCCTCCTTTTTCTGGGGTAAAGGAACATGGGTATGTTGTGTCAACGGGTGCTTAGATGTCATTGCTGTGGCAGTTGGTTTTACTTAACTGTTTTTCTTTGTTATAAGACAGGGTTTACAAAGTGGGGAATTTGGGGGATTGGGACCAGAAATGATATTAAAACAAAAGGTGCCCTCAAATACATGCAGATTTTGTTCTCAAAATTTTATACAGATAATAGGCATAGGGGTGGAGAGGTATTAGTATTTTCTTGATTGCTTTTTTTTCAACAGGTTTCTCTGATATTTTCCAATCCTTCGTACCCCACTATTTCCAATTATCTTCAGAATTTTTCTCTCATTATCTTTAAAACTGTTTTGCCTCTATTGCTGAGCTCCTCTATACACACTTGACTTGGTCCAGTGGCTCTTTCCATCTTTGTTTTCTTTAGTGTCATTTCTACTTCTAACACAGGACACTGAAAATTGATGTTAGTGCCCAAATATAGTAAATTCATTGTCAACAATGGAAAAAAATAGTCCATTATCAAATTATCAAATCCTGATGGATTTTTTCCTTTTTCTGTTCATTATCTTCTTTCCAATTCAGCCTAAAATGCTCTTGGGGTAAAATGGCTTAACTGGATCTCAACCTAAGATTTCTACAAACTATTTTTTCTTCTAATGCTTCTCACTGGTATATGAGGCAGTACTACTCAATTTTCCACTATGCTCTTTTGCATTATACTTGGTTGTCATATCTCTGCTTGGGAAAGAATTTGCTGGCTAAGATGTTATTTAAATACTTTTTGCTCTGTGGCTGTTAATTTATGTGAAATAAACTATCATAGGAAATAGTAACAGCACATGTTGGTATCTGTTTTTTTTATCTATTTCCCATTTTTTTTTTTTTAGTGTATCTTGTTTAAATAGTTCAGGTTTAAACAGCGCAGATAGCACAGCATATCTGCCTCTTATCAGGTTGTGTGCAAGGAGCTGATTTGGGAATATATCCCATATTAGTAATTAGTTATATCTGTTAATACAGAATCAATCAAATTCTCTGTGACATTATTCAGACACGTTCAGTGCCTTCTGACTCTCTTCTTGAAGAAAAGGTTTATGCTCCCTAAGTAAACAACTTCTATAAACATGGATTTAACTTCCAGGGCACCTCATAGATGTCTTAGGATTAACAAGCTAATTTATGATTTTAATTCAACTATCATATCAATACTGATATATTCTTACTATATAACCAGAACATAGGAAGATACAACTAAATGGAAGGATGGCTCACAGTTTCTTACTGGAAAGGCAGATAAAGAAACTGACTGAGATGGTTTTATCATGGATCCAAAGGCAGTAAGAATGTATTTCACAGGACACCTGAATCACCTCACTTTGTGGTGCTGGGGATGAGCATTAAATAAAAAATGCCATGATGAAGATAGTCATGCACCAATCATTCATGAATATTTATCATGGAAGATAAGAAGGGAAGAGAATTCTACAAAAACCTGTTAAGACCTTCCAGATTAAAATCAATATTTGTTTTTATATTCAATGACATTACTAAGAGTAAAGAAGTTGTCACTTACACATTTGAACGTATTAATACTATTTCTTCCCTTATGATGTAGCTACAAATTAGCTTACTAAGGCAGAAAGTAGCTTTGGAGGTATGTAATTTTAGAGCACAAAACAATCTGGTGCATAAATAAGCCTAGATGGGCTGCTACAGTGGGGGATTTAGGGTAGCACAAAAACACTGAGTATCTGAAAAAAGAACTATGATGTTAGAACAAGGTACGAAGAAGGAAGAACTACTAATGAAAGGAGGATGGGGGGAGAGTCCATTCTTTCTCTTCCTCTCTCCTGTATGAACTGGCTCCCAGGACCAGGGATCAGGTTATTATTATTTATTATTATTTGGACTTTTGTGGGCCGATCCAGAAAACTATCATGTACATGATGCGATGTTTCTATAGGAAAAAACCTCCAAAACCATTACTGTTATTTGCTAATCTCTAGAACAGATTCCAATCCTGAATTGTATGATACATGCATAGTATTTATAAATACATCTCAATATTGTAGTGGTGTCTCTATTCCTGTTTTAAACACAAATTTCATCACTCATAATTGGAACAAAAGAGATCAAGTTAAAAAGAATAAGGAGAGCCCCAAGCCTGTTACGCTAGTCCTTTATTAACTCTGCTCAAACCTGTCACTTGTAATCCTTCTAGTGGTCACTTTGACTGGCTGGAATTAATAATAATTAAAGAAAATTTCATAATGAATTTTATCTTTTTCCAGATAACATCTTTTCCCTATACTTCATTTATCAAAAGCCTAATGTGGAAAAATCATCTGTATCTAACTAATAGACAAAAATCAATGATTGTCAAATGGTCAAGTCATTTACTTTAAAGTAAACACTACTTCAGAGTATAAGTAAAGGGAGATTATTTAAAATTTCTTAAGATACTTACTTAGGGGAAAGCACCGGAGGACTGACAAATGACCGAAGTGCATCTTTCACCATGTCTTGCATGAGATGGGTCCCAAAGACCTTTTTGTTATCCACTAGAAAAGTAGTCTTAAAGAAAATGTTAATTCATTAGAAATATTTCTAAGATTGTCACATACTGCTACAATATACAGCTGCCATTATTATGAAATAAGACTAAGAATTAAAAATTAAATTAAAAATTAAATTAAGACTAAACTTTTATAAAGATACCAGAAGAATGAAAGATGACGATGAAAATGTCTATCTACATGAAAAGCTTATGTTATTGACCACTGATGAAAGTTATAAATTATTTCCTTTCTGGGTCATAATATACTAGAGGAAAAATAAGAAAATGGTGTTCCCAAGCTCCCACCCAAAATACAGTAACTAAAATGTAGGAAATAAAAAGCACACAGTAACTTCACTGAAAAGTCAGACCAAAATCTATGAACACAGCCAAACGAAGCTCAGCAGTGAGGTAAACTGAGTATGTTTAAATGCTTTGAAAATGTTTAGGTAAGTGTTGTAACAGCAACATCATACTGAAAGCAGTGTTGCATACGTATTAGAGGATTCATAATTTTATTTGTAAGGCTTTTGCTACTCTTTGTATATGGAAATGTTCCTATTTGTGAAGCACACAGTAAAATGGGAAACAAAGCAGTACTTCAAAGTAACTTTCTTCATGCCATAAGTACATTTTGAGCAACCAACAATATTTTGCATGAATTTTTAAGATATTTAGCACACCTTAATGATTTACTGATGTTTACATTTAAAAAATCAATTCTTCAACTAAAAGTACAGTTCTACGATAACTGAACTTCCTTTAAACACTGACGTGTTTTTCTCAAATACGTAATAAAAAAATCCAGTGTATATAGGGAGATAATTCAGAACTAACTAACTTACTTGTAGGAGGGATCTTGAAAGAACACAGGGTGATTGCTCACTAAATTCACAGAAAAAATCCTAATACATATTGAGGGAAAAAAATTATAGTATTAAAATTTCAAAGGTTACATATTCACATATAAAATTCACATATAAAAAATGACATAGATCTAATATTTTTTCATGGCTACAACAAACATCTCAAGATGACAAATCTGTCCATTTTGCAAGAACTACCAAATTTTATTTATAAGAAAAATGGACAATTTTGTCTCTTCTTTTATAAAATTAGCCAAGCTTGCTATAATGACAGAGATTCCAAGTTATTTTTAATCTGTACAAAGCATAAACATTAATATATTGATAATGATTGACAAATTCCTGCTTATTTCAGAAAAAAAGGACTAGAAACGATTTTACTAAATTCTCATCACTGAAATTGCTAACTACAATAAGATTTTAAAAATATTTACATATATATTCACAGCATTATTCTAAGATTATAACATTTCAATAAAAAAATCTTCAGGTTTATGAGGTCTAGAAAAAATACACTTGGGTTTTTATTGGTAATTTAGTAAAGATGTTTAGCTAGGCCTATCATCCTTGGTGGGAAGAAAGAGGGTGGAACTCAAATATAAAGTTTCTAGTTATTTCTCTTGCTGAGAAAGAGAACTCTGTACATCTAGGGAAAAATGACTACTATCAAGCCAGGAGGTGGCTTATTCCTTCAGTGATTCTTAGGTATCTCAATTTCAAATTAAGGGAAAAAAATGCTTGGGCCTACTTCCACTTAGGTTCAATTTCCTTTTCCCTTTCTCTATGCAATTTCTTGAACCTCTTGTTTACCTATGCATGTTACCTTTACTTCATATATATAACAAGTCCTCTACAACCTCATTTCTGCTCCCACTTCTTAATAAAATAGCTCTAAGGTGACCACTAACTTCCCCTTCTTGGCAAAGCCAATGGCTTTTTAGTACTCTAAAGGCTTAGAGTCCCAATATCAAAGATTCATATTAACTAAAGTGAAGTTCTTTTTCACATCAGAAATTTATCTACTTACCAGGATACAGTGTAAATTTGTTAGATTGACAACTTCACAGACAGTTTTTATTCTGTCTATAAGTTTTGCAAAATAGTTGACCATTTCTTCCCTTTTGATTATTTTTGCATATCGAGGGAAGGTAGGAGGAAGCAATCTCTGGTTAACAAGAGGCTCAAAACCCATCATAATAGGATGATCTAAAAGAAAAAAAAAGATTTTTTTCTTCATCTTTCCTTTCAATTTTAACCTTTGCATTAAATAATTTTAAATATATTAAGTGAACCTCTGTAAAGCAGAGCAAGATGCCAGCTTGAAAGTTTCCCAAACAAGGCTATATATATTGGTTTTTTAAAATAATTTTGCAATTTTCTGCTCCTGAACTTGCATAATAAGACTGTTAGATTTAGTAACTTAGTACATTTGACCTACACCTACCTCCTCTGGAGGTGTGAATTATATACATAATAAAGGACATAATAAGACTTACTACCTTTAAGCAGAGTTATAGTCTGCATAATACTTCAAGTATTTCAATTTGGTTACAGATCTTTTTCTGGAATTCATGTTATTTCAACTAAAGACAACCTGTGTGAAGACGATGAATAAGGAAGAACTGGTTTAACTCCTTCTACAAAAACGTAGCACTACTTTTTATTTTGATAGATACAAATCACCAGCCTAAAACTCCCTCTCAAACTTCAAAGTGAAGTTGGTGCTCCTTGAAATAAGCTAAATGATCAAGCATTTTGGATTTCAAAGTATTTCACTGCTGAACTACATGCAGAGAGACAGGATTCAAACCAGGTCTTCTAATTCCAGATCTCCTGTCACTTTGCTACTAACACTGCCTCTGGTGACTATGTTTATTGTGATAAATACAAGTTTTTCTGCCTTTATTTTACATGATTTTAGAACATCTGAATGTACATATTCAAGCAGGCTTTCCCCACCATGTCACCTTGACATTTATTGCCTATAGGCAAAAGGACAGATTCTTGACCCCTCCTAATTAGTCTCCACTTTGGGCCTCTTATCTCATCTTACATATCTTTCCACATAGCTGTTAAGTTAATATTCTTTGAAGTCCTTTTCAATCACTGCCCTGCTTAGAAATTGTCACTGGCTGCCTAGTACCTTTAAAATACAAATTTCAGCCTAATATTGAAAACCTTTCTCAACATAGCTCCCACCTGCTTTTTCCAGAATTGTTTCACATTATTCTATTTTCCAGCCAAATTATTTTACAAGCTGGTCTCCAAACACAGTATTTTATTTCAAGACTCCCTAGCTTCCTTCAAGACTTAACTCAGGTATCCCTTTATCTGAAGCCCTTCCTCACCCCATAGCTATTGGTGTTCTCTCCTTCCTCAAATTATATTAGCTCATACTTACTGTCAGGTCCATGTTCTATCTCCTCCTCAGTTTCTGTCTCTGTATCCCTGGTGCTCATCACATTGCCTTGCATATATGTAAAACTGCTGTTCAATTGTTATGAGTCATGTCCAACTCTTTATGACATCTTTTTGGGGTTTTCTTGGCAGAAATACTTGAATCCCTTGCCATTTCCTTCCCAGCTCATTTTACAGATGAGGAAACCGAAGTAAACAGGGTTAAGTGACATGCCCATGGTCACACAGCTAGTAACTGTCTGAGGCCAGATTTAAACTTGGTCTCCTGACTCTAGGCCCACTGTGCCATCTAGCTGCCTCATATATAAAACATATATACATATAAAAAAATAATCACTTTTAAATTGCTTGTTGAACTGAACTGCATCTTTGAACACAGGTACATTTTCATTTTCAAAGTATTATCAAATGTACATCTGAAATGATGTCCATAATTACTCTTTTTTCATCTTAATACCACACTTATCAGCTTTGAAATAGAAGCAATAGGTTAACAAGCAGCAACTCAAAATTAAAATATCATTGTAAACAAATATTAATGGGAAATGGATACTATGAACAATATATATTGTTTGTATAATACTTTCCCACATTTAAACACTACAACAATTCAACTGAACACTCATTTTTGAAACCAATTCCTTAAAATTATAAAATCTCCTATCCTGCTAACCCTACTAGAAACAAATTATATGTTAATCAAATAAATATCATTTCTTGTATATACTGTTTCACCCTAGTTCACCTGAAAGAAGGATCTACATTATTACTCAGTAACAATTATATGTACATAACTGGCAATAGTCAAACTAAAAGGATTAAAATAGAAATAAACTGGAATCACTGAAGAACCGCTTCTTGTTCTGTCTTGGTCCTTCTAGTGACCCAGGAAAGCCAACTGTTTTTTTCCATTGTTTTTAAAAATGCTGCCTTTGCTGCTACTTCGTCATGTAGTTGTGGAATACTTTGTCTTCGCTCATAACATCCAAGAATATACTCCTCAAACTCTTCCTCCATGTGAACACGAAGAAGTAATTGTCATCAGTATCTTACAGTCTGATTCCTCATCCCAGGGGCATCTTAGCCCCTATGGTTTTCTTTTTTACTTTACCATCCTTGCCAGTAGTGCTAAAATCATTACTGTCTTCAAATGTGTCAAGTTAACTTCTCCAACTCTTCATCAACTACACTTTCATTATCTGAAGTTGTCTGATGTTTATGTTTTTCTTTGTCAACCTTCTAATACCTATAGAAAAAAAATTTCATCCTCTAGTATTTGGCTTTTTTCTTTTGCAAGGAATGCCTTACTGTTCCCAGAAAGATTCTGCAAACCATTCATGATATAGTTCCTGTACATGACAGCTCCTTCTTAATCTCTGTTGTCAGATGCGTATCATATCACCTAACTGTAGCTGTACTCTAAGGTTTGGTCCTTTTCTTCTCTCTTCACTTTCTTACTTGGAGACTTCATCAGATGCCATGGCTTTAATTATCTCTGTAGATGACTCCTGGGTCTATCTATTCAACCCCAGTCTTTTTCCTGATCTCCAGTTCTGAAACACTGCCTATTGGACATCTCCCCAGATTTCCCATAAGCACCTCACACTCAGTATGCCAGAAACAACTTACTTTCCCAATCTCCAATCTCCAAAGCCACCTCTCTTGTGAACTTTTCTATATCTGTTAAGGGTTCCATTATTCTCCAGTCTTCCAGATTTGTAGAACTTCAGCTTCATCCTAGACTTCACTCCCCCCTCACCTCAATCAACTGCCGAATCTTGTCTTTTTGACTTCTACAAAACCTTACATTTGTCCCCTTCTCCACTCATACAGCTACCAGTCAGTTCAGGCCCTTATCACCTCACAGCAGCTTCACAAATGTTCTCCCTAAATGAAATCTCTCCCCTCTCCAACGATTCTCTTTACATCTGCCAAAGTAATTTCTGACCATATCATCCTCCTACCCCATAATATTCAGCATGATCAAATATAAAATGCTTTGACACTTAAAGTCCCCTACTCAATAAATTCCAGTGGCTCCTTATCACCTCCAGAATCAAAAATAAAACTCTATTTGGTATTTAACCTGACCCTCCTCCATTTTCTTCCCCTTCCCACCTTTCCAGTCTTCTAATCTTATACTATTCCACATATTTTGCAATCCAGGGACACTAGCCACCTTGCTGTTACTTGCAAAAGAAATTTCATCTTTCAACTGAGCATTTTCACTGACTGTGCTCTATGCCTGGAATTCTCCCTCTTCATGTCTCTTGCCAACCCCAGATTCCTTAAAGTTCAAGCTAAAACCCCACCTTTAACAGCACATTTTTTCTGATATTCCTTATTTCTAGTGCCTTATTTTGGTTGATTATGTCTACTTTATCCTCTACATAGTGTTTGCATCTTGTCTACTACCCTATTAAACTATAAGCTACTTGACAACAGGGATTGCTTTTTGCCTTTTGTTGTATCCCTAGTATCTGGCACACAGTAGGCACTTAGTGTTTAGCGACTGATAACCTGGTTCCTCTTTGCCTTTCCAGTCTTCTTATAGTTATTTTCCTCCACATACACTAAGATCCAGCTAAACTGGCCTACATGCTATTTCTTGCACATGATGACTTTCTAGCTCCTGATTCTAAGCTTGGAATGCTCTGACTTGCAACTTCATTACATTCCTTCCAAACGAAGTTCAAATCCCACCTTCTGCAGGAAATCTTTCCCAGTTCCTTTCCGCCCCTCCTGCCTCACCTAGAGCAGGGCCTTCCTAATGTCTACAACTTCCATTTACACTGTATATATCTTACATATACATAAGAACTTGCATCTTGTCCCTCCCATGAGAATGTGAGCTCTCTGAAGGCAGAGGACATGTTTTTGCCTTTCTTTGTATCCATAGCCCTTAAGCACAGTGCCTGGTAATAAGGTTTTATATTCTAATGAAACATTTTCAGGAACTAATGAAAAAAAGAACTATTTTATTTCTTCATAAAGATCTAGTTAGAAGGTTGGTCCTTAGCACTGGTAGAAAATAACAGTGTACTTGGATTTAAAAAAACAACAAACAAACAAGCTGGTAACAAAATATTCTGTTTATGGTCAAGCAGAGTAAGTCAAAGAATTAAAAAAGCATGAGAAGTCAAAATTAAGGATTTAGAAATTAATTACTAAGACCAAGTTTTAAGTTATATCTTCTTATGAAATGTATTTCTTCATATTCAGGCAGATGGTTTATAAAATTAGGCCTGTTATTAAAATAAAAATGATCATTAAACACTGAACTAAATAAGTTGGAAAGGATTTGGAAAACAGTTAATGGGTTGCAAAGGTTTTATTAACTTGCCAGTTACTGTTTATTTGATTTCTGCCAGAAGTTAATACTCACATGAAAGGGCCAAAGACCACATTTGGACCTTATGAAATAACTAATTAAATACACGATCCCCAAATAGAGGTTAAAATAATCTAAAGTATAAAATTATGTACAAAGCCATATTATATTTTAAGCTACTTTAAAACCAATCACTTCATGAGACCCAACTGTTAATGCCTTTCCATTAACGTTTTTAAGTATCTCAAAGAGTTCTGCTGGGTGCAGTGTAATGGCTATCAGATGTGCACAGGCAAACAAATAGTCCAGATTTGTGGGGTACAGTACATTTAACCTTTAAAATAATCTTGTTCCATGTGACCTACTACACTGACTGCATACTACATATTTCTCTTAGGCTGTACAAAATAACTCTCCACCCTTACTAACAAGGCTTTCTTCTGTTCCAATGTACTGTTTACATTCTATTCCAGTTTCTCACACTGTACCAGTTCCAGGGTCTCAAGCTAAGCAACAGGATCCGTGGTGAAAGTGAAAGGAAGACAAAGATACTAATTCATTTTGTTCTTCATCCCCATACCTTAGTTTCCTCTCACCAATTTCAACTGTCCAACAATAGCTGGCAGCAGGGCTTGCCTTAGAGCAAGGGAAAGGCATGAAAATTCTATAAAGCTACTAACATATTAACTCAAATTCCAAGCCTTCAATCACTACTTCTCTGTTTTAGCTCTAGCTGCTTTGAGGGAGAATAAGGGAGAACAGGAGAAAAACAAAGACTGGATAGGTTTTCTAATTCTCCCTTCCCAGTCTCCCCAAGGCCTATCAAAGTTCCTGCCTTGAGCCATACATGTCAGTTAGTACCCTAAAACTGAGAGGATCTGTGCTCCCACTGCCAGGGCTACAAAAAGGAAGATGTGCCCTAGCATCTCTTGATGGAACTCAGAATTAATTTCCTAAAGAAATATTTTTATACATGGTGATTTGAAGTTAGATTCTTTTGTGTAGTGGAAAGGACACTTAACTCAAGAGTCAGGAGTCCTAGGTTCAAATCCCTGCTGACACTCACCAACTTTGTGATTATGGGCAAGTCACTTAGCCTCTCTGCATCAAAGAAGCAAACATATTCACAGACTATCTCAGAGACTCCAGGCTGTTCTGAAGAAGGGACTTTAAGCTTTAAAACCCTGTGAGCCGTTACTGTCTTTCAGTTATATGATGATCAGGACAAGCTTTTATTGGCTGAGTTGAGCACCTGGTGGTCTTTTCATTGTTTCTATAAGAAAAAGTATCACAGAATCCAAGAAACTTACATATGTGCTGTGTCCCAAAGTTTGTTTGTAAATTGAGTGCTGCCTGGTACTATGTTCCTGGAAAAGAACAGGAAGAAAAAAGATGACTACCTCCTTTTGTAGTATCATTCTGTGCCTGGATCCCATGATGTAACGAATTGTGAATTGCGGACAGAAGATCTGCTGCTTGAATCATCAGTTTTTGAGCTTCTGTGACAGCACTTGTCTGAAAAATTAATCACCAATGCAAGAATGTTTCAACATTAAGAAACAATTAGCATAATTAATCATACGTGTAGCAAAATCGCAAGATTATGTCAATAGGTACAGAAAAGGCCTTTAACAAAATATAGCAATTATTCATGTAAAATATAATGAAATATCATGGCATGGCAGACGGGTCCTTTAATATGATCAGAAGTATTTATCTAAAGTCAAAAAAGAAGGAAGCAAGTACTTATCAAGTATCTACTATGTGCCAGGGACTGTGTTGGGCATTTTACAAATATTATTTCATTTGATCATTGCAATATCCATTTTACAGCTGGAAGAAACTGAGGCAAACAGAGGACAAATGACTCGCCCAGGGTCACAGAGCTGGTAAAGTGTTTGAAGCCAGATTTGAATTCAGGTTATCTTGACTCCCAGGCCCAGACCTCTCTTCACTGCACCACTTGCTTGCCCTAGAATTAACATTATAAGTAATGGAGTAACATTGTAAGTTACCAAATTCAGGGGAAAAAGAAGACTGTCCCTTTTCTCTTCTATTATTTGACATAGTACTAGAAATATTAAAGCAATAAGACAAGAAGGAAATTAAATAGATATTAGCAAACAGAAGGAAAGAGTATCTCTACATGCAAATGATATAATGGTTTACTTAGGAAATCAATTGAGATGATTAACAGCTTTACTGAAGCAGAAGACACAAAATACAGACACAAAAACATCAGTACTTACATATATAGCACAGTATCTAGCAGCTAGTACTCATTAATAAATGCTTACTGATTGATTTATATTAGAAACCAAAACCAACAGAATAATAGGAATCTAAAGATCTAAAAAAGAGATATAGCTAATGTACATACCTGAGCTACATCAATATAATAAAAATAATACTAAGTTAATCTATGTATTTAGTGTTATGCCAAGCTACCAAGGGATTAACTTATAGACTGAAATAAAATAAGTGAAATTCATTTGGCAGAATAAAGGCCAAAAATTTCACGGGAAATAGTCTTTAAGGTAGAAATGAAGGATGAATAGTATTAGATGATCTCAAATTATTTTAAAAAGCAATAATGGTCAAAATTAGATTAAAAAGAAGAAAAAGGTCAGTGGAAAGAAATACATAAGGAAGACCCGGAAGCAAATAAACAGAGAGAGAACAGAACTTATAGGAAAACTGGAAAGTGGTTTGGCAGAAAATAGATTCAGATCAACATCTTATGCCACATGCCATACATAACAAATTCCAAAAAGATATTTGACCTAAATTTATGATCACATAATTAAAAAATGAGAAGAGACTGTTAGGAGAAATGTTTCACAACTACCATGAGAATTAAAAACCAAAGGACAGAGGCAGTGATGGCAAATGACAAAACAGACAATTTCAATTACATAAAATTAAAAATTTTGCCAAAATGAATATAATTAGAATATGAAGCTATTAATTATAAGAAAAAAATCTTTGTATCAAGCATAGCTAATAAAAATCTGACAAAATACATACATATAAGACTAAGAACTATTTCCCCAAATGTTAAGGTATCAAAAGGTATAAACAAGTTTTCAGAGGAAATACAAGTAAATATGATACTCTCAACAAAAACATGCTCCAAATTACTACCACTAAGAGAAACACAATAAAAACAAGTCTGAGGTTTCACCTCAAATTCATCAAACTGGCAAAGATTAGAACAGTCAATTTTGGAGCATATGTAGTAAACAGTAATTAGCAATGTGCTGGTGGAGCTGTGGGATGATTCAATCATTCTGGTTATTGATTTGGAATTATATGAACAAACTGACCAAACTGTGTAAACACTACGATCCCTCAGCCTATGAATGGAAATATCTACCAAAAAAGTCAATGACAGAAAGGTCCAGTACACACTAAAATACTTAGTGAGTTTTTGGTTTCTAAGCAGCAAAAAGCTGGGGGGAAAATGTCCCCGCTGACTGGGGAATAACTGAATAAACAATGGAATCCAAGTGTGATACATTATTGCCAGGCTGTAAGGATAGCTTGGTTGTTGCTCTTGGGGAACAGTTATTTCCCCAGTTTAGTGATTTCCCTGATTAGAAAATTCCTTCCCGTCTATGTAGAACAGCAAATACTCTACAGACTTACAGAGTGCTCCCTGGGCACAGACAGCTTAAGTCCTGGGCCCAGAGTTCACAGAGCCAGGATATGTCAGAAACAGACCTGACAAGTTTGTCCTGACTCTGAAGTTGGTCCTCAGCCATTATACCATACTCTTGGGGAATGATGTATATGAAGAAATCAGAGAAATATAAGAAAAGAGAGATCAATCAATAAAGAGCAAGAAAGGTAGAATCAGAAAAAAATACACATGTATGTAAAATAATTACAACAATATAAGGACAACATTAAAAGATAACAGAATTCAGATGAAAGGCAATGAATGATGTTAGGCCCAAATGACTAAGAAAGAATATGCAGACTACTCTAGATAGGATATGGACTGTGAGTACAGAATATTACACACTCTCTCAGTCCTAGTCACTGCAAAACAATTTTGCCCATTTTGCAGGCAAAGGTAGGCAACACCTCAAGTGGAGTATTGGGAAGTGATAGTGGCATAAAAAACAGTGATGACAAAACATTTAAAAAGAATAAGCCACAAAGTGTCATTACACATTTTCACTAACATGCAAGGTGTCTCAAAAATTTTTGTGTCATTTTAAACTATGAGACCTTAAAGCTGCACTAAGACTTGTAGGATACTGTATATGTTGAAAAAATCCTCATTTCATTTAAATGCTTTGATAGCATCTTTGGTTTTTGTAAACTAATGATTTAACACAGGACTATCCAAGTCCAGCTAAGCAGGGAACCAAATATCTACTTGTATTTTTAGCATCTAATTATTACAAAATCTAATATAAAATGCTCTTGGCTTACCCCGATATAACTCTATAAAATTAAAACATTTAAGACTGTAGGAAATTGGCAAATTGAAATTGTGACATTTCTAATTTAACGTGCGCTACAGTTTAAGAAAACTAGATATGGTATATGTCTTCATGAAAAGATTTGGAGGGCCAGGACTAGAACAGTTAAGTGGATGAAGAGAGCTGGCTCTTCCATTCCCACATGACTGATAAACTGATTATTTAAAAAGTTTTGTCACAGAACCAGTAGCTAGTGCCACACCAAGAACAAAGCCACCTAAAGTTCACTTTTTCATCATGGATATTTCAGCTGAGCCTAGTTATTATTAAATAATCAAGGAAGACAGTTTGGCTTAGATTTTAAGATACAATTTTCCTGGTACATGAAGATATTTCATCAGAAACAAATGACAGAACGAAAGAAAGTGTCCTTACCTCTTTTTTAGTAAAAGCGATGAGAACTGTCAGTAGCACTCGAGTAAATTTCACTCTGCTAAATACAGCTAAACACTGCTGATGCTACAACAAAAGAAATGCCTTTTCAAGGGTATTTTATTTTAAAATACTAAATATTCCTTTAATTCCTAAAAATATTAAGTCTCTTTTCTCATCATAAAAACTTTATCATAAAGACATTCTTGCATCTACTTTAAATTCCTTTGAATTGATAACCATATAGCAAACTCAGCCTACATTCTGATCTACAAGTCCACAGAAAACATCAGCTTCCAATTTACAAAACTGATTGTTTCTGTGTGATTTGTAAAGTATCAATTTTTACAAAAATCTAATTCATTCACACCAAAAAGGCAATAACAATCAATTAAAAACAACACTGGGCAGGGAATCAGAAGTTTAGGTTCTTTCCTCAACTTCTGTACATGAGTCCAGGACCTTCTAGATCTTAGTTTTAGTAACTGTTCGGGAAACAAACATAAAGCTTTTTCCTACCTCACAGAGTAGGATATTTGAAATAACATATTTGAAAGTGCTTTGGCAGAAAATACTAGATAAACTCAACAGATTATTATTATATCAATATAAACACAAGGGAAATAAAAGCCCCTTGCAAGGTCTAATTTTTTGAAGAAATACCTTAAAAAGAGCTTCCACATATTACAACGCAGTTCATAAAACTATAACATTAAGAGGTAGACTTCTCTGATATTATCTACCAGAAAATAAGTTCAATTACTTCAAGTTCAACTTCTGGATCTCTTTCTTCTCCTTGTCGGCTTCGAGTGCTCTAAAATTTAAAAAGTCTGAATTACAACCCCAAAGTGTGCATCAAGTGGAAAAAAAGAAGAAATAAGTCAATAGGATATGGCTATCATCAGATTAAGGTTAAATTCCAAATATCACTGATCATTTAAAAATAAAAGCAAAAGATGTTCTTCATATTAATTCCATGTACAAAAGCATATATCAGGAAGAAAGCTACCAAAAATTACCCAATACAAATCAGACAATTAAAATATGTGCAATAACTAGGTTAAAAGCCACAGGCACTGTCATTTTATTTCTTTGGTATTCCTAGAATGCAAAAGTTGTAAAATCATTTCATAAATATCATGGGTAGGAAACAAACATCAAACTAAATGCTCCTAAAACTACTCAAAATGCAAGAGAACTTGCCAAAACAACAGATCCTGCCTATGACAGGCTCTCCTGTATTTGGGCAGAGTAGAATCTTTCTTAATATACAGTACTTTGGTACCACTGGGCAGATGTGAGTTCTGTTATTATTTACCAGTTGAGTGAACTTCTACAAATCCTAAGCTCTTTCAGCCCCAGTTCTCTCATTTGTGGGAATGGGAATAATATCTTCCTTGTGTACTTCACAATGACATCACGTGTGATACACAGTTCCACTTTCTGAAATCCTTCTATTCCTCTGAGATCTAGCTCAGCGATCACTTCTCCATGAAACCTGCCCTGACTGCCCCAGATGAAAATGACCTTTACCACTTTAAATTGTTTTAGGATTCTCTTTTGCTCTTTTACATTCTACTTTCTATCAGATTCATTTGCGTACATGTCTTATTCCTCTTCCTCCACATACTCATTATTAAAATGAGTTTCCTGAAGAAAGGGACAATGTCATTTTTCATCTACCACTAGCATAGGACCATCTGCATAGTCTCCTATGCACTAAGGTACTAAACAAATCTTGCTAAATGAATAAAAATACTGTTCAAATTCAAGACAGTATCATCATTAATTATAAAAAGGTCACTGATAATTAGCAATTTAGTGAAAGATGCCTATAAAAATTCTTCCTTTTAAACATAAAAGGGAAAAATAGATAAATGTGTTTTAATTAAAAAATAAGTGGAGTTTTAAGCTCAGTAATAGGTTAGACATTTACTTTCCCAATAACTGGGACACCATCATTACTGAGGTTATAGAAAAAATATGACACTTATTGTGTATTCAATTTTTGCTAACAGTCTAAAGTTATCAGATGATTAGATTTTTACTACATAAAATAAAAGTGAAGACCTCAGTAGTAGTTCAGATAATCAGTAGCTTTTACCTGTTGTCCCTCAGCATGTAGTACAATGCCTTTCAAACAGGAAACATTTAACAAATGTTCCATGAACTCAAATAAATTGAATTTATTAAGTATCTACTAAGTGTCATGCGCTATGCTATGTGTCAGAGATGTACAACACAAAAAGTGAGGTAACCCTTGAATTCAAGGAACTTATACTCTAAAAGGAGGCTATACTACGCAAAAATGGAGAGCACCCAGGAGGCACAGGGCTTGTGACAGGAGCCCAAGAGTAGCAGATTCACATCAAGATGGGGGAAAAAAAGGCAAAGAGGTAGAACAAATGCAAAAATGTCCACACTGGGGGCGCCTGGTATCTCCAAGTATTATCTCTTCAACTGTAACCTCCACTTGCAAGTTTTTCTTTAAAAGCACACTCTGATAATGAGAAGGATAAAGACAGGATGGCGAAGAAAATGAAGGGAAAATGCATACCTTTACTCTTCTCTGCATGTCATCTTCCACATCTTTTAACATGCCTACAACAGATATATTGCGGTTAAAAACTAACATACTAATTTCATGAAGGATACATATAAAAATGTAATGCTTCTTTATAAATAGTCTCACCAGTAACTCGAAGATCTGTCACACTGTTTGCCATTTTAAATCCATAAGTCATTGACTGAAAATCTTCCTAAAGAGAAAAGGAATAATGAGGTTAAGACTCATATCTTTTTACAAAGTTGTTCCTTGTTTGTGAAGAAATGGAACACAGCACAAGAGTCTCATACATGTTTGCCTAAATATGTAAATACCTAAAACACTCTCCCTAGGAACATACTTGAAATAATAAAAATTAACCCTATGTCTGTCCCTAAATTGTCACGTAGGCCAATTAAACATGCTTACCATTTAACAGCTTCATTTGTACAGTACAACTGTTACTAATTCCAATACTTTAAAGAAGTGAGAATTTATATTAATGAGGAACTTAGATATCAAAGATGAAAGGTGAATATATAATCATTGCTATTACACTGTAAGAATGCAGTTTCAAATATTACCATGGAGCAGGAATTCCTCAATTGCTAATCAAATAAATTATGATTTACCAAATGAGGCTAATGAAAAGTAAAAGCCAAATGTTGAATTTGGGTGGGAAGGGAAAAATTACCCTCCCAGTTCATTCCACTGACCCAAGAAAAATTTCATGAATCACATTTAAGCAAAATTCACTTTGTTCAAAATTCCTGTTTAGTTTTTAATGAATCAAAAAAAAAATACATTTCTGCGGTCTAGGATCTAGATATTCTACTTGTTAAAATTAATTTGAAAACTGCTGACTTAGTATTATACAGTTGATTGGATTAAAAAGACACCATAATCAACAGAGGACAGCTTAGGCATGCATACAATTCTTAAGTGTGCTTATATAAAGAATATTAGAGATACCTTCTTGTAAATATTCTATGTTGAATTATTCAGAATTGCAGCCCTTAAAATTTTCTAGCTGTCCTCAAACCTAATGAGAATTATTTGATCACTTCAAATTTCAGAGATAAAATGGTATTACATGTGAATACAAAATTTCACAAAGTCTAAACGTATACCTTAGATCCTACAAAGAGACAAGGCAACTTGCAGCTGCAACAGGTGAGGCTTACTTTGAGTATAAGTATCTGTATCATTCTACTAGCTTCCATAAAAACATAGTATATACAAAACAGCTCCTAAAAGGGGACATGGCTTTGTAGACCAGAACAGCAAAACATTCAATGTTATTATCTAAAATAGTCTTAAAAAGAGAAAGAGGGAAAGCATTCATAAATACAAAAATACTTATAGCAGTTCTTCTGGTGGGAGCAAAAAAATGGAAATTGAAGGGGCATCCATTAACTGGGGAATGATGGAACAAATGTAGAGTGAAATGTGGAAAACTAGAACAGTTTACAGTTATCCCTTCCACATTGTGGCTTTGTCCATCACAGTTTTAATGTATCACAGGTCAGCATACAAACTAAACAGGAATTTCTGGGGAATTTTGAGGGAGCTACAGAGGACACGCGAAGGTCAGCAGACAACACAGAGTCTATGACTAAATACTTAACTCAGATTCTACAATAAGGTAACATAAACACCACATAAAAGAAAAAGAAAAAACTCAGACTTCTTTTATAGAAAAGGGGGGCCAAATCACAGGGCAAAATGCCCCTTACCCTCAGGATGTGGAAAGAATAACTGTATACAATCAGGGTGGAGCACTGAGAGTGCAGTAGAAGTAGGAACTCACTTGAACTCTCCCAAATCCCTCCAACTTCAAAAGGATGCCTCAAATTTAATTCTAGAGCAAAAGAACCAACAAAAGTTTGGTTGAAACAATTTCTGGCTCAAGACAACGTAGGAGGTTAGCAAGAAAGATTTGCTTTGCCACAGTGGTGGCTGGCTTGGCACCACCACCAGCAGGCTTTGGAGACAGACACAGCTGCAGCAGCAGCAACAGCTTTGGGAACTTTCATTCCATACACAGGAAGGGCATCAGACAGCTAGTAAGAAAAAGAATAGAGAGGAGCCTTTGCTGGTTCAGGTTCAGGACCTTGCTGCATTGCCATAAGCAGTTCCAGGAAGAGGAGAATTTGAAGAGGAATACTAACACCTGTGGCTGGAGGAGAATGGGGGTCCTGGTCACAGTTCCAAGGAAGAGAAGTTCCAGAGAAGTGCTTGTAATCGTTTAAAAGGAAGCAGGGGCCCTCATCTCAGGAGAGATTCAGGCCAGCAGAGGACCTTGTTACAATCCCAGGGCCAACAGGAGTGTTAACATTTGTGGCTACAAGGGAACAAAATCTCTTTCAATATAAAGAACACAGCATAGAGAGGGAGAACAGTGACCACACATCTCCCTGGATCATGCAACCTTCGAAGCACTGAAAACCTATAGACTGTCAGACCTAGATCTGAAAATAGCACAAAAAATCTAAAGCTTGGGAAAGTGCTCACCGCACCCCAGAAGCAAGGCCAACTTTAATATAAAGTTAAAAGTCAAGAAAGACGCTAGAAAAACAAGCAAACAACAAAAAAGGACTTGACTATAAAGTTACTATGATGACAGGGAGCTCAAGACAAACTCTAAAGAAACCCATGTCAAAATAGCCATAAGCAAAGCCTTGAAGAAAAATGTGAATTGGACACCAGCCCACCAAGAATTCCAAAAGCGCAAAATTGATTTTTAAAATCAATACAAGAGGTAGAGGAAGACCTGGTAAAAGAAATGAGAGAGCTGAAAGAAAATTATGAAAAGAGAGTCAGCAGCTTGGTAAAAGAGGCACAAAAAAATACTGAAGGAAATAACACCTTAAAAAGCAGAATTGGCTAAATGGAAAAGGAGAGGTACAAAATTTCAATGAAGAAAATAATTCCTTAAAGATTAGAATTGGGCAAGTGGAAATTAATGACTCCATGAGACATCAAGAAACAATAAAGCAAAATAAAAAGAATGAAAAAACAGAAAATGTCAAATATCTTACTGGAAAAATAGCTGACCTGGAAAACAGAATAAAGAGAGATCATTTTAAAATTATTAGCCTATGTAAAAGCCATGATAAAAAAAGAGATTGGATAGCATATTTCAAGAAATTATCATGGAAAACGGCCTTGATGTCCTTGAAGCAGAAAGTAAAATAGAAATGGAAAGAATACACCAAACACCTCCTGAAAGAAATCCCAAAACGAAAACTCCTACAAATACTATAGCCAAATTCCACAGCCTCCAAGTCAAGGGGAAAACATTGCAATCAACCAAAAAGCAACAATTTAAATAACAGAGCCACAGTCATTTAACGGCTTCCATGTTAAAGGATCAGAGTGCTTGGAATATGGTATTCTTCAGGAAGGCAAACGAACCAGGATCACAACCAAGAATAATTTACTCAGCAAACTGAATATAATTCTTTAGAAGAAAAAAATGGATATTCAATGAAATAGAGGGCTTTCCAACATTACTGATGAAAAGACTAGAGCTGAATAGAAAATTTTATTTTTCAAATACAAGACTCAAGTATGAAAAGGTAAACATAAATAAGAAACCAAACAGGATGAGGTAAGGTCAAACTGTTTACATTCCTATATGGGAACATGATAACTATAATTCCTAAGAACTTTATCACACTAATAGGGCAGTTACAAGGAGTATACATAGACAGAGGGCAGAGGCATGAATTGACTATGATGGGATAATTTCAAAAAAAATTATGACAGGAGGAGCCAAGATGGCAGAGTAGAAAGACACACATACACTAGCTCCAAACCCACAGCCCATAAATTACCTGTAAAGAAGAACTTCCAACAAATTCTGGAGCAGCAGAAGCCATAGAACAAGGGAGTGGAGGAGATTTCTGCTCCAGAGAGCCCTGAAAAACCGACAGGAAAGGTCCGTCGCGCCCCAGATCTGAAGCAGAGCCCAGCCCTGCCTTGGCTGCACAGCACCAAGGGCAGCAGATCTGAGCGGGCTTTAGGGACAGAATCTCCAGCAGCTGTGCGGGTCCCTCCACTCACAGGCACCCAAGGTCAGTGAGAGGATCTCTTTGGCTGGCGAGAGGGGAGTGGGATGCCCCCATAACTCAGGCCCCCTCAGAAGGCAGCAGCGGAGGCAGCAACAGACAAGGGCTCCCAAAGCAGGCAGAAGCTTGGATCCATTGCTGAAGGTCTCTGCATAAACCCCCTGAGAGAACTGAGCCCCGTGTGGTGGCCCTGCCCCCACCTGAGCACAGGATCTTAATCTCACACTGAATAGCAGCCCCACCCCGCCCAAAGCCCTGAGGCTGGGAAGCAGCATTTGAATCTCAGACCCCAAACCCTGGCTGGGCGGGTCTGGAGGTGAGGTGGGTGTGGAGAGAATACTCAGAAATCAAGTCACTGGCTGGGAAAATGCCCAGAAAAGGGAAAAAAAATAAGACCACAGAAGGTTACTTTCTTGGTGAACATGTATCTCCTCCCTTCCTTTCAGTTGAGGAAGAACAAGACATACTGTCAGAGGAAGTCAAGGGCCCTCCCTCCAAAGGAGACTTAAACTTGGCTCAGGAAATAGAAGACCTTAAAAAACAAGTTAGCAGCTTACTAAAGGAGAACCAAAAAAACGCTGAGGAAAATAGCAGCTTTAAAAAGAGGGTAACTCAGTTGGAAAAAGAGGTCCAAAAAGCCAATGAGGAGAAGAAGGCTTTAAAAAGCAGAATTAGCCAAATGGAAAAGGAGGTTCAAAAGCTCACTGAAGAAAATAGTTCTTTCAAAATTAGAATGGAACAGATGGAGGCTAATGACTTTATGAGAAACCAAGAAATCACAAAACAAAACTAAAAGAATGACAAAATGGAAGACAACATGAAATATCTCATTGGAAAAACAACTGACCTGGAAAATAGATCCAGGAGAGACAATTTAAAAATTATGGGACTACCTGAAAGCCATGATCAAAAAAAGAGCCTAGACATCATCTTTCATGAAATTATCAAGGAAAACTGCCCTGATATTCTAGAACCAGAGAGCAAAATAAATATTGAAAGAATCCACAGATCACCTCCTGAAAGAGATCCAAAAGGAGAAACTCCTAGGAACATTGTGGTCAAATTCCAGAGTTCCCAGGTCAAGGAGAAAATATTGTAAGCAGCTAGAAAGAAACAATTCAAATATTGTGGAAATATAATCAGGATAACACAAGATCTAGCAGCTTCTACATTAAGGGATCAAAGGGTATGGAATATCATATTCCAGAAGTCAAAGGAACTAGGACTAAAACCAAGAATCACCTACCTAGCAAAACTGAGTATAATACTTCAGGGGAAAAAATGGTCTTTCAATGAAATAGAGGACTTTCAAGCATTCTTGATGAAAAGACCAGAGCTGAAAAGAAAATTTGACCTTCAAACACAAGAATGAAGAGAAGCATGAAAAGGTAAACAGCAAAGAGAAGTCATAAGGGACTCGCTAAAGTTGAACTGTTTACATTCCTACGTGGAAAGACAATATTTGTAACTCTTGAAACTTTTCAGTATCTGGGTAGTTGGTGGGATCACCCTCCCCACACACACACAGAGTGAATTGAATAGGATGGGATCATATCTTTAAAAAAAAGGAAATTAAGGGATGAGAGAGAAATATATTGGGAGGAGAAAGGGAGAAATGGAATGGGGCAAATTATCTCTCATAAAAGAGGCAAGCAAAAGACTTTTCAATGGAGGGAAAAAGAGGGGAGGTGAGAAAAACATGAAGCTTACTCTCATCACATTCGACTAAAGGAAGGAATAAAATGCACACTCATTTTGGTATGAAAACCTATCTTACAATACAGGAAAGTGGGGGAGAAGGGGATAAGCAGGGTGGGGGGGATGATGGAAGGGAGGGCAGTGGGAAGAGGGAGCAATTTGAAGTCAACACTCTTGGGGGAGGGGCAGGATCCAAAGAGAGAATAGAAGCAATGGGGGGCAGGATAGGATGGAGGGAAATATAGTTAGTCTTACACAACACGACTATCATGGAAGTCATTTGCAAAACTACACAGATATGGCCTATATTGAATTGCTTGCCTTCCCAAAGGGAATGGGTGGGAGGGAGGGATGAAGAGAAGTTGGAACTCAAAGTTTTAGGAACAACTGTCGAGTACTGTTCTTGCTACTAGGAAATAAGAAATACAGGTAAAGGGATATAGAAAGTTATCTGGCCCTACAGGACAAAAGAGAAGATGGGGACAAGGGAAGGGAGGGATGATAGAAGAGAGGGCAGATTGGTGATAGGGGCAATTAGAATGCTGGTGTTTGGGGGTGGGGAGAGGGGAGAAATGGGGAGAAAATTTGGAACCCAAAATTTTATGAAAATGAATGTTAAAAGTTAAATAAATAAATTTTAAAAAAAGAAAAAATTATGACAAAGTGGGATGCACTGGGAGAGGGGGGAAGAGAGAAGGATGGGGGAAATCAAATCGCATAAAAAGGTGTGAAAGGAAAAGCTTTTACAGTACAGGGAAAGATATGGGGTAGCCCAGACAATGCTTGAACTTTACTTTTCATCAGAATTGATTCAAAGAAGGAATAACATACATACTCAGTTGGGTGTAAAAATCCCTCTACAGGTAAGCAGGAAGTGAACGGAACAGGGCGGGTGGGTACTGATGGAAGACAGGCAATGGTCAGAAGCAAAAGGAACTTATGAGGAGGGGAAGAGGAAAGAGAAGGAAAGAGGAGGGAAGGGAAAGAGAGAATGGAGGGAAGTAGTGATCATAACTATGACTGTGAATGGGGCAAAATCACCCGTAGAACAGAAGCAGATGACAGAATGTATTAAAAACTAGAAACCAACAACATTCTATTTACAAGAAACACACTTAAAACAGAGAGACACGGAAAGAAAAATAAGGGGCCATAGAAAAATTTATTACGCTTCAGTTGAGGTAAAAAAAAAAAAGCAGAGGTAGCAATAATGATCTCAGACAAGGTAAAAATAGATCCAATTAAAAGAGATAAGTAGGGAAGCTACATTTTGCTAAAAGGCACAACAAAAGAGTCACCAATGCTAAACATACGTGAACCAAATGGCAGAGCATCCAAATTCTTAAAGGAAAAGTTAAATGAGTTACAGGAGGTAACAGATAGTGAAACAATAACAGTGGGGGACCTCAACTTCTCCCTTTCAGAACCAGATAAATCTAATCATAAAGTAAACGAGAAACAAGTAAAGGAATACAGAACTTTTGAAACGTTAGATATGACAGACTTCTGGAGAAAATTGGAAGTATTAAAGAACAGACCTCCTTCTCAGCTGGGGCGTATAAACCTCACAAACAAATGCAGAAGAGGAGAAACATTAAATGCATCCTTTTTAGACCATAATGCAATAAAAATTATGTTCAATAAAAGGTCATGGAAATAGAGATTAAAAATTAATTGAAAATGAAATAATCTAATCCTAAAGAATGAATGGGTCAAAGAACAAAAAAGAAACAGTAATTTCATTAAAGAGAATGACAACAATGATAAAACATACCAAAATATATCAGATGCAAAACAATACTCAGGGGAAAAATTCTTTCTCTTTAATTCTTCTATCAATAAAATAAAGAGCAGATCAATGAAGTGAGGATGCAACTCAAAAGACTAGAAAAAGAACAAAATTAAAATAAAATCCCCAGTTAAACACTAAATTAAAAATTATGAAAATCAAAGGAGAGATTAATAAAACAAAGAAAACTTCTGAACCAATAAAACTAAAAGATGGCTTTATAAAAAAATAAACTATTACTTAATTTCATTAAAAAAAGAAAAACTAAATTGCCAATATCAAAAATGAAAAGGGTGAATTCTCCACCAATGAAGATAAAATTAAAGCAACTATTAGGAGTTATTTTACCCAATTATGTGCCAATAATTCTAACAAATTTAAGTGAAATGGATGAATATTTACAAAATATCAACTGCCCAGATTAACAGAAGAGAAAACAGAATACTTAACCCTATTTTAGAAAAAGAAATTAAACCATAAATGAGTTAGCTAAGAAAAAACCCCAGGACCAGATAAATTCACAAGTGAATTCTACCAAACATTTAAACAATTAATTCCAATACTATATATACTATTTGGGAAAAATAGGCAAAGAAGGAGTCCCCCCAAATTCTTTTTACAACATAAATATGATGCTGATATCTAAACCAAGAACAAAAACTGAAATAAAGTCATAGCTCAGTTTTCCAAATGAATACTGATGCAAAAAAAAATTTAAATAAAATACTAGCAAGGAAATTACAGCAATATATCACGAAGATCACATGCTATCAACAGGTGGGATTTATAAGTTATGCTGGACTGATTTAACAGTAGGAAAACTATATGCATAACTGACAATATCAAGAAAACAAAAAAAAATAATTATCTCAATAGACACAGAAAAAGCTCTTGACAAAAGCAAAACCCCTTAAAATGACAAGTATCATCTACCTAAAACAACCAGGATGCGCTATCTGCGATGACCGAAGCCTTCCCTCTAAGATCAGGGACAAAGCCAGGACGGCTGCTATCGCCACTGTACTCAGTGCTGTACCAGGAATGCTAGCCACAGCAACACGAGGAGAAAAAGAAACTAAAGAATTACAACAGGCAACGAGGAAACAAAACTCTCACTCTTTGCAGATGATATGATGTTACACTTAACAAATCCTAGAGAATCAACTAAAAACAAGTGGAAATAATTAACTTTAGAAAAGTTGCAGGATGTAAAATAAAACCTACATTAACCACCAGCATTTTTCACATATTACCAACAAAGTCCAGCAGCAAGAGAAATTCCGTTTAAAATAACTGCAGGCACATAAAATACTTGGGAGTCTGCCAAGCCTAGAGGCCTGAGGGCTACCCAAGTCTTACCTTACCTCTATCGGAGGTCTTCGGCTGGCCAAACCGGATGCTCGTATGAGAGAAAGGACGTTCTAGAGTTGAACAAGGGTTGAGCTTTATTTCAGGGTCTAGTTACAAGTGCAGGGGAATTCTTCCTTAGGAGGGAGAGAGAAAGATCTCCCAAGGAGGCAAAGATCTTACAATAAGAGATTGGAAGTAGAAGTATAAGTGGGGAGAGAGGGGGAGGGGAGAGAAGAAAGAGGAAATGCGGAGCCTTCTGTCCACACACGTGGCCCCTCCGCCCAAGAGAGCTTTCAGGCTTTCCTGATCCTACTTAAGCTCTCCAGCCGCATAGTTTGCACCTGAATACCGTGCCTGTTAGATAAAAATAGGTGTGCCCAGATCCGGGACAGTCTCGAGGGGGATGCTCCTCCCATCACGTTTCTCACGGGAAGAGGCGGAAATACACGAGATTGCTCGGTCTCACTCCTCGATTCCCTGGTGTTTATGGGGGGCCTCATGAGAACTCTAAGATTTAGAAGTTCCCACCTTTACCCGCCCGAGACTGTCCACATGGAATTGAGCTTCCATCCCCAGCAGGAGTCTACTAGCCAAGATAAACCCAGAAAATATATGAACACAATCACAAAACGTTTTTCACACAAATAAAGACACATTTAAACAACTCGAGAAATTTTAATTGCCCATAGCCAGGCTGAGCCAATATAATAAAAATTATAATTCTACCTAAATTAATTTACTTATTCAGTGCCATACCAAACTATCAAAAAGTAATTTTATAGAGCTAGACAAAATAACTATAAAATTCATCTAGAAGAGCAAATGTTCAAGAATATCAAGAGAATCAATGAAAAAAATGTGAGGGAAAGTGGCCTAACACTACCAAATCTGAAGTATTTGAGTCTATATATAGCATTATAGTATACGCAGTATTGAGTATATACTATTACAAGGTGATAAGCATCAAAACAGTCTAAGAAAAAGAGTGGAAGGTCAGTGGAATAGATTAGGTACACAATACACAGAAATAAATGACCATAGTAATCTAGTGGCTGACAAACCCAAAGATCCAAACTTTTGGGACAAGAACTCACTATCTGACAAAAATTGCTGGGAAACTGGAACACAATTTGGCAGAAACTTGGCACAGACCAACACCTCACATCATATACCAAGATAAGATCAGAATAGGTTCATGATTTAGACATAAAGGGTAATATCCTAATATCCAGATGGCTCTAGAAGAGAAAATGAGATTGGTGACCTTGCACAGCCCTCCCTCACTCAAATCAAAGTCAAGTGCAAGAATTATCATCACCTTGATGTCATGGTCCTCTTCAAGAATGAAGGACAAACACAACCTGTGAGTGAATAGCAGCCTCTGCTCTCCTCTCCTCTGCCTTTTTTCCTTTGGGTTTACTGGCTACATTTCTTGCTCAAGATCAAGCTTTAAACCTAATTCATTCTGGAGCTCATAGACTGGAAAACAGGTCCCCAACCATCTAGCACAGAGTGAATGTAAATATTAAATAGTAACTGTTTCTCTTTTACCCAGGAACCTCAAGGGTCTTCCCCTACCACTCTGATTTATTATTTTTTTTTTCTTTATTAAAAGGGGCCATCCCATGCATAACTACTTAAAAAGGTCTCTCCATTGAATGGGTGTATCTCACTCAAGACCGTAGCCTACAAGGGCCAGGGTCCCACATTGCATCTTGGGCCATCTCCATTCATCGTGATGAATATCAGGCCACTGGACCCAGAGGGTACTGGAGGAGAAAGCGAGGCCAGTGACCTCGCCCAGCTCTCTCTCCCTCAAATCAAAGTAAAGCGCAAGTCATATCATCATCTTGGTGTCATGGTTCTCCTCAAGAACCATGGACAGGATAAAAACAATATCCTAAACAAATTAGGGAAGCATACAAAATTTTACCCCTCAGATCAATGGAAAAGGGAAGAATTTATTGCCAAACAAAGGATAGAGAGCATTACAGGATATAAAGTGGACAATTCTGATTACATGAAATTAAAAAGGTTTTCCACAAACAAAACTAATGCAGCCAAAATTAGAAGGAAAGGAAACTAGGGGAACAAATTATAGCAAGTTTCTCTTTTAAAGGTCTCACTTCTCAAATACATGGAGAACTGAGTCAGATTTACAAACAATATGACTGATAACTTAAGACGGGGTCTTAAATGAAGTTTACCAATGTTTGGAAAATTCTCTTCACAGCACAAATGAATGAACAAGACTTTTTTCACAGTATGAATTATAAACAAGACTTTGGAGAATGTTTGGAATGCTTAAGAACCAACTGATAAAGTGGCTCAATCATTTCAGAAGTACCCATTTACTAAATAATATATATATATATATATACATATATATATATTCATTACAAATCACTTACACTTAATTCCTTAAGAACTTTGACCAAGCAATATTTTAAAAGCTTGAGTCACTCAACATACTAGATCTCTTCAAAGATATTCTTAAAGTCATGTTGTTAAAACAAGCTTCTTTCTAATTAGTTCAAAGTAGTGAGATCTTTTTGTCCAAGTGATTTTTACATGTATATTCACACGACTTGCATCTTTATGAATTCTTAATGTGTAATTATGTCCAAAGTCACAAAAGTTTCAACATCGTTAACCTGCAGTTGCCAGTAGGAATAGAAAATACTTGTCATTTTATACTAAAAATAGTTTTAGTAGGAAACTTGAGAATAACAAACTCAGGAAAACAATTATGATTACTTACAAAGAAAGATATTACAATAAAAGAGAATTTTCTTGTATGTCTAGGTCCTTATTTAGGGGATAACATTTTCACAAACCAAGACCTCTACATTACCATCTTAGGAGACAAATTCAGTTATCAACTCTAAATAAACAATTCATCATATCTGATAAAACACAAGTAGTCCCTTTAGACATTTGCTTTCACATTAGCTCTCCCTTACATAAACATGATGACAGAACAGTTCTGGATGCCAAGTTACAAGAGCTCTGAGGGCAAAAACTGCTTTCTTTTGAGAAGAATGGGGATATTAGGGCAGTGGGAGTTCCAATAATAGTAAAAAAAGAAAGAGTCCAGCTTTACTATGTTCCTCTAGTGATTACCTCAATTATTATTACCCTTATCTATTAGGATAAAAAATTCCAAGTTAGCTAGTGCTCTTTAATAAACAAGAACTAAAATATATTCCCTAGACACTTTCATTTTAATTAGTTGGTCAAAAAAGCATTTACTAAGCACTTACTACATGCCAGTATATAGTAGGTACTCAGGAAATGCTGCTAGCTGCTGGAATAAACACATGAGAGTAACAAAAACCCTCTGTTAGACTACTATATTTTATTAGCTTCATAACTAATTGTAATAAAATCTATTGCATAAAATGCATTTTATCTATTTTTGCACATTTGACAGGGCCATCATAAAATGTTTAAAAATATATATTCCTTTTTCATTTATTTATCAAAATAGGTTCTCGTTCCTACTGTGTGTATCTGAGCTGGGCTAAAGGAGCAATAAGAATACAAGATATCTTGAGAAAACGGATATATAGGGTGGAAGTCCATGTCCTGGTCAAAGAAAGTAATGAGAGTTCCTGGGTGTTGCAGCACTTATATCATGTCTTTCCTATAGATTTTCTTGAAGGAGAAGTCTAGCGAAACACTATCCTTTCCCCCTCTCACTCCTACCTTTAGTGCCATGGACTCCTCATTGCTTCTCTTGTTTTCGTCTAGAACAGTGGAGGAGATGATAGAGGGCCTCTATCCTTCCTTGGGTCTCTAGCACTTGTTCTTAAGTTTATGCCAGCTCACGCAGTTTTAATCAAGTAAAATCTACTCATTTCAGTGCCATCTGACAATCATTTATTGATGAGTAGCTGTAACCCTCATGAGACTGGTCAGTTGCTGCCTTAGTAAAATATCACATCTGGTCTTACAATTGAGCCTCCATGTACTAGAAAGAGGATGTGAATGTGGCTACCTGCTTGTCCAGGACCCATTCCTTGCCTTCTCCTTGGACATCTCCCTCTGTAAGATAGTCCCTTATCTCCCATTTGCTATCCTTCAAAGCCTGTGGCCACTTGTTTGCCACCTATAAGTTCCCATGAATGTAACAAGAACCCTTGCTTTGACTCTTTCCCTGCAGCATGCCAGCCTGAAAACCTGCAAGTGTTTCTCAGCTCAGCCTTGTAGATGCCAACCTGTTCTGTTACAGAGCATTTGCAAAAAGCACCTACAAAATAAGCAGCGCATATATATGTACATGTATATGTATGTGTGTGAATGTGTATGTATGTATACATACACATTCACACACACACACGCCTGTACAGAAAAAACCCAGAAAACTTACCTCTTCAAAAACAGCAGCTTTATTTACTTTTTCCCTTGCAATGTCACAGATTTTCAGGATACCCAGAGCAAAAGCTTTCATAGCAGGATCTTCTATGAAGTCTGGATTATGGATATAAAGGCAAGTAAACACTGTCTGTGCCAACGAATGACCTTCTAACCATGTTATCTACAAAGGAACAAAAATGTTTACATTTTTTGTTGATTTAAATATGAGCAGTCTATAAAATCTAAACTTTCTGTAGTTAATAACAGACCATTCCTCCAATATAATGACGATTCCTCCAAAAATTAAGATAAGCAATGACTAAAGGGTTGTGAAAAAAAGCTCAATATATTCAGTGTTGATTGCCCTCTGTGATTCAGATGTACAGAAATCCACATACTGTGGTGAAATTAGCTGTCTTTAGAAAACACTTTCAAACACAGTACATCCTTGACTACAAATTCAGGTTATCTTCACCTTTAGAATTAAAGTCAGAATCGCTCAGGATTACAAAACTAAGAGGCCATAGAGTTAATCAATCAATAAACATTTATCTCTATATAAATGACTCCCAAATCTAGATCTCTAACCTCACTTATGTACTTAAGCATGTGTTAGCCTCATTTTCCATGGTCTGACGTTTTACCTGAATTTCTAACACCACCTCAAATTCAACATGTTTAAATCCAAAAATAATCTTTTTGGGGGCTTTTTCTTACTTCTTTACTATTCATAGCAACTGTCTCCTTTCTTTTACCCAGGCTTAAAATTTCAATGTCATCTCCGATTCCCACTCTCCACGTTCTACATCCAGTCTGATCCTACATACAAACTCTTCTCTCCATTTTTATTACAACTAACTAGTTTTGATCTTTACTGTGGTCTTCCTGCCTCTAGTCTTTCCCCCGTAATCTGTTGCCACGTGAATCCTAGAACATAGTTTTGACCAGGTTCTCCCCTTGCCCCTACACCTCCAATGGCACTTCTCTGACCTATTAGCACTGTCTACCAGGGACAGGGGTTAGGAGATATTCTCTAGGAATATCTAGAGGAGTATCTCTGACTTTGCAGGTATAGGAGCTCCCTGGTGGGGAACAGCTTCTACCAATGTAGATCAGCACTTTCTCTACAACTTATAGTCTTAAAGAGCTGCCAAGAGGACTGATTATAAGCAATTATATTATATATATAATATTATACTCAGGATCACACCAAAGGAATAACTTGAACTCAGATCTTTCTGGCATTGAGAAATTCTCTATTCAATACACTAGAGCTGAATTTTTCAAATAAGTTCTAAAATCATTAGTCTGAACTCCAAGAGTTTCCACAAATGAGTCTCAGTCTACTTTTCAAGTGTTACTTCCTACTGCTCTTTCTTTTACCATATACTCCAATCACACCAAACAATTGACTATTTCTTGACATAGTCCCTTACTTTTCACCTCCATGCCTTTATTCATGCTGTTTCCTCTGTGTGCTTTCCCTAACCATCATTCTCAAGGCTCAATTTTTCTCCACGAATTTTCCTGTGATTCCCTTCACCAGAAGTATTATCTCACTCTTTTGAACTGCCACAGCCCTTTCTCATATCCATATCAAGTATTTTCATATTTTATCTTGTAGTTAGTTTTGTGTATACATATTATCTCTCTTACTGGATTACAAGCTCCGAAGGGCTGAGACAATGCCTCTTCCTTTTTTGTATCCTTCAAAGTATCTAGCACACTAGCTTGAACGTAGTAAGCTACTTTTAATGCTATTTGGTGAAACTGTTATGGATGTAATGGTGTCTTCTTATATACCACCAGGAAGCAACCAGTCCATGATGTAATTAATTTAAAGCAATCTGTAAACTTGGTAACTTACGTATTATCATAGAATGATTTTAAATGTCATCCATTTAAACTCTCTTGTTTTACAGTATTGTAATAAAAATATGTTGAAATCCAGAATAATCAATGAGTTTTCAAACAGAAGAGTGAACAAAAAGAGTAGAAAAAGGCGAGTTGGAGAATATACAACATTCTGTAAGAGACAGAAACACTACAGAGCAGACACAAACCAAAGAGTCAGTGCAGTGGGCAGACAGAAATCTGATCTGGGTAGTAGCTTATGGATTTTCCTAAGACTAGTTCATTCCCTCTGCTCTGATTTCACACTCAACAAGAAACCTTCCCATTTCTAGTTTATAGCCTAAGGTATCAGGAAGAAGGTACTATGAATAGTGGACACAAACTTTTTGTTATAGTCATTGCAAATTGGCCTTTATTTTATAAATCAGTCCTCTGTGATTTTGGATGGAATAAATCCCTGCTCTAGGGTCTGATATAGTGTATTGTTAAAACTGAGTTTCTGAACCTGCAAAACAGAGAAGAGAACTATGCAGAGCTGTGATCCATCATAGCATAATACTAGCTTAAAGCCTGGACTGATAGAGCCCCATAATACAAACAAGGAAGGAAATGAAAGGGGATGATCCAGATTTTACAAGGGACTAGAGACAGGATTAATAACTATTCACATTTATATAGCATTTTAAGGTTTACTGACAGTGTTCCTCACAATCATCTTGTGAGATAGAAGGGGAACAAAGGTGCCTATAGTATTTTAGAAGTATAAAATTCAAAACACACTACCTTTAAAATATGTAACATGAAACCACAATGGGATATTGCCAGGAGTAATTTAATGTCCCATGGATGGGGAGGTAAAAGGAAACCTCTAGCTAGGCCAGTTAAGTGGATGGTGCCTAGCAGACAGTTGTGCAGAACTTGATTTTTAAAAAAAGCTGAGAAAGAAAAAGACAAAGAAAGGATCCAGTGGTGGATTCCAAGTGCATTGACAGCAGTTAGAGCCCCGCTAGAATATCCTCAAGGAGGAACAAGACTGAATATACAGAATGTTTCATGGGAGAAAATAAGGTCTAAGCCACAAAACAGAAAGAGGTGAGAAAATAAAGGATTTTACTCTTACGAGGACTAGATGGAGGCTAAAGGACAATAGTCTGCCCAAGGACTGGGGAATACTCTGATCATTACAATTATATTTTAAAGGTCTAGAACTGACTAAAAGATAATTATGAACCTGCAATGCACTTATGGCCACTGTTAGTAACAACAATAAGAATCCATGCTTTAAACCTGAATGAAGATAATTAAATAACAAGCATGAACTTGACTTGTGAGATAACTGCATATAGTTTGTAGCCAAAGATACCTTTCATGGTAAAAAGGTTCAGCATTAGTATATTTAAATTGTCTGAGGTGCCAGATTACATTAGAAAAAAATGGAGAGGAAGAATACTGGAGAAACCTGAGAATGTGGGAGGAAAGGTTGAAACCCAGGGTCTTGGTCATCATTTGAAAAAAAAAAAAGCCATTTCCCTTCCTTTTGCCCCTCCCCCACTTTTAACCAGAGGGATCACGGAAACAAAGAAGGAACCTCTGATCATGTAGTGAAAGATAAAGGATGTAACAATACCCCTATGCTATCACATACTCTCTAGCGTTACCCACTTCTTACTGAAGGTCCAGTACTCGACACTTTATTACCAAAATATATAGATATTTTTGGAAACAACTTTAAAAAAAATTAAGTCCTAGTTCTGAAAGATATAACAACTAATAAATTGTATCCAATTCTTACCAAGCAACAAAAACATGTATCCATAATCCCTATCAACTCAGGTAAAGTTAGGTCTTTTATTTTTATGGTGCCATCCTAAAAAGGAAAAAAAAAATCAGATGTATAAATAAGTAAAAATTTATAAATCACAAAAAAAAACCCACTGCCCACATAAGCAATTTTCAAGAAATCTCTAAGTAAATTAGCCCATAAGATCACAGTCCTGAAGCACAACACTTATCTTGACATATTTTCACATCTATAGCAACCACAGATACATCATTTTATTTGAAAACCAATTTAAGTTTGTTAAAACAGCAATTCTAGGAAAATTGCCAACTCATATATCTTCCATGATCTGGAGACTAGAAAGAATAAGTTAATTCATGTTTTGGACTCTCCAGAATATGAATGAATGAACTGACAGAAAAATTCTTATCTTTACAAATCTGTGCTGGGAAGAAAAACAGCAAATCAGTAAAACATACAACAAATTTAAAAAAAAGAAAGAAATGCATCAACGTTACTTTTGTGAACAATGAGTAATTCTTTAGTCTCAGTTATTTGAATGGAAACAATAAGATTTTACTTACTGTTTCCACTCAAGACAATAAACCTAGGTTCTAAGTGCAGTGGACTAAATCCTCTCCCATACTGACTTAACTGAGTGACTAGGGGCAAGTCACAACTTCTCTTATCTGATTCCTTCACCTGTTAAATGAGTATAATGATACTTCCAATACCCCAGAGTTACTGTGAAAAAAATGCTTTATAAATCTTAGAAGTGCTTTATATATGTCAACTACTAGTATTTTTTAAAAGTTGGATCCCATAAGCAAGCCAATTTGTTGCTGTTCAGTCATGTCCAACTCTTTGTGACTTTGTGTCTTGGTAAAGATAAAGGAGAGCTTTGCCACTTCCTTCTCCAGCTCATTATTATACATATACAAAAAATGAGGCAAAAAGGATTAAGTGACTTGTCCAGGGTCACCCAACTAATAGGTATCTGAGGCCACATCTGAATTCAGGAAGAGTCTTCCTGACACCAGGTCCAGCTCTCTATCCACTGTGCCACCCAGCTTCCCTTAAGCAAGCTGAGTAGGCCATTAATTTTGCTAACAACATCAATTACTTTAGTATAGCTATTTTCCATTAATATTACAAAGGTAAGCTTCAGAGTAGTTTATTGTTGAATTCAAAGTTTTCTTTCATATACTTTAGGTCTTCACAGTAATATATATTTTAAGAAAATTGCAAATGAACTGTCATTACGATACTTTAAATGCATTTCTTTAAAAAAAAACTACTCTTGCAAATTCACCTTATTCTTTCAATGGACATTAAAAATACTGTGTGTGTGTGTGTGTGTGTATGTATGCGCATGTGTGTTTCAAATGTGCAGTGATATCTGAAATTATGTTAAGCAGTACTTACCTAAATGTGTAAAGACACCTAGAAGAAAACCTGCCCTTTAGAGTAAATATCAGAGTAATACAAAGGGTTCTGTTTATCATTTTGAAATTATAAAAATAGGAGTACAAAGATAATCACACACCTTAATAGCCTGCTCAAAATTGAGAACTTTCCGATTAACCTGGTTTCCAATCATGCCAGCATCCATCTTGGGATCCATCATTTCAATGGCAGACATAGCTTCAAAAAGACCAAACCTGCAGGAAAAAACCCCCAACAAATTTTAGTCCTTCAACCAATCCATCAGTCTGCCTATAAGCTTTACACATTCAGTTAACAATAGCACAATGGGATTCAAGCCCTAACTTGTATCAACTACCAACTGTCCAACTTGCAAGTCAAATCATGTTACGGTAGGATTTACTGAATCACTCAAGTGGGATCTGGTTCAGATGCTGGTGACCCCCTTTCCTTCTGTATAATTTCCTCCATTCCCTCCCAAGACACAGTTCACTCAACTGTTCCTTTTCAACTCCTTGTCCAGATCCCAACCATAGAACATTGTTGTTCGCCAAGATTCTGTCTGCTGTCCTTTTCACTCTTCCCCTTGATAGCACACAATCTAACCTCACACTACCCTTCCAGACTCATCTCACATTACAACATCCCAAGAGGACCACTCATTGTTCCCCAAGCACAGCTGAATTTTCCTACCTCAGGTCTTTGCTTATGCTATTCCCCATATCTTAAATGTTCTCTCTCCTCCTCCTATTTTTCTATTAAATACTTAACCATTAGCTAAGGTCAAACTCAAATGCTACTTCCTCTAGAAAGCCTACCACTAACATTTTGTGAACTTAGCCTATATTACTATAACTAATCTCTCCTTTCCTAAATAATAAGCTCTTTATTAAACTTTGTACCTCTTCCAGTGCATGACTAAAGGTTCTATACAGAAACTTCATTGTTTGCTGAAAAAATACAAAATGTTTTTTGCATATGTCTCAGTCCTTAGCCAAAGGAAGACATGCATATTAAATACGTTACCACTTCTTAAAAAGTATTAGTTAATTTGGAATTTACCATTGTAACCCCCAAAACTTCAAGGGGGGGGGGCAGAATAACTGGGCATAGACAGTTTGCTGTTGTTCAGTAATACACTAGAGACATCATAAAACCAGATCCTTTCTACTGCTTATATACCCTTATTTCTGCAATACCACCTGTTCCTTGGGCAAAAGAAAGTAAATTACTTATGGCTTTTTTTTATTTTTAAAGATATTTACTGAAGATTAAAGACAGGAACAACCAATTTAATAGAGGATGAATAAACAAGTATGGCATACTGCTATAAATATAAGGTGAACAAAGTTAAATACATAATAAGCTGATACTGGCAAAGAAAGGTAAGGACACAGAACAAGGTGCTTTTGAAGCACTTACATTCTTAACCCACTTATTTCTACAGATTCTGTTCCAAGTGAGCAGTAAGTGAAAACTACAGAGTCACATGGAATCCTATAGTGAAGACAAGTTAGACAAAGAAGTAGCCAAAAATGGCCTCATCAAATTCAAACAAGTGGCACAATGTCTATGAATGTGCTTGGGAGTACAAAACAGTTCACCAGGTTGTATAAATGTTCTAAAGTGCATGATTAGATCATTGATTTTCCATGAGAATACGACTCTCCAAGAGTTCATGTCACCTACACGTTATCTAAAGCAAACATTAGATCAATAACATACTTACAGCTTATCATGAAGCAGCTCTCCCAACTTCAATTCTAGAAACAAAGTACAACATTACTCTTTTGAACAACAAATATTCACATAGCACTTTAAATTCCAGGAGGTAACTTTTTAAACCAGTATCATCAAATAATACCTGCATAAGAAATCATTAATTCAATGATCAGGATTATTCCTTACACAGAGTTGGTGTCTACATACTGACCAAACTATACAACACTTAAATTAAGTAACTTGGAAACAAATTTCACAGTTGTTAGAGTAACAGCTGTCCTAGCATTGGCCATGGCTCACCTTGAACCCCAACTGTATTCAAATCATGACTACTTCTTAAAAAAGGACACCTTTTTTACAACAAACTGAAACTGCTACTTTAAAAAGTTGTTTTGGAAACACTGCTGCCACAATTTAATCTTTTTGTTCAAATGTACTTGAATCTGACATTTCTTCACAAATATAAAAACTGTTCAAATTCATTAATACATATCAATGCCAAAAAAATTAATCTAAATATTACTCTTTCCTAAAGACACACTAGTACTAAAAAGGTGACAAGATTCAGTTTATTCTATAACTTATAGGTTTTTAAAAGCATTTTTTAAAGAAAAATTAAGGGCAAATAATACTTCCAAGACTGAAAATTACATGTTAAAGAAGTAGGCATTGATTAAGAAACAGGAGGGGCGGAGCCAAGATGGCGTAGTAGAAAGACGCACATACACATAGCTCCGAACCCACAACCCATAGAACAACTACAAAGAAGTAACTCACGGCGAATTCTGCACCCAGAGGCCACAGAACATTGGAGCGAGGGAGATTTCTGTTCCGGAGAGACCTGCAAACCTCTCGTAAAAGGTCCTTCGTGCTGCGGACTGGGCGCCGGGACTGGGAGCTGAGTACAGCCCTGCCGTGGCCGCGGCACCGAGAGGAACAGATCCGAGCGGGCTTCAGGGACGGGATCTCCAGCGGCCGCACAAGTACCTCCACCCACAGGTGACGGGGGTCGGTGAGAGAGTCCCTTTGGCGGGTCGAGGGGGGAGTGGGGTGCCCCCATGGCTCGGGCCCCCTTGGGAGACAGAAGCTGAGGGACAGCGGCAGACCAGGGCTCTCCAAGCAGGCAGGAGCCTGGATCCATTGTTGAAGGTCTGTGCATAAACTCCCTGAGGGAACTGAGCCTGAGAGGCAGCCCTGCCCTCACCTGAGCATCTGAATTTAATCTCACACTGAATAGCAGTCCTGCCCCCGCCCAAAGCCCTGAGGCTGGAAGCAGCATTTGAATCTCAGACCCCAAACACTGGCTGGGAGGATCAGGAGGTGAGGTGGGTGTGAGGAAAATATTCAGAGGTCAAGTCACTGGCTGGGAAAATGCCCAGAAAAGGGAAAAGAAATAAGACTATAGAAGGTTACTTTCTTGGTGAACAGGCATTTCCTCCCTTCCTTTCTGATGAGGAAGAACAATGCTTACCATCAGGCAAAGACACAGAAATCAAGGCTTCTGTGTCCCAGCCCACTCAATGGGCTCAGGCCATGGAAGAGCTTAAAAAGAATTTTGAAAATCAAGTTAGAGAGGTGGAGGAAAAGCTGGGAAGAGAAATGAGAGACATGAAGTCAAAGGATGAACAGCAAATCAGCTCCCTGCTAAAGGAGACCCAAAAAAATGTTGAAGAAAATAACACCTTGAAAACTAGCCTAACTCAATTGGCAAAAGAGGTTCAAAAAGCCAATGAGGAGAAGAATGCTTTCAAAAGCAGAATTAGCCAAATGGAAAAGGAGATTCAAAAGCTTACTGAAGAAAATAGTTCTTTCAAAATTAGAATGGCACAGATGGAGGCTAAGGACTTTATGAGAAAGCAAGAAATCACAGAACAAAGCCAGAGGAATGGAAAAATGGAAGATAATGTGAAATATCTCACTAGAAAAACAACTGACCTGGAAAATAGATCCAGGAGAGACAATTTAAAAATTATGGGACTACCTGAAAGCCATGATCAAAAGAAGAGCCTAGACATCATCTTTCATGAAATTATCAATGAAAACTGCCCTGAGATTCTAGAACCAGAGGGCAAAATAAATATTCAAGGAATCCACAGAACACCGCATGAAAGAGATCCAAAAAGAGAAACTCCTAGGAACATTGTGGCCAAATTCCAGAACTCCCAGGTGAAAGAGAAAATATTGCAAGCAGCTAGAAAGAAACAATTCAAGTATTGTGGAAATACAATCAGGATAACACAAGATCTAGCAGCTTCTACATTAAGGAATCGAAGGGCATGGAATAGGATATTCCAGAAGTCAAAGGATTAAGAAACAGGAAAACAGATCAGTGAGCAAACTAAATACAGAAGAACAAGAAATCATGAAATTCAATAATTAATTCAGTGTTCAATAAACCCAAGATATTACATGCGGAAAAGTCACCTATTTGACAGGAGCTGAGGAGAAACCAAAAAGGAATTTAGGAGAAATGAGGTTTAAGCTAACATCTTGCAGTATACATAGCCCCCTTCACCCCCAAAACATGAAATGGGTATATGACCTAAAAGAATAAGGGTTACATTATTTAAGTGAGAATGAGAGCATGAAATTGGGAACCTTTCACAACCAGAGTTAAGAAAAGAATGCTTAACCAAAAGAAAGCTATAATCACAAAAGAAAATAGATAATTTCTGTTATATAAATCTGAAGAGCTTCTGAAGAAACAAAATCAACGTGCCTAGGACAAGAAGTAAAGATGTCAATTTGGGGGGAAAATAATTTAAGTCAAATTTTTCTGATAAATAAGATATGTAAGGAATTCATACAAGTATATAGGGACATTCTCCAATGGGTATCAGGTGAAAGGACATCAACAAACAGTTCTCAAGAATTTCTAACTATTAACAATTGTATGAAGGACAGATCACACTAAAAAAAAACCCAGCGTTGGAGAAGTCAGTGAAACTAAGACACACTAGTATACTGTCATTATGCTAACAGCATCCCACTGGTCCACCCCTCCTAGAAAGCAATCTGGAATTGTGCTAAGAAAGTGAATAAAATGTCCAATACCTTTTAACACAAAAATCATATTGCTAGGGTATATCCTAAAGCGGTCAAGACAGAAGGAAAAGTCTTATATGTATTTCAGATGTTCAAAAGCAGACTTTTTTTGCTTTAAATAGTATTTTATTTTTCCCTAAAATTACATAGCAAAAAAATTTTTAGCATTCATTTTTTTTTTTTTTACAAGATTTGGGTTCCAAATTTTTTCCCTTCCTGCCCTCACCTCTTCTGAAAACGGCAGGTAATTTAATATAGTTTATACATATGCTATCATGTAAAACATATTTCCATATTCATCATAGCTGTGGAAGAAGAATCAAAAGGGAAAAAAACACAAGAAAGAGTAAAGTAGGTGAAAAAATATGCTTCAATCTACATTCATTATCTGCATATGTATACCATTTTTCCTCATGAGTCCTTTGTCTCAGATCATTGTACTGATGAGAAAAGCTGAGTCATTCACAGTTGACCATCACATGATGTGGCTGATACTGTATACAATGTTTTCCTGGTTCTGCTCATTTCACTTTGCATCAGTTTGTACAAGTCTCTCCAGGTTTTTCTGAAATGTGCCTGTTCATCATTTCTTATTGAAAAACAGTAATCTATTACAGTCATATACCATAGCTTGTTTGGCCACTCCCCAACTAATGGGCATCCCCTCAATTTCTAATATTTTGCCACCATGAATAGGGCTGCTATAAATATTTTTGTACACATACGCCCTTGCCCCCTCTTTTTATGATCTTTTTGGAACACAGATCTAGTAGCAGTATTACTGGAACAAAGGGTACGTACAGTTTGGTTACCCCTTGGGCATAGTTCCAAATTGTTCCCCAAAATGGTTGGATCAATTCTTAACTCCACCAAAAATGTATGTGTCCCATTTTCCCTATAACCTCTCTAACATTTATCATTTTCCTTTCCTGTCATATTAGCCAATTTAATGTGTGAGTTGGTAGTTTCAAGTTGTTTTAATTTGCATTTCTTTAATCAAAAGTGATTTAGACCACTTCTTCATATGCCTACAGATAGCTTTGATTTCTTTGTCTGAAAACTGCCTGTTCATACCTTTGACTGTTTATCAATTGGAGGATAGTTTACATTCTCATAATTTTGACTCAGTTCTCTGTATAACTAAGAAATGAGGCCTTTATTAGACACTTATGGAAAGATTGTTTCCCCAGAAAAGCAGGACTTTTTATGGTAGCAAAGAACTGAAAATAAAAGTTGATGCCTTAAGTTTAGCTACACACTATGGGAAGAGCTAAACAAACCATGCTACGTAAGTGAAACAGAATACTATTGCGCTCATAAAGTGCAATGAATATGATTAAGACTTACATGACCTGATACAATTGAAATAAGGATTAAGAAAATAATACATGACAGCAACACTGTAAACAAAAGAACATAAAAATGAAACTGAGCAGTGTATGGCAAAGCTTGGTCCTAGAGAAGAGTTGAGAAAATATACCTCTCCCTTTTTTCAGAGGTGGGGGTAAGGTGGGGTGTGGGAATGGGTATAGTTGCATGTATGATTACATATATTATTAGACCTTATTTATGTGTTTATTGTTTTTCCTGGGCTGCTTTTTTTGCCCTCATTTTAGTATTTGTTACAAAGGATGACTTATGGGGGATTTATTCTGAAATAAAAGTGATATAAAAACAAAAGTTCTCAATGTTAAAACTTTTACTAACATGTTTATCATATTTTATGATTCATTACTCTTGCTTTTCTAATTGGTGTATCATCCACATCTCAACCCACTGTAATCTGTCTTCTAACCACCACATAAATGAAAATACTCTCTCCAAGGTTACTGATGATCTCATCAACAAATCTAACAGTCATTCTTCAGTTCCTATCCTTCTCCATCTTTCTGTGGCATGTGACACTGCTGAACCTTCCTCCTCCTCTTCCCAATGGATTTTCATGACTGCTTTTTCCTGTTTCTTCTACCTGTCTGATCACTCCTTAGATCTAAAACTATGAACTGACAGAACAGCATTACAGGTTGCTAATCCAACTGCATATCACTTTTTGGACAAAAAACATATATAGCTACTTTCTTAAATGTACAGTAAAGCCAAACAGATGATTAATTTCATTTAGAAGATTCTGCAATGTTCCATATTTGATACATGTCACCTGCAAGCAGGAGTACCTGGAGAAAGTCTCTTCTATAGGGACTTTGCATTAGATGCTGTCAAGATAGTGGCAAATATCTTTAGTAATCATACATTATCCCTTTTCATACTTTGATATTAAGTCACAGGAGTCAGATCTCTGAAGAAATCTTATATCACTTTTGATATGTGAAAGGGAGATATCTGAAGGACAAGTCTTTAGGGCTTTTTGTTTTACTGAAACAATAAGTATAATACAATATTGCTGTTCCTATACTTTTCAATTAATTGTGAGATTATGAAGATGTGATTTGCTCTTCCAAAAGTCAGCTTGTCTCCTTTAAAATCATACTTTCATCTAGAATGTCCTGTGGAATTCTGAGAATCATTGGAAAGAATTATGAGAAACGTAGGAAGCTTAGTAAGAATGGATGCAAAATAAAATAAATGGAACCAAAAGGATGATGATTACAACTATGTAAAGGAAATGATCATATGCTCTGAGGAACTGAAAAACCAAAGAAGATTCCAGAGAGCAAATAAGAAGACAACTCTTCCCTCACAGGATGGGGCAGAGGAATAGTAGAATAGAATATTCCTTGTATACACTGTCAGGGAGCTGAAGTGTCTCATGTTTTTGCTTAACTGTCTTTCTTAATCTCAAGGGAGGCTTCAATGAGGGGAGGTATTGAAATGACTAAGATATAAAGGCAAAAGGCAACATTAAACTTTTTTTTAATGCTCTTAATAAAGGTGTAAATTTTTCTCAAAGATTTCCTAAGAAATTGTAAAGTAGGCATAAGGACTGTTGGTTATTGATATTTTCTAGAAAATTACTACTTTTTTACGGTAGTAATAAGATTTGTCTTTTTCCAAGTGTTTGGTAATCACTCTGTCTTTCTGAAAATTAGATTTTATGTTTTGCAATTAACAAGCACTAATTTTCTCTATTTCCTGTCACTCTTCCCCTAACGAGGAAGGAAAATAAGAAAAACCCTCATAACTATGCACAGTCAAGCAAAACAATTTCTCATGTTGGCTATGTCCAAGACTATACCTCATTCTGCATAGAGCCCATTACCCTTGTGTTAAGAGGTGGGTAGCATCTTCATCACTAGCCTTCTAGAATCTTGGTTGGTCACTCCAATGATCAGACTTCTTAAGTCTCTGACAGTTTTTAATTTTTGCAACACTGTCAATACTGTGTAAATCGTTCTTCTTGTTCTGCTCACTTCACTCGCAACAGTTCATACAAGTTTCCTCAGAGTATTCTAACTATCCCCTCCTTCAGTTATCTTTAAAAATTGATGCCTCAAAACCCTCAGAATCATGTTGTCTCTAAGACGGACCTCTTCTGTATACACTTGGATTTAGTCTTGCTGATCTTTTTTCTTCTTTAATACTATTTCTACTTCCTTGTATAGCTGCAATATTGGAATGCAACTGTTGACGCTCCCATCACTGACAAAAAATTTTAGAAATCTTTAAAAATCTTTCTGTTCATTGTCTTCCCTCCAGTTTTGCCTTTATTTATTTTTGGCCAATAATCAGGTAGCCATTTAACTAATAAGTTTATGGGGAACAGATTTGTAAATAGTGAATTCTCCTGATCAGAATTCCACCTTACTGAAGTGAAGGAAGATTATATACATAAATCACAAGTGGGAAGGGAAGGAGGAAGGTAGAATACAAATAATTGTTCCCAGGATCAGAATGGCTTCACTTGACAAACTCACACATGGAAAACAATACAATAATTCTGGAGTCCTGTGGAAGTAATATTGCTCAAGTCCTTGGGGGTCGTTACTTGGTGGGTCACAGGACCAGAGCTGTGACAGGAACAGGTTCCAGAGTCTTTGATTTGCTTCACTTCAGGTATGTAGGCAGAAGGATGCCAGTGATTGTGAGCCTTGTCAAGGTTTGAATGATATGTTCGGGCATTGTGAGCTCTCTCACATGAGGCAATTCTGAAAAATCTAATCTACTGGTATATTCATTACACATAGCATATCGATTAGTATAAAAATCAGAATTCCCTCCACAAAGGGAACCTTGGAATGTCAGGGTATATGGTGGGAATCCACATGGAATGTATTCATGAAATCAAACCATCTTCCAATGGAATGGCAAGTTTACTGTAATGTCAATAGTAGCAGGTAAGGTTCCTAGTGAATCTGCCCAGCTTCATCTTTAAATGCTGTTGCAATGATTTGATTTAGGTGAACCAGTTGCCCAAGGTTTCTTAACACTTCTCTCCACAATTTCCTGCTGTTTTATGAGATAATGCTGCTCATAATCTTCCACCATCTTTGTTTAAAAGGCTTTACAAAGTTTATGTTCTAAATTGTTGTTTCCTTTGATTTTGCCACCAAAATTTGCTCAGCAAGGAGAGTGTTTTTAGACTCTACATACTCTCATTATGGCAACTGACTCATTCTGGTAAAGATTCCTTAGGAAACAGTAATGGTCTCTATTTGTGTCTCTCTGTCATTTTCATTTTCTGATATCAACAGTGTTTAAACAGATCGGCCTGGAGATGTCGCAAGTGCATGTCCTATCTTCTACTCGTCCTTAACCTACCTTCTAATTTGTCATTGAAGGTGATCTTTGCTCTAAGTACTTAGTATTTAGTCTCACTTTACAAAGACAGAAAGTCAAAATAACATTCAGATGCGTAACTAGTTGCTTCGTGTTTGTTAATACAGAATCAAACTCACTAGGAGGAGGGGGAGATAATCTGATGCTTGCCATGTTCAGTGCTCTGAGACTCATTTCTTGAAGAAAGTATTCTTGATATACAGCCAAGAAGCTTCTGTATAGGCTACAAACCTTTGGGGTTTCTTCTTTCTTACTCTTATATCAAGTTTTCCTATATAACTTCCACAGTTCTTTCCTATGTCCACTTTTGCTTGGAAGTTACTAGGCATTTGTGTATACATGCTAATTTCATTGGGTTTTGCATAGAATTTCTCTAATTCTTCATAGTGATCTTTTTGCAAATGTGTTTCACTGGCCCGTGCCCCATGAAATGCTTCTTGTTGTTTTTGAATACACACAAAACTAACTTCACAATTTTTTTTCAAGGAAAACCTATGATCTTTTAAAAAAAAAATCATCCCTTTATTTAGCTATAGCTTCCTTTTGGTCTTTTCGTTTCCCTTAGAACAATTACTATGACTCTGGTCTTCCAGTAGTATATCTAGTCACTAAACAAGGATTTCACATTTAAATTATCAACCACTAAGTTAATGTTCAAGGATGGTCTAAAGACTGTAGTATTACTCTTAGCATCTTCTGTCCCCTTTCCCAATATTCTGCTACTATCACTGTAGAAGCACAAGGGGACTGTACGTGATTGATAGCCATTTAAAAATTTTCTTAATATCATGAGTTCCCAAAATTAAAGAATTCGTCACCAAGTAGAAGGCTTACAAGTAATGAGCCTCTCAAAATTCAACTACAGGACTGTAGGAAAAAAGATAAAATCTGTTGCTGGCTCCATACTTGAAAACCTGTCTAATATAGCAGAACCTGCTAGAGCTTGAATTCTGTGCCATAGCCTTTTAGAATCTAAAGCCATCTCCATACAATAAAACATCAAACGATGGCTTTGTGGAAGCACCTTCTATAGTGTCTTGGAGATTACAAATTAGTCAAAGTACTATTGTTTCTAACTTTGGATTTAAGTAAGAACAAAGGACTTTAATTTCCCAACAAGAAAATCAAGAAATGAGAAGGAAAAGTCTCAAAATCACAGACACTATACTGCAATGCTTATTTTTTTGCAGTTGTTTAATTTTACAACAGACTCACTTCTTCATTCTGTCCTCACTTCTTAAAAAGTCCTGCATGGTCATCAATTGGAGAACAGGAAAAGCTATAGTACATGAAATCACAAGTCCAGTCCAAAAGAAAAAGAAACAACGAATATGAGAAACTGAGAGAAACATGAAAAGATTTGCAAGCACTTATATAGTACAAAATAAGGAGAACCAAAAATAAAACACACAATGACAAAAATGTAAATTAAAAGATAAATAAAAGGAAGGCAAACTCTAGGTAACTGAAAAACCAATAAACAACAGAGAAAATCAACAATGGTTTTCAACACTAGTTCCATAGCAGAGAAGTGGAGGGCAAATAAGACAATGTCGTATATTTCAATTTCAGTCACTATATCAAATGTTTTTTGCTTAATTACTCTTTGTCTAAAGGGAGGATTCAGTCTGGAGTGGGGGTGGGAGGAAGATGATTTTTCTCTCCAGAAACGATCATGATGTAAAGACAAAACACATAAATTAAAATTAATTTCATTTTGAGTTTCATGACATGCCTTGATAAAATTGGATAGCCTTAGATATAATGAAACTAGAATTAAGAAGCGTTGTATAGAATAAATTTGATATATTCTAAATTTCAGTGGAAGCAAGGAAAGAATCAATGCACATTTAGTGCTCTACGGTACAATACTTTTCTGAATTACAGATGGTTAATTTAAGTTCTTTAAGTTAATTGACTTTATTTCTCCAGTACATAAAGATCCATTCAGTACTTCATTAGTTCTTAAAGGAAGGATTTCTGCCATAGAAAATCTATCAAATAACTTTTGGAGTGCATTTCAGAGTTAAAGACCTTGAGCTAATACATTAGATTGGAAAGAACATCTTAGATGGTAAATAAAAACAAGGAAGATAAGATGAGAGGGATATTTTCCTGATGGTAATTATAGGAGACTCTAAGGTGAATTGAGAGCACCGGACTTCAGAGTCAAAACACTTAGACTGAGGTTCTAGTTCTCCCCCAAACTTGCTATGAAACCTTACATAAGTTACTTCCCTTCTCTGGATTGTTTTCTCATCTATAAAGTGAGGGAATTAGATTATCTTTAAAGATTCTAAGATTACAATGAATGTGTGTGTTTCACTAAGACTACCTGAGGTAGCACTATAATGTGAAGCTAGGAAAAGTAAAAATCACAGCCTAACAAATCTCCCTAAAGACTCCTGGTAAAAAGTTATACATTCTGACCACTAGGTAGCAGTAAATGCCCCAGGGCAGTTTTATTGTTACCTAGAAGAAAAACAGGTTGCTCATGTAGTAACCTGAGCTGGATGGGCTGAAAGTAGCATGCATGTAACTGCTCATGAACACAAGTTGTATTTTTTTAATGTAGGAAACAACTACATAAAAAATTAGCAAAGTATGCTGAGACTGATTGGGTATAAAATAATCTAGTTTAAAGCAAGGAAAACTTCCCAGAAAAGAGAAGCCTTGAACTAACATGAGAAAGGAAAGAATATAAAATGACAAGTAAAAGGAAGGAAATTATTCCATGGCCATGAAACACTCTGAATAAAGGGAAGACAAAGCAAGAGCCTGTCACATTCAACTTTGATAGAGCTAAGTATGAATGTTTAATGTAGTACATGATGAGAAGACAGATGCAGTAAACTAAGTGTAGTGCCTTAGTATACGAAGGAATATGAGGAGGCATGGAAAACAAACCTGGGCTTCACTGCAGAGGTTTTGGAATTGGTAAAGTAACAGCAACAGATTTATGTGTAAAATCATCAGAATCTAGAAAAATTCCACAGTAAGATTTACTAAAGGGGGGAGGGGGAAACCTACTGCGATAAAGGCTTATTTTAAAGGAAAATACCTCACTATTTTTATCTTAAATATATTTAAAAAAACAACATACTCCAAACCATGATAGCAGTATTCTGAAGTAGGATTTCACTGTAAACCTCTATGATGTATTCAAGAAAAGGTGAAATATCCCTTGAAAAGAAGGAAAACCAATTTCTCAAAGTCATTAGTTCCAGAGCTAGTAATCTGCTATAATTCTCATCTAGAAAAGGAGCAAATTTCTTCTAGAGGATGTGTTCCTTGTGATAATAGCAGAATTAACCAGGTCCTAACCTAAAGTCATAAGACATCTTCAGAACTCTGGCAGGATTGGCTGTTCTAAGAGGTATGCTATATCAGGTACATCACTGTTCTTAGGACCGAGTTCCACACACAGGCTGATTGTGCCTCCTGCTCAAGCTTACTCCCCAAAACAGCTTTTTCAGCTAGTCAAAACAAAATTATCTTTGCCCTACCAGAACTCTGTTTCCTGGACTTTCTGAAAAACTTGGAGAGCAATAAAGAAATAGTAATAGCAGCAGTAGTGGCAGCAAAGTGGCACAGTGGATAGAGCTGCTGGGTCTGAAGTCATGAAAACTCATCCCCCTGAGTTCAAATCCAGCTTCAGACACTCACTAGCTGTGTGACCCTAGGCAAGTAACTTAGTCCCATTTGCCTCAGTTTTCTCATCTGTAAAAATGAGCTGGAGAAGGAAACAGCAAACCACTCCTGTATCTATGCCAAGAAAACCCCAGGTGGGATCATGAAGAGTCAGGCACAAGTGAAACAACCAAATAACAACAAAGAGCAGCCGCAGTAATGCAGCAGCAGGAAGCATTTACAAAGCATTTTAAGGTTTACAGAGGATTTACTTTTAGTGTTTCCTTACTGTGTCCTCAGGGTCTTGGCCCAATCCCCATCATCCCAACAGCTAACACCGTGATCACTAACAACTCACCCCAAGTGGATACTCCCGACTGGAGAGGGGGTTGGCTGGGCAGGCCTGTATGGATCTTTAATTTCAAATGGCAATGGAAAAGATCAATGAATGCAGGTAGTTTAAAGACAAACGGAGTGCAGCGTTTGCACCTTCAAATACATCGAAGAGTGACTCCAACGAATGGCCTTTCCTCAGTCTCCAGCCTGGCCTCCCAGCAGTGTTTCTTGCCACGGACCAGATTCTTTCAGTTACAACCCTCACGTGACACTACACTACTTTGGTTTTCTTTCTAACTCAGATTCCTTTCTCTTTTTCATTTTTCTTGACTTCTAAACTGTGGGCCTTCCCAAGGGAGGTCTTCAGCTCTCTGCTCTAAGTACTCACTCTCAGTTTCAGCTTTCTTTTGTACATCGCATCTAAGCAGACATTTAAGCCCTGTCCATTCTTTCTTTGTAATATTTCTTATGTGTCTTTGATTATACAAGAATCAATCAACAAACTTTTATTAAGCATGCATATGCTGTCACACAGTGGGCCAGGTAATGGGGATAAAATTTAAAATTAAAACAATCCCTGTCCCTAAGAAGCTTATGGTCTACGTAGGGAAATGTAAACAAAATTAAATGCCAAACAACGACATAGAAAATACAAAGTAAAAACCACCTACCTGGACTCTCCTGGCTCCCATTCATCTTGTACAGTTGCCAAATTAATTTAATAGTGCTTTTATACTTTTACCATAGAATTAACATGTTCAATACTTCCAACGGTTCTCTACAGCCTGTACACTTAAATACAGTTAAGTCTTTATTCTGGCAACACAACTGACCTTTCTGATCTTATTTTCTACTACCACATGGACCCTTTCCATGTGCCAGGTTGGTCTATTCACTGTTTACTGAGCATTTTCCTGTGTTTCCCTCCCCGTTCCATACAACTGGAAACATCCTTCTTTCTCACCTGTTTTTCCAAATTCCACTCATCTTTTAACACTTAACTAGTTGTATGAATAACCAGAGGCAAATCATAACTTCTCTGAGCTTCAATTTGCTTATCTGTAAAAATATGGATAACAGGACCTACCTCAATACATTTTCTACAAATGAGTGTAAAGTGCCTTGAAAATTATATAACATATAATTTATATATCATAATATAATAAAATTATAATAACATCTATATGGCACTTTGGCTTGCAAAAGCCCACCCTCACACTTGTTTTTTGACTTTCTTAGCAGCCCAACACTTAAAGTACCTCGCATACAGTAGGCACTTAATAAATGCTTGTTGATTTATTTCACTGGATCCTCAAAACAACACAGTGAGTGAGGCAGGTGACATTATTCCTATTTTACAAATTAGGAAAGAGAGATTAAGAAGTTAAATAACTTGCTTAGGATCACAAAGGTAGTGTCCAAAAAGGATTCAAATTGGGTCTCCCTAATGCCAAGCCAAGTACCCAATCCACCATGAATATAGGCTATTATTCAAAGCCTAAATCATAATCTACGTACAAAATGAAAGGTTTCTTCAATCACTCCAGCTGGTATTCTTCCTCTAAACTTAAATCACATGCTGCCTTTATTTATTATTTAATTATTCGCATAGGTATGATTTACCTAATTGAGACTATAAAATCTACCTTACTGGGTGATAGCTTCCTCACCTATGAAAAAAAGCTCTTGATCTAGATCAGGGGTTCTTAATTTGGGATACATGGATCTTCAGGGGGCCTGTGAACTTGGATAGGAAAAAAAATTACCTCTATCTTCACTAACCTCTAAACCGAAATTTGGCATATCACATCAATTACCTAAAAACATTATTCTGAAGATGTATCCATAAACTGTCAGACTGCCAAAAGGGTTCAAAAGTCACAAGACAAAAGAGGTTAAGAACCCCTGCTTAGGTATCTCCAAGAAGTCATTCCAGCTTTAAATTCTATGGTTACATTTAACTACTGAAGTGCTCCAAAGGGGCTAGCAGGGTGCTGTGAGCAGAGCTGGCACACATGGTAGACCAGAAGTCCCAGCAAGGTCCAATGGAGCTATCATAGACAAAAATGAGCTATGTTGTGCCTTGTCCCATTAAGCATCCCTGAAATTGCCCATGTTTGGGTAACTCAGGCACTGTACTATTCAATTCCCCTTATAAGGATAATGGTCACCTGTGCTGCAATGTTCCATCCCTAGTGGGCTACTCCTTGGTGTTATGAACCAATTGATAACCTTATGCAGACTCATGCTACTCACTACATCAAAAGCTTCCACACTGGGCCCCCTCAGCCAAAGAGAACTAAGGACTGATACCAAGGCCCCTCTGAGTTGGCACAAGTTTTATCATCTGTGCTGCTGTCTATTATACAATTCAGGAGTCCTAGGATCAAAGGGTAATTGTACAACAGAAGTAGTACATGTCCTTAGAGGTATCTTTTGTCCAATGAACAACTGATGCAACACATTAGTAAGTGAAGGTGGTATTATATTCCTTGACTCAGGCCTTATCCCTGAGAGGATAATGGCCTATTCAATATGGCACATAAAATATTGCTTAATTAACACAATTACTTCGTTATATTTAAGCCTAGACACGTTCACTTGTGGACAGTGTTATCAGCAGGCCTTTACAACCCTGAACTGAAATCAACTGCTTATTAGTTACCTTCTTTATATAAAGCAAAAATCTTATTTCATAAATATTAAGAACCACAACATACAAGAGAGGAAATGGTTCAGTAAAATAAGTACTAGATTTGGAGGCTGAAGACCTAGGTTTGACTCTGAATTCTGTGACTTATTAATGGCATAATCCTGGATAAATAATACCCTGTCTGTAAAATGGGGATAATGTTTTCATTACCAACTTCAAAGGTTAAGAGGATCAAATAAGAATGCATAGTTTTTTGTAAGCCTTAGAGCGTCACTTATTACTACTATATAAGAGTAATACATGCTCTATACAGTTCTTCAAATCCAATGTGCTTAATAAATGCTTAACTTTTAAAATAAACATCTTATAATTGAAAGCTAGTTAGTTTCTAATCATTATGACAGAGTGCAATTTTTGTTCAATAACTACAACCATAGATGGTACATGGAAAATCCAAGTATGTATGTCTGTTACAGCAGCTGTGTCACAGGTCATAGATTCACTCAGCTGGATAGAACCTCATAGACCACAGGTCTAGTACAACCCTGCCTTGTACATATAAAATCATTTACTTTCATCAGAATGAATACTTAGAATTTCTTAACTCTAAATTAGCCAACTAACCCTCTGACTCACTACAGTTCTAAGTGTCAGTGGAGCAATAATGGAATTCTTCTCCAAATCACCTTTCTTGGTGGATAAACAAGAATGTAAGAAGGAAGAGTTGTAGCACTGGCTTAATATGTAGGCCTCAATCGTCCTGCTGCCTACAGACTTTAGAAATTAGTCAAACAAAGAAAAGATGAAGTAAAAAGAAACTGAAAGCAAGACAGCACTACAGGTACACCTAGACTGTATCCATTGGAAGGATAACTTCTGGAGCATTCCCTCTTCACAGCCATAAAAAACTAGTTTACTAGTTGTAAAGGAGTGGAGATTACATAGGCAGAAATCTTTGACTGACCGCAAATACTCTCTATACATTTACTTTTACTTACAAAGATTTTTGTAAAAAACATTGTTTCAACCAGCATCTGCCCTCAATACTTTATATTTACAAGGTTTATTTGAGTTTTCATATATATTTTAAATTAGAGGCAAGTGGAAGCATAATTACAAAGATACTACATGAATACTGCTTTCTTTTCAATAAACTGTGAGAATTTCAAACTAAAACTCAATTTTCTCTTTTCCTGATTTGTAGCATTTCTGATCCAAAAGTGACCACTTACCTCGACAAGCCTCTTCAAAATCTTGAGTTATGTCTACCCAATTTGCACTTGCACTGTTCTTTTCCATCTTTTCAGGTATACTGAGTTCCCATCCCGAATCATCGTCTTCTATGGAAGCTTTCATAACCATTTTCCCTGTAAAGCACGTCAAAATGAAAATTAACAGCTTTCAGTATGCCACAACACGCAAGTATCTACACAACTGTTCACTGTATTAAATTATTAGAGGAAGGAGTTACCGGTCAGAAAACCCAGGCTCTACCACTTGCTTACTGTGTGACCTTGGACAAATCTTTAGTGAGCTAAGGTCCCTTTCTATGACTTTACTCATACCTTTAACATTCTAGGTTTTTCTCAACTTTCTACGATTTTAACTCATACCTCACACTAGCAGAATACTAGAAATGGAAGTGATTTTGTAGATCATCCATTCCAAGTCATTCATTTTACAAAGAAAGACAACCCAAAGCCAAAGAAGTTCCAACAGTAATTTGGGATTGGTCCGGTCCGGGCACCAAGTCCAACTCTGCGAAGTGTCCTCCTGCAACCTCATTCTGAGAGTGTGCCCCTGGCTGGAGGGCCGGGCACATACCTCCCGGTACAGGTCGGAGGCCAAGGGCATGCATGGCACCCAGGTTTGGGCAAAGTGACCCTGCCAAGGTCCACTCCCGGAAGGCTCATTATGGATTCTACAGACAGCCTGGGGGGACGGAGACCAATCAACCCCAGGGTGACTGCCCGTCGGAGACACAAGACAACAAACAGACTGGAGGCCGCTGCTGGTTCTGACGGATGCAGCTGGGGTGCTCTTAACTTTGGGAGCTGGAGGCCTTCCGTCCTCCTCCGGACCCCCCATCCCCCAAGGCAGGACCCGGGCTGCTGGGCACACCGCCTGGCCAGGCGGCCCGAGGGGGCACCCACACCGCCGCTGCCGGGCTCCCCGCCCGCCCCTGCCCTCCCCAAGCGGGGTCGCGTCCGCGCCGCCCGTGCCTCGGGGGCACCCCGGGTCGGGCCGGGCCCCCTGTCCCCGGCTCCGACCCCCTGTCCCCGGCTCCGACCGCAGGAGAGGCACGCGGAGGGGCAGGCGGGGCGAGGACGGCGTTGCCTAGCTTCCGCCAGGGGTGACACCGGGAGGGCGGGCGGGGCGGGGCCGGACCGCCCTGGGCCCCTACCTGGGGCGAGGCGGGCCAGGGGCCGCAGGGTGACCCGCCGGCTCCGAGGGTCCCCCGCACCACGGCGCTCCGCGCCACCGCCGCGACGCCCCGAAAAGCGGAGCAGGGGCTCTCGGGGCTGCCCTGCGACCGTCCCTACCGACTAGCTCGGCGGCGCCCCTACCGCCGCGCACCGCGCCGCCGCCGCTGCCGACCTCGGGAATAACGTCGCCGCCACGGCCGCCCCCTCCCCGAGCAGACCAGCCCGGCCCGGCCCGGCCGCGTGCGCGCATGCGCGCATGCGTACGCCCAGTTCATGGGACCCCGCCCCCCTCTGACTTCCAGGGGCCCGGCTCACCGCGCCACGCACGCGCACACATGCACGCACCCGCACCTACTCATGCACATATTACATACACACACAGGCACACGCACATTCTCCTACACCCCACTCCCCTCCCCGGTCTCGGCTAGGGAGCCTTCAATTCTCGCGTAAGAAAGAGAATCTCGCGATAGCAGCTTATTCGTTTCCTCCTCGGTCCTCCCTTCCCTCTCCGTCCCCGGCCCAGCCGAGAGGAGGTGAAGTGGGCGGGCTCAAAGAGATGGGCGTGGCCGTACGTCCGCACGTGCGCGCGTTGTGGGGGCGGGGCTCCGGCTCTGGCGCCGCTGCGCTCGTGGGTCCTGTCAGCCCCGCCGGGGTGCACGTGCTGAGGTGCTTCCCGTCCGCTCTGTGTGCCCGCTCTCCCCTCCCCCCATTCCGCAGCCTCGCTCCCGGGCCTGCTCAGCCCGGCTCGCTCCGTCCCTGGCCCCTCCCCATTCCCCAGTGACTCTCAGGGCCGCGGTTCAAGTGCGTTCAAAACAAAGGCGGGTCTAAGACTGGTGTGACCCCCGTGAGCAGCCTGGATGGCCCTAACAGACCTGCTGCAGCGTATGGCTCCTCCTGGGCGCTTAATACACGTTTACGGATGGTCCCATGGAGCCAACCCTCGTACTTCCTTCTCTAGACATGCTGGAGGCTTTGTAGGAAAAACAAACAAAAGCCGGCCTCGCAGACCCCCGTGCTGGAACCCCGGGCTAGGAGGGAGGCGTCGTGATCCGGGCACACAGGACTTCTGGGACCGCCTGCCTGGTCCTCACCTCCCGAGTGCCACGTGTGCGGAGTTGTCATCCCTACTGATCCAGCCGCTCTTCCAGGAGCCAGCCACCGGGTGTTTGCCCTGGCTGTCCCCCGGACGAGCCTGCTCCCTGGCTTCCCTTAAACCTGGACTAAAATCCCGCCTTCTGTCAGAAGCCTTCCCTGGCCTCTCCTAACTATATATACCGCCCTCTCCCTGTTAATTATCCCTATGTATCCCGTACACAACTTGCTTTGCACATAGGTGCTGGCCTTTGCCTCCTGCCCCCGTTAATCTTTAAGCTCCGCTGTCTTTTGTTTCTTTTTATATCCCCAGTTCTTGGTACATAGTAGGTGCTTGATAAGTGTGAAGAGAATAGTGGGAGACCTTGGGAGTCAGAAAAGCCAAGGTTCACAAGATCCCAAAAACAGAGCCCCCCCCCCCAAAGTTAAGTGACTTGTCCAGAGTGACACCTGCAGCAAGTGACGGTGAGTGAACAACTGATTTAAACACGTGTTCTCTGACTCCAGCTCTAGCGCTGTCCACTGTACCTGGCTGCCCAGCTCCTGCTCTGACACGTGCTGCTTGTGTGACTGTGGACAAGTCACCGCAGCTCGGTGTCTCAGGCAGCTCCCCAAGAGTGTAAGCTGCAGGGAAGAGCTGGGTAGAGGGGATGAACCCCCAAGAGTTTCCTAAACTGGTGAACTCCTACATCTGAACAAAAACAAACCGACACACTTCAGAAAGGAGAACTTCATAATCACGAAGGGGTGACACACATACTTGTGAAACAAATCGTTTTTAATTTCCTTTTTGGACATCATTGAAGAATTGCCCTGTAGTCAACTAGCTGTCACTTTATACTAACAAACATAGCCCGCTGTTTGGAATACTTCTGCGAGTTAAGAGTTTAGGCAGCAGGCTCACAGTATTTCTAAGTAACAAAGTAACACCATATAAAATAAAAATAAACGTTCCCCTATTTTTTATGATGTTTCAAGTCCAATGTAACATAAATTATATAACCTTAGGTATCAGCGTACTGTTTAGTTAAGTGTTACCACTTTCTACTGGCAAATGTAGCCTGCTGTTCCTATTTCTAACATTTTTAAGTAACAGAGTAAAATTTTACATAATGTAAAAATAAGCTTTCCCCTATCTTTTATGATAAAATGTAAAATAAAATACAAGACATTAGGTGACAACACACCATTTAGTTGGGTTATCATGCCAAATCAGATCTCCAGATTTCCCTTTAGTATCTGTTGCTAAGCTTTGCATATATAAAATGTAAGCACAAAATAGTAAAGTTTTGATGATTGTCCAGAAGGCCAGGGTTAAGATAAAAAGGTCAAGGGCCCAGCCTATCTAGGAATCAAAAAGGATAAAGAGACAGTGTATCAAGGGAAAGCCTCACTACTACAAATTATTTTGACAAAAAAAGAAAATCACAAGAAATGACTCAATAAGGGAATTGTAAATGTTGTATTCTATTTTTTTTATGGCTTCAATTAATGGGGACCTGAAAATGACATCTGACAAGTACTTGGGTTTCTTTAATTAAAGAGAGCTGATTGTTAAATTATCAAAGTAAACACTGATACTTCGGAAGCCTTCATGCTATAAATCAAGGCTTGATTACTTTTGTCCAGACTTTAAAGAGTGATAGAGAAAATGGTAATAATGTTAATGTTTAAAATTAAACTTAAAAGCATGTCATGTGTTTTCAGAGAGAAACATTTACCAATACACTCCTCTATTAATGGTATATAGTAGGATTAAGTTCTGCCGCAAACACGAAACTTCTTAGCCATCAACAGACAGACTTCTGTAGGTAAGGGAAACAGAGTTACCTGCTTTCCTCGAATCATGCAAGAATTCCAATATTTCAAATTCCAAATCAGCAAGGAGAAAAGAAGAAGAAGGTAATTAAAATAAATGTATATCCTTCAATCTGTTGGTACCTGGGTTTCAGACGTTCAGGTACCAAAATGTCTTCTTACGGCTGATAAGAAGCAATGAAATCACTGAAAATAAAAATAAAAATGTGAAAACTTGAAGAGACCTTAGAGATCATCAAATACACTTTATTTTACAGATGATGGAGTAAGCCCAGAGATAAGATCACACAACTAATTGGTGGCAGAGCTAGAGTTGTAACACTATTTTCCTGTTCCCTAGAATGAGCATGCTTTTATTAATCAGGCATAAGAAACAATTAGTTCAAAGTAAAGGCATTTAATGAACTAGTATAGTAGGAAAAGAAGTGATTACAAAATAACAAAGCAGATAGTTTTGATTTCATGAAACTGAAAAGCTTTTCCATTAACAAAATCAGTGTAACTAGCATTAGAAGCAAAAGTGTCAATTGGGAAAAATTGTCTTTACCTCAAATATCTCTACTAAAAATACAGTATCAAAGATATATAGAAAGGAACACAACTATATTTAGATCACAGGCTTATGGGAAAAAGTCAAAACTTCACTATGTCCCTTGATTCTCATTGCCTGCACTTTAAGAGACAACTAAAAATAAACTCATGGGATAAGACAGTTCTTTCCCTGATGGAGCTGCTTCCATGTCACAAATTGCCTGTGACTCTTTTGGATTCTATGGCCTAACCCAAGAGTTGGCAGACTATTGCAACTTATGGTTCAAGGGTCAAATCGGGCAAACTGACTATTTTTGCACTGCCTGTAAGCTGAGTGGTTTTTACAATTATAAATACAGTAAACTGTATTTTAAAATGTAAAAACCATTATTAGCTGACCAGGCTGAATGTGAGTTGTAGTTTGCAATCCCGTGGCCTCTGTTTGGTTTTCCTAATTACTTTTTATTGCTTGCTTTGATAAACATGCCTATTTGCTATATTTTTTAATGTAATAAATGTTTGATGAGAAAAGAAACTAAACCAGCTCAGATTAAGTATTAACCTCCAGGTCTGGGGCAAAACTATTTCCCCCAGGAATGACCATGGAAAGTAACTTTTATTCTAAGTCCCAAAAGAATAATACCCTTTCAAATATCTAAGATGTAATAAATAGATAGAATTTTAGCACAATATCCCTTTCAAAGATAGAACAAGGAGTAAGAGCTTAGTAGGCTGTCCACCTACCACCTATAAAGGTGAAAATCCAGATTTTTAGGAGAAAGGGATGGGGCATCTCCATATCCATCTATATATTCCTATTATATATGATCCATCCAATCTTTTGTTACATGGCTCATTGTTACAAAAATTACAAACTATAAATCACCATTCGAAAGACAGCTATAAATTATTAGTAGTAAGAAGAATGCAATAAAAACTCTGAGATTTTACCTTACCTTCAGCAGACACACAAAGATAATAGAACATGGAATAAGAAGGGAAGTTGGTCCAGACCAACTGGTTTCTCTTACTAGTACTTAATCACAGATGATGAGGTGTCATTGTCTTAATGAGGTGTGAATATCTTTCTGATTGTGTCTGAAGGGTTAGAAATTGACCATACTCCTTAAGGCCCAGAGCTCAGATGTTCTAAGAGGTCATCCAGACTAGAAGTGGAAGAGATCTTTGTACTTATATCAGAGGATGAAGGGATGTTAATTATCCCTCACTCTCATTACCTGCTCATTATCTGCTAGGAGATGTCATACCCATCAGGGAGCAGAGACGTACTCTCCAGGGAGACACAGATAAAAAAAGAGACAATGCTCAAGTAGCTTCAAGAAACAGTCCTTCTGGCAGGAAAGAAGAAACTTGGCTAAGGATTCAAGAGAAAGCTAGCCCTAGCAATTGAGATTAGAGCATCGGAGAGGAGTCCAGGCGAGCAACCAGAGTAGTTGAAGCTTCATGAAGACTCCATGAGGAGGGAAAGGGGCACTGAAGTCTTGCAGTTCCAGAGATATGAGTTGTCCATAGCTACATGGATTTCCTATGTGTGTGCTTTACTTCCTTCCTTCCTTCCTTTCTCCCTCCCTCCCTTCCTTCCTTCCTTCCTTCCTTCCTTCCCTCCTTCTTTCTTTCTTTCTTTCTTTCTTTCTTTCTTTCTTTCTTTCTTTCTTTCTTTCTTTCTTTCTTTCTTTCTTCCTTCCTTCCTTCCCTCCTTCTTTCTTTCTTTCCTTCCTTCTTTCTTTCTTTCTTTCTTTCTTTCTTTCTTTTTCTTTCTTTCTTTCCTTCTTTCTTTCCTTCCTTCTTTCTTTCTTTCTTTCTTTCTTTCTTTCTTTCTTTCTTTCTTTCTTTCTTTCTTTCTTTCTTTTTCTTTCACAAAACCTTAAACCCAATTCACTCTGAAGCTCATAGATTGGACCACAATAGGTCCCTGTCCAAGCTCCATTTAAAGACTGTATTTTGGGCCCACCTTGCTTAGATTAACTGTCAGTGGTAACTTTTTCCTTGGAATAGCAACCCTGAGGGTCTTCTCCCCTTGCCCCCCTTGATTTTTTTCCTAATTAAAGGGGCCATCCTTTGACTCATTTCTTAAAGTGGCCTATTTACTGAATAGGAATTACCTCACTCAAAGTGAGAACCTGAAAAGGCCTTAGCCTAAAAGGGCCAGACTCTCCCATCACACCCTGGGCCATCTCCAGTCATCCTGATGAATATCTGGCCACTGGACTCACATGTCTCTGGAGGAGAAAGTGAGTGTGGTGACCTTGCACAGCCCTCTCTCACTCAAATCAAACTCAACTGCAAGTCATGTCATCAATTCCCTGATGTCATGATCCTTTTCAAAACTGAAGGACAAACACAACACCACAACACAACTTCCACTGTACTCTGATTCTGTGTCCACTGTTTGTACAGAAACTACGTACATTTATGGGAAAGCATGACCCCAGACTAAAAGGGGAAGTGCTGCCCTTACTATTGCAGTATTACTATTATTCTTCCTTTACAATAAACTGAGTCTGTTATCATGATTATTAATGAAAAACATGCCAATGGAGTCCCACAGACTACATCTTACAAACTGAGAATAGAATCCACACTATGAAGAACTGATCCCACTTAATGCCTTGTTAAAACATTAACAACTTACCTATATTACATCCTGGCTAGGGAAAAGGGAGATCAGCCAGCAGGGTTTAGCTTTCCCTCTTATAGTGGTGTAACATGTGACTGACCAATGAGTCCAGCCCTCATGAGCATGTGCTAACATATGCTAACACAATATTTAGGTGCACTTGAAAATGTGCAGGTATTGTTTCTGGTCTGCTTACCCCATGAAGAGGAGCCTTTTGATTGGCTGCTGAACTGGAACTGGAAAAGTATTCAAATGACACTAAATCATCAAAGTGGTTTTTTTGCTTGGCTGCATTTCAGTAAGGAAGACATGCTGTAAGCCTCTGGTTGGGGAGAGGATGTTAAGTCTTTCCCACCCATTGTGCGATGTGACTTTTGAATACAGGATCCTGTCCTTCTTATTTCTTTGCATTTATCCTTTTTTGATTTTAAGCAAAGGAATATGGGATATAAGCAAGGAATATGACCTTTTGAGCTTTGAAAAGTTGAACTTAGTTCTAGAAGTCTGTACAATGGGTTTGAGGGGGTACAGGCCCAAGCTAAAACCTTCACCCTTTACCCCAAAAGGGTCCTATTTGTCCATAGGCCCTGGAAAACCCCTTAAATCTTCCCACTAGATTCAGCTTTTCACATCCAAATCTGTTACCCTTAAACTAACCTAGCCCTCAATTGTCTGTTACCTCTGAATTGCCTCTGACTACTTCCCATCCTTGACCAAAATCCCATTTTCTTGGTTTCTGCTGTCTAACTTCTAGTCACCTCACCTACTGGCCACTCCCATCAAGGCCCTCCCTAAACCCCTCGTCTAGTTACCCCAGACTACTTGGTGAATCCTAGTTCCCTCTCATAATCTTTCTATATATAAGATCCATCTTGCCTCCATGAAAATGCTCAGATTCACTCTAGCTCAGATTCTATCTGGTCTGCTTGTACAAGTGTCACAAACTATTTCTTAAGAGTCTGACCAATATGGGGAAATCTCAAATAAACTTTGTTTTTCTTTGTCTGAAAGAAGGCTTGAGTCAAATTCATTTGGTCAGGACCTGACATTTTGATATTTTGGAGTCCTGAGTACCCCTAAACCTCAACAGGTCCATGCCAGAACTTGTTGTAGGTTAGGCATGGGTGAGTTGGCAGCTAAGGTTTTTAAGAACAACTTGTTTGACCCAGCCCAGAGGTAGGAAGTGACAGCAATTTATCTATCAGACATGCCACATTTGGAAGTAATCATGGTAGAGGCAAATGTATTTTAACAAATGCTTTAAGTATGAACTCATTCTTCCCAGTGCCTGAGGTGATTTGTGGGAAGAGTATGACCCCTTGATTCAGCAAGGAAATGCTTTGTAACACTTGTTCCTGGTATATCTTTGCAATAAAGATCCATTTGTAAAAGCTAATTGATGATAATTGATTAAATGATAAATAAAGTGTTAGTCTCTATAGGATATTAATGTTATAAAGGAGCTATGAACTATAACAGGCAGTTAATATTGAGAAAGAACAAACAAGAATGGGGGTTCAAACTGATAGTTTTAAAAAAAATTCAACATGACCCCTCATGGACCCCTTGGACCCCTGAAGGGATAATGTAACCTCTCTCTAGGAGACAAAAGAAGTTCTTGAGAGTGGGAATCCAGGGAGAAGGAGCCCAGTATGTCTATAGGCTACATTCAGTGATGTACTGATAAATGTTTTACAACTAACTCTCCAGAAAAAAAGGAGTATGTACCACACACTTATTACAACAACAACCACAGCTAACATTTATATTGTGTTTGTCCTTCATTCTCAAAGAGAACCATGACATCAAGATGATGACATGACTTGCAGTTGACTTTGACTGGAGTGAGGGAGGGCTGTGCAAGGTCACCAACCTCACTTTCTTCTCCTGAGCCATCTGGGTCCAGTGACCTGATATTCATCAGGACGACTAGAGATGGCCCAGGATGCAATAACATTTATATAGTGCTTATGATATACACTATGCGAAGCACTTTTATAATTATTATCTTATTTAATCAATATCTTATTTTAAGTTTAGTCTTCATTATTAACATTTTCTCCACTTTCTAAATGAAGCCTAGAACATTAACAAAAACAACAAGTCAAGCATTTGTAGCATTTACCAATTCCCAAGATAAGAATGCTCACACTAAGAATTTAACAATTGGTTCTCTGAAGTAGATTCAAGCTGGTTCCAATACAACCTTGGCTGGAAATGATATGTGGAAATAATCAAGGTTGAAGAAGTTGTAGAAAGATGGCTCTCTAATACACTATTGGTGAAACTTTTAGTTGGTCCAACCATTCTGGAAAAGAATCTAGACGTATGCTAAGAAAGTGACTAAGATTTCTATACCTTTTGACCCTTATTGCTAAGAATTTACCCTCAAGAAGATAGAGACCTAAGTCCTACATACACAAAGATAGTTACACCTACACTTTTTGTACTAGAAAAGAAATAGAAACAAAGCTACTCATCAATTGGGGAATGGCCAGACAAAGCCATACATCAATATAATAGAATATTCTGTAAGAAATAATATAAAGAATAAAAGAAGTATAGAAAGGCTTGTATGAACAAATATAAAGTGAAGTAATCAAAAACCAGAGAGAAAGAGATATGCAGTGATTATAACAATGTAAACAGAACAGCAAATGAATTATATAACTGTAGTGATCAAATTTGGCCCCAAAGAAGAGAGGAGAAAATTTACCTCCTTAATATCTTTGCATAGATGAGGGATTATGAATGTGGAATATTGCATAAACTGTCAGGCTTGACTGACACATTGATTAGTTATGTTAACATAACAGATGATTCTCTGGGGATGTGAGTGAGAAAGCTTATTTAAAGATGAAATTGGTGTAAAAAACAAACAATAACAATAAACATTTTAAAAAAGAAATAAAATAGTAAGAAAAGCAAAATAAGAACATGTTTCCCACAAGCCTGGGGCATATTTTTCTACAAATACATACACATATGTATATGTGTGTATATTTATATATCTATATCTGTATCGGTATCTATATCTATCTATCTATGTATCATCAGTAGAAAGAATAGACACAGTTAGGAAATATACAGAGAGGGGTATACACATAAGGAATATATATGGCCAAGGTACACATGTGGAAAGGCATCTCATACCTCTGACAATGACTTTCCTTGCTTCTTTTTAAGTACCACTTAAAATCCCATCTTTTATAGACTTTCCCAACTCTCTTAATTCTAGTGCCTTTCCTCCATTAAATATTTACTATATATTATTTCTTTCTATCTCCTTTAATCTTTTTTTCAGCATACTAAGTGGTGATGAATATTGTTTAGAGGGCATTTGAAAACACAAAGACATAGAAGCAGCTATAAAATGAATAGCTGGGATTGGATTGTGTTATTTGTATTTCTTCCAAAGGCAATCAACAAATGCATAGATATTAAGTGCAAATTTGTTTCTCTGCTGGAAGAAAAGGTAGAAGAGCTAGAGAAAGGTTCTTCTATTTTCTGATTTGTTGGAAAAGAGAAAGTCTTCCTTACGTATAGGAAATAAATTAGATGAAAAAGTGAAGAGGAAACAACATTTTGAGGAAGTATATAGTAATCCTAATGTGTTTAGGAGTTAAAATACGGAATAGTCTAGAGAGTTGAGGTCACATAGTTAGCTTTTCCTTGGTATGGTAGATTTGGACTATCCGAAGAAGTAGGTTATTTCATTCTCCAGGTGATAAGAAACACAGATTTCATGATGAAGAAGGACATTTGTAACTGGTCACAGGAAGATACACTCCAATCCCTTCTCCACTTAGCTGTCAAAGTGATCTTCCTAAAGCAAATCTGACCATATGATCTCCCTTACTCAATAAACCCCATTGGCTCTCTATCACCTCCAGGATCAAATATAAAATCCTCTGTTTGGAGTTCAAAGCCTTTCATAACTTGGTTAACCCCACCAATTCCAGTCTTTTTATATCTTATATCCCTGCCCTCATGTGTTCTTCAAACCAATGATTCAGGTTTTCTTGTTCTTCCTAGAACAAGACATTCCATATCCTGACAGTGCATTTTCAATAGTTCTCCATGCCTGAATGGTCTCCCTCCTTATCTCTACCTTTTGTTATCTTGAATAGCAACAGACCAAATCCTCTGACACTGGCATATTTGGGAAGCTAGCAGGAACAAAATTTTGGATCTAAGTTTATGGACAGTGGCTAGAGCAATTTGGATGGAACAGGTTTGTCCAAGCAAGTAATAGGTCTGGAGGGTTCCTCACTATAGACTTGGTATAATGAAGTATCTATATCTATAAATAGATAAAAATATACATAGATATTTATAGATATCTGTATCTATCTGTCTTTCTATCTATCCATTCATCTATCTATATCCTAAAAGAATATTTACAGGGTTTTTTTTTGTTTATGAGAATCTCAAATATTCATAGTTATGAGAAGATCCAAATGTTATTTCTTTAAAGAAAAAAAAAATTTGGTTACTCAAAACAGGGGCAGAGAATTGCTATATATATGTGTATAATTAAGGCAATGATTTAGAACAAAAGATTGAGGTAGAAGGTGATAGACTTTTGTTCCTTGACTTTTTCCCTCCCTTATATTTGCAAGAATGCCAAAGATAACTGGACCTAGGGGAAATGAAGTTTCCTAACACCCACAAAACTCTTGTGGGAATTCTTTGGGAGATTTCTTGTCTGTGCAATAATTTGGGGTGCGGGATCTCCATAAGGGATCAGAGATACAGGAACTTTCTAATTTTGAGTTAGGTAAACACTTAGAACAAAGATCTTACCCATGGTAAGAGTGAGAAAATGGCCCAGAGACTGCCTGTAGGCATGACTTAGCTAGTTGGCTATTCTGTATTTTAAAAAATGTTGTCCCTTGGTTGCAAAGACTGTTTTGGAAACAAACAAACAAATGCTAACCACAACCCAAGCCTGGAAAAAAAATATATATACATATAAACACACAGACACACATATGTACTTAGATTTGTGTATTCTATATTTTTATCAACTCAAGAAGCTCTGTAGACATGGATTAATATGCCTTAGGTATTTTAAGAAGAATATATTGTGTACTTTATGTGGTTACTAATTTCTTAATCCTAATGATACCCTTGTGAGTTTAGCAGGAAGCATGTATTGTTATCCTCAATACGCAGGGAACACAACTGAAACAGAGAGAGGTACTGATATTAGGTCACAATATTGCAAAGCTGTCCTAGGCTAAAGATTTGCTTTTGCATTTAGATGGATATGTGCTGCATTACCTAGTTAGACTATGTTTACTACAGTGTTTCTGCAGAGGAGAATGAAATAATGTAGAACCTCTCATGTTTTCTTTGGAACATGATTTTTTTTAAAAAAAGATTACCACTATAATAATACCATAATTATAATACCCCACATTTTTGTAGCAAGTACTCTCTACCCTTAATCTCCCAGAGCCAGGACAGCTATCTGCTCTCCTCTGGGTTTTAGGGATGCCCTTGAGGTTTAGGGTATCTTTTTTTTTTCTAACATCTATAGTGTGACTTGAAGGCAAGCAAGATTTGACAGCTCTAGCATCTCCTCTCTCTACTCACTTTCAAGGGAGACTTTGATTACTGCAAGGAGGGGAAGCAAGAGGCTGGGGCCAAAGACTGACCATTCAGAAAGAGGGAGGTACTGGGCTAAATATTTTTAGTCTAGGGAATCTAGATTTTTAGATTCATACTAAACTGATCACTTTTCCTTAACTGAGAAGGGCCCGAATTTTTAAATTTTTTTCCAACAAATGCCAGTTCCTCAAAGAACACACAGAGCAAAATGCAAAGAAACTCAATCATCCAACTCAATAGCATAACAGAAATTAGAGAAAATATACATAGAATATATACCAGACAATACAGAATGAAGGAGTTCTTCCACTGGGAGTGAAGTAAATTTAACTCAATAAAGAGAAAATACTAGATATTACCCAAGGAGAAAATTCCCTGAAGTCTCTAGTGTAACAAGCAGGGTGCAGGGACATGATAACTGCCATCTCTTCTCACATTAGCTTCTACCCAGATTCTTTCTCTCACTTCAGCAACCCAAAGAGAGGTTGGCATAGCACATCTTTTCTTGAAGTAGGAAACTAGAAGAAACCAGGGTCTTTCTTCTCTATCATTCTCATCAACTCCTCATATAGGTAAGAAACGTTGATCTCCACTAAAGAGAAGATGGCTTTTGGGGCTCAGGTTATACACTACTGACCTGAGGTCTCTTCTGCCTGGGGAGCTGCATCAGTGGTACATTGCAAATGCTTACAGGAAGTAGGCTTATTTCCTCTTACTTCCCAACATAAGCCCTTCACTCCAGCTAGACTGGACTCAACTCTTGCTTAATTATTTTTACTCCATTAAAATACATATTTATTATGAACCACCTCTTTGACTTGATATTTCCTATTATGGCAATGAGAAGAAATATTCCAGACTTTTCCATCAAGGGTAGTGGGAATCACCATTCTTGGACCCTGATATCACAGTTTCTGAAGAGCTTACAGAGGAGATAGAAATGGTGTTATTCTCTTATAAGAGATCAAAGATAGGGGATTGGATTAAGTACATATAGAGAACACCCCTGATGAAGGTGATACATTTGTGAAAGCTCTGAATGGTTAACTTACAAGGCATCTAAAGGACAGGAAGATACCAAGTGCAAGGAGAAAATAATTTATGGATATATATTAAATATATATATTAAAAAAAGATGACTCAGAGTACATCAATAACTCCTGACCTACAGTCCTACACTCTCATCTATTTGATATCTTTCTCAGAGTTATCCACACATAAATTGAGGGCATCATCAATGAGGGTATTAGTAGGGAACAAGCAGATTTTCACCCTGATATTCAACAATGGAGCATATCTTTACAATCTCACAATTAGCTGAAAGACTTAGTGAGCACAAGATCCTATCATGTTTATTGTTTGTTGATTATAAAACAGAAGAAAAAACAACCCCTGTGATTTTTAAGATCTTTTACAGAAAGGTCTTCCAGGATTCCCTGGAGGATATCGCAACATGAATAAACCTGTTCAGCAAACCTCTGATCATGAATATCAAGTAAGACATAAAACAGGGAGATGATGGTTGCCAGTTATTCATCACCAAAATGGAGGAGATCCAGCCCACAGCCCAGGTCAAGAAGAGATTCCCTCTGGATAGCAAGGTTCTCCAGATGTTCCTATTTGTAGATGACATTGTACTGATCATATCAAGACCTAGAACATTGCAGAGTCTCCTGGAAGAGATCAATGGCCACTTAAAGGTGTTAGTCCTGTCCATCCACATAAAAAAGACCAAGTGGATAAAGAATATCTATTGCCCACATTTTAATGTTTATTTGTATGGCCGATATCATGTATATCTGGGACCAGAACTGACAAGAGAAAAACAGGCTGGTTTGCTTTGGGGAAATCATACACCTCTTTTACTTTCCCAAAGCTTGAAAGCAAAGGTCTATCCTTTCAATTCTAACATTTTACTAGGGTTTCTAATGGGCAGCAAAACATGAGCATCCAATAGAGGGCAATAAAAAAAGGTGCTTAATTGGTGTGAGCAGGCTACAACATCTGACCAATAAGAAACTCCAAAGAAGAATAAGAGGAAAGGATGTCCTCAAGGAACACTATGATAGGATACTGGTTGTCATGTGGCAAGCGTAAGAGACAAAAAGTATGATAGTTATAATAGCTAGAACTACATAGCGCTTTAAGGTTTGCAAAAGGGTTTACATATCATTTCATTGGATCCTCACAACAATCCTGTGAATCAAGTATTGTCATTATCCCCATTTTACCGATGAGTAAACTGAGGCAGAGGTTAAGTCATTTGCTCGGGGTCACACAGCTAATAAGTATCTGAGGCAGGATTTGAACTCAGGTTTTCCTGACTCCAAGTCTAGCACTCCATTCATTTTATCACCTAGCTGCCCAACCTCACCGTGTACAACCAGAATGGTCCATTGGTCATCTCAGGAAAATGATGTCAGGAAAAAGAGAGGAAGGTCTCTCGCATGTTGAGTGGACCTCCTGTGACAAACTTCTGGGATGATATAGACAAAAGTCATTTAAGATGGGCAGTTATGGATGGGTTATTATTTGCATCATTGGAGAGAACTCCTGAACTAATAAGAATGTAGAGCAATATGAGTATCTGAGAACATTTATTGAGTATGGCCCGCTGGCAGACTGACCAAATGCTACCTATGGATGATCCCCATTTTGATCAAAGAAAGACAGTTCATAATTGTATCTTACTCCCACAGTGCATAAACAGAGAAGACAAAACAGGTCCCTGGTTCAATATCTCTATTTTCCCAAACACATACACATAGGATTAACCCCCTGAGCTCCAAATAGTAGGAAGGAAACCCCATTAGGTTACACCAACTCACACATGAATGTATAATAAGGTAGTTAGGTGACATAATGGGGTGACATTCTGGTGGAATCTCCAAACTTCCAGCTGTACTTCTGTTTGACAGCAATCCCTGTCCTTGGGTGTCACAAATAACCCTCACTCCTTCTAGGGGTAACACTGTACTTTGTTGTCACATTATCTCTATTGTCACATGTTGGTCTTCCGTGGATGGTAGCATATACTGAACTCATGGTTGGTTAGTACTATTATCCACATCTGGCAGTCAGTGTGCAACTTGGCACTGGTCAAAATATAGTTTGGTAAATAGTTTTTTTATCCATAGTTGAACTCTAGCTTCAAAACATACACATAATTTTGAAATGATGACTGCCTACTTCAAAGTCATCAATTCTAGTTTCTGTAAATTCAATGTCATTAAGCCCACAAGTGGTAAATGCAATTGATTTCTCTTGACTATTCTTCTCTTTGTATAAGACGATTCCTAAACCTTCTAGGCTAGCATTAATAGGCAGAACAAGGGGCATCTGCCTAGGCCAATCTTATGCTATACATGAGAAAGCAGACCGAGTGCTTGGAAAGATGCTGATATTTCTCATCCAACAATCTCTGAATAGTTTCAGAGAATTTAGGTGCAATTGGCCTTTCTTGTCCTTCTACATCAGGTTTATCTCAAGAATATATTTTTGAGTAAGATCGATGAGTAATTTAGAAATTACAGCATAGCTGTTTATAAATTTGCAATGAAAGCCGCCACACCCTAAAAACGTCCTTAAGTCTCAAAAGGAGACATAGATAAGCATTTGTATATTTTCTTATTCCTTGTTAAGAAACTGCATGAGCCGTACACTTGACAGATGCTCTGCAGAAATCTCACTTGTCAATGGATATCTTCAGACCAGCTTCTTCCAGCCAATCCAATATGGTAATCAACATTACTTCAGATTTTTTAATAGTTTTTTAAAGACAGTGAGATCATTCAAGTACACCAACATTTCTGTGTAGTTCACGTCTCTAGCTATGTTCTCCATAAACTGTTCAAAAGTGACAGGGAGCCGTGAAGATGTTAGGGAATATATGCTTAAATTGGTAAAATCCAGTTTGACAGATAAAAGCTGTCTTTCTGTCTTCCTCTGCCACAGGAATCTAACAACATCTACTTCATAAGTTCAATTTTGAAAATTACTGGCTGTAAGTCAAAAATTTGAAACATTGTCAATTTTTGACATGGAGTATGGGTCTATGTTAAATTTCTTGTCCAAAATTCAACTGAAAGGTAACTTTAAGCCTAAAAAGTGTATAAATATTTTTTTAAAATTAAAACAGCAAAGGAGCTCACATACATAAAGGGGTATGAGTCCACTCATTGGGGCTATAGATTTACTACATTACCTCTATTTTGGGGGATTGAAAGTGGGAAAGAACTGCCTGAATAGCTACTCAAATGCAATATCCATAACAGCCACAAGGTGGCACTCTAGATTCTGCGCTATCTTCTCATGCAATTGTACATTGGCATTTTTATCCTTTAGCCACCCCTTAATCATCCAGCACACTTAGTATTAGTCAGGACTGTAACCCTGTACCTCCTGGCCTTTTGCTCCTCTAGTCTAGGGGTATGATTTATTTCCAACAATGATTTATAATTTATCAAATGGCTTTCGCCCCTATTTCCACAGGATCTATTTGAAAATAAAATTTTGATCTTACTTCACTTGCCATCAGCTCATTTAAGTTTTTCCATGCTTGTTTCTTGTTTTTTATAGCACAGTAACAGCCCATTCCATTCATGTACCACTATTCATTTAGCTATGCACCGATCAATGAGTATCTGCTTCCTACGCTTCCTTCAAATCTTTGCTGTCACTGTAGATGCTGCTATAAATATTTTGATGTTCCTTTTTGTCAATGACTTCCATGTGGTATATGCCTAGCTGTGGAATCTTTGAGCCAAAAAGCATGACCACTGTAGCCACTTTATTTGAATAATTCCAAGTTTTTTCCTAAATTAACTAAATTACATAGTATAATTTATTTTACTATTCTTTTATCTTTCAATCAACTGTTTCCAGTTCTTTGCTATCACAAAAGTGTTGCTATTAATATTGTGGTGTATATGGAGCCTTTATTTTATATGAACGATCTTCTTGTTATATATGCCTATATAACAGAGAGTTCAGTCCTAGAGCATTTGCATAAGACTCTCTGTTGCTGGAGAGAATGAAGATTCAACTCTGGTACTATGAGAAGGGTGGAATTGTCATGAGTTTTTGGGAAGGATCTTCTTCAGAGTACATTCTAGACCCGGATGGGGAACCTTTGTCCTCAAAGCCACATATGACCTTCTAGGTCTTCAAGTATGGCCCTTTGACTGAATCCAAACTTCACAGAACAAATACCTTTAATAAAAAGATTTGTTCTGTAAAACTTGGACTCAATCAAAAAGCTGCATCCAAAGACCTAGAAGACCACATGTGACCCAGAGGCTGCTAGTTCCCCTCCCCTGTTCTAGACCCTTTCCTGGGAGAAACCAGAGAAAAAGAGCAAAGAGTTTGAGAAACAGCAAGATTGTAGAGAATGTGGCATTGGCCTTGTCCTTATTTTCCTGTGTGCCTCCTTAGACACTTTGGGGAATTTCTCCTGGAAGGGCTTATTCACTCTGTATATTCTAGTATATTCTAATCTGAATAATTCTCTAGTTTTGGCTTGCTATCTGCTTATATAACTCATTATACACTATTAATGTAACATCTTCAGACTAGCTTCTTCCAGCCAATACAATCTGTTAATCATTACTGCTTCAGATTTTTTAATAGTTTTCCGAAGACAATGCGATCATTCAAGTACACCAACATTTCCGAGTAGTTCATGTCTCTAACTTTTTTCTCCATAAACTATTCAAAAGTGACAGGGGGCCCTGAAGATGTTAGGGAATTTGCTTAAATTGGTAAAATCCAGCTTGACTGATAAAAGCTATCTTTCTGCCTTCCTCTGCCACAGGAACCTAACAGCATCTACTTTATAAGTTCAATATTGAAAATTACTGGCTATAAGCCAACAGTCTTTGGTGGGAAGTAACCAAGCATTTGGTGAGAAGCCACCAATCTTTCAGCTATAGGTTTAGGGTGCCCCTTTCTGTTTAAGGCATAGTGACCACGAAAATAATCTGAACCTAGGAAGCAATCATTTCCCCAAGACTAGTAATATTTAGAGAAGCAGACAGATATAATTCTAGTCTGGTATTTCCTGTACGATGAACACAGAGTGACCAGTCTTGTGGTCCCATTTCCAGTTTCTCTCCAAGTTGGAATCAAAGCCTATCTTGGAGTGGGGCAAGTGGCTTTATATCTTTCCCATTTAGAAAACCTATGTGGACAAACACATAACTTACATGGTCAACATATACTCTATAACTAGTAGTCCCATAATTTAATTTTTAAATTTCTTTTCCACATCAAGTATGACTCCTCCCCTCCAAAAAAAAATTCTTACTCATATATTATGTACATTTTTTTGAAGTGAAATAGAAAAATAAAAGGGTCGGGTTTAAATACACCATGGTTTTAGGGAACCTGTAGTTGCTTCTTTTAGATTGAGGACATTCCAGTCTCTCCTATTTCCTTTTGGTTTTTAATAGGCTCAGTCAGAGATCTTTGTAGGGAATCATTCTGAGTATCTCCCTCTTTGCCCACCATTAAAGTCCCAAGGGAAGGAGAAATCATCTTGTTATCCTTGGGTTTCACTCCCTGGACAGTCTTCAGGCGGCAAATAACTTCATGGGATTATCATTAGATGGTCCAGGGGTATCTTCCCCCAAGGTATTCATGTAGCCCCTAGGATATCTAGAATCAGCTCAGCTCCTGACAGTGTACATATATATATATATGCATATATAAAAAGTTGGTAAACATTTCTTAAGTGCCTACTATGTGCCAGGCATTGTGCTAAGCGCTGAGGATATAAAAAAGAGGCATAAGACAGCCTGTGCTCTCAAGGAGCTCACCATATAAAGCAGGGAGATAACACATAAAAAGAAGCTGAAAAGTGGAAAAGGGAGATTATTGACTACAGGGGCCATGCTGACGTCATGCAGCAGGGATGAGAAACGATCTGATGTAGGGTGAGTTTGCAAGCTGATTCATTTTGCAGGATGATGAATTCATCATCTGGAGATAACGAAGTCCAGGAAAGCAGCTGAGTGACAAATGATGAAAAAAATTTCCTGAATGTCATCAATATATGTATATATATATATGTGTGTGTGTGTGTGTGTGTGTGTGTGTGTGTGTGTGTGTGTGTATGTGTGTGTATACACACATACACACACACACATATAAATAAATCATATAAATATAATATATTATAATAATATAAATAAAGTAATATAAATAAATATATATATAAATGAATTCATATGCGCATGTCTGCCTATATATGTGTGTATCTATCTATCTGTCTCTCTATCTCCTTCCAAATTACTACCAATCAGTCTATCCTTTATAGAATTCATCAAAATTCTGTCTCAATTTTCTCTGTTTGGCAGGATTATTTTGCTATTCAGACTTGGAAACTATTTATGTCAGGTCTAAAAATTTAATTCCAGAAATTCCGTGAAAAGGAAGTTAGACTCTTTAACGCCTATCGTTAAAGCTATTCGGGGAATGATAAATTCTTTTGTTTGTTGTATATGCTTCAATCTCCTTAAAATCTATTCTAGTATCTCATATTAAAAGAGTTCTTTCCCATTCTAATTTAAATTACTACTCCCCCCCCCATCACATGGCAATAATTAAGATCTGTCCTCTTGCTCCTTATTTAGAGTAAATGAAAAATAAATAATTATGAGTAAAGGTAATCTCTTAAGTGCTTATAGATCCTAAACTTCCTTTGAGTTTTAGCCTTGAAATTGAAAGTTATTTTTATCCAGTAATAAAGTGAAATGAACAAGACCAACCATCCTTTCACATATGAACCATATAAAGTTATGTCTTTGCTTTTTAGACAGTTTGGGCTATAAATAATGAAGTGTACCTTTTAGCAAATAGCAAAAAAAATTTAGTAAGATGTTATTCTATGTTTTCATGACTCTATGACATCTCAAGTCTTTTGAGAACCTTTCAAAGCTAAATAAGGTGAGACAACTCAAAGGAAAAAGCAGAAATTATGAAGAGAATTTTGCTATTTATAGACTGTTTCTTTTCCATCTTTCTTTGCCAGATAGTCTTAAAATATGTTCAAGAAACAGAAACAAATGGTTTCCTCTCCCATTGGTGATATTAAATGGGAACCTGCAATGAGAAATTAAAGGGAAGAATTTGACTTATTTAAAAATGGAAGCAAAGAAAATTCCAAAACAGAACTATATCTTGCTAAAAAAAACACAAAACCCCACAACAACAAATGCATATATGGTACGTAAAAGAAGGCCAAGTAAAATGTACTAGCAAGTGTGTGTTTGTGGGAAAAAAGGAATCACCTGCTACAAACTATTATTAGCTCTTTTCCCAGTAACTATGTTTTAGTTTCTTCCTTTTTGAGTACCTTCAAAGACTCTTACTCGTTTCAACAATTAACACCATGGTAGCTATTCCAAGTCATTTGAAGCATTTAAGTATTAGCAGAAACTGAAACGTCTGGAAATTGCTTGGGGGCTATGTGAAATTCCTAATAAAAATTCCATGAAGTCTGATAGCTTTGGGGTTGCATTATCCATCGCTATCATGTTCCACTCTCACCAAGTGCCATGAAGCGTATTTTCCCTTAAAGACAATGGCATTGCCTTCAAGGTCTTTAGCCATAAATCTTTTAAATATTATCCTTCTTGGTGGCACATCTTCTTCCTTTGAAAATGGATATGATTTTGGAAAAAGGCTGTAGTCATTCAGAGCCAAGTCTGGTAAGTCAAGCTGGGTAGAGTTATTTTTGGTCTCAAGGAAGGCATGAATAAAAAGGAATGAGACTAATTATCTTTTGTGACTTTGGTTCTAAAAGTCTGTGAGGAATTTCAAAAATATTTAGTATGATAACAGCATCATGTTAAGGAAAGTATAATCTCTCATGGTGATTACTTTGAAAGGGGCAGCCCCAATAAAATCATAGTCCCTCCACAAACAAAAGAAACTCCAAAAATCTGTCCTTATACTTGATCTCCACACAATTTTGGGAAGAAGGGAGTACAGAAAGAAGATTTTTACTCATTGGTAACCAACAAATTTCATGTAGTCACCAGTTTCTGAAGTGTCATTGTCAGTGGCAAAAGCACCAGTGTTTATAATCCTAATCCTATGTATTCCTTCACCTCTAGCCACCTGGTTTGTAGCAGGGGCAAGTAGATTAATTACAGCAGCCATGAAATGTCTTGCATTTGTCTCTGTAGACAGGGGAGGCAACTTTCCCCTTCAAAATAATGGCTGCTCCCAAATGAGAACCAATTGAGATACCTGTGGGTCTTTATCTATATTTTTTTCATGAATCTCTTCATTTTAAAATTGACCCCAAATACCCTCTGTTTAAAGGTATAATCAGAGTTAGGAATGCTAGCACCCAGGAAAAAATTTAATTTGAAGAGAGGGAGCAGAGTAGAAAAGAAGTTTACATCTACTCTTGTGTATGGTTGAGGCAGAATAGAAATAGGTCATCTGAAATAAGGAAAAAGAACTTCAAAGCCAGGGTACTTGAAGTGGGGCAAGTTTTCGATGAAGAAGACTGTGAGTTAGGTACTGGAAGGAGGAAAGTGGGAAGTCCATACATAGCAGCAACAAGATTTTGGATTGAATGGAATGTACTTTAAAGAGAGAATTTGTTACTAAAGGATGATAGAAGATAGGATGTTCTAAAAACAGTGGGGACCTTTTCTTAACTCTGTGGGCCAAGAAAGGAATCTAGCCTTGGAGAAGAGCCAAGAGAAGTGGTTTTCAGGAGAAAGCCAGTGTTCGGTAAGCACCAGAATGTGAGAAATAGAAGTCTAGGAAGAAGGGGAGTTTGTTAGCAAGAGGAGAATGCAAGGGAGGAAAGAGGAGGATAGGAGCAGAGAATAAGAGCATTTTTACAATGTTTAAAGATTTGCAAAAGAATTTTAATATATTATCTTGTTGATCATCATAACAACCTTTGGAGGTAGGTACTATTATTATCCCCATTTTATAGATGAAGAATCTGAAGCAGACAGAGGGTAAGGGACTTTGGATCACACAGCTAATAAGTGTCTGAGGCAGGATTCAAACTCAGTTCTATCTTGACTCCAAGTCCAGACCTCTAATGAATTGTGCCATCTTGTTGCCTATAGGGAGGTGGTAGGCAGAAATTGGCATACACTGCTTTTCAAGCTCATCCTCAGTTGCCATAGAGTCACAGGTTTCCAGACTAGTTACCTCATTCATTGGTGAGGGAAGTCCAACCAGAGAGGAAAGAGGGTCCTAGGATCCTGGAGAGTAGCAGCATAGAGGGCAGACTGATGAAGGGGAAAGGATCAGTCCCATTGCCTCCCCAGTGGATGAATTAAAGTCACATATACCTGGATCTTAACGATGGCTTCATCTACACCATTTAAACCTACTGGTTCCATCTAAAGGAAGATAAATGAACAAGATGAGCTGTCAGGTCCTGTACAGGTCTAATAATCTATGAATTGTTTATTCCTGGCCACACACTGCAGACCTGTCCTCACCCCTTGTTACTGGTTTCTACCATTTTTCACAGATAGCTATTTGTCAATCAATCATGATAGGATTTTGTGAGCCTATTTTTACATTTTAAAATATTTTCTTCTGAGGTACACAATTCAAATCTAAGGAGGGCAGTATTTCTCCACGCTCCTCACTTTTCCCCTTATTTTTCAAAACTTTCCCCTACATTATTATACAATTTTCAGAATTCTGATTTGCTTACTAACGAAAATAACAGTTTTAAATGATGCCAATTACTTTTCTGATGTCTAATTATGTTGTGTTCAATGCTATAATTTTCTCAGAGGGAGCTTCAGTATGGAATTGATACCAACAATTTCTTCAAAAGATGATTGCTATGACCGAAGGAAAAGAGGCATAAGATGTGTCATCTTAGCAAAGAAAGTATATGATAATATACAAAAGATAGATGAAAATATAAGTGTATTGAAGCAGGAACTAAAATTTGTCAGATTTTACATTTTCTGATTCTACATAAAGCTGGAGTGTGTAAAAGGTACTGTAGAGTAGAGAAATACAATAATTATACATCCAAATGGAAGCCTTTTTTGACTTTATATTACTTGACTTCAAACAATAGATAAGTGATAATTAAGTACTTGACATGTACTCAAGCACTATGTTACAGGCTTTGAAGAACAAAGAGAATGTGATATACGTGGTCCTTGACCCAAGGAGATAAAACAACTAGGACACGCAAAAAATAGAAGAGAGAACACAATTAAATGTTAAATTATGGAACACAAACTATAAGTGCTGTAGGTTCCCAGCCTTACATATGTGCTGGAAATAGAGGTTCCATTGTGTTCATCCTTCGTTACTGAAGAAGACCATGCCATCAGAGAAATGATGACATGTCTTGCACTTGACTTTGTTTTGAGTGAGGGAGGGCTGTGCAGGTCATCAGCCTCACTTCTCCTCCAGAGCCATCTGAATATTGAGAGCAGCTGGCTGAATGCTAGCTGGGTAACTCACCTCCTCCTCTCCTGTCTGCCTCCCCCCTCCCCTTCCTTCTCCTTTACAAAGGAAGGTAAACTTGGATGGCCAAAACATGCCCAGTTGACTTGGGTTTTACTGGCTCCTCTTCTCTCCTCCCCTCTCCTCCTCTCCTCTCCTCTCCTCTCCCACCTAATGTCTCTCTTTTTCTTGACCTCATTAAAGGGGCTACTTCTTAAACAGGCCTATTCAATGAATGGGCGTTGCCTCACCCTAAGTGAGTGCCTGCAAAGACCTTGGCCTAAAGGGCCCAAGGTCTCCCAGTGCATCCTGGGTTATCTCCAGTCAGGGTTTCCATTAAATCTTAATTGGATGTCCTGAAAATAGCATCCTGAAACTACTATGTAGAATGAAAAATGACTATAGGATGAATACAGTGTAGTAGAGCTTTGGAGAACTTTTTCTTTTTTTATGAAATAATGTTATTGATTTCTTTTGTTATTAGATCACTTAAAATTTTCCTAATATATTCCTTCCCTCTCCCTCTCCCTTTCCTTCCTAAAGAACGGTTAAGAAAGAAAAAAGTTTTAAAAACTGGTTCAGCAAAATTATCAAAAGTATCAAAAAAGGCCTGACATTATTTATAATGTTCCAGACCTGTAGTTCCTGAAATAAGGGAAGGAGTTGCCCTCTCATGTCTCTTTTTGGGGGCCAACGTTGGTTATTTCATAGCATTCACTTTCAGTTATTTCGTTGTTCTTTTTTTTTACACTATTACAGTCATCCTATATATTTTCTTACTTTGCATCAATTCATACGTCTTTCCATGCTTCTCTGAATTATGTTTACTGTTTCTTACAAAACAGCAATATTCCGTTGTATTTCTGTATCACAACTTGTTAAGCCATTCCCCAGTGGATAATTAGCTCCTTTGTTTCCGGTTCTTTTCTACCACTAAATACATATTCCTTCTTTCCTTCCTCCTTCCCTCTCTTCTTTCTTCCTCCCTCCCTTCTTCCTTCTTTCCTTCCTTCTACCACCTTAGAGTATATGCCAAGGAGTAGAATATCTGAGTAAAAGGGCATGGCTATTTTGATCACTTTCTTTGCATAATTCCAAACTTTATCCAGAGTGATTAGGCCAATTCACACTCCAGCAATATTAATTAATGTATCTGTCTTTGGCAGGCCCTTTTATGGTGGACTATTCTAAACTTTTACCATCTTTGTGCACTTGCTGTTTGTGCAGTGAAACTTTACATTTGTTTTGATTTGGACTTTTCTTAGCATTGATGATGTGGAACATTCTTTCATATGGTTGCTGGTAGTTTGCTGTAGCGGACAGCCTACGTCCCCACACGGCTTGGTGATGTGGTGAAGAAGAATGACAAGGGAGGCAGGAGAAGAAAGACCAACTCTGTTTATTGATCTGAGTGTCCGGGTATTTATAGACAGAAACTGCAAGCTTACATGACATTCTGCTT